>NC_081416.1:62993093-63604593 GCF_949786415.1 Peromyscus eremicus
GGAATGGGGAACTCCATGTGAAAACCTTCCCATCACATGCCTCACCTCTGAGACATCAAAGTTGAATATGTCCACATCACCACCTGGTCACACACTCCTAGTAACTCTGCTCTGAGCCCTGTAAAGGCCATGAGTGTGTCTCTACAGGTCACTGCAAGGTAATGCGGGTGACTATGAGTCCAACTGCCTTCTCAGACCTGTTGACGAGGGTCCATTGGTTCCGGAAGCAGACACAGATCCAGGTACACAGCTAAGATATGACCCTGAACCCAAGCACTTGGGGCCTAAGGCTCCAAGTCATGTTGCATACTGCAGTCTATCTCAGGGAAAGCCAGGATTCCAAGATTGGGTTGGGCCAGGTTCTGGGCCCAGATCTCAAGAGGATGAGGTAAAGCCCTGGGAAAGGCGGGGAGCTCTCCTGAGTCCTTGAGTTGAGTCTAGCCCCAGCAAAGGTATCCGGTTACCTCTTCTCTACAGAGCATAGGGTTAGCTGTCCTGGCCTATCCCTACCAGCAGGATACTCCATAGTGTCAGCAGAGGACAGGGACAGGGCTGAGATGTCAGAATGGCCTCCAGAAAACTACTGGGCACATTGTGCTGGGAAGGACTAGAGCATGCCAATGCTCTATGTGGAAGGCTTGGAGTTCAGTTCTTTCCCTAGGAGTCTTCTCAATCGGTGGGAAGTCTTGATTGGGTGGAAGTCATGTCTAGACACCCCTGGACAATAGGCTGTGGTTTGGGTTGGGACAGAAATCGGACACCTTGCATGATGAGGAGCGAGACCTGTGCATGCAGAGGCTCAACAGCATCCTGGAGCACTTGGAAGAGTATATGAAGCCCATCACTCCCCTGTTCACCTTCCCAGAAGTCAGGTATCAGCAAGTCATTTCCTCTGAAAGTCCCCAGGGGCAGCCAGCTTCCTGATGCTAGGTGATAGGCAGTTGTCTCTAGCTGAAGCAGAAGGAGCTAGAGACTGTTGTGCATGGGCTACAAGTCCCACAGTAACCAGAATCTTCCCGGAGTCTACAGGAAAAGTCGGCCGGGTGTAGCTGAAGGCCAGCTTCAACCCCAGATCTGGACAGCATAAGTACCTATGTGAGCTGGGTAGCCAGTTGTGATGGGCAGAAAGCCAGAGCTGGTTTCTGTGATCTCCCTGCACGGGGAAATTGGTCTCTGAGTGTCCTGTTCCTACTAAAGACAAACATGAGAGCCTGGCTATCTGGTGTGTTTTGTAGGCAGGAATCCAGCTGCTCCAGCTGCTGCAGCTGCTGCTGCTGTCCCTGCCCCAGTGACCCCCTGGTCTGAGTCTGGTGTGGGACAACTAGCAAGTCCCCAGGACTCAGCCTCTGGCATTCATTTTGGAAGAAAAGAAGGGTGGATGGAAGGTGGAGGTGGCATTCTTCTCCAGCAGCATGAGGCCATCCCGAGGGCCCTATCTGTTGACACTCTGCAAAATTCCCCTGGTACAGAGATGGCCCTCAATGATTGCTGGGTGTGCTAGCACGTATCTTTAACCCCAGCACTTGGGAGGCAGAGGCAGGAGGATCTCTGTGAGTTTGAGGCCAGCCTGATTTACATAGAGAGTTGTGGGCCAGCGAGAGCTACATAGTGAGACTATGTCTTTAAAAAACAAAACAAAGCAGCCATCATTGGCCGAGGGACAGGCTGAGTGGTACTTCTCATCGTCTTTGAGTATCTTCCTATGCTTCCTAAAGTCTGAACACAGTCACTCTGAATTTCAGGACACAGATGCCAGTGGCTATGGCTGATACAGGGAAACACAAAGGCAAAGAGAAGGAAAGGAAGCCGTCTCTCCCTTTAGGTGAGTGGCAGGAATGGACCCGCAGGGCACTGCTGGTACCTCAGGAGCTTGCGCGAGGACTCACCCTCCCACCAGGAAAAACCTGGGTCAGGACTTGTTCCATCTCCAAACAAGTCCCACACCCGAGTGCTGCACAGGATCCCTTGAGGTCCCCAGTACACAATCACACCAGGCTAGATGAAAGGCCCTAGATCTCAACCTTCCCAGTGCTGTGACCTCATGTTATGGTGACCCCCAACCATAAAATTATTTTCATTGCTACTTCATAACTATAATTTTGCTACTGTTACGAATTATAATGTAAATATCTGTGTTTTCCAATGGTCTTAGGTGACCCCCGTGAAAGACTCGTTGGGTGCCCAGAGGGCTTGTGAGTCACAGGTTGAGAACCTGCCTAGAAGGTTCTGGGCACTGAGACTGACAGTTCACTGAAAGGTGTTATCAAACAGCAGAGCCATCCCACCCTTTCTGGGCAAATTGTCAGTTCTTGACCCACGCAGTGCCCATAAGCAAGAGCAGTGGTGCTGTACCCAGCTCTCCCTACCCTGGCCAGGTGGGAGGAGGAGGCCCTGGGGACAGTCTGCTGATGTTTCTAGGAAAGATGGGCATTGTCGCCCTGCCTTAGGGAGCTCACCAGAGGGAGCCACAGGAAGGGACTCCATTGCATCCACGTGGTACCCATGTGTGGTCTCTGCTAGTGGCATTGTCTGTGGGTACTTTTAGCACCAGCCTGCAGCTTTTATTCCCATTGGCATGGATGGGAGGATGCTCTTGATGCATGACTCCTGGCAGGGAGGTCAGGTGGTGCCCTCTTGGCTACTTCTTTGATTTTGCTAACCTCTCCTTTAAAATGCAATTTCTTGTCTTAAGTGTTGTCTGCTCTTCTGTCCCCATAAGGAATTATTGACAGATGGCCAAGGGGATGGCTGCTTCCCCTGCGCCCCTCCCTCCGAAACCCCACAAACCTTCTCCCAAGTCAAGCTGGCCATATTGCCATGACCCAGACATAACCAGCACCATAAGACCTGCGAATTGCAGATGGGTCAGGCCTAAGCTGGAGGGAGGGGAGGCTGTTCAGAATTACTGCAGAGACTAGGGAAGTGAGTGCCGGTCTCACACTCTTGGGCAGGCTGCTCACCCCTGAGAGAGACCTCTCTCCTGAGCTGAGTCCCCGCCCTGCGTTAAACTCCCAGGATTAAAAATAGAAAAGAAGAGTCACTGCTGGTTTTCAGGCAAGCCTGTTCCGGTTTTGAAAATTAAGAAAATACAGTCGCAGTGTCTGTGGCCTCGTCTCTGGGTACCAACCAGCATAACTGCAGGCAGAATGGCAGTACCTCATCAGTCAGTGGCCCACATCTATGGGCAGAGAGAGGCTACCAGTCGGGTCGTGAGAGCGAGCCTTCCTCCCAGGGTTCTCTGAAGGACCCACTGGTTTGGGGAGGGGGAGTTTTCATTTTCATCGGCCTGGTTAGTATACAGCCTGCATTGGGAGTCAGGTGTCTTGAGATGTAGCATCCTGTAAGGTGTACCAGTAAGTATAGGTCCCGGTCTCTGTCCAGGTCCACGTCACGAGCGTGATCTCACCATCAAAATCAGTGGCTTCCTCGGGGACTCTACCATGTTATCAGTGTAGCTCTGTCTCTGCAAGCTGAGCGGGGGGCCACACTTTTCCCTCCTATCTCCATGCCAGGGACAGCTGCCCCCAGGCCAGTCACCTAGCCACAGACTCAGGGCTTGGAGTGATGAAGCCCAAGCTCCAGGGTTTGTCCTGTCCCCAGAGCTGGTCTCTCCTTGTGTTTAAGCCACTGCTATTCCCATTCCACAGCGCAGCCTGACCCTGAGTACATGATCCTGATAGCAGACAGGCTCCTACTAGAGTTGCCCCTGGAGGGGCTCTCTGCGTTTGACCAGGTCACCTCCCTGTCAAGAGAGTTTTCCCTCCAGATGCTGTGGAATCGTCTCCATAAGGAGGAGCTAGGTGAGTAGTGCCTTGGCCACAGTAATGCTCAATTTTAAAATAGGAGTTTTTAGACCGAGCAGCAGTGGCGCATGCCTTTAATCCCAGCACTCGGGAGGCAGAGCCAGGAGGATCTCTGTGAGTTCGAGGCCAGCCTGGTCTACAGAGCGAGATCCAGGACAGGCACTAAAATGACACAGAGAAGCCCTGTCTCGAAAAACCAAAATAAATAAATAAATAAATAAATAAATAAATAAAATGGGAATTTTAAAATTACATTTCAGAGAAAACATTGTTAACTCCTGCCAAAGGGTGAGGAGCAAGGTACTAGGGATGCGGCCCAGTGTGCGATGCTTGGCTAGCGTGTACCCTTGTTCCATGGCCCTGAGTTCCATAGCCAGCACTGAAAACAACTACCAACTGTTTTAACATTTTCCTTGGCCCTTATTCATTCAAAACCATTTCCAGAATAGATAGTTGAATCTGTGTTTCATGAGTGTTGACACCACAGCAAAGAATAACCCTGCTGATTGAAAAACCTGACAGCCAGAGTCATTTGGCTAGATGTTGAGGGGCAGGGAGGGAAGGCAGACTCTCAGTCAGGCCTGGGCAAGATAAAACAAGGACTTGGGGACCATCGCCTGTGACATTGCAAGATACTCCAGTCTGTGAAAGTCCTCCAAACCGTTCCTAGGGCACACTGCTACTTTGTAGTACATGTTGATCATCAATATATACCATGAAGTTGAAAATACAGCTCAGTGACAGAGCGTTCACCCAGCCTGAACAAGGCCCTTGGTTATAAACCCAGGACTGCAAAAAGAGAAAAGTGTTGAGTGATCAATAAACACCAAATTAAGTTAAAAATCAATTAGACTTCTGCTGCTGCTCCAGATAAAATAATACGAGCCACATTCTTCCAACCAAGATGACAAGAAACAGGAAAAGAGGAAGCAAGGTACCAGTCAACCCAAGACACGCCCCCCCTCAAGAGAGGGGAGATACATGGTGTCTTAGTTAAGGTTTCTATTGCTGTGTAGAGACACCATGACCATGGCAACTCTTATAAAGGAAAAAAAAAAAAAACATTTAACGGGGGTGACTTACATTTCCAGAGGTTTAATCCATTATCATTATGATACGAAATGGTAATGTGCAGGCAGACATGGTGCTGGAGAAGCAGCTTAGATTCCTACATCTTAACCAGTAGGCAACAGAAAGTGGTCTGAGACATTGGGTGGTATCTTGAGCATATATGAGACCTCAAAGCCCCCCTCCACAGTGACACACTTCCCCAAACAAGACCACACCTACTCCACAAGGCCACAGTTCTTAATAGTGCCACTCCTTTGGGGGCCATTTTCTTCCAAACCACCACACGTGACCCAGGTGCTTCTTAGAGTCTTGTAGCTCAAACACAGGCAAGAACAGCCCAGGAGGCTCCTGGACTCAAGACATGGAGCTTGGAGCATGGAGAGAAAGCTGAGAAACTTGGGGACAACATAGCAAGAAGTAACAACTGCCGGGCGGTGGTGGCGCATGCCTTTAATTCCAGCACTCGGGAGGCAGAGCCAGGCGGATCTCTGTGAGTTCGAGGCCAGCCTGGGCTACCAAGTGAGTTCCAGGAAAGGCGCAAAGCTACACAGAGAAACCCTGTCTCGAAAAACAAAAAAACAAAAAAACAAAAAAAAAAAGAAGAAGTAACAACTGCTTAAAAAGGCCTACAGAGGACCCCATGGAGGCCAGTAGAAGCGAGGCCAGCAATGGTGAACCCAGAGATCAGGGAAAGAAATAAGCAGCTGTGGAACAAGGGGGTGATAACTTTTTTTTTAATTTTAAAAAAATCTATTTAAAATATTTTTGAGCAAATATGTAAGTGAAAGAAAATCATAGCAATATGTGTGGGATTTTATAACATGTATGACAAGACCAGAGCAAGAGCCGGGGGGCAGGGATGATGCGGGCTGTGCAAGGGCCCTGCGCCATAGCTGATGCAGGGTAGTGTTACTTAAAGGGAGACTGTGATAAAATGTGAAATAAGCCCTCAAGCAAGCACTAAAAACAACCCAAGCCCCAGAGTTTACTCTAGATCAGCGCTGGTGGAGGGTGGGGAGATGAAGCTGACTGCGGGAGGCAAACACCGAATCTCCACACACGTCTACAGCTAGCAGGATGGCTGCCGTTGAACAGGTTGGTGTGGATAGGTGAGGACTAGAGGCCTCCACGGATCAATGGATGAGCAATTTTGGGCTGATGGCTATATGCAGTGGGTGTCCATCAGAGGAAATGGAATCAGCCGGGTGAAGGAACATCTGTTCTCCCATGTTTGTGGCATCCCCATTCACAGCAGCCTAAGTGCCCATCACTGGGTGGATGGTTACAGAGGATGGACCATATTTACACAAGAGAGCACTATTCAGCCACGGAAGAGAAGGAGGTCTTGCTTTAAGCCAACATGAAGGAGCCTGGAGGACATTGTGCCAGGCACAGGCAACAAGCTTACACTATGTCACTCACACCGGGGAGCCTATAAGGTTCAAGTCCAAAGCAGAGAGAAAAGCGTAGGTGGGGGCTGGCAGCAGGGAGCTGCTGGCCAAGGGCACAGAACCCCAGTCGGAGGAAAAAGATTGAGAGCTTGGTTGAGTGATGTGGTGATGGTGGCCAGTACAATGCCTTGTTTTTCTCTCTCTCTCTCTCTCTTTTTTTTTTTTTTGAAAGTGGCGAAGAGTAGAGTTTAGGTGATTTTGCCAAGCAGCAGCAATGGGAGCGTGTAGTGACTCTTTGGCAGGCTCGGCTCCACTAGTCCACAGTGCATGCACGCTTCAGAGTCGCCTACCACATGCCAAGTGTGTTTGCTAATTCAAGTAAAAGACGAACGATTCAATTAAATGTTTTAAATAAATAATTCAATTAAAAGGTCCACCATTCCAAACAGTAGGGAAGATGTAGAGGAGCATGCTTGCCCACCATTGATGGGAGTGCTGCTGTTGGTGGGGATGGCACACAGGAGAACCACCCCTGGGAAAGGGTTGGGGGGGTCATAAAAAGTTACACACTGCTCCACGGGTGACCCATGCACCCTCTCCTAGGTCTTTATACAAGAGATGAGAAGGCATGCTTAGACATAAAAACATTTAGATTGTACAACTCCCTGTGACAGCCCAAACCTGGAAGCCCCTGAACTAAAACACTCAGTGTCATGTCCTTGCAGTTTTAAGGATTTCATTTGGCTGGGACTGGTGAGGGAATGATGATATGACCACACACACACACACACACACACACACACACACACACACACACACACACAGAGAGAGAGAGAGAGAGAGAGAGAGAGAGAGAGAGAGAGAGAGAGAGAGAGAGAAGCTGAGATTGGGTGGTCTGGGCTCCCTAATGGAGAAGCCACAGGAGCATACTGGAAGCTCAGCAAGGTTATTGCATACAGCTGGACAAGGAGGTATGGTTATTACAGATAGATAAACAAGGAGGCAAAATTATTATATAGAGCTAAACAAATTAGCTAATCTCGGTAGGAGTAGTAGTAGGGGAGCAGTCCTCAGACTGTGAATTCCTGGAGGGGAGAAAGCCATGGTGGACATTTTCTTAACACACTACCGACATCCACAATGGAGCAGGGGAAGGATTAGTCATTTCCTTCTGAGCCTTACCTTGGGTTATGGGGCATTTGCCATTTTCCCATGGCCATGCCCATGTCAACAGCACACATTCGTTAAGGTCTTCCTCTGCTCCCCACAACTGAGCAGCCACTTGACGGTCATTTGAACACCCTCTTGAATGGATGGCACATGGGAACATATCATCAGTGAGGAGATTGTGCCCAGGGAAAGACTCAAAAGAGGGCACACAGCAGATGCCTTCATTTTTGAAAAATTCTGCAAAGTGCCAATTGGTTTCCACTCAGAATGCCAATAAGTAGCTACTTGGTAAGAATAAATGCCTCAGGAAACGCAAGCCTGAGATGTATCTGAGGGCCTGTGCGAAGGCCGGGTCTGACTCTGATAGAAGATCCATCAGCTCCAAGTACCCTCTTAGTGTGTCCCTGAGAAAAACGAGGGTGGCAGAGAGCCATGTCTATGCCTCATCCCCACTCCGTATGGAAGTCCCACCCTGGAAGGCAGAGAGAAGAGTGGAAGGAACAGGGTGGAAAAGGGAGAAGATGGTCACAGTGGGGTACGGAGCCAGACACATGAAGCCTCCAGAAAAGACCTGCTCACTGGGGAGAGCGAACACAGAAAAGACACAGGCTATAAGTCTGTATGCAGAGCCCCTGGGACCACCAGGGGCCCAAACACTACAGGCATTCTGCTGGTGCCTCGAAGCCTGGGGGACTGGTCATTCCTGGAGATTTTCTTGGGCCTATGAAGCTTTGTGTTTCGACACGGCAAAAATTAAAATCCCATTGTTCTCACCACTAGCAGATTCACAAAACTCGAAATTGACCAGAGTAGCACCCAGCACCTTCACGGTGCTGTGTGCCCACTGACACATCACACCTGTCACACTTGTCACACCTGTCATTGTCCCCCACAGAAGGCAGTGTGAAAAAAGAGGTCAAAAGCAAGGATATCAAGAAGAAAGGTCCGGGAAAGAAAGGCCCGAAGGTAGGTGGGTGGAGCCCAGGGGCCCCTTGCTCCTCTCGCTTGAGCTCGGTAAGGCTCAGCATGTCTGCCGAGGCCCAGCTGCTGGCCCCAGGTGTTGACACCCCTGTCTGTGTGGCAGAGCACCGTGATCAGGGTCGTCCCACCCGAATGCATCCTCATAGACTCGGACACTTTCAAGTGTATCCTTTGAGGGGTGGGTGCTCACGGCCCCCAGGACTCTGCTTTGGTTCTTGTTTGCCCTTGACTCAGACCCAGTTGTTGTGGACCCTTATGAGGAGGCCGAGAACAAAGGTGAGAACATCACGTGGGATCTTGGCATATAGGCCAAGGCCACGCAGGCCTTGCGCCAGCTGCTCTCATGGGTGTGTGGAAATTGCCTCAAGTAGCCTTGGAGTCTTGGGTCTGAACACAAGCTGACCACCTTGCCATTCTCAATACTTTGGGGCCGCCTCCCTCCTCCTCCTCCTCCTCCTCCTCCTCCTCCTCCTCCTCCTCCTCCTCCTCTTCCCTCCCCCTGCCTTCTCTTCCTAATGCTTATCCTCCTCGGCCAATTCCTCCACCTAAAGAGGAAAGGAAAGGCACTAGCGTTCCCACCTGTGCTCAAACCTCACTCCTCCCCAGCCTCTGTCCCATCCCAGTGTCACAGGGCCCCGCCCCTCATGCTCCCATGAGGAAGCAGCAGCCGGTCTCTTCTCAATTCTTCCTGCAGAGGTGTTGAATCCTGTCTCCATAACCCAGGAGATCTTGGATAAGTTCCGAGACTCATACACTGCACGTTGGACGGGGCATCTGGGAAGCTACCACTTTCCAAGGTTGGGACCTGGGTCTCCAAAAGCTGGCTAGAGAGGCTGGTGCCCTTATGTGGCACCTTCCCTGCTGAATGGATCTGTATGTCCTGTAGAGCCCCCAGGCACAGCACTAGGCAAGGGAAGCTGTTATGATCCCAGGGTCACTCACCCACACATGATCTACCCCAGGTGACCTCAGGTACCCTTCAGGCCAGACCACCCAAAGAAGGTATACTACTAGCATAGGGTCAGGTAGTTCCATGTCACTGGCCCCCGCGAGCAGGCATTCTGTCGTGCCTGTCCCTTAATGTGTATGCTACTAGGGCGGGGGGAGCCAAGCTAGTTGGGTATAGGGGTACAGGAGTAAGCCTGTGCAGGGCTGGGGTGGATCACAGAGAGCAGAGCTGGTGGAGGTAGGACATGGAGGGTGACAAACGCTCTACCTAGTTCCATTCTCCCATATTAGAGGTACTATAGTACTTCCCAGAGCCAGCTCTACTGGCTGGAGATGTGTGATTGTCCCTAGAATACCACTCTTTGTGGAGAAGTCCATCTGAGGCCAGCTATACACTAGAAAAACAAAAATAATGTGGGCCCCACAGCCATATAAAGGGTCTTGTGTGGGTGGCAGAGGGCATTCCCTGCTGGGCAAACAGATCTGGAGGAGGGGGTTGCAGATGCACGTGCCTAGCCTGGATGTGTGATCCCACCCACCGACGTTTTCACCCCGTGCAGCCAGACTGACTGGGAGCAGATACTGGACAGCTGCAGAGGCTTTTTCTTCTACGGGATGGAGGGCTTCCTGTCCCACCTGGTAGTGGAAAGACTGGTAGCCATGGATCTACAAGGTAAGGCCCCTCCCCCGTCAACAGCCTCAGCCAGGGCCTGCAGACACACGTGAAGCCACAGGGAGAAGGGCTTGGGCTGCTGCTGCTTGATCCAGAGTCCAAGGCTGGTGATGCTTCAGGAAGGCGTAGAACCCCGCCCTAGTCTGTCCTCTACCTACCCGAAAACTGTCCCTGCACTCTTTCCAACAGTGGTCTGGCAGCCACAGGGCCACTAGCCCTCCTGGTTGCCCTCAGCACCTCCTTACATGCAGGGGACCCCTGTCCAGATCTCCAGACCCCCACAAACGAGAGCCAGGTGTGGAGTGTCACCTCCTACGGCTGGGCTGAGAGGTCCCAGAACCCCTCCAGTCTGAACATGGGTGTTTGGGGAGCCTTGTTCTCTCTGTGTGTCTGTTAACAACAGGCCCAGGAGGCCAGTGAGCCTGGGAAGTGCTGTACCCAGACATCCAGGGACTGAAGGGGTCCAGAGGCCAGGTAGAGGACGCAGTACCAGGACTGTGCCGAGTACAGTGTGCTTACAGGCTCCTTGCCGGGAGGTCCGTGCTAACACGGCCCTGACAACACACAGCACTGCAGGACTGCAGGCTTGATGCTCAGACATAGGGAGAATGTGTGGCAATGAGCTGGTCTTTGTGGTCCACGGCTGTCTCAGCAACATGTCCATAGACCCCTCTGGTGTGTCCACATTCCTTCCAGATGCCCCAGGGTCTTTTTCCCACTCATAGGAGGCCGCTTTTGTTGGGCTGCTCAGGGCCAGCCATCATGAACAGCCAATGGGTAAGCCTTTTCAGGGCCTCAGAGACGGCCCTTCCTCCCTCATGAGGCATATGGCCCCTTTCAGGGTTATATAGCAACTGCCTGGATGCTCCTTCCACACCAGGGCACCCGTGTCCACCATGGCCACATGCTGACCAGGTCTACTTCCAACTCTTGGCAGCCTTGGGCATGTACCAGTCTTACATGAGTGGAGTGAGCAGGACTTCCATCATCAGAAACACCCAGAAAAACGTTCCTTGTCCCAGTGATGGAAAAAGCCCTCTTAGAAGAACTAATTCTCGGTGACATGTCACATAAACCAGGAGACACATGAGTCATGTGCAAAAGTGGCCACCCTTCCTGGTGTCCACTGTCCCCAGGAGGCCATGTCCCCTCACAGATGGACATTTTTCCTGCGGGAACAGTTGCCAAAGCCCATCTCAGGGCTCAGGGACAAGAACAACCTTCACCTCTGTGTCCATGTCAGTCCTGTAGATAGTCACACGAAGGCCACACTCTGCCCCCTGTTGCAATGAGCATGCCTGTCTAGGGTGGCCCACTCACACCCAAGTACTCGTGACCATCTCACGTCCCAGATATCCTCACAAACTGAGCGTTAGTAAGCTTGGTCAGCACCCAAAGCCCTCTATTAGTGCACATGGTACCTTTGCCAGCCCCTCTTTGGGGCCAGCTTCTCATACCACACCATACCCCAGGTTAGCACTGAAGTTCTCTCTGTGTCTGTCTCTGTCTCTGTCTATGTCTCTGTGTCTCTGTCTCTGTCTCTCTCTCTCTCTGTCTGTCTGTCTCTCTGTCTCTGTCTCTCTCTCTCTCTCCCAGCACCAGTATGGAATGTCAGAAGCTTCCGTAAGTGATGAGGGAGCAGAGCCACCCATGCTAGGAAGAATTAGAGGTGGCCCTGAGTAGGCTTGTTCCCCATTTCCAGTGTATACACTGGGTAACTGAAAAGAACCTGTTGAAAGTCCAAGCCTCAGGCTGATTAGTCAGAGTGCAGCTCCCATGGGGATCTGGTAATGGTGTGGATGACCACTGAGGAGCCTCACTGTGTCCTGCAGAATGCCAGATGATGGTCCTGCTGGACTTGACAAGATCCCCTGAGAGCAGGAAGCGGAAGGTAGAGTCTACAGAGAACAAGAGGTACCTAGTGTCCTTGTGTCATCAGTGGGGGGTGGGGAAGGGGGTATAATGAGGAAGTGCTGGTACGGCTCACCCCAGATGGGCTACCAGAGCTGGCTGGCCAGCACCTTCTACCTCATGGTACCAACTCCCACTGCTGGCAGGCTCCAAGCTAGGGCTGGGAGCTGCCACCAGATGGATTTGACAATACTCAAAAAATGCTATTTTCTGTTAAATGACATGTAACTCTTGTGGGTGGGATTCAGAACTATAAAAGCCCTGGTCCACACATGCGTTCTGACAGCTGGTGTAGGGAAGGACAGAGTGAGGGCCACCAGCCCCTTGGTGCCAGTCCATGTGTCCCCACAGTGCATCACAGCGGTCCTTGGAGAAGCCCATCAAGACTGCCATCCTTCTGAGCCTGGTGGGGGTTGAGAGCATCGTGGCTAACCAGTGGCCCACGCTGCTGCAGGACAATGCGCTGAGGGCCACCATCCTATGGGAGAGTGAGTGGGCATGCTGGCTATCCCAGTCTCCTTGGGCTTCTGCAAGAAGCCTGCCAAGGATGTCCACAGCCCACCTGAAGGGACTTTTTTTCCCCCCTTAGACCTGTTAGCATTTGGCAAGCCACTTGGGAAAACTGTTCGTCTCATTCAGAGGATAGGCAACGAAACAGGTAACCCAGGTAAGGTAGAGACTGCCCAACCATTTGCTTGTCTGTGTAAGTCACCCTAGGTTACATTGCACCCCGTTGCCCTCAGGGAAAAGATGTTCCCCACTTCAAGAGAGAAAAGAAGAGGGAGAAGGGAGGGAAGGAGGGAGAGTGCCTGAGTCAATACGCATTGCCCTTGTGGAGAAGTCAACCTAGTCTGCTCAGCCTCTGGGTGAGCTGGAGCTGAACAGGAGCATGGAGGAGCCCAGCCTCTAGCGCACCGTATAGAGAAAGAGAGACGGAGGAAGGGGCGGGGGCGGACAGGAGAGTAAGCAAAAGAGCTCAGCTGTGCTCGCTATGAAAAGATGAGGAGATCTGCGTGGTCCCTGCACTTTCCCTCTGCCCAGAGAGAGGACTTTGGGGAGTCGACTACCTAGACTTCCCAGTCCATGGGCCCCATGCAGCCACCTGGTCTTCCTAAGCCAAGACAAGAAAACGTCCAGGAAGAGGAACTCCCGGACTGGGGGGTGTGGCTTGCTAGAGCCAGGAGGATTACCCTACTGCATCTCCTGATCCGGGAGAATTTCCGACAGCCTCTGACCTAGAGAGTAAAGCTTCAGGGAGGGCTGCAGGGTGTTGCTGTTCTAGATGAGACAAACTCCACCCACCCATCCTTCAAACAAACCTCGTGCCAAGATGTGCCAGCTGCAGTGAAAGAATCTGCAGATAAATTTCACATGTGGATACTAGAGTAAAAAAAAAAAAGAACAGATAAAACTCTAGCTAATTGCATTTAGCAATACACTAAAGTGAAAATGTACCATAACTCATGAAGATTTATCCCGGGAGAGTTTAAAATGGAGAAATCTGAAATACATTCAATACAACTCAGCAGGAGATTAACTTTTGAAAAATCTTGCACTCCCCAGTGCCTGGGATGTAGTTGCCAGGGAAAAGAGAGGAGTTGGATGTGTAAATGTATTTGAGTGGGTGAATGAATGAGGAGTGAATAAGTGGGTGAGCAAATGAACAAATGAATGAGGAGTGAATGTGTGAACTTGTGCGTGTATTAGTGAGTACATTAGTAAGTTGAGGGGTGAATTAAGTGGGTGAATAAGTGAGTGAGTAAATGAGTGAGTGAGTCAGGAATGAATGAATGAAGTTGTCTGATAGTAATTGAAAGAATGAATTTGTGAGAATAAGTGAGAACAGTGACTGAGCAGTCAAGAAAAGGAAGAGGGCAGAGAGGTGGACAAGGGTGGTAAAATCTGCCACTTCTTCCTAACAAACCAGAAACAGGACTGGGCATGACTCTGCCCACTCGGTCTGCGCTACAGAGTGGCCAGCATGTCGCTTTGCCGTAAATGGGGAAAGAGCAAACTGTGCAGGTCTCATGACCGCCGCTGTCAGCATTGGTCCCCTTGTTCCTGTCATCACAGAGGGCCCAACTTGAAGTAGGTAGCATGTGTTTGGAAGGAAGGGACCAACTGATGCTTATACCTGTGAGTCATCCTGTCTAGGGTAGGGGTGCCTCGAGGCATCACAGAGGAAGCTATGAGGCCAGTCTCCAGGTTTAAGGTGTTCCAGGGTTCCAGGGGAGATGGACAGGGGGCTTGGGGTCAGGCCTGATCACATTCTGGTGCTGTCATTAACAACCACATAGCCAGACCTCCATAGCTTAAAAACTCGGCAGCACCGAGGAGCAGGAGGTGGCCGGGCTTCTGTGGTCAGGCTGCAGGGAGAACTCATGGTCCCCTGCAGCCAGAAGCACCAACCTGCTCCCTGATGCTCCCCTCTCTGTGGTATCACGCCCTTGGTGAGAGGCTGGGTATCTGGCAGGACTCAGGCTGCTGCCCGAGAGCTCTGGGGCAGCTTACGTCTTATGCTCCACAGACGAGGCTCCCCACACCTCCAAGGAAGAGATGTTCTCTGAGCTGCAGCCTCAGCACCTGGAGTCGCACCCCACTGCTCTGGGCTTGGTTCTGTACGGACTGCCTCACCAAGCCATCGTGTGAGCTAAACCCTGGAGTCTGGAGCCGCTACCCCCAGCTCTACCCCTCTGAGGCTCCTCTCCACTCAGGGCTCTTTCCCCACTTCCTGGAGCTCACCCCAGCCTTGACACAGCCTGGGGTCTGTCCTTCTGTCCACCATACACAGTCCCGAGAAGACGGCTGTTGCCGGGTGTACCACCTAAGCTCCTGCTCGTCAGCCCCCAGCTTTGTTCTCGGTTTCAGCGTCTTAGTAAACAACTAAAGTTTACCAACAGCTAAGTGTGTGGCGTGTTTCTGGAAGTCCAGGACAGGAGCTGGGGCATCTGGTTATGATCACCAGCACATTCCGGCACCATCAAGGCTTACAGGAGACGGTATCCTTGTGTGAACTGAGACCCACCATACCCACCCCACAGCTCGGGAGATGTGTGTGGTCCTCTGCCCCCTACTCTCCTGGCTGCTGTGGCAGGGCTCTTGGGAAAATACCCATCTTATATATGATCCTTCTGCAGTTCCAAACAGGCTTTTCCTGACATGGTACTCAAGGGTGGTCCATGAGGTCCTGGAGGGCCCTTTTAGCCATGGACTGCAAAGTCCAGCTGTGGATCTTCTTTGCCCATTCTGGCTCTCTGGCTAGGAAAGGGGGGAAGCAAAGAGCAGTCCACAGGGCAGGAGCTTGAAGTCCCGGTGTGGTCCATTAACTTCCCTGACTGCTACCTCTGCTAAGGGGTCAGGATGGGGCTGTTTCCCACTTTCTCTGCTAATGACGCAATGCTACAGAAAGAGCAGAGGGTCATTTCGCCTACTGGTTCTGGTAGCCCAGGGGACTGTATCCAGCAATGGCCTTCTTGCTGATAAGAGTTCTGTGTCCCAAAGGTGCTGCACACATCTGACAGTGAAAAGCAGGGAGTATGCCTTCCCTGGTTTCTGTCCTTCCTCTCCCAAAGCCACTAGGAGCCAGTCATACGGTCTACACCATGACCTTGTTAAGTCTCAGTCACTTCCCAAGCTGGGCCCCAAACACCCACTTTTTCACACCTCACATCAGGCGGTGACTTCTGGATACCAACTCTTTTGGGGGGGGCACACACAAACCATCTCAGAAGTGGGACTTGTTCTTTGTTCTGAACTAGAATTGTGAAAGCAAGGGATCCAGAGCCACTGACAGGTGTTCCTTGTCCTAAGCCTTGTGGGGCCCAGAGCTGTCTCCCCAGAACTGGTGTCAGATGGGTATCCCTGGGGGAAATGTCACCCAAGGAAAGGGTGGTCTGAAGGAGGCATTCTTGACCTCTGAGTGCGTCTCCAGAGTGCCAAGCCTGCTCAGTGGCCCCTGTATCTTGCTACTCTGTGCTCATCTTTCCCTGCCTCTGGCTGTGGATAGAGGGACTGATGCCAGGGCTTCCTGGATCAGGACACACGTGGTCAAAAATTGTTTTTTTATAAAGCACAAATGAATACCTACTAAAACAGCTGCAGTCACTGTCACACAGCACTGCACAAGCCAGAAGAGATCCATACAAAACATACAAAACAAACCCTGCAAATCCCTCCTCCACCCCGAGTGTAGCCTTGGATAACTCTGTATCTCAGAGAAGTAGTGTTTCATCCCCCACCCCACCCCCATACATATACCTGAGTGTAGCATGAATCTTAAAAGTTCTTATTAATAAAAACAAACCTGGAGCCAGGTATTGGGGTGAACGCTGGAAGATCAGAGAAACAGAACAGGCCACAGCCACCTCACCTTGCCAATTCCTCAGCTGGTCCTGTTTCCTCAGACTGGAAGCTTCTGAGTCCTCATCCAAATGGATCTCAGCTGAACTGTGCTGCTCAAAGCCTGAAAGCTTAACCAGCCTAGTTCCTGGTTTTCACGCCTTATATACCTTTCTGCTTTCTGCCCTCACTTCCTGGGATTAAAGTCATGAGTCACCATGCCTGGCTGTTTCCAGGGTGGCTTTAAACTCACAGAGATCCGGATGGATCTCTGCCTCCCAAGTGATAGGATTAAAGGCATGTGCGCCACCATTTTCTGGCCTCTATATCTAGTGGCTGTTTTGTTCTCTGACCCCAGATAAGTTTATTAGGGTACACAATATTTTGGGGAACACAATACCACACCTGAGTGTTTAGATCAGCCTTGCTCATGATTACCAAACACCAGAAATTGCACAAATATCCTTCAGTGAGCAGAAGACAACATCCATGTCACGTCACAGTGTGGACCAGTGTCCCTTCACCATGATGAAGAGTGTAGCCTGATTCTGGCTCACAGTCTTGCACTGAGCCTGTGAAGAGGCAGCACAACACGGTGGCGACTGTGGTAAGCAGAGCTGCCTACTTTATAGCCGGGAGGCAAAAGGGAATGAGGCTGGAGGCTCACAAACCTTTTCAAGGTCCTACACCCAAAGGCCTAAAGAATCCCTCCCTAACTGGGCGCTGTCTCCCATAGCACCACCCTGGGAACCAAGGTTTTGACATATGGGCCTTGGGGAATACTCCAGAGCTGAACCATAGCATTCAGTCTTATAATATTAAAAACAAAAACAAAAATCAAGTCATCAATAGAGTCACCTAGATGGACCTGGAGGGTCCTTGCTGAGAAATGAAAGCCCCTGTAAAAGTTACAAGATTTCATTATATAATATCAAATAGCAAAGCATAGAGACAAGCAAATCAGTATTGCCAGAGCATAGGGACAGAGCTGGGAACAGCGGCAGGGGGCCTGGTGGCAGCCCCATTTGGGTCTCGACTGTGGCAGTGATACCCGCCTGCACAGGAGACAGTATTGCAGAGCTACTACACATAGGCAGAAGCACGATGCCCTCACTAACACCTGGGACCCACATCACCATCTCTGTTCTGCTGTCCCTGACAGTTATGCAAAATGTCGCCACTGGGGAAGGAGGGGGAGGGACTGAAGGCCCTTTATCCTGAAGGTTGGGATTCAAAGAAAACCAGAGACAGCACCAAACCCCGGAGGGGAATGCGCGAGGACACAAGAAGGGCTGCCAGAGAATACCAAAGTCAGTGTTGGCCGGAGATGGGTTCTCTTTTACGCCCCACCCCCTCTTCTGTGCCACAGTCCTGTGCTTTGTTCCATGAGCTGGTAGAACAAGGGTCATGCGAACGCTGAGATTCTAGGACAGTGAATCGGACACCTGGGATGGTGGCCCAAGCCTAGCAGGCAGGGAGCACGTGGCATGATCCACCTTCATTGGATGATGTGACACCACACATCAGACAGTGGCCACATTCACAAGCAACACAGAACTGCGTGCAGCTTGTTAAAAGTTGTTGGATTGTGGAATTTTTCTCTTTTTTCCAACCTCACTTGAAGTCAGGTGCCTGAAACCACAAACAGTGCAGGCCTGGATAGGGGAGACGCACACTGTTTTTCTGACTAAAGAGAATCTAAACCCACCTGACATACAAATATGTCAAACGTCTTAGACAGTGTTGGAAGAGTTATGTGTGATTCTCCTCTATTTTGTTTCATGTTTTTCCTTTTTAAAACATGTATGCATACTTGTTCCAGAATTTAAAACACACACACACACACACACACACACACACACACACACAAAGCTAACTAATGACCAGGGGATAAATTCAAATCTGAGCAGTACTGGAAATATGAGCTTTCTTCTACAAAGATGTTGGCACGCACCCAAACAACAAGAATAAAAGCTTCTAGAAATATTTCATCTGCCATATCACATTCTTCACCTCACACCGTGTCTGCTCATGTGAGAAATATTAAACAGTGAGTGCTATTCCATGTATCAAAGGCGTTAAAATAACTTTCTGAATTATGTCCCGGCAACATAACAAATCACATTATCAATTAGCTCCTGCGGCAGAAGTGGCATTCTGTAATATATTCAAGCATGAAAAAAAATTTCATAGGTGAAATTTATGTAACCCTAAAAACTATGAGGAGGAAAAAGATTGCTTGGGATTTATTGGTCATAATGGGAGACAGGATGTAATTCCAGCGGTGGATGGCCTCCGAGTAAGGCACCCGGCCCTGCCTCTGAAGATGCCTCTCCTGGAGGCAGTAGACGGGAAGTTAGGCAGGGGCATCAGACACAAGGGTGATGGCTACTGTCCACATCTAGCCTGGACTTCCCTGATGTCAGACGCCCCTGCACAGGTGGGTAAGGTGGGGATGGGGCCCTCTGCAGGTTGCTGTCACCTCTGAGCCAGCACAGTGAGAAGGGGCCATGCTGCATGATCTTCACATCAACCTTAAGCAGGTCACTCAATAGCCCCACCTTCTCCTCTGGGACATTCCCAGGGGAAGCAGGGGCCAGGAGTTAGTGTAGGGCTAGGAGGAGTGGGAGGCCAAAGGTCTGACCCTATCCAGCCCCCTGACAGTAATAAAGGAAGCTAGCTGTCTGCATATCCTCCAGCCCACAACCCACTACAGATGCTCTATAAGGGTCTATTTCAGGCCAGCCATCTCCACTATAGCTGGTCAATTAGCTTCTTAAATGCCACTCTATTCTCTTTATGTGGAGAAACTTTCCAATTTTTAAAATGAAGATTTATGTTAACTGTTTATAGAAGAAATTTTGGAAAATAAGAAAAGCATGTAGGGAGATAAAACCTCTCTTCAGTCCATATCAAAGCTGCATCAAGGCTTGGTGGGCGTTTCTCCCTAGCATTGTCTCACTTCCCCCAGAGTCTTCACTTTGGGAGGTGAAGTATATTGTATCTCACAGTTTTTAACCAAAATCCCATTTAAAATATCCTTTCTTTCCAATTGGTGTCAGCTAAAGCTAGGAAAAGGCCAGAGGTCCCTGGAAAAGCCCCTCTGCTGATCCTGTAGCCCTTATCCCAGTACCTAGGGCTCTCTAGGCACAGAGCTTTGGGCTGTCTGGTGGGCCACATAAGACAGGGACAAGGGAACATGGGGGACAGTGGGGACTACCGTCAAGTGGCCTGCAGCCCTGGGCAGAAACACAGGTGGCCACAACAATCCAGCAGCCATCTGCTTTGTGCCAGGTGCCCCTTGCTTACACTCCTTGTCCATTGCCTCCAGCCAAGAAATTCTGAAAGGCAGAGCTGGGCATCTTCTTCTGGGAAGTTTTAATCTAGCATGAGAGCCAGGCCTTTGAAGATCAGGCCCCATTCTGCTTCTATCCACTCAAGAGTCACCCCTGGTTTCTGGAGGGGAATCACGAAAGCTGAGGTCCACATACTGCACTGACACTTCCCATCCACTTCTCATGAAGCTCTCCAGAACATCATTCTTGGGGGTCACCCTGCTTAGGGTAGCACTCAGATGGTGGCCCCGGCCCCCTGTTCTGTTACCTGCCCAGCCTTAGGCCACCATCTGCCCCACAGGAAACCATAACCTCGTGTGCCCAGATCTGTGCCCAGGTTCCCCCAGGGCCATTGCATGTAACACAGAGTTGCTGCTGGAACTTTTGGGGCTCCCTGAATTACCCCTGGAGTTCCAAGGTAAAATTCCCCTACTTCCCCATTCGCAGACTGCCCATCCACCAGTGCCCATCCACTTCCCAGAAGCCTGCCTGCCCCTGCCCTGCTTATCCTGCCTGCCCTGCCCAGCCTCCTCCTGTCCAGTCAATTCAAGCAGTGAAGTCACAGCCATAGCTAAGGTAGCCTCTGGCTGATTTGGATTAAGGAATTAGGCAGGTTAATAAAACTAAAATGTTCATAGACGCTCGTATATAAATTTCTACTAAGTTGCCTTGTCCAGCATTGGTCTGTAATAGTTTAATTTCTGTATTAAATAATTAAAACCCTATTTTCAATTGCTGTGAACAATTGTTTTCCTTAATGATCTTCCTAGAGCAGCCAGTAATTTTATATCTTGTAAAAATGATTAAATGGCATCATTATCCCATATCTCTGAAATATAACTCAGCAACTCCCAGAAAGGCCATTTGTATTCAATTAATGCTCCCTCACATTAAGCCAGCACAATATTACTTCACGCCACACATAACCCCCACTGTCCTCTCGTTTTATTATGACGATGATGAAGAGAGAAACAACCGGTTTAATTATCCCATTTCCAACAGAGAAATCAATTTCAATACGTCTTCACCCCTTATAAAAGAGGCTGCCCGGTCCCTGGGAAGGGCAGGGCAGGTGGGTGTGTTCAGGTGGCTGCTGCAAGCTTGACCACGGACACAGGGAGCTGACCCCAGGAGAGCCTAGAAAAGCAGATCCAAGGCTACCCTCCTCGGTGACCTTGGAGACTACCCTCCTCTGTGGGCAAGGTCGGCAGCCTCTCCATTGTATGTTATCTCTGGTTTCCTGGCTCTCTTCCACCTGTACCACCCCAGGGCCAGCCCCACTCATTCCCTCGCTGGGATAGACACCACCCTCACTTCTCAGATCAAGGTCCTGTGGGGGTTTACCACTACACAAAGCCTGGCTCCCTCAGCCATGGTGATGAAGGGATGCTCCCTGCCTCGCCATTCAATCACTATAGTGCTGTGGCCAGTGTAGTCCAATCATCAGGGTGTTTTTTAATCACAATTCACAGAGGCCCATGCAATGACTAGATTAATACCCTGGTGCCATCGGCTAATGGCCCAGATAGAGCTGATGACCAAATTACAGGGAGTTCTTAAATATCCTTATTATAGATTTTAATCTTTGTGACGAGAGGTGAGAGACAGTGTCACTGTGACAAGGAGGAAGCAGTCGCCCCCGCTGTCTTTGCTTTGAACCAGGTTGATGAGGGGGATGGAAAGACCTGGTGACTGAGCAGCCAGGCGGAGTCCAGGGATGACCCTGCCTGAGTTCTACAGCCTGAGCTCAAAGCAGAGCCTGCTGGGGCTGGCTGCAAGTCTGACCCAGTAGAAAACTGTGCAGGGCAGGTGGGTTTATGTGGGTGTTTTCAATGGTGTTAGTTGAGGACTTTTCCTGAGCAGCCCAATCTCTGAATGTCCTGCCCATTGGTGAGCTTGGAGATCCCAGACCATAATGATGGACAGTATGCAGAGAGGCAGCTCAACCCTAGCACCTGGATGCCCATTTTCTGTCAAACTCAGTGTTTCAGGGAAGTCAGGTATTCACTGCGCTAGCTGTGGCAGAGACAACGCACAGGCACTTCAGGGTCCCTAGGTTGCAATCTTGCTTTGCAGATTGTAGGAATTAATGAGACTCAGAGCCCTTCATGCTTAGAGAGAGCATAGTCACACTCCTGCTTGACAACGTGTGGCCGTTTTACCAAGTTCCCTGCAGAGGAACGCCCCTTTCTACAGGCTGAAGTGAAACCTGATGACTGGCACTTGGCAGCTTCTTCATGCAATGAGACAGAATTTACATGCTGAGGATAACAGGGTCACAAAGAGGGACCTGGGTATCTGAGGCCCTTAGGATTACCTGCCCATCCTGAGCATCTCACTCAGGATGACAGAGAGACAGTATTCTACCTCAGTGTGTCACTAACTAGAACTCTGAAGGCTGTGCCCAAGAGTAGAGCCTCGCCTTCCTTTCTATTTGTCCAGATCCAAAGTCACTTGAGAGCAGGGTATGTATCTGGCTTCAGCCAAGGACTCTACCCAGATGAGAGCAGGGAGGGGTGGATAGGGTGTATGAGCTGGCTGGGCTGTGGAGAAGGTCTAAGGCCAGGGAAGGCTGTCTCTGCTCCATTGTTTTGGTGTTCTACTCTAGCAGTTATTCAACTCCTGACTCCCCGATTCCCAGAGTGGAAAACCAGGAGAGATGCTGAGTATGAGCAGTGTTGCACGAATCTTAATTGGTCTTATAATAAAAACCCAGAGCCAGATATTGGGGTAAATGCTGAAAAATCAGAGAGACAAAGGAACAAGCCACTAGAGAAACTTCTTACCACTACAAAATCCTCAGGCCGAATGGAAGGCGAGATCCTGTCTCCATGAATCCTCTGACCGAATGCCTCTGAGTCCTCAGCTGAAAGGCCTTAGTTCCTGTCTCCTCGCACCTTATATACCTTTCTCTGTCCAGCTACATCACTTCCTTCCTAGTGCTGGGATTAGTGGTGTGTGCTTCCCAAATACTGGTAGCAAAGGCATGAGATCTCAGGTGCTGGGATTAAAGGAGTGTGTGGTTCCCAAGCACTGGGATTAAAGGTGTGTGCCACCTCTGCCTGGCTCTGTTTCTATCTTAGACTGAATCAATCTCATGTGGACCAGGGTGGCTTTGAACTCACAGAGATCCAGACGGATCTCTGCCTCATGAGTGCTAGGGTTAAAGGTGTGTGCCTGGTCTCTATGTTTAATCTAGTGGCTGGCTTTGTCCTCTGATCCTCAGGCAAGCTTTATTTGATACACAATATATCACCACAGAGCAGCCAGGAAGAAATGCCCTCAAGTCCTGCAGAGCCCAGGCTCAAGCCATCAGGGACCCCAGAGCATCCCTTCTCCCCAGTCTAGTGCCTCTGTTTTCAGGGGTCAGCTGCGGCTCCTCCCCCTCTTCTGTCTCCATGTCTGGTTCTTGGCTTCTAAATCAGTCAAGTAGATCTTGCCCCACAGGCTCATGCACACAGCAGGCTGCCCTCTGTGTGGAGCACTGTTGATCCCAAAGAAGGGCTGAGGGTGGGTAGTGAGGTGCCTTCCAGCAACACAGGTCATGTTCATTAGACACACAGAACAGGCCTGAGTGGATCCTGGGAGCATTCTTTGCTATTTCCTAGTGGTTTCATGGTTTTTGCAATTATTATAAGTAATGGTTTCTATTACATCTCTTAGTGGCATTACCATTATAAAGAAATGTTGATTTTTTTCCTCCAACCCATTTACTCAGAAACTTGATGGAATGTCATATCAGTTGCAACTAAAAGCTAACTAACATCACTAGCAAGTAATGACAATATATGTCTTCCCTTTGGTCCCATGCATCTCATTTTCTTCTCTGGTTCTATTGGGATGACCAAGATGTCCGTGATCACATTAGACAGCATCAATGTCAGCAAGCACTTAAGTCTCCCCCAAGCCCTAAAATTCCCTTATTAAAGTGTGGTTTCCTGGGGATTTGGCGGGTAGGGAGTGGAGAGGGTTGAGATAGGGTCTGTGATGTATCCCAGGTGACTTTCAACTCACAATCCTCCTGCCTCTACTTCCTGAGTTCTGGGCATATTTGTGTCACCATACTTGGCTTACCTTGGGGTGGGAGTTAAAATGTGCTTGCTCTATCAATTTAAGGAGGTTCCTTTCTGCTCCTACTTTTAAAAAGAATATAGAAGTTTTACATAGGCTACTCCATCCTCAACTGCCTTTTGGGGAGTATGTTTAAAGGATTGTACAGGTCTTTCTTCCTTTTAGTCCATTAATGTGGCAAATTCATCGAACGGTTTCTGTTGCTGAGTCATGTTGGTGTTCCTGGGTTGAGCTGACTAGATTATTGTGAGATGTTGGTCCCATTAGTACTGTTTTACAATTATCAAACAACCCTACAATTTGCTTTCCTGACTTTATAATACTCCTGTTCCCCATCACTCACCAGACAGCTACCTCAGATTTCTGATCCCTTCTCCCCCTCCCTGTCTTCTCCTCCCCTTCTCCCCCCTTCCCTTCTCACATCTTCTCCTCTTTCCTTTCCTTTCCTCATCGTTTCTGCCTCTATCTAGCAAAGGGACGGGGGCAGTTCCCATGTCCCTCAGCAGGAGGGTGCTTAGATAAAGACTGAAATTTGACAGTGGGCTGTGGCCTGAGACCCAGAAGCACACAGCAGGCTGCCCTCTGTGTGGAGCACTGTTGATCTTAGGCCACACCGATGTTTGCTTGTATCCCTGTGTGAAAACTCCACAGTGTCCCTGAGACCCCCTTGAACCCTTCAGAGCAGGGGTAGGGCAAAGCTGGGAGGAAACATCTCACCTTTTGGTCACAAAAATTGGAATCAACTACAATTATCGGACTTCTCTACAACTTGGTTTTCTCACTCTACAATGCAGCCACCCCCCCCCCCCCAAAGATCTGGTTGAGCTGCAAACTTATATTGGAAAATGTAGGCAGAAACATGCCTATAATTTATTTCACTTTCTCTCTGCATCTGGATTGAGCTCTTACATCGGAGCAGGGCTCCGTTGCCCAGGAGAGTTTCCAGTAACCTCCTCTCAATCCCTCAGGTGGTTGCCCTGATGTTATCTGCTGCTGCCTACCTCCTCTCGTGGCTCTATAGGAATAGCCTGCTGTGCTGTCCCCATGGGCCCTTAGGCCTGAATGAACTGTGCAGAGGTGCCCCGGTGATGCGCTTAGTTTTGTAGGACCCATGGAAGCTTAGGTCCACTATAAACCCACCGATGAAGAATATCAGGGGAAGATTAAGTAGTATCTGGAGCAACATCAAGGTCTTCCCACAGTACTTTGGTCAACCTTCACGGGCACTCCTCTTGCCTGGAGGACCAGGACACCTGCCTCTTACTTCCTGTGTCTTGTGCCACTGGCTTCTGTGCCTTATCCTGCTGTCAACAGCCAGGCAGTCCAGCATGCAGGGCAGCACACAGGAGGAAAACTGCTTCCCTGGCACCTGGTTGCCTATGAAAGAGCCAAAGTTTCCTAAGTGAAGAAGCCAGGTGACAATGTCACCAGGTGTTAGGTTGACAATGGGGTTTGGCTGCTCTGAAATGCTGTTTCTTTCTGTTCCGTGCATTTCAGGTGTGAAGGGCTGGTCACATTGTCAGGCTGGCTCTTCACTGCCACCTGGAGGCCACATTTGGAATGGCTTCTGGACTTAACTGCTGTGGTGGGCCATACTGAGCTGTGATGTGAAACCTCCAAGTGATGATGATAATAAGCTCAAAGAATTTGGGAAGTGAGGACAGACCTGGCCAGAGAAGCAGTGTGGCAACAGGTGCTACCAGCCACCAAGTCATACATCAGGCTAAACACTGGGTCCCCTAGTTCAGACTGCCTGCTTCCAGGAGCTCTGCTTGGTGCCTGGTTATCACCTTCTTCTCCAAGGTCAGTGGTTCTGAGTGCCGACAGTAGTGTCTGAACTGAAGCCTCGTCACCTAACTGCAAAGCATAGACAGAATCATCTGCTGCTGCCAGCTTATGGTCATCAGGCCTGGGCATTGAGAACAGCTAACTGCCCCAGACAGACTTCCGCTAGAGCAGCTGCTAGTAGAGACCGGTATGTCAATATTCCCTGCCACATAGCCTCTCCATTCTGTTCACTGATTGTTAAGATTGCTATAAAGTAATCTATAGATCTATCGACCTCTGGACCTGGTTTTGATTTGCAATTAGAGGTTTCAATGGGGCTCAAGTCAGGGGGCCAAGCCTGGCTGGTTCAAACCTAGGATTTGGCTCCCAAAGGGCATGAAGGGATGTCCTGATGGATCCTTTCTACCCCTCTTGCTTGTCTCCCGGCCTCCCCATCTCCTGGCAGCTCCCTTTCCCTGGAGTCTAGAAGAGAGCTTTGGATATCTGCAGCTGTGTGGTCAAATGTACACGTGATTCCTCAATTTCAGACACACAGGACATTGCCCAGAGAAGCTTCTTCCAACCCATCATCCCCCCATGGTCATAAACAATGTTGGCTGGCAGCTTAGGGGCCTTTGAAAAGGGCCTCAGGCTTCTCCCAGAGCATCATACTACAGGACTCCTGGGGTAAGCACTCAATATGGGACTCGAAGGGTAAGTCCCATGGTGCTCCTAGGGTAAGTGCTCAAGAGTATAACCCCACCCAGTGAAGCTCACTCACACCCAAACTTGCAACTCACAACAGACCCAGGCACCGTGAGTGCTCACCACACTTTCCTACAGATGATAATCTGGGTTAAGTCCTCTGCTAAAGGCCAAAGCTATTTTGGGAAAATGCAGATGTAATGAACAGCTTTCTTCACCCCCTTCCCCATGAATTGAGAAAATTGTCAAAAATATAGAGCCCAGTTAACTCTATAGGGTGAAACCACAGCTCTGCAGACTGGTCAGGATCATCAGGAGTATGGGGATATGCCAGGGACCCCTTGAGGTTAACCTGCCATAGGCTAGGGTTAGAGGTGTAAAGCATTCCCCAGGCTAACTTCATTCTAAACACAGCTTCTTAGGCCTGCATCTGGCCACTGCACCCCTATCCCTCTCAAAGACACCCCTGCAGGGCCCCAGGGATTGGATCTGATTTCATAATTTGTTCTTTCTCCTTCTGATTATGCTCTTATGAACAGGCCAGAAATATTTTATGTGTTCTTCATTTCATGTGTGTATTTCCTTCTTGTGTGTGTGTGTGTGTGTGTGTGTGTGTGTGTGTGTGTGTGTGTGTGCGCGCGCGCGCGCGCGCGCGCGCGCTCAAGTGCATAGAGAAATCTATGGCTACAGCAATTGGGTCTGTCTGAACTTAACCTCACTCAAATCAGTCTGTGAGCTTAAACAAACGCAACGCTTCCAGGAACACTCAGAGCCTGATCCGTCATGGAGAATGAGCCACCTGTCTTGCACTCATTTCTAAAGACTTGAACTCTCTCTCTCTCTCTCTCTCTCTCTCTCTCTCTCTCTCTCTCTCTGTGTGTGTGTGTGTGTGTGTGTGAGTGTGTGTGTGTGTGTGTGTGTGTGTGTGTTAATAGGAATGATACGTGCTCCCAAGAGGAAGCCCTGTGCCGAGCAGCAAAGGAAGCATTGGGCTGTCTGTCCACCAGTCCTGCGTGGTACCTGCCTGAGTGTGTGGTGCCCTCCGGGGCTTCCAGGCCAAACCAGAATAAATGCTGTTTATTTCGCAATGAAGTATCATAAACCTATTTAAGGGAACATTGAGCATATTTTCAGAAGTGGCTCATCATGCAATTCTGCCACCCCCCACTTGGCATGTTTGTGGACACTTCCTGCTCACGCTTGGACCTCTCCCTGTGACGGTGGTCACTGAATATGAACAAGTGTGTCCACTTTTCATTAACTGGGGTGTCTTCCTTGAGGACAAGGTGTGGTCTGCTCTAGGAACCGTTATGGTGTTCACACAGTGTCTCGGGATAGAGAATCCACCATCTTTACCGTTTCCTCCACCAACTGATGGGAGCACCTGAGAAAGGGCAGGGCAGGGCAGTGGCAGTTCATGACCTCAGAGTTTCTGCTTGCTTACTTTGCTTTCTTGTCATTTTCCACTCTTAATGTCATGGTGCCACACTTGTCTTCAGAACAAACAGCATCTCTCTCATCAGCGTCTTCAGTAACAAAACACTATCCCTTGTGGTATAATTCTAAGGTACGTGACAGTCAGCATCCAACTTACTAATTTGCTTAGTGTCCTTCTCCCATGACAAGGAAGCACCCAGCAAGGTCCTCATTCCCATGCTGGGGACTGTGGGAAAAAAATGACTACAAGCTAGAACACTCAGATCGAATACCTCAGGGGCAATTGCTGCTGGTCCTCCCCATCACAGACATGGACAGCTGGGGCTACAGGAAGCCCTGGGCCAGTGCTTTGCCCAAGATTGTCCAGGAAAGGCTTTCCCAAGATACTTAGAGGTTGCCTGCCTCAGAAAGCACTGACTTTGACACCAACTAAATCTCTCACCATCAGAAAGACACCTCCACTCACAGTGGGCCTTGGTCCCGCCTGAAGTATGCCAAGAGCTCCTCTGGTATCACACACACACACACACACACTTTACCATTACACACACACACACACACACACACACACACACACACACACACACACACACACTTTACCATTTCCCCCAGCCGGTGTGGTCCAATCCCATCCCTGTATCACAGCAGTGATGGCTGGAGCAGTAGCCTTAACACAAATCTTTTACCAGGCTCAGCACTCAATTAGCTCATGTGGCACGTGGTCAGACCCCCTGGAGGCCCCAAGAGAGAGCTCATTACAAGCGATGGCACATCTGTGCCTGAGAGGCCCTGGGGAATTAGCTCTGCACTGTGATTTACGGCCTCTTCTCTTTGTCCTTCCCTGAAGGAGACAAGATTGTTGGACCCCCAGAGAAGAGTGCACCTTGGGTGGCATGTGGCTGTCTCCTGGAAAGCCTTAGTCACCTCCTGGCCTCTACAGTCCCATAGCAAGTCTCCTTGCTCCTAGGGCAGGCGCTCCTGTGACTTAGGCAGTTCGGCTCCTTGGCCCCCACCTTGCCTCCCACTCTGGTTTCCAGCACACCCGAGAGGGTGGGGGAGTCCTGCTGCCCGGCTGGCTTGGATACAGCTGTGGAAGGGACTGGCTGCCCAAAGCCAGAGGAGAGGGGGCTGGCCCAGGAGATAAGGTCAGGGCTCAGATTGGTTTGGAACAGAACACTTCATCAAACACCACACCCATGAGCAGCCAACTGCCACCTCAGCAGGAGTATCCAGTCCCTCCTACCGCCGTGATTTGTGGAGAAGTACCTGACTCTCATCTGTGGCCCTGTGGACCTTCCTCCTCCACAGCTGTATCCAAAGATGTATCCACCTTCCTACTCTCTGTGACTGTCCAACCATCTGCCCCCTTGGTCATTGTTCAGGTCGTGGCCTGGACCACTCTAGCATCCTAGGCATCTTAATGAGGTAGTCCTGAGGTCAGTGCAGCCTCTTCCCCCATCCAGTGCCTGGCAGGGCAAAGCTAACTCCCAGCACAGTCAGTTGCCCTCTTTGAGGTCACCCCATGTATGGGCAAGCAGGGATCTATGAACACATCTGTGAATCTCTGGGAAGCAGGGGAGACAGAGAATATCCCTCCCTGTACTCAGCATGCCAGCTCTCAGAGGCTCTTCACACACCCTGCCTTGGAGAGTGGGGGCAGTTTCTTCTCTCAGAACCTCAGTGAAAACATGGGAAAAGACTTCCCAGTCCAAGGTTCCCTCCTCACCCCTCCTTCTGGAGATGCTGCTCCTGACAGCCTGGATTGACCAGAGAGCCATAGGAAGACAGGCTTGTGATAGAGACCAACACCTCTTACAGTTCGTGTGGCTGGAAGAATGAGCCACAGGCCACAGGTGCTGCAGAACAGGCTCCTGGATGTTGCTGGCTGCGTTTTCCTCCAGAGAAGGTAGAGTCAGTCCAGCCTAATCATGAGAGAAACTGGATGGCAAAATCTTCAGTTCTTTCTATTTCTCTGGAAGCGGCTATATATATCAAAGCAAAGGGCTTGTAAAGAAGGAGAGAACTGGAGTGAGGCAGTGGGATGGAGCGCAGGGTGGGGCTCACAGGGCAGAAGATGCCTGGCCAGATTCAGCAGAGCTGGGGAAAGAACAAGGGACCCTGACCTCTATGGCCAGTCTCAGGGGCTCACCATTTGCTGACACCTGGACCCCTCCAGCCCTTTCTGCTGCTAGGGTGGTTTCCTGACAAGAGGCCGAGGGCAGACTTCCATCCTGTCTCCGACCCGACCCTCTTTCTAGCCCACCTTCAGCTTCAGGCTGTTCTTAGTCCCAGAGCCACCTGTGTGCTGTTCGCCAACGGAAGCCTGCCTCAGAGCTCCCCTCCCTGGCCCAGTTGTGTATTAGGGCCTTTTGCTAGGGAGTGCTCCTCCCTGTTCCCCATCCTCTTCCTCTGTTCTGCATCCTCTTCCTCACTTCCTTTCTTACCAACTGTTGGGAGCAGGAAGGTCTCAAATGAAGCCTCCACATACTGTTCTGTTTTTGTTTAGAGACAGTGTCATCTTTGTAGTTCTGGCCCTGGCTAGCCTTGAACTCACAAAGATGCACCTATCTCTGCCTCCTGGCTACTGAGATTAAAGGGATGGACTACCACCTAGCTTCTGGAACCCTTTGGCACCCACTGCTTTGGCATATGTTTTGGTTATTTAATCACCTTTTTTCAGTCCCAGAGTACACAGAACATGGGCCCTTTATTCACAAGGGACCTGGAGTGGGCAGCATGGAGCCCAGCCTGGTCCACACTGACCTCCACTGGAAAGGGAGTCAAGGCAGATGGCAGCAGTTGAGCAGGTGGGCGATGAAAGGAAAAGGCCTCTGCCTCAGGACCTGTACCCCCTCCCTCTGGTCAATACCCTTCTCCCTGTACAGGATCCTGGCCAGGCCTGGGGTCTACAACACCCTCAGTCCTCTGCTACCGCTGTGGGGGTAGGGCACTAGAGGGCGCTGGAGAAAGGGACACCCATTTTCTCATTTTGCTGGCTTTAAGCAACCCCAGAGCATCCTTGTGGGCCTCTTCAAAAGTCCTAGAAATAGTGAAGGGCGGGTTCCAGCTTAGGGAATCCTTCGGGGCGTTTGTACTCCACCTCTTCCCTTTTATCCCCAGCCGGGTGAGTGCTGTCAGAAGTTAGACAGCTGTAGTGACTCAGCGATCGCGGCCCCCCCCCCCCCCACCGATGAAAGCACCCCAGTTCTAAGCCTAGAACCCTGCTTGCTGAGTCACTCACAGACATTTTGGGAAGTGTTCACACCTGTGCACAGAACAAGGGCGGCTAAGACTCCAGTTCAGAGTGGGCGAGCCCAGGGCAGGACAGCAAGCCGAGGCCGCCTCCAGCAGCTCTAGTCAACCCTTTCAGGCTGGGGTCTCACCGGCGCGATTGGCTTTCTTAAGGCGCAGTATCCATACTGTCTGGGCGCCTTTCATGCTTGCCAAGTCACTGTGACAACTGTTCCCTTCCACGAACCCTCTGACAAGGCAACCTCTGGGAGACACCCTCCACTCTAGGTGGGTTGCCTGTTCTCCACGCCCGCACTACTTCCTAAGTTCCATTCCCTAACTAAGTTCCCTGCAGTGGGGAGGGGACCTGGAAGCTGTAGTTAGCTACCTTCAGGGCACTCACCCAAGACAGGGCCACTAGGCACACAACAGATATAAGTAGACTAAGTGCCCTAAGTGCTGAATGGCAAACAGTTTTCCGACCCGAGCTAAGTTTGCGCCGAAAGAGCCTACAGTATTCCTCATCAGACATTTTCTTGAAGACCGGGAGATGGCGAACCTCTCCATAGCCACAAGGAAGGAGCCCCCAGGGATCGCATCCCCGTGGGCGGGCTGAAGGCTCCAGCGCCTTCTGACCGGTTAGTGTGCGCGAGGGGTGGGGACTGGGGGGTGGGCAATCACCTTTGGCCCAACCCAGAGGGCACAACCTGGGGGTACAGGAGGAGCTCCTGCAGGTGGGAACTCTGTGGGAAGGAGACAGTTTGGCCCCTCTATTCTGGCCGGCTGCGCTGGGGGAATATTTTGTGCCCAGCCTTTTCAGGGGTAAGAAGTGCCCCCCCCTCACACCACCCCCACCCCCGCGCGCGCCAGGATGCGCTAGGTAGGACAGAGCGCCTGCTGAGAGCGATGCAACTCACTCCAGCCCTCAACCCGTACTCCAGCTTTATTCATCCGGCACACTGGCCTCACCGCACCCGGAGTCTGTGATCCCAGGGAGAGCAATGCAATGTGTATCCAGACAGAGCGCAGGTTTCGGACCCAGTGGAGTGGGCCGGGAGGCGTACACAGATCCAGGCAGGTGCATCTTTCGATTCCCAGCTTTAACGAGGCTGGGACAAGCCTACGAGAAAATCCAGAGTACGAGAGGGGAACTGCCGCACTCCTCTGGCCTCACAGCCGGGGCTCCGCGAGCATTCGAAAGGCCAGGGCACACCTGCCCTGTCTCGCGGTGCACCTCCCCGAACACTCCCCCCCCCCCCCCCCCCCCCCCCGCCGAGGATCCGTGCTATTCCTAGCCCGCTCCTATGTCCAGGGTCTGCTTAGAGTAGGATAGGAGGTTTCAGCACCTCCCACTAGACTGGCCCGGCATTCTCCCGCCCCACCTTCATGCTGCTCTCAGCTCTGGGTCCCTCTTCGCAAGAGCTCGAGTCTCTGGACTCCATCGTGGTCTCCTGCGAGCCCAGGAAAGTCCACACTCTGCCATGTCCTGTCCTTCCGATGGCCTGATCCTCGGAGCGCATCGCGATCGTAATCAAAGTGGAGCGAAAGCAAGGCAAAGCGCTGATCTAAAGGCTGGGTACCATCAGCAGCCAGGGGTCCAGAGGGCGGTGTGCTCCGCACTGGAGGGAACTCAGCTCCCGCTGGTCGCTGGCGGCGCCCAATCCGATCCTGAGAGTGCAGATGAGCCTAGGAAGCCCGTACACTGAAACCTCCAGGCGCTAGGGGCCACCGGAATTTGGGTGAGGATCCCATGCTCCAGGTCTTTCACGAGTCAGGGGCGACCACAGAACTTATTTCCAGTTCCCGCCATAAAATGGCGTTCCAAGCCTTGACCTGTTGGAGACCCGTGGCGTCAAGACCCGGACACTCACTGTAAAAAAACGAAAATGAACTTCTAAGAAGACCAGTGAGAACGGACGTTGAGGCCCCTACATGGAGCCACCCGGTACCCTTTCTTCCATGACACAAAAACCCCGGAGACCAGGGCAAAAAGGGAAAGTCGTTATTAACAAACTGCTCCACAAAGGCACAGGACCTCTGCCTAGATCCCCGGGACAGGAAACAGTCGGTTCTGTCTCCACAGGTTGTATCAAAATCACTAGGTATTACAAGGTTAACCGGAAGCACCACCCAAGAGAAGAAAAGTACAACCTTCTCACAGCCCGCCTTGCTCCGCTCTAGCCCACTACAATTTCAGTTAACCCTTCAGCAATTCTATGGAGTGAGAGGCCCCTGTACTAGAAAAGGCATTAGGGCCAAGTGGACCCCACAGGTCAGTCTATAGCCTGTACTCTGCCCTCTAGACTGCAAGTGCACACCCATCTTAAGTCACTGAATGTGGGGATCTTTTCGTCTTGGACCTTGAATTCCGAGGCCGCTGCATCCTGGGCCTCGCTGCCTAAGCCTCTGAGGCTCGCTGGAAAGCCGCGGGCAGGCGAATCCTGGCCCTGGGTCTCAAAGTCTGGCTCAAGTAACCTCCCAGAAGAATGCCTAATAATCAGAAAACCTCGAGAAGGCCGGGCCTCTTCCCAATACCCCATCCAACTTCAACGAGTTCAGAACCGCGGGGCTGGGCAACTTATTCTAATAGGCATGTGCGTAGTACCAGGGCCACTGGCCTTGCCCCGACATTGCCTGGAGCCAATTGTCAGTTGAGGGATTTTGGTAGATCCGAGAGAGCCAAATCTAGCCATTTGCTCACTAGACTCCACCCTTTTGTGTTCAAGAAAATGATACCCACAAGTTCACTCCAGCTGGCACCACCACAAGCTGGGAGGCTAAAAAGCCACAGTACGGGGCTTGGGCCCTGGTCCAGGATGGAGCCCCCTGACCCGTGGCGTCCAGCCTTCCCAGGCTCTTCCCTGAACTGGGCATACTGAGCCTGTGGAGTGGATCTTGAAATCTACATTCTTTCGGTCGATAAAATATGTTCTCGTATTTTTTCCTGATTTTCTCATTAAAACCTTTGCCTAACTAAACTCCCATCCAACGGGATTTATTTCATCTCTGGGGAGATAAATCAGGGGGCAAATTTACAGCCCCGGAGGCACCTGCCGCGCTAATGGGCCCTTCATGGAGTGCATGGCCCGCGGGGGCGCGCGCAGACGGGCAGGACATTGGCCAATGGCCTGGTCGCCAGTGCCTACAGCCAATCAGCGCGCGCGCCGCGCCCAGGCCCCGCGGTTATCAGTGCGTCCGTCCCGCGCGGCGCCGCTCCGACCGGCCCCGGAGCAGCCGCCGCCACCGCCGATCCTAGTATCCCTGCCTTCTCTCTGACCGCTGCCCATTCCGTGCAGCAACCATCGGTCCTCCCGCTTTCCTGCGGGGGCCGTCGGCGTCCGTCTGAACGCGTTCCACGCGTCCCAGTGCAGCCGGCGCCCGTCGGTGCCGCGCTCAAACTTCCCGAGTCGGAGGGCGCGGGCGGTGGCAGCGGGGCCCGGATGGGAGCCCGGGTCGGCGGCGGCGGCGCCCATGGACGCTAACCGGCCGGGCGCGTTTGTGCTGAGCAGCGCGCCGCTGGCCGCGCTGCACAACATGGCTGAGATGAAGACGTCGCTGTTCCCCTATGCGCTGCAGGGCCCGGCCGGCTTCAAGGCGCCCGCCCTAGGCAGCCTTGGCGCGCAGTTGCCTCTAGGCACTCCGCACGGCATCAGCGACATCCTGGGACGGCCGGTGGGCGCAGCGGGTGGCGGCCTCCTGGGAGGCCTGCCCCGCCTCAACGGGCTCGCCTCGTCTGCAGGTGTCTACTTCGGGCCCGCGGCAGCCGTGGCACGGGGCTACCCCAAACCGCTGGCGGAATTGCCTGGGCGCCCGCCCATCTTCTGGCCGGGAGTGGTGCAGGGCTCTCCCTGGAGGGACCCGCGCCTGGCCGGCTCGGGTAAGTGACCCGCGCGGGATGCGGTGAGGAGCGGGGCTGGGCGCGGGCCGCGGACTGCGCTCACCGGCTCTTCTTCGCAGCCCAAGCCGGCGGGATCCTGGACAAGGATGGCAAGAAGAAACACTCGCGGCCGACTTTCTCGGGCCAGCAGATCTTCGCGCTGGAGAAGACTTTCGAGCAGACCAAATACCTGGCAGGCCCAGAGCGCGCGCGGCTTGCCTACTCTCTGGGAATGACCGAGAGCCAGGTGAAGGTGAGCTCGAATGGGCCGGGGTCCAGCAGTATTGACGCGGGCCCAGAGCCCGCGTCCTGCGAACGGCGGGAGAGCGGCCGTTCGGCTGCGGCCCGACCGCGGAAAGCGCTGATGCCAGGCGGGTCCAGAGTGCTGGTCTGGTGTGGCGAGCCTCGGTGCCCGCCTGATGGTCCCTCCCCAACCCCCCAGGTGTGGTTCCAGAATCGGCGGACCAAGTGGCGCAAGCGGCACGCGGCGGAGATGGCGTCGGCTAAAAAGAAGCAGGACTCGGATGCCGAGAAGCTGAAGGTGGGTGGCTCAGACGTGGAGGACGATGACGAGTACAACCGGCCCCTGGACCCCAACTCCGACGACGAGAAGATCACGCGGCTTCTCAAAAAGCACAAACCCTCGAACTTGGCGCTGGTTAGCCCGTGCGGCGGCAGCGCGGGGGACGCCTTGTGAGGACGAGGCCAGGCCAGAGAACCCAGGAACCGGGGCGCGCGGCATGCCCCGACGCCAGCCGCCCAGCCGCAGTGTGTATATATATTTTTACAGAATAAGTTATAAAGCGGACATTGGCGCGGCCTCGGCGTGAGGCGTGGAGCGCGGGGTTTGGGCCGTTCACTTTGTATAATCAATAAATTATTTAACACGTCCCCGTCGGAGCCGTGGCTCCCAAGGCTGCACATCGTGTTTCTTCCTTATGGAGCTGGCGCCAGCGGGCGGGCAGGCAGCAGCACCCTCCAGATCCCACCTAGCCTGTTCCCCCTGTGGGCGCCAGGGCCTGGCGCAGGGGGGCGCGACAGTGCTTGATGACGACCCAGGGCCCGTGTGCGCGTTGGGTTCAGAGGCTGAGCGCATGGTGATGGTCCCAGAGCGCACGCATGGTGATGGTCCCAGAGCGCACGCACGGTGATGGCAGCTTACAGGAGCACGGAAGTGGTGAGACTTGAGCGTCTGGAGCCCAGGCCAAGCAAAGGCAGTTTCCACCGCCCTGGGAAGGGAAGGACACCGCAGTGTAGTGCTTGAAGGAGCGGGACCAGCAGGGAACTCGGTGGAAGAGACCCCAGGTATGATTTCCATTTCCCATGGCCAGAGACGTGGCATCCGCTGCACCCCTACCTGAGATGTACAGTGCTGGGTGTCCTTGACTCAAATGAATGAAGTTGGGGCAGACATTAACTAAACCACACTTGAAGGGGACCCCAAAGTCCAGCAAGGCTTGTCCCCATTGCAAGCAGTGTGCACCCTCGCGCTATTTTATTTTTTTTAAATTTCTTTCTTTTTTTTGCAAGCTGGGGCAAAGTGTGTGAGTGTGCCCTGTTATTTAGTGCCGTTGTCCTGGTTCGGGCCAAATCAGCACTGTCTCAAGCGTGGACTGCGTTCTGTCACAATCATTTCATAATCATTATCCCGTTTAGCCAGAATTCCAGGTATTTTGAATACAATTACTTACTAAACTCCAGCTGTAGGTAATAAGGCTTGGGGCTCTGCACCCTGCTGGGCCCCAGGTTATCAGTGTTAACAGACTTGGGAGAAAGCATGATTTTAAGGAGGACTGCAGAGATGGTGTGGGAATCCTGCCCCATAGCTCACAGCCTTCAGCCTGTGTCAGCAGCTCTGACACCCACCACTGGTTTCTCAGAGGGCCCTCAACTAGGGTCACCAGCAGCCCACCACTGTCACTTCTACCAGTGGCTCATGCTCAGCCAAGGAAGAGCCTGCACCCATTTCGCCCTAGGACCTTTCAGGGCTACAAGTCCCTGTAGTGGAAAAACCCATCTTCAGCTTCAGTCTCCTCCACACTCTACAGCTGCACCTTAATGTACTGAACGTTACGTGTGGGATTTCAACACAAGCTAATCATAAGATTTCTATTGTAGGGCATTTAAAAATATTTATTAGAACCATGAAAAGCTTTTCTTTTGTTTTGCCTTTTGTGATGTGGCTCCATCAACCAAAGTCAAACGCTTCTTTCGATCCATGGGCTGGATTTCTTTAAAAGGGAGCAGCATTTTTTTTTTCTTTCTTAAATGGGGCAGTATGTTGTTTCTGTGTTGCTTCTCGGCCAACGTTCAGAGCAGAGAAATTTTGTTGAAGGTTTTGTTCAAAGCAAAAGAACAGCGTTTGTATAATTCCATTTAAAATAGTGAGGGGCCAGCATTTTTATACTACAGTAAAAAGTCTAAGAGGAGATTTTTCTGAGAGCTTGGTGCCCTGTGGCAGAATGGACATTGAAATTCCCAGAATCGGAATGGGGCAGAGCAAACCGGGCACAAAGGAGGCCACTCCCGGGCACTTAGCATTTCAAAGGCATGGGAGAGTGAAGCAAGAGAGCGCAGCAGGAACTGTTTTCACCATGATCAATTTTATTGCTTAGGAACCGAGCAGTCACTTCCAGAGGCCTTTGGAGGAAGGACCCACAGCTGGAACCCACAGACAACCGCTGCGGACATGGCACATTGGCAAGCAGCGACCATGGCAGTCACAGACCCGACCCTGGCATCAAGGACACAGGCTGGCCTTCGGTGATTTCTAGGGAAACCGACATTAACTCGCGCCTCCGCCCCGTCCAGGAACTGTAGTGTTCAGAAGTAAATCAATAAAAGCACGCTGTGTTTCCTCAGCAGGCTCCGCAGGCGCCTTCCGTGGTACTCAGTGCTGGGTGCGAGTAAGGGCAACAGGTTGTGCCCAGCATCACCCATCGCTTCTCTGCCACGTTTACACACAGCCCATGCTAGAAGCGATCTGTGGGAAGTGGACGAGGCTACTTCTAATTCTCCCACGAGATTATGGTTTTAATGTAGGATACTTGGCACCATAAAACGGTAACAAAAGACAGACAAAACGGTTTACAAAATTCTTAAAAGGTACACCCAGGCTAGCTATAAACTTCACATTCAGTTCTTAATATTACACAGAAAAAGGCAGAAGAGTGACGAGCTGCTAGTCCAGGCATGCCACAGGGGCCCCTCTCCCCTGGGCACTTGCTAGGTCTTGTCTCAGGAACCTGTGCTGACTGCTGATGGACTCACCATTCAACTAGACTGCGGTTCTGCCTGCTCAGGACACTCGTGCACTCATACTGGAAAGTATATTCAGCATAAGTTTTGGTAAGATTTATAAATTATTTTTAAAAAGTATATATTTATATGTATTTATATATATAAAAATGGAAAGCAGCTGCAGTGTGATTCAGACGCCATGTAACATGGCAGTAGAGTCAGACCTCGGGGCCTCGGGCTTGAGCACACAGGGCAGCCTTGCTGCCTGGGCTAGTGCCCGGCACACTCCTCCTGGCAGAGAGGGACGCTGGACACCTGGGGCTGTAAATGGAGAAGCTTCCTCCACAGACAATCGTTAAAAATGGAAAACTGTGAAGTCTAAAATACAGGCGCTCGGCTGTCTGTTAGAGTTTTGGCAATAGGACTGTGGCTTGATTAAACCCAATATGTCTACAATGTCACGTGACAGACACGACAGTGAGGTATGTGAGGCTTTCCGGAGGTCCGGAGGCTGAAGCGAAGTGTGGGGCCGGCCGTCTAGCAGGTGATGCTTGGGCGGGTTCCGATGCAGCTGTTAGGAGGATGAGTTCGATACACTGCTACAGGGAGGTCTCTCGAGGATCCTCTCATGGCGCTGGCACCTCTTCCCTGCAGTGGAATTAGTAATTTGTTAAAGGATCAAACACACCAGGAAAGCTGCAGAAAGGAGAGCAAGGAGGAGCCATATTTACCACCACGTCACTGCACGACACAACACTTGTGCACATGGGCGTGAGGTTTACCTGCCCCAGGTGCGATTCGGAAGGCCAGGAACACCGGCTGCAGTGGGAGAAAAGGGAGAAGTCAGCATGTACAGGCTGCAGCCCACCGCCCCGAACTCGGCCCTCATGTCTCCTGAGTATCTGGAACTGAGTCCAGAGATGAAGGCAGTCGTGCGTACAAAGCAGGAATTGAGACAGTTAGCTTGGACCTGGGAGCTGAGAGCTGGGCCATGAAAGGACCCACACAAGCCCTTTCTGCTTATAAGGAGGATAGGTTCCAGATTGGAATCAGTGTAAGGGACTATGGAGTATGTTCTAAATGCAGAGGAATGTATGCACCCATGACTAGGTCATGCAGTGTCCTACCTCAGAGCACGTGGATACGGAGGATGTGGACTTGTCTAATGTGGCTGAGATTTGTCACCTGGCCTCAGTGTCACTGGGGATGGTGGGCCACTCTGGGTTCAGGGATAGCCACACTTGGGAAGTCTGTGCAGAGGGTCAATGCACACACACCTGGTCTGTGAGACATGCATTACCACACTCTGACAGGAGTGAGCTCAGCATGGGAAGGCCAGGAACATAGTCCCAATGTAGACTCAAGAAGCAGCCTTCAATCATAACCAGCTGGCGACATGATGTTTTTTACACACAGTGAGATTATCTTCTGTTATGACTGATCATTTCTTCTCCTGCTTACTCATCCACACATCCTTTGGTATTTTATTAAAACTCAATTAATTACATTAACTTTGTTTGCTTGGTAAAGCCAGACCAAAGGAGACGATATGATGCCCCCCCACCCCCGGCAGGGGTTCAGCCCCTGGACCCCAGCAACACACTGCAACATCACCTTGTGGTCTCCCATGCAGACATTAGGCCCGATGTGGTCGTAGGTGGCAACTTTCTCCTCGCTCTCTGACTGGAAGCAAACAGAGACGGGGTGTGTAGGAAGGCTGAGACAATCTGCAGTCCTGCCAGGAGGGGACAGGTAGGGGCTTTGGGGTAGCCTTGGGATTAGAGAAGGGAGGGGCTGTTGCAGGAAGACCTTGGGGGCTGTGCTACATCTCAGCATGTGGCTGCCTCTTCTGCCAGAGAGGAATCCTGCCTCTAGAGAGGGGTGGCAGGTCAGTCTAGCAGTTGGGACTCCCCTAGGTCTCTTCTGCGGGTCCACTGGCCGGCACAGAGCCCCTAGCCCTGTAATTAGTGCCACTCAGAGCTTCCTTTCTAAGGGTGTGTCCTTATCTGAGTAGCTCATCTGTTTCCCATTTTCCCTATTTACACTTGCTTCTGAAAGCCTGCTTTATTAACCTAGAGCACGCTGTCCAAGGCCACGTATGCATATTAATTGACTGTTCCCTGTACTTCCTGGCAGACCCTTGGCTTTGGGTTTGAAGGCAGAGGTTTTGTCAATGCTAATCAGTCAGTCAACTCTGACCAGGCTGTAGTTTTATACCCGCAGCTGAAGCATCTACAACGATAAAGTTAAAACTGACTTATCTTTAATGCAGTAGGAAGCTTAAGGTCAGATTTACTTTCCAGCACGGTTGCCTGCCAGAAAGTATAAAAACATAACCTTCAGCACCACATGCATGAACATTCGCCCATCTTTCAGGCGCATGTGGCCGACTCCTCAGAAGTGGAGAAACATCCATCAAATGCTGCATGGTAATTTACAAAGGCAGCATAAAATCGTGGGTTTTCAGCTGCATAATCTTTGGACAGATAAACAAATGACAGAGGGGCTCAGACAGGATGCAGGCACACCTCACTGAGCATTCGTCACCGAGGCTCCCAGGCACCACGCCGCTTGGCGTTTTAGGGTTCAGGAAGCAGAACAGAACATGATGAGGGCACCAGCGCATGGCATGATGGATGGTACCGGGGAGGCGGCCTGAGGCACTCTGGAGGTAGCTTACTGTGAGCCCTAGAGACTCCAGCCCCTGCAGGCAGAAGCTCTCCTAAGAGCTTTATTCCCAGTTAGATAAAGGGCAGAGTTGGTCTGCCCCCATGGCTTTGAAGTATGAGTCCTGGGTCTGGAGACCCAGAGACGTGAGTGCATGTAAACAGGTTCCACTGCTGCCTTCCTGAAGTTCTGCATAGCACCCTGCATGACCTCCCAGGATCCTGGCAGCTTTCTGATCACTAATCAAAGTGCACTTATCTTAGGGACCTTCCCACAAGGTGCACTTTGATGATCTTAACTGTTTTCTCGGTGGATGACATCAGTTTCTTCGGTCCAGCTCAGTCCCATGGAGAGGCAGAGGCTGCCCCCGTGGCAAACTGGGTGGTTCTAATTCTTGTACTTCTATCTCAGGGGAGCCAGGTAGGCCCAGGTCACAGGTAATGTAGCTTCAGGCTGCCGAGTGGCCTTTCCTCAGAGATGGCCCTGGGTCATTGGGCACACTGCGGCACAGGCCCCACTCATGAGACTAGAAGGCTGCTGCAGATCCAAGAGGCTTATGGCCAACACCCTTCCTCAGTTCCAGCATGCCTGCCTGCAAACTCCTCTCCATGGCCAGGGCAGGAACACCAGCTGCACCCAGTGTGTTCACCCAGGAGTGGAGAAAAGTCTGGGATTTGGAGGACAGTGGCTACACAGCAAAGACCAGCAGAGCTTCAGGTAGAGGACGACAGGGATATCCCACAAGCTGGGGGAGAGTTTCCTGAGGACCACAAGTATGTGGGTAGGTGTTTGGCACAGGGACAGCCAGTGACAGCTCACAGGGTCTACAATGCAATCTAGCAGCACAGTGGAGGTGGGAATCCATGAGGGGCTCCTCCCTCCCCCGCACAGGACTCCAGCAGGAGGGATGGAGCAGTGGAGCACCCCCCCCCCCAGCCCACTGGAGGCACTTCTCTCACTGCCTCCTCACCAAGGACCCACACATCACTCAGTCTGACTGTGGCTCTGCATACACTCAGCCTCCAACTGCTGTCCCTGCATGAGTCTACCCTTTCCACTGTTAGATCTGCATGGATGGGGCCGAGCTAATTCAGATGTTGGTACTTTTCAAAACATGCAATTTAAATGTAAAATATGGAAACAGAAAATAATAGGAAATCTGAAAACCCTCCCTACCTGTCTGTGACTTGAGCACATTACCCCTCCATCCTGATCCTGCTGAGCCCAGCTGCAAACTGTTTTTGCCTTACATAACCTATGAACCCCCACAAGAACACAAAATACCATGCAATAAATTATGTTTAGTCCCTGCTCCGAGCAGGGTCTTTGTGCTTCTATTAAGATGACAGTGGCACCTACAGGGGCCTGAGTGCTGGCTGAGAGGTGGCTAAGCACTTCCATCCCACTCATCTTACAATCGACTGAATGTGCTACAGAAATGTCCCCAGGCTGAGTACTCCCTCTTACCTTAAGAACCAGCTCCTTGGCAGACAGGGACATGAGGATTCGATCACACCATGCAGGGCATCTTGTGTTCATATACTGCTCTCCCTGGCTGGAGTCCTCACTGTACGGGTAGCTGTGGAGACACAGGAACAAAGCGTCAACTGCACTCTGGTCCCAGAAATCCTCCAAGTTCTGAAGGGAAGGGTGTGCTGCTATCCAGGAAAGAATGCACACAGTGAGGTTTCTACAATATAAAGCCAAACTTGAAACCCAAATGTCCCCATCAAACTTAGTTCTCCCTGCATATACCTATAGATTGTGTGGGTCAGGCTGGCTGCTTCCTATATTATACCCCTTACTCACACAGGCCTTGGCACTCATGGCCTGAGCCTTGTGGAGAGGCTACCTACCTCCTGTACCTGCCACCCAGGGGACCTATCAATTCACCATAGTTGTAAAACAATAACCCCCCCACACATGGGGACACTTGCTGGACTGCACTGCAGAATGAATTCCATGTAGAAATGGCTGGAGAAGAGCCTTTCCCAGAATTTGGCTGGCCCAGGTGTTTGCATATCCACACTCTACATGGTTTTCAGACCATTAAGACTCTCTTTCAAAGTGCAATATGTTTTCTCAGGTCAATTTCAGAGCACCAGGCTTATGCTCAAATGTTCCTGTTGACTTCAGCTGAGAAGAGAATGTGACTGTGGCTGTCAGGCCACTTACCAGTTGGTGATTGTGGGAAGGGGCTTATGCTACCAGCAGGCCTGGCCCCACTTCCACTGACCTAAGAGAGCTGGGGAGCTAATATCTCCCTGGAATTCAACCATCTAAAGCTGGAAGATGCTGCCATGAGGCATGTATCCTTCATAGAAACCATGGTTTGTGATCGTTGTCTTTTGTAGGAATTACCACTTTACCTGATTAAATTGATCTCAAATTAGGCTAAAAACAAAATCTATGTAATTCCTGCACATTATACCATTTTAAAGAACGTAAAATTTCCCACACTTTCTTTTTCGGGAAGAGCAAAAGGCCAATAGCCAATCCCATTTCTGTACATCACGGTGACAATGACCTTGTTCAAGTGCTCCTCAGTCCACCCAAGACATAGGCTGAGTCAGAGGAACATCTCATTGTGAGCACACATGTTAACACGGCCACCCCAAGCAGTGTTGTGAACTACAAAATGAACTACATGGTCTTCCTGGCTTCCATGATAGTGAACAAACACGGTGGTCTCTTTCAAAGGGAGAAAGCCTCACAGTGAGTATAACCAGTATGGTGGAGGCTGGAATGAGAAAAGCAAGGGCTCAGCCAGCATGGGACTGATAAAGCCACAGGGCTGTGCGGTTGAATCCTCCTCTTGTGGCTCTATTGCAACAGGAAGCTCACTGCTTTAACCAGATGCAGGGCACCATGACTTGAGGCCCCTCTCCAACTTGCACACACACTGCAATAGTCTCCATGGAAACAGAACACTCACTCACTGGCCATCCCAGTGGTCCAGCAGGTGCTGGCCAGCTGGTTCTTCTACACGGGCTATGTGGATTCAGGAGTGAGACCTCAGCAGGCAGAGTACCTTTGTTTGTGCCTACTGCCATAGTCTGGCCTTGGCACTGTCTTCAGAGGAGAGGTTCAGTGTTCAGCTAAATGTCTAACAGTAGCCCAGTGATGCTCAACTTAAAAGGCATCACTGGGAGGTGCCAACTTGGAAACAGGATTGAACCAAGCATGCTATTAGTTTAAAATAAAAACTAAAATTATATTTACTAACATGGGACATATGCAATAGTGTGTGTGTGTGTGTGTGTGTGTGTGTGTGTGTGTGTTTAGGCCAGAGGACAACTTGTGAGAGTTGGTTCTCTCTTTCCATCATGCAGGTCCTGGGAATTGAATTCAGGTCACCAGGCTTGGCAGCAAGTGCTCTTACCTGCTCAGTCATTTCACTGGCCTTCTTAGCTTTTTTCTTTTGATTTGTTTTGTTTTTGAGGCAGGGTCTCCTGTATCCTAGGATGCCCTTAAACTGCATAGTCAAAGACGATCTTGACCTCCTGCCTCTATCTCCCAAGTGTTGGGATTACAAGTGTCCATCATCATGCTTTGTACTTAGCATGCTCTTAGAAGTCATCATCTCATGTCTGCTTACATGCTAACAGTTCTGACATGGTTCTTTTTTTTTTTTTTTTTTTTTTTTTTGGTTTTTTGAGACAGGGTCTCTCTGTGTAGCTTTGCGCCTTTCCTGGATCTAGCTCTGTAGACCAGGCTGGCCTCGAACTCACAGAGATCCGCCTGCCTCTGCCTCCCAAGTGCTGGGATTAAAGGTGTGCACCACCACCACCCGGCTCTGACACGGTTCTTAACCACAGGTCACCATCCATGGAAACCCTATGTCCTGGAGACCTTATTAGATGTTCTACTGCTAGTCCAGGACCAGAGTCTAGTGAAAACAGAGTTCTGGGTTTGGGTATTATAAGTGACTTGCCAGTGAGTCTGTAAATGTGAAATTTCCGTCCCCCAGGCACAGTGAATAATATGAGAGCTTGTGCAGACCTACACAGTCAGAACAAGCAGGAGGCAAGGAAAAACCCTTCTGTCACCAGGGATAGGATCTGCAGGTGGTCAGTGATTAGACATTCTAGGCTCCATGAGTTATAGAAGAGAACAGCGGGAGAGACAGGGACTGATGCTCTCTGTATCTCTCAGTACTGTCTATACTTAACAAGTTTTGGGGGGCCCATGTTCCCTTGGATCCTATGGAACTCAGAGCAAACTGTGGTTGGAGAAGGGTGAGGGGAGTGCCCTCAGCTCCACAGCCTGAGGGTGCTCTGCAACATCCAAAATACAAAAGCAGGAAGTTCTGATCCAGACAGGCCTAGAGGCCAACATTGGGTACGGAGCCATTTCATCTTGTATTCAGGGGTCAGGGGCTGCTCAGCTGAGTGCAGGGCCTGGATGTGGCTGCATGTGGATGATTAATGCAAGCAGGGCTGTGCATGCAGCTTATCTGGAAGCAAACCTAAAAGGGGTGGGAGGCAGGGCAAACCAACCCTATCTCAGCTCCGTACAGCTCCGGGAATAATCGTCATAATTAATTGCAGTGCTGATAAAATTAACAATTGCCCACCTGTGCTTCCTCCACGCTGCCTCCCTTCCTCTTCGCCCCTCGAACTCTGTCAGGATGTGGGCAGCGGCCCTTTGCTGGCTGTTTGCTTGCAGCCAGCCTGGCTCGGGTGACAAGGCTAGGCTCAAGACCTGGGCGGGCTAGGCTTGGATAGTGTTGCCATGGCCGCCATGACCCACTGTGGGAAGCACAAAGCCTGTTGTGTTTGAGACTTCTACAGTGTAGGCCTAGGGTGGTGGTGGAAAGCAGTGTAACTCATGCCTTCAACTCTTGGCCCTTCTTGGACTACACGAAAACAAGCATAAGAAGGTCACTGGGTAGTACTGAGGTGTAGTACTGAGGCTGTCCTCAGACTGGGGAGGGTGGAAGGGCTGAAACCCATTGTGCCAGGCAGGGAGCCTCTCTGCTTTCACCTGGCGAAAGGTCACCTGTTCTCGGTCCCTGCTCTGCTTTTGATGTTGGTTATACAGCACATCAAAGGTACTGGCATCAAGGGCAACTTAGCCCTGGAGCGTGTGTGTCACAGAAGGAATTTCACTAGGGACACATCTACATGCTCTGAGGTCTAGAGACATAATGAACAGACACCAGGTTTCAAAGATACCAGTTGCTATTAAAATGTCTGAACAGGGAGGAGCACTCGAGGCTAAAGCCAAAGAAAGTGAACAGAGCTCCAGAATCATGACCAATTCTGAAACGTTAAGTAGGAGATCCCAGCAGTGAGGTGCCCAGGAGTGTCCTGGTGGCTGGAGGTGTGAGGCTGGAGCCTGCCCTGGTTTCCTTTGCTATGGCTTCAGGGGCAGCTTGCTCATACTAGATCTTAGGTGACCACAGCTTGCATGCAAGGCTTTTCTGTCTACTGGTTCACTGACTGTCCCCACATTGCATTGACTTTGTGTAACCAGGACCCCGTGATAGCCTGGTCCCATAGCCTCTTTGTTCCCTGACTGGGTTACAAGTCACAGATATAAGCCCTATTTCTGGATTTTTGGCCAATGTGACCAATGGTACCTCCAATGCTGAACTTACTGGAGCTGAAACATCCACGTTATAAACATGCGTGCCATTTCAAAATACTGATCTTATGCCAAGTTTGTTCAGTGCTGAGAGTGGAGCTCTTCCCATTCAGTGTTCACTGAGCAAAGATTCTGATCTGCATAGCACTTAAACTGCCTTTTCTAAGTTAAGCTTTGTGTTAGGCAAAGTGCACACAGGATTAAAATGTATCAGCAGATTCCATTGAAGGTGGGAGATGCCAGGCTCAGCTCCTCAGTAGGTCTGGCTGGCAGTGAAGAGCACATAGGATCTCAAAGGGTTCACCCCATGTTGGCTGGCCCAGACACGCTTTGATTGTGGATTTGTTCTCACCGCCCAAAGGTGTTTGTACTCCAAATGTCCATCCACAGTTCATGGCATTTTGGTTATTGCTGCTTTGGGGCTACTGGTAGTTTGGTGTGTGAGCCTCAGGGTGAGGGAACCCTGGATTCTTCCATGATCCAAAAGGAGAAACCACTCATAACGGCACCAAGCTAACAACGCTTCCTTCCATGGTGCTGCTTCTACACCAATGAAGCAAAGACTACTATGGGTGGTGGAGAACACTGTGTGCATATCCTGAGTTGTGGAGATAGGCCTCAGGAACAGGGCAGGGCGCTTCTGAGATAACTGTGACCACTGAAGGGAGATGGAGCCTGCGGGTGGGAGCCTCTGTGATCTGACATGGGATACAAATGCTCTCACAGCAAACAGTACGGGGAAGGCTCCCAATGCTCCACCAACCTTCTCCACTGCTGCCTGACAGTCCAGCAGGCTTCCGGTTCACAGGGCACAGACTGCCCCTAAGTCTCCCTGGGTTGGGTACCTGGGTGGACCCAGCTCAGGGTCTCAAAGCCCAAAGATGAAGCATCAATTGTGTCATGCCGAGAAGTCCTCTGCCCATCGGGATGGTGGCATATGGCTCCCATCTCATTACTGGCCTTCCACTGGAAGGCTATTAGTTTGAGGCTATCTTCATCTTCCAGGCTAGCATGTGAATTCTCTTCACTACTCTGGACTCGACTCTCTCACCGAAGAAGCTCTGCTTTTGAGGGCTCATATGATTTGCCAGCTCTACCCTAATACCTGAGGTTCTACTCTATTTTAAGGGCACTTTCCTCAGCTGCCTCTGAACATCTCCTATGGTGAGTCACACAACAAACTTAGTTCTAAAATGAGAATATGGTCCTCTCGGGGTTCTCTGGTACTCTCTGCTGTGCTAATTAACCTTTCCTGAGTGGGAATCCTGGGCACTGTGCTGCATACACCTCTCCCCATCTCTGAACACACAGATGGCTCTTACATTCTTTCCTGTTTGTGCCAAAGATTCTGCCTTAAAAATCCACTGCTGTCTTTGCTTCCTACTCAGGGGAATGGACCCCTGGTAAACAGGCTGGAGCGGGTGTGCCTACCCCCCACCAGCCTGGGCTTGGCACAAGGAACCTTCCTGGAAGCTTGTAGCTCCAGACACTGGGGTCATCATGTAGGGCCCCTTCTTGACAACATAACATTCAACTGACTAGAACATGCCAGTCTGTCAAGATGGCTTCAACCCTGTGAGAGATGCCAGCTGCTCCTGCCAGGTAGGGAAGCAGGGCCCGTGGTTGCCATGTGGGTCCAGGGCTCTCTCTTAGCTACTTGGGCTAAGACTACAAGGCCCTCTGGATTTTCGGCCTGGTTGGGTCCTGTCCTGTACCTTTGGTGTCCAGGTGACTTCCAAGACTGCAACACTGGAAGAAGAACCTCAGGTATTCTGCTCAGAGTCTCATGAGGTTATCTCCTTGAGCCCTGCTGCTATGAGCCAATATATAAGTGTCTAATACCTTGGTCTGGGCACTAATCAGATGTCTGGGAATTACTAGGGCCTGTGGTCCTGTTTCTCCATCCCTGAAACTATATTCAGGCCCCTTACCTTAGTCTCCTAGGTTAGGGGGTATGGGCTGGTAGCTGAAAAGGAAGGAACCACACATGTTTGATTATGTCCAGTTGGCAGAGATGGAGGGCACTGGCAGAGAGGGGGAAAGCTGCCTGGCTGTCAGACACATTGGATGCAGGACCCTCATTCTGAGGAAAAGATCCCCAGTATTTCCCACCACGCAGGCATAAAACAAGCACCAGCAGCATGATGAAGTCGCTGGCATAATTCAGTCTGTTGGAAAGTCTCCTCACCACTTTAGGTCACAAGACTGGGGGTCTGACACAGCCAAAGGGTTGGGAGAAGGAACACCACAGCTCCTGGAGGCTTGGGCCTGCCTCAGTCCCTTGTCCTCAGGATCCACCTTCTGTACAGTGTTTCCAGGAAGATGCAAAGCCCAAGAGGGCAGGCACAGCTGCAGCAGGTGGTGGGTAATCCTCCGTGGTCCACTACATACCACACACTACTTTCTGTTAGCCCGTTCACCTTCCTTTATACCACAGCACTCGGAGGCCCTGGATGTCTCAAGGGAACCAGTGCTAATGTTGCAGATATCAAGATCCCAGGAGCACCGGAGTGAAACACCGAGTACTTATCTGCTTCAGAAGATAGATTCAGAACCCTCTGCCTGGGAAGCCACACGGTGGTGAGTCTCAAGACTTCCAGAGAGCCTCAGCGTGCTGCCCACAAACCTGTCCCTGCAAATCTATAATTCTTCTTTCACATTGGAAAGGAGTCTTAAAAATTAGAATCATTAATTACTCACAGCCAATTCCTTTCTTCAGGCCATGGAAATGATGGGAGGAGATGTAATTCACACAGATAAGTATATGCATACAGACAGATGCACACAACACAGGTACATACATGCAGACAGACATACATGCAAGATGCCATGGTGATATACACAGGTCCTTATGTACACAGAGCAATACAGATAGACACATGTGCACACATTCATGTACTTAGATGCATGTGTGCATACATGCACATGAATGCACATACTGACACCAACACACAGGCACATCTGAGGAGGTTGTCGGGAAGGTTACCTGCTCTTAGCAGGTACAGGGCTCCTTACCTGGGGGGGAATGAGATGTCCAGTTCATACAGTCTGTCCTTAAAGACAGACAACTCCTTGTCAAATTCCAAGAGCTAAAGGAAAGAAAGGAGAAAAGAGAATCACTTGGTTTCCTCACTGGAAGGTGGCAGGCTATGCATACCTGGGTTGTGTGTAAATTCTTAAAAACAAGAAGGACTTGAGCATCTAGTGTGACCTTGCCCTACTCAGAGACCAAGATCTATCACCACCAAGACTCAGGGGTGCCAGCCTGGCTCTAGCATCCAGCTGCATCTGCTGTCAGCAGTGCAAGAACAGTGCTCAGACTGCCTGGTCCTGCTCACATGAGACACATGAAGATGCCCCAGAAAGCATGTATCCCCTAAATGGGGCCTGGATGTCCTTTCCAAAGTAAGGGAAAATGTCCAGGGCTGAAAGTAACTCTCAGAGTGAGCAAAATCAACGCAGTGCATCATAAACTGCAGCTGAGTCTGCACACTGGTGAGAGTCTAGCAGCCACCAGGGAGGAAACATTCACTTCTGTATGCAGAGGAGATGGCAGACAGCCTGGTTCCCTCAGGAGGCTTCCACCAGAGTATTGTGCCTGATGGAAGGAGAGGTCGCCACACCAGCCATGGCTCTGTCCAGTCACCATAAACACCCTGTGGGATACTATCCATTAATCATGTCCTACCTCACAGCTGTGTGTAGCCATGGCATCGTGCTGGGGCTCCCCTCAAAACCACACCATGTCTTCACTTCTTCCTACTACCTCATCCATCATTCTTGAATGTGCAATTACCAGCATGTGTACACTGTAATTACTTGTGTGCCAGCCTGCTACCTGCTCACTGGCATGGGTCTCCTGCCCGCTTGCCCCTCTCAGAGCTGTCTTCATCAGATCAGCACCAGGCTGAGTGCCACTCTTACCAACCAGAGTGACTTGGAACTGGACAAGGGTCAAGTTAAGGCCAGTTGAAACCCCCCTCTGAGGTGATATTATTTATGAGAGAGGAGAAAAGGATAAGACATCACTCCAGACAGAGCCTCTTTATTTAATATCATAACCTCAGAGCCATGTGGTGGCATGCTGGACATTCACAGACTTAAGCCAGGGGGTCTCAGACCCTGTCTGGCATGGCTCCAACATTGGCTTCTGTCTGGCCCTACTATGGTCTTGACCATATGAACAAAAGAGGAAAAAACATGTTTGCTTAGAGGTGCCACCAGTGTGAGTCAGGAGCCAGTGCTCTTCAAAGGTCTGGGTAGAGGCCTGAGGCAGCTCAGAGATAGAAAGTACCACAAGCAACGGGTGCACTGGACTAAAACACAGAAGCACCTGCTAACAGCAGTTTCAGGAAAGTAGGCGGAGCCTAGCATCCCACCCTCTTAAATCCCTTCCTTTTTCCATGTTTACTGTGGACTTTTAAGGAGGACATGCAACCTTATGAGGTCTCCTAAATAGGTTCCTGAGAGGTGACTACAACTCTACTCTTCAATTAACTGACTCCATTGCTTATGGCTGCTGTGATTCTTGACTGTCTACTGCCTAACCATGAGTTATATGGCAACTTCTTCAGGCTACTGTAAGATTTCTTCTTTTCTATTTGATGCTCTGCTGTTTCACTTGTGATCTGAACTCTGCATTCTTCCAGCTCAGGATTCACTTGTGAGGATTTGTGATGTAGACAGGTATGAAAACAGGCAGGTGATCTTTTCCTGCTGGATGGGGTCCTCTGTCCACCTACCTTGTCTCTGCCCCATACCTTCTGCCACACCCTCTAAGTTTTGGAGCTGCTTCTGGGCCACTCCTCCATCTAGTCTCCAGTTTTTAAGTTCTCTCTTCAGCTATGTCTACTCAGCCTGGGCATGCATCCATTTATTCTCAACAACTACAATCTCAGAAGCTCTCTGTGTCCTCAACCATCTGGCATTTTCATGGGTCTTCTGTGCCTCTGGCTGTAGTCTTCAGACTCTTGATCAAAAGTAGAGTGATTCTCCCGTGCCCTGCAGATTGGGGTTGTGAGCTTGTCTTTGCTGGTTCAAAGTTTGAGAAAATTTCTAGTTGTGAATGTGGTCTACCCTCCAGGAGAGTCTAATCCACTCATAGAAAATAGTAGACAAATTCTTGAGTCCTCACAAGGGAGCTGTGGGCTGGACACCCACTGCCCTGTGGCCACCTGGTGGTCTGAGGCCCACAGTCCTGGAATGACACCTGCCTGGGCTACAGAAGTCACCAGGGTAGAGTCTTCTTGCCTTTGTGGGCTCTTGACCTGCTCTATTTTCCACCCTGATTCTGGTCAGATTTCTAGAAGCAGCAAGGACACAAAGGCTGGGAACACAGACAGGGACCCTGAAAAGATGGAATTTCGGCCAACATGATTTACTTAACCTTGGATAATGAAGTGCTGTTTTTGTGTAAGGTTAATTGTTGATCAGGAGCGGGCAGTCACTTCCTTTGGCTGCCCAGGTCCACAGGAGTTTGTGAGCACAGAAGGGGCAGCTGAAGCATTTGGATCTTTAGGCCACACCTTTCTCTACCATGTAGACTCTTCCTCTGCTCCCGCCACAGGTCAGAAGCCCTCTGGACATGAGGAGGATAGATGAACAGGGCTAGCCAAGGGTCCATGCCCACCTGCTAGTTATACAGTCTAGCTTCCCAATTCTTCAGCTCTGCCATGGCCCTAGTACTCAAGCCACGCTATCAACATTAAAGCTCTTTGACAAGCATTCTGTGCACACATACTTACATATATATGTGCACAATATACATGACTGTAAATATGTATATACACAGCACTATATACATACACATGCATGGATATATATACTCATGCATATATATATACATGTATATACACACACATATGCTTTGTTTCAAAGCTCTGGGCTGGGCTGAGGGAGTACATGGGAGACTACTTCTATGTGTTCATCTTTGCTTCTGCCTCTGCATCAGACCACTAAATGCCAACCTGGCCACTGGTCATGGCCAGTTCTGACACTCCCCCAAAGGTGAAGACACTATAATTCTTGCTGTGCACATGAGTGTGTCCTTTGTGTATGAGGACATTGAGTATCTGTGTCTCTGATCTCAGGTGTGTGGGTGGCCTTCACTGTCACTCACTCAACATTCTCCAGTTTTAAACACGTTCAAGACACTGCAGAGCTGTGCCAGGATTCCCTGGGGGCCTCTTCAGAGTCAGCACTCATTTCTGGATGGCCAGGGTCTACCTGTTAGGCTCCTGCCTGAAGTCATCAATGTGGATATATATATATATAATGTATCACTTTCCTAAAGTACTGAAGAAACTGTCACACCATAGCCTCTATTTTAAAGGAACCCTTCTTCAATTTTGTAATGTTTAAAGGAAAAAATATTGAACTTGGAATTTGGATTTTAAAAACTGCTTAGAAGGTAAGGGGGCTCAGGGATGGCAGGTGGAGAACTCCCAAGTCTTCACATATCACCCATTACTCCCATATACCCTAACCCAGGTCCCCAGCTTCATGCTGGAGGAAACATACTTGGACCCTGCCCTCCGTCCTCCTGCTAGCTGGTGCTGTCTAACGATAGACATGTTCTGGAACTCAAATGTACACTCTCTCTGATCACACATTCACTCTGCTTCTTCTGTGCAGAGGATAGGTATAGATGGAGTCACTGGTTCCCTGCTCAACCAGCTGGCTCTGACAGGCCGGTGAAACCCTGATCCTGTGTGATTGGCTTGCAGAATGCCCGAAGCTCCAGGCCTGCCACATCAACAGGATGACCGGGATTAAAGCTGCTGCCGCCACAGAACATCAACTGTGAGGCATTTCTGATTGGAAATTGCGCCACACTGCTGGTGAATTGATAATTTGTATCTCTTTGAGATTTTTCACAAACATGATAACCAATTTCAAATGTATCTTAAACGTTCTTCTTGATTACAAAGTGAAAAGCAGCACCGATGTGTGTGGACAATGATAAAGCAGCTGCTGGCCTCATGCATCTGTCAGGAGCCGTCCCAGCTGCACAAATTCCACTGTTGCTGCGTGGACACCGTGCTGATAAAGAAAAAAGGGCTTGGAAAATCAATGCACCCGGAGCCCGGGCGGTTGCTAAACACACAGAAAACATCTCTATCCAACAGGCCAAGCACCTAGAAAATTCCCAAGCCCTGCCCTGGGACAGCCAAGGAAAATTTAATCTCTCCAAATCCTCACCAGGGCACTCCATCCTGCAGCCCTGACAGCCACACTTATAATTAATTATACAATTTCGATGGGAATATCGACTAAACAAAGCTATAAATCATAGAAAAAGTCAATACGCATGGACACATTCAATCATGTCCCGGCCAATGATTACTACTCTTAAAATACAATAATTATTTTCAGGAGCCAGCTTGAATTAAATTTCTGTCAGACGAGTACAAGACCGGTGGCTGATGAAGGATGCGATGGATTTTGGGGGCTGAGTCCGGCTCGGGCACATCCATCCTGCAGACGGGAGTTTGTGTGTAGTGCTTGTGGCACAGCGTGTTCAACCAGGCCATGAGGATGAGATTATCTCCACTGCTCATTATGCTGAAGGGACTCAATGCCCAGAGTTGGGCTTGAGTGATGGTGGTCAATTCCTCTGAATGTGTGACCTGGGCAGAGGCTGGGCATCAGCAGCATGGCTGGGACATTTCTTCAAGTATGTCTCAGGTTCTGAGTAGCAGCCTGTGGAAGCATGCACCACTTGAGCTCCAGGCACCTGGCAAACCTGTAGACTTCCTAGGTGAGATTCTGGCAGATAGGCAGGAGTCCCGAGAACTTACCATGTGGAGGTGTCCCCTACTTCAAAACTTTTATATTAGAGTCAAACTCCAACCATTTCCTGGATGTCCACACTTTTTCAAAACAACAACAACAACAACAGAGCCTTTCAATCCTTTTCCTCCTACTGGGTTGTCTTGTCCAGCCTTGATGAGGGTTTGTGCCTAGTCTTATTGCATCTTGTTATGCTGTGTTCAGTTGATATCCCTGGGAGGCCTGCTCTTTTCAGAAGGTAAACAGAGAGTGGTGGATCTGGGGGAGAGGGGAGGTGCGGTGGTGACTGGGAGGACTGGAGGGAGGGGAGGCTTCAGTCAGAATGTATTTGTGAGAGAAGAATAAATAAAAATAAATACATAAATAAATGCAACTCAAAACGGAAAAATCAAACAAACCAACAGGGCCTTTCTTACTGTGTAGTCCCCAATGGCCTCAAATTTTCCTGTCTCAACCTCCCAAGTCTGCAATTTCAGACTTGCACCATGTCTACACATCTGTACATGCCTAGTGCAATTTTTCCTTCTACTTATTCTTTTCCTCTTCTTTAAAAAATATTCTTGTGTGTGTTCACGTATGTGTGTGCTGGGGTGCTTGTATACATCTGTGTGCATATACATGGAAGCCATGGCTCAATATGAAGGGTCGTCTTCAGTCATTCTCCAGCTTATTTTGAGACAGCATTTGTCACTGGACCTGGAGCTCACTGATTCAGCTAGACTTGCTGGCCAGCAAGTCCCAAAGCCCCTCCGCTTTCTGCCTTCTCAATGCTGAGATAACAGATTACCATACCTGACTTTAAAGAACAAAACAAAACAAAAATACTGAAGATCCAAACTCAGTTTCTCGGTTTTGCATGTAAGCACTTTACCCTGAACAATCTCCCCAGCCCTTCTTTTGTTTCTTTGAGGTAAGGTCTCATGTAGCCCAGGCTGGCTTTAAACTCTATGCAACCGAGGATGCCCTTGAATTCCCACCTCTCCTGCCTACAGCCCTGCAGTAATGGAAGTACAGGAATAACCACTCAAATTTCACCTTAAAGAAAGGCCAGAGAGTGTGTGCTGAATGCAGATTATCTCCCGGAGAACAAGGCTGGTCATTCCAAAGGCACAGCAAATTCTCTGTTAGATGCTGAGACAGCCTTCCAGAGCCCTAGATCCCAGTGGCATACACCTGGATGTTTCTAGGACACATTTTTCCATTCTCTTTCCCAGTGCTGCCCAAAGTCCAACTGTTTTCTCCTTAGCTGCTGGAGTCTCCTTATCTGTCTCTCTGCTTCTTCCAAAATGTTCTGTGTCCTTTGTGGCCCTTGCATCCAACCTCACTTGCTTCTTGCCTTGTGCAAAGCCCCAAGTGACCTTAATTCTCTGGATCAAAAGAGCAAGCTCTGATGGGGGCCCCCAAACACCTTTCCCTGGCCTTCTCTCAGCTTGGAAACCATGTAGCAGGGGCCAGTGTACATCACTTAGGTGCCTAGGCTCATATGGGTTCTTGTTCTACTCCTTCCTTCCTTCCTTCCTTCCGTCCCTTCCTTCCTTCCTTCCTTCCGTCCCTTCCTTCCTTCCTTCCTTCCCTCCTCCCTCCCTCCCTCCCTCCCTCCCTCCCTCCCTCCCTCCCTCCCTCCCTCCCTCCCTCCCTCCTTCCCTTCCTTCCTTTTCTTCTGAGATAGCATCTCACTATGTAGCTTTGGCTGGCCTTGAACTCATCAGTTCTACTCTGCTTCCTGAGTGCTGGGATTAAAGGCCCGTGCCACCATGCCCAACTTGCTCTACTCTTTTGAAGTGAACTGGAAAGTAGCCTGTTCCTGCACAGGGTTGGCAGGCTAACACAACCATTATTGCCCTAGGGAAGCCCCTCTAGCAGGAACCACCAGTAGCTATGGTCTTTGAGTGACTGAGCATGCAGGAAGGGACCAGTGGGCACTGAAGCAGAAAAGGAAAGGGGAAGGAATCCATCAGACGCTCTGAAGGACACAGTGGGAGAAACTGTAGGAAGCTCTCCTGTGGACAGCAGCAGTGGAGTTAGTGTTACTTGCAAGGTCAACAGGGCATGCTGCAGGAGTGAGGTTAATAATCAGGCCTATGGCAGGTGGGTAGGCCTGCCACAGCAGTGGAGATGGATTCAGGCTTCTCGAGGAGTAGCTGCTGGGCATGACTAGTAGGAGGAGTTGGGAGTCACAGAAATTGCTGGACTCTGGGCCAGATGAATAGCTGTAAGAGAGGTTACAGCATGGAGGGCTGGGCATGGAGTTCACTGTGTTCTTGTAAATGTGGAGCTATGCTGGGGGTGGGAGCTGTGCTTGTGTCCTGACAACCTCTGTGGTATAAACTCTACTTTGTGGGCAATCCTAAACTACACTGTGACCACTGCATTTAACAGCCAGCTCCCAAGATTCCTAAAGTTCCTGTACTGGGTCTGCAGATATAGGAGGCAGGCCTACCATCAGATGGTTTTGATGTGTCTGAGAGATGCAGATGGACTGCATCCCTTCATCAGAATTTGATGTGCCCAGCTCTACTTCATGTACTATACATGTATCCTTCTATACCTTATGAGGGGAAACAGGCATCCAGCTAGGTCACAGCAAGTCAGAGAGAGTAAATCTATGCACACACGCAACAGTACCTGACTTGAAGTACTTGAATCTGTACCTAGCACCTGCACGTGCTCACACTCTTGGACCAATGCTGAGGGCAACTTCCTGAGGACAAGAAGACTCATCTCCTACCTGCTTCCCCCAATGGGGGCTGCAGCTGGTTATGGACATAACCTAAGGCCATGGACTTTCTGGTTTCCATAGTAGCAGGCAGGACCTTACCACTCTCACTCAGGAGATTGCTGCACTTATAGGTCATAGGAACACTGTGCTGCCCACTGACAGGATGATAATCGTGGTAGCCTAGCCTAGCCTGACCCTGCCCCAGCCCTATAAGTCACTCCCACCAAGTGAGCCTGGAGCCCAAGCCGAACTCTGAGTGGCCCAAACACATGTAAATATGCTTATGGTACTCCAGGGCAAGGAGTGTCTCATGGGAAGGATCCAGGGTGACCACACGTACACCTTAAAGCGGAACTCACCGCAGTGCCGTTGTTGTCCCGGAAGACATCCTGGTTGAAGTAGTCGAAGAGCTTCTTTTCCAACTGGAGCACGACCTGCCGGGTCAGAGATGCTTCAGTGCCCGCACAGCTCCCACTCCTCAGGCTGGGTGTGGCTGGTGGCTGCCCTTAGTCATGAGCCACTTACCTTCCGGTCATTGTCTGACTCCCGAAATATCAACTTTACAACTTCATTGGTATCAGCAGCCCGGACTGTCTGCATCGTGGCCTTTGTGCAGAGCGTCTGCAAGAAGACAAGGGTGCTCAGTCCCCGTCTGTCTACCCACTGTCCCAGCTGGTATCACCCAAAGCCCATAATCAATGGTTTCCCAATGTCTCCAATGGGAATGGAAGGGGATTAGGGTTCCTTGACACAAAGGTTTCACATCCACTCCACAAGATGAGCTTGACAGTCTTTGTGGGCTATTCCTCAGAAGGCCCTCCACCAGGCTACACAGGGACCTGACTGTGTGTAGCTGATAGTGTAACACAAATGCAATATGCTCATGCTTCTACAAGAGGCAAGGTTTTGTTAGCAGTGCCCATGCCAGGCAGCAAGTTGAGCCCTTCAAGGGACTGGCTCCTTGCTGTTGCTGGCTGCCCTGAGCCCTATAGGGCTAGCTAAGGCTGTCAAGATGTAGAAGGGCCATGGCATGGGACACTAAGCCCAGGAGGTGCAGAGGTAGATGGTCAAAAGGTCAGAATCTCAGGAGATAAGTCCTGGGCTCTGGTCAGGAGTCAGGAGAACTGAGCGCGGGTGTGACAAGGACCTAAGAGGGGCAAGTAGCCTGATGAAATCAGCAAATGCTCAGGCTGTCTGTTCCACCAAAGGAATGGTGGCTATGAAGCAACCACAGCCTTCTTGTTGCATGCTTGGCTGTGCAGTCCTTTGGTGGTCCTTGACCAAAAGCAGCCAGCTAGAGCATTAGTTGATAATTAAATTCATGCCTGTTTGAATTAACCTCAATACATGCAGGAAGGGGTCAAAGAGGCCACCCCCCAAAGGCAGGACGAAGTTGGGGACTGCCCCCCTCCCCCCCAGGCACAGGAGCCACTAGGAGCAACAGCCTTCCCCCTCCCCTGTGCCCCAAATACACACACTGCAGGGGGCTGGAGCGAAAACAAGACACTTACAACACAAGTGATAAGGCAACACAAGATTCCTAGAGACAAATGCAAAACACCTCTTAGACAAATGGAGGTTCTAAGTAACTGCCTCTTGCCTTGATGGCGAAGATGAAGGGAGTGGCTACTTTCTTGGCCAACAGAACAGTTGCACAAAACGTGTATAAACAGCCAAGTCAAGGAGAAAGCAAGAGCCTATCACCTGGACTGGGATTATAGGAGGAACTACTTGGTGCTAGTGACAGTCCTCAACTGAGCCATATGTAAACAAAGTATTTTTATTTTTAAACAAAGAGAATGAGTTTTACTTATAAGGAAACCAGTTTACTGGAAGAATCTGACCTTTTAAGGTCTCAATATTGCAGGATCCCTTGGAGGTCTGTGCTGTGAAGACGCAGAATTGCTTAAGTTCAGGGCTCTGCACCCTCATTCCTGCCTGGGGCCCACCAAGGTGTCAGATACCCAATTGGAACAATCCCAGGTGCTCCTAGGCAGCTGGACCAACACAGTACCCATCCTATAAGGTGGATGGGGACGAGGGTGAGTGGAGCCAGCCCTATGTGCAGCATTCTAGCCCAGGCCTTCACTCCCCAAACACACTCCAGGCCAGGCCATTGACATTCAGGGCACAGATCAGCTAACCCAGCCAAGGCCCCAAAGTGGCTTTTGGACTCTGTGTCACAAATCAGTCTGGCTGCCTTGGAACTGTGGAGGATTAGGACAAGTACCCAAACAACCAGGGCCATCAAGGCCACCCAGCCCCCTGCATCCCATGGAGGTCTTGGCCCATCCTGATGCTAATGCGCTTAAGTGGCTTAAGCTGATTTCTATGAATGGGGGAAAGGCTCTGGGTGGGGGCAGGCAGGCAGAGGGCCATTGTGACCACTGCAAGATGGTTCAGGAAATTCATGGTTGTGTCTCCTTGAAGGCATCTGCCCTCAGCTGTTAAAAACCCTGCTTTATCTCACCAAGCTGGCAGCTCCCAAAAGATCGACATCTTGAAGGTCCCGCAGAGCTGTGTAAGAGCCAGCCACCCCGCCCCTTTCTCCCACATCCCTTCCCATGGAACCTCTCCATTCACAGGTTGTAAAGGCTCCATCAGGACTGAGCAGGCAAAGCGGCCTTCTCTTGGCCTTTCAAACCCGGGAAGTCGTGACCACTCATGCAGAAAGCTGCCAGGCCCAGCCTTTCCGGCTCAACCTAAGGAAGGGATTTTAACTCTTTTGAAAAGAGAAAAAATACCCCAAATGCTATTTTTAAAAAGCCATCTAAGATCCATTTTTACTACCAATGGCTTCATCACAGGGCACTGGAAGGGTAAGCTTAACCCTCAAAGGGTTTTGTCTCCTGGAATATGCTAGGATCACCATGTGCCAAGGATGGTCACCTGCTTTCCTGGTTTCTTCTTGCTTAGACAGCTACCAAAGCATGATGCCTAGTCTGGCGTCCCCAAGCCCAGGACACTGATGACAGTGGCAGACAGCTGTTTTTTGTGCTATCAAACCACACAATTTTTACAGCTCATTAGATTTGCACAAAGCTACCCAGTAATCAGATGCCCTTGTGTGAGGGTAGGCATTGGCCAGCTCATCCCAGGAACTAAATCTGTTCACCTTCCCTCCACTCAGCTGTCACAAACACTACTCACAGAGATCAAAACTCTATTAAAGGCAAATAGCCTGTTGGCCCTGACAGCAGACCAAGCCTCTCAGATGTAATGTGAAAGAGTCTGTCTGCAAAAGCAAAATTTACCTGTGCTTTCTTTAAAAAATCTCTATCTATCTATCTATCTATCTATCTATCTATCTATCTATCTATCCAGACAGACAGACAGAGTCTCTCTATTTATGTTGCTCTGGCTATGTAGACCAGGCCTGGCCTTGAACTCACAGAGCTCTGCTTGCCTCTGCCTCCCCTGCAAAAAAAAAAAAATCTTTAAAATGGCATTTACTTGTGTGTGTGCACATGTGAGTGGACATGTGTGTGCGTGTGTGTCACCATATGCATGTGGAGACCAGAGAACAATTTGTAGTTGTCAGTTCTCTTCTTCGACCACTTATGTCCCTGGTATGGAACTCAAGATCATCAGCCTTAGTGGCTAGGCACCCCCACCCACTGAGCCATCTCATTGGTCCTTACCTGCACTTTTTGACACACAGGTATAACTGGGCTAGACAGTAACAGTCAGCTGGCCTCCAACCTCAGAATAACCAGATTCCAGCCCACTCAAGGTCCTTCCCATACTATCTCCTTATAGGGGCAGGGGAGGAGATGGCTTCTTAGTCCCAGGACAACCTTCACATGGCCTCTGGACATTTTTGAATCTGCTTTGGTGATCTGGGGACGTTTTAAGCACGCTTGTAAGTTTTGGAGCTACTGTTGATAATAGTGGTTGAAGCACATTGTAGAAATATATAAAGAGATATTAAAACCTTTGTATCAGTAATGGAATCCAGGCAAGGCAGCTCTAACCTCAGTGTGAGTGCATCTGGCTAGGCTGTCCTCTAGCAGTTCCCCAGCTACAAAACACAAACCAAGCCACACTGCAGCCTCTCTGCAGTATCCAGCACACCTGCCTCCAAAGCCAACAACATTCTTTAAAAAGCATCTTGTGCATGCTTGTCAACAGCTGAAAGAGTCCAGAATTGCCTTCACTGGGCAAGTTTCCCTCTGTACCTGGCCATGGCATATGGTGGGCTCCACCAGGTTGGGTTTCCAAAGGATCATATAGCCCTGGGCTAGGCAGACAGGGACTCCTAGGTCAAGCTTTCACGGTCATTCTCTATTGGCCTCTGGTGCCAGGGCTGGAGTGGGCACTGCAGTTCTGTGTCCATCGATCACCTGGACATGCTGCATGGGTCTACTTACCAGACTATAGGGTTTTTCAGGAAGCCAAGTGGTCCCAGCACCCTTGAAACTGGCCGGGTGTCAGGCAAGTAACTAATGGGCTTCTTGGAGAAATAAGAGGGGGTTAGAGCAAAGTAGATGGGGGTCCTTGGAAGGAAACCCCAGCCTGAACAAAGGCAGGCCAGGGCTAGGCAGGAGCCTAGAGTCCAGAGAGGGGCTGCAGGAGCCTTTGGGACGGAGGGAGCTGGTGGTGGCTACGAGCAATGAGGGTCTCAGGAGAACCCTGTCTTTAGGCTGAGACAGTGGAACTGAGCTAAGGGGGGGCAGTAATATGGAAAGGGGGTGGCCACGGCAGAGATAGCATGGAAGGAAGACGGACCAGCACTAAATTGAGAGGTGATGGATAGAACCATAGGGTGGAGCACAGATGTGGGGCCCATCCCTGTGGCTCAGGAGAGGCCAGAATAGAAACAGGGTGTACACAGCAGCTGGGACCCAGGGGTCTTCTCACTCCTCAGAGGCAGAGAAAATCCAAACGTGCCTCGAAATTGCCTATTTCATTCACCCAGAGGTACAGTAAATGCACCTGTATTAAAGTCATTCCTCAGTAGAGCATGGGGCAGTGCCTTTTGGATAGGGGGTGGGGTGGGCAGAGGAAAGGTTGGGGGGGAGGGGCTAGGAGGACAGGAAACTGACGTCAGGATATTAAAAAAAATTAAAAATTAAAAATTAGAGAGAGAGAGAGAGAGAGAGAGAGAGAGAGAGAGAGAGAGAGAGAGAGCACTAGGCTCACAGGAACAGGATTCAGGCCAGAAGAGGCCTCCAGAAACAGTGAGGCCAGGAATATCCATTTCTGTACAGTGACATGGTCTGACCCCAGATTCTTTTGTGGTGCTTTATTACTTTTTTTTTTTTTTTTTTTTTTTTTTGAGACAGGGTTTCTCTGTGTAGTTTTGCACCTTTCCTGGAACTCACTTCATAGACCAGGCTGGCCTGGAACTCACAGAGATCCATCTGGCTCTGCCTCCTCAGTGCTGGGATTAAAGGCATGTGCCACCACCGCCCGGCCTACTTTTTTTTATTGAAGATTCATACAATATATTCTGATCATGGTTTCTTCCCCCATTTCCTCTCAGATCCTTTCTACCTCCACACCCATCCAACTCCATGCCTTCTCTCTCTCTCTCTCTCTCTTTAGAAAACAAACAGGAAAATTTAAAAAGCAAACAAATCAGAATAAAAAACAATGAAAAGGAACAAGAAACACAAACACACGCAAAAGCAACACCCATGAAAACATAAAATTGGAAAACATAATATCCAAACAAAAGACCAGTGAGATAAATAATCAAACAAAGCAATACAAGACAAAAAGAAATCTACAAAAATACATAGTGCTGGGATTGAGGCCTACCCTTGAGTGTGGTCTATATACTCGGTGAGACTCCACTGGAGAGAATTAATTTTTCCTTTGCAAGTGATTGTCTATTGGAAATAGCTTCTTGGTTAAGGACAGGAGCTCATGTCCAATTTCTCCCTCAATGCTGGAACCCATATGAACCTGTGAAGGCCCAGTGCATGCTGACCATTAAAAGTTTTTGTTTGTTTATTTGTTTTGAGACAGGGTCTCTCTACATAGTCCTGGAACTCACAGAGGTTCCAGTAGACCAGGCTGGCCTCAAACTCACAGAGATCCACCTGCCTCTGCCTCCTGAGCGCTGGGATTAAAGGCGTGAGTCACCATACTCCACGATGGCTATATTAAACTTGTTTGTTACTCAGACCAGGATATCTGCTGGTAGCTAGATGGATCAACGCCCCAAGGATGGGTGCCTATCCCTTGGTGACATCCAGGGTTCCCCTGGCATCTTTGCAGAGGGAGGAGGCATCCCAGGAGTGATCCTGCCAGGGCAGGTGAGCAACTCTTTGAGGGGACAGAGGCCCGAGTCCTCAGCAAGGGCTTAAGCACAGGCTGGCCAGCATCAGCACCTGCAGTTCTCCAAGAGCCTCTGGATATCTGGGAGGGAACACAGCGAGCATCAACTCCTCACTGGGCCTGCTTGCCTGGCCTCTGGCTAGAGCACAGCATCGCTTAGAATTTTTCCCAGGGGGCACATGGGCAGACTGGTGGACAGCTCTGGACCTTGCACAGCCACCAAACACTCCATTGTCCAGCCCAGGACTGTGCTCTGGGAGGGGTTGACGCCTCCATTGTCTAAGGTAGCCTGTCACTCACCAGTAGCTGCACAAAGCTGTGGGGGCAAGGTTTAATCCTGACTTTAGTCAGCAGATGAAAACCAGAGGCCAGATGTCCCAGGCTGTTTAAAAACCCAGAGCCTCCTGGCCTCACTTTTTTTTTTCTTTCCTTCAAGGGGGCTTGTGGGGTGGGAGTAGGGGGGTCAAGAGTTAATTACAAAGCAGTACCACCCCCTAACAGACATCACAGGCAGCAAGGGGAGCCATTCCAGGGCAAGATAGAAGTTAAACTACCCCCAAGAGGATTAGGCATCCCTCCCACCCCAAGTGGAACCTGAAGGGAACCATGTCTGTAACTCCATTTGCAGAAGCCAGGAGACCAGGCGCTCCAATGCGTACTCTATGAGCAAGCAGAAGCAGAGATTCTAGGGCTCCCTCGCGGCTCTGCCCAGCCAGCAAAGCTGCCAAGACAAGGGCAGAGGAGACACAGCAGTCAGACCTGACCCGGCTGGTTCCTAGGCTCGAGGGCCACACAAAGAACAAGTAACTCCTCAGTGGTAAAACCACCTTCAAACCGAAAATGCAAAGCAAGCTGACTCCTTGAAGCTGTGACATCCCCTGGTCTTCTAAGTCACAAGACTCGTGTGGGTACTCTCCTGGAGGAGCACCCCAGCTGTCTGTGGTTTAAGACCTCACCTCACTGGCACTTTGTGTTGAGACAGCCTGGAGCACAGGCAGGAAAGCTGCATCTCTACCTCTGTGGAACCCCCGTCTAGCCAGCTGGGCACCAGGTGACCAAGACTGACAGCTTCCCCTAAGTAAAACCTTGTTGGGCACTTCTGCTTTGTCCCCTACTCAGTCACAGTCTATGCCACTAAAAACCAGGCAGCTCTGGTTCCCACAGTGGTGGAGATATCCATCTGTTGGCAGCCTCAGGCTAGCTCCCTGCAATCCTCATCCAAGGCTCTAGGATGGCCACACCAAGTTCCAGAGGCTTCTCCGTGGGTAAAGGTGTCAGACGGTGGGATGACTGGTTCTGTACTGTAACCAGTAGAGGTCTGTCTGCACACGGGAAGTAGTTAAGTGGCCTCCTGCTCTTGAAAATGGTGCTTGACTCATAGGCCCATGGACTACCTGGCACTCACAAGCTTTGCATGTGCCTGTGGGAGGATAAGGGAAGGAAGGAAGTGGGGTTCCTGGGGGAAAGGAGTGGAGCTCAGCAGGGATCCACTCCAGGTAGAGTGTGGGGTGCTTGCTCCTCATGTGGGCCTGCCTTTGCTTGTTTTGGGCAACAGCTGGTGGGTGGGCTTAGAGATACATCTTATCAAGTTTTCATGCCCATCCTCTAAACATGACCCTGTTCCTGAGCCATTATTCCTCTGACAACTTCATGCAAGGAAACATGCAGACCCTCTGATAGCGTGAAATCAGGAACAAAGGCCTGGGGACAAAGGAGTGAGGGTGGCTGTGGCCGGCCAAATTTCAGCCACACACAGATGTTCCTAGGAATGTCTGAAAGCTGATGTTTTCAAAAGAAATGAGCCTTAAAACAACGTCTTCAGTAGTGAGGAAGGAAGGCAGTCCCAGCAGCATGGTATTGGACCCCTGCGGGGCCAGACCAACATTGCAAGTTTTAGTGATGGGCTGTCCTGGGCATCCATCTGAGCTGTGTGTCCCCCACCACAGTCTGTTCTCTTTCCAAGATGAATTTTGCTTCATAGCTTTACAGTTTAGTGACATTTGATCTACACTCTCCAAGACTTCCAACAACAGTGATCACTCAAGACAGGAAAACTTTATATAGAAACTCTGGTTTGAGACAACAACTGAACCACATTTAGCTACTGAGGGGCAGCATTCCAGACTAAGAGGGGTAAGGCTGGGAGTGAGGCTAGAATGGCTGTGCTACCTCCCACTGTGCTGTGAATGGGGCAGGAACTCTGAAGAAAGTCCCTGGGCCAACTGCTCTTCCATGGTACTGGCACAGAGTGGGGCAGGAAGCAGGGACACAGAAGTGCTTGTGCCCAGTGAGGCTCCTCTGACTCTGTCCATACATGCCATTACTCACGAGTCCCCTGCAGCATCCATACTCAGCTACAGATATGGTGGCTGTATCCCATCTCATCAGCATGCAAATCCATCAGTGTCACTAACGAATAGTGACACTCATGGCTGTGGGACACACAAGGGTGGACATGTGCAGGTGCTCACTGACATGAGGACAAGCTTCTCCATGAAACCTGAGCTGTGCAGAGATCACCTGCCTTCCTAGCCTCTGCTGCTCTGCAGGTGACTGTGACTCTCTCTGACCACACAGCCTCTGCACAGGGGCCCACCAGGTCAGAGGACACAGCCAGCAGGACACAGACCACTAACAATGAAGGCTCTGCTTTCACTCTAGGACACTTCTGGGTATGATGGGCTTTGAAGTCTCCTAAACAAGTAAACCCCTTCTGGCTTGGACAACTGAAGTCCATGGGATGAGCCTGCCCTGGTCTAGGCAGCCAGACAGATAGCAGCTGGTATGTGGCAAGAAACTGCTTGGGCCAAGGAGGCCCATCTTGTATGTATAGCCGGCACCTTGACAAGAGCATGTGAGCCTAGGACAGGCTCCTGACTGGAATGGTGGTCACGGACAGTGCAGAAGACACCATCCTAGTTCAGTCTTCCTCTTCCCATCCAAGGCTTTTAGCTAAATTCCAGTCAAGCAAATGTATAGAAGTAAAGCTCCTCTAGCAACCTTCCCACAGCAGAGATGACAGGAGAGCAGAAAGGGGCCGAGTGCAGTCAGCTCCCAGGCAGCCCAAGGCTCTACTGAAGGAGGGATGGACTCCCAGCAAGTGCTCCTAGCCATGCTGACAGTTCCCACAGATGTCCCTTGAAGCATATCAAAGGACAATCCTTACCACTAAGCTCACATTTTGATGTCTCTAAAATGAAGAACTGACCCAGAGAATAATCATTATGTAGGTTAAAAATAGTTCTCTTAGAATACTGAACATTAATATAAATTTGGGTTCTACTACATAATATGCTGTTGAATTAATAGAATGTTTTCCTTGGAATATTTCCTGGTGATGCTAACAAAAAGGCCCCCACTACTGCTGTTGATGCAGGGTGCTTAGACACTGTAACCCCCCAAGCCAGACATCTTGGATCCAGAACACACTTGCCTCACCAATAAAACAGTGGATGAAGTCCTTAGGTTTAAATGCAGGTCACTGTGAAACAGGCACCAGGGATTTAAAGGTTAAAATGTGAGAGCCCTCACAGTCTGTCACTGTCCTATGATAGCCACTTAAATTTTAAAACACAAATAAGCATTGTCTAACCATTCCTTGATAACTGGTGTCTATGAACATTATTTCAAATCATATCATGGAGTGGACAATAAGGCCAATTGGCAAGTCACTCAAGTGACAGCTCTAAGATGGAAGTATTCAACATATGAAAATAGTATCTAGACAAATTCCCTGACATTAACTGCACCCCAGTCAGCACACACATAAGAGATGCTCATCTTGACTGCTGTTCTATGCCCTTTGTGGTGGAAACCAGGGTCCTGGATCCACAGGAAACCACGTGGAGAAGCCACTGCCATCCTTATAGAGGCAAAAAGCCATCATGGAGCTGGCAAGGATAATATCACATCAGGTCTAATTGTGTCTGATAAAAACTTGTGACTTAATAGTACATACAAACAGTACTGAATTCACCCTGCCAACCTTGCATACCTTGAGCATGCACATAGACACATACAGCTTCTGGATGGCCAGCCCTTCCAGTCTGTCATCTCTCTTGAAGTCTAGATGGGGGTCAGTGGGTGCCTTGTCCCATAGGGAAGTTGTCTGTGGCCAGGCTATAGGAACTACAGATACACACACCAGCATTACAGCCACTACGTCACATCTGCGGCCTCTCAGGTGCCCAGTAAGGCACAGCACATAAAACATCCTCACTGATCCAAAACCCGAGTGTCCTGGAGCTAGCCTAACTAGCTCATATGTGCTTCCCTGGGCAGGGAGTCGTAGCAGTACAGCCTCACTTAGAACAGGTTGTAGATTGGTGGCTACAGGACTGTGGCGGCTGACCAGTCCACCCTCGGTGAGGCCAGAAGTTCAGACTGACTCAGCAAAACTGAGGGCAGGATTTTACATGATTTCTTCAGCTTTTTGGAATGGGGCTTCATGTGACACAGGAGGCCTGAGAGCAAAGCAGGTCTGGCCACTGGAGCTTCCTTCAGGCAGGCCCCATCCATCACCCCAGTTCATCTCCTCTGACTATCCAAACAAATGAGGTCCAGGTGAAGAGCCTCACCATCTTGGAGATCAGAAGAAGCTACCAATGATGGCAGAGAAAACACCTGCTGGCCAGCTAGCACTGTAGTCACAGGGTGGGGCATAAGGGCTAAGTTCACATCCGCTGTGCAAAGTTCACGTCCCACAAGTGCATCAGCCATGGATGCTGTTTGGAGAACTGTCAATCAACAGTCACAGAGGCCCATTTTCTGTCCTTCCCCTTGCTGGACACTGTCAACTGTTCATATGAAATGAAACAGAGTATCATACTGTTCATATGAAATGAAACAGAGTATCATAAGGACTCTGTTATTTCCTCTCCTGAGGCGGCTTGCCTTGCAGCAGCTGGACAAAGATGGACATGGCACTAATGAGCTTGAGTGACTTGTTTGTCCCACCAAGGTAGGACAGGACCTACTTTTATAGGAGTATGGGCACAAGCTGAGGCTCACATGTAGCAGGCACCCACATCCATGGCCCAGAAGTGTCTCACAAGACTGTGTTGCCCCTGTGGATCATGCTCTATTGTGGATGGAGGTATATCTGCAGCAGGACCCCTTCAGGATGTCCCCTAGGATCATGAGGCAGGGAAGGATGGAGAGAAAGCAGAGCAGAGTCCCCTCAGACTCTTAGAGCTGGGACAGGCTGTAAGTATGCAGCCAGACAAATCCTTGAGCAGTGAGTCGAAAGATCTAGCTCCTCTAATAGGGTCTTGGAATAGAAAAACACTGGCTAATTAAGGTATACAAATTGATCTTTGCAGAAGTAAATACTCTGAACATAAAATCCAAACTGTTGTTATAATTTACTGCAATACAGCTGATATGACCACCCCTATTCAGAAACGGACCAACTAGGTCTCCTTCTGAAGTCATTAAAAATACAATAATTTTAATTAGGAATTAATTATGCTACTGCCATTACTTTTCTAAAGCCCTCAAATTGGGTGGTACTTTGTGTACACCCTATTTGAGGCCCCAGGACCTATGCTTCCTGCCACCTGAATGCCCAGTCTCCTGCAGGCAAAGGTGGAATGAAATGTCCACTTGACCCTGTGGGAGCCCTGGCTAGAAAGGAAGAAGGGCTGCTACTACAACTAGCTGCAGGGGACTAACATGAGTGTGCAAAGTGTTACAGGAACTGGTGAGCGCTGCAGTGCAGATCTGCCTGCACTCTTGACTTAAGATAGAATTCTAAGGGCTGCTAGCCAGGTAAAGCAGACCCTGAGGGGCTCATGGGAACTCTACTGGACTCTGACATAGCAGTGCCCACGTCACATGAAGCCCAAGTTTTAATGCTCACTCTTCACTCTCCATAATACAGGCAAAGCTCCATATCACAAAGGGCTGCTGAGGCTTACCAGGGTAAGGCCAAGACCAATCACTGAAATGCTGAGGAACAGGACTCAATTCACATAGCTGTACGCACACAGCAGGGTGGCCATGGCTGCCACAGCTACCCCTGTTTACTGAGCCCCTGGGGACATGCTGGTTGACACCTAGGCCCAAGTCCCTCTTGTTATGGTCTGAAACATGCTCACAGTACTTGTAGGCTGTGCACACAGGGGCACAGCAGAGGGTTTGGTCGAACAAGGACCCAATGACCACAGGTAGCCAGCACTTCAGCTGGACCCCACACAAAAATAGTTCACTGGCTAGTGTAAGGGGCTGAAAGGGTCCTGTGGAGTCATCAAAAGTAATGAACAGGTGCAATATTACCTCACTGGCTGACTTTCAGGAGCCCCTGGATACTAGTAGTATCTGGACACCAGGCAGCCTGAGCTGAGCTGGCTTACCGTTTTAATGGTCTTCATCACATTGTGGCTGTGACACTGAGGATCCTCTCAAGTGCTCATCATAGCTGGCATAGCCAACACTGAGACCACCTCAGTGCTACTCTGCACTGTGTCCCAGGAGTCCCTCTACTGAGGAAGGCATCTGCTGAGACCGTGGTGCCTTCACTGGGCCCTGCTCTAAAACAGGTACAGCTGGCATCTGAGCGTGTAGCTGTCAGCAACTGGCAACAGGGTTTTCAAAGACAGCCAGCTTCCAAAAATGCATCTATCACCACTACTGAAGGGGAGGTGATGGAAAGCAGGTGTGGTGAGCCCAGACCATGCAGAGACAGGCGCGGATGGCACCGCTGTCACTCTGCGTCACCATGGCCAGCTGAACACCCCAGCTGCCAGTTGCCACTGTGCAAGGCATAAAACATACCCTCCAAGCAATCCCAGCAGCAGGACTGTGCCGGAGACTGCATTATTAATTAGAGTAATGGCGCGTGGTCCTGTTACACGGCAGGATAATCGTGTTTAATTTGTGTATGTTTTAATTATGGCTTAAGCAGTGCCAAATTTGATCACAGTATCATCTTTTCAGTTCTGCTCTGCAAGCATGTTTGCATTAATTTGCATTTGAAACATAAGAAGCTGCTCTTCCTGGGAGCAATGCCTCACAGCTCTACACACAGAGCCTCTTTCACAGGCCACCCATCCCATCCCCACACTCCTCCCTCACTGCAAGTGACAAGCAGGTCTCTACTGTGCTCCAAGAGCCCCCAGAGCCTAGAGGCTGGTCCCTTCCTGGAGGCACCCCGGAGCCTGAGCCCGCCCTCCCTGCAGGATGAACAATGGCTGCATTTAATGCATTTAATTTACTGAGATTGGGCTTAGCTCATTGGCCTTTCATTGTTTTGGAGATAGATTTAATTAACCTCTGATGAATCTTGCCAGCCAGTGTGATGGCGTGAGACCCCAAGGGCCAGGGCTATCAAATGGGCCCTATTCCCTGCAAGACTGGGATCTCCTCGCCTGTCCAGGACGGCAGGAGAACTGAGGGGGCTCTGTTCTGGGTGGGGGACCCAGTGGCCTAAGAAAACAAAGCAAAAAGCCTAGGCTGGGCCAGGCACTGACAATCCATCTCCACTTTCATTTTAGGAGGTAAGCCACCTGTAGATGAAATACCTGTATGTATTGGGTATCTCAGGCACCAGCCCACCCACAGCCCCAGGGCTGATTTTCCAGAAGACACACACCTTCCTGCAGGGCATCCTATATTCTGAGCAGCAGACCTTTCTACTTATGACTGTGTCTGTCTGTGGCTCTTCTGATTTCTCACTCTTCTCATTTTTTACTCTGCCTTTCAGAAATATGGAAGTCACTTGGATGTGACCTGCCAGAAATGAAGGTACAGAATCCCTAAGAGCACTTGGGTAATGGCTGTCTGCAGGTATGTACACTGAGGCATCTGAGGAAGGGCTTGGCATTCCAAGCGGCCATGTCTATGAACTGGGGTTCCAGTCAAAGGCCCACAGAAGCCATCATAGGCAGTGCTCCAGTAAGCATGGGCCGGCTCGGCTGTATGGTTCCTGTGGGTCCTCAGGCAGTTCTAGGTGGGGTGGAGGCTTTGCCTTCTTTCTTAGCAGAGGAGTACATGTGGTAGAGCAAGACAGAAGACAGAACAGTGAGCCTGGGAGATGTGGTAGGACAGGCTTCTCAAGTGGGGTAGTGGGAACATGGAATTTTCACACTGGGCTGGTGACGGTAAAATCACAAGAATACAGGCTCTTTAATCTCAGAGCTACAACCTTTGCTTCACTAAATGGGCTTTTAAAACCTACACTAATAAATTGTTTCCCACATTTTTGATTTGGTTGCTTTACTTATATGATAAAGTATATTCAGAATATAAAGGTAAGCTTTACTGGCTAAATGAATAGCAGCTATCCACAGGTCTTAAAGAGCCTCAAAAACCTTCCAGGAATTAATGCACAGATCTAAGATATATTCATTTATTTATTGAGCAAATAATCCAGTTTAAAAACTACTGATTCTCCTCCCACTCCTTTGCACGTGTCAGGTGGATAGCAGAGACAAGGAGCTCCAGGCCTCCAAAGTGAGAAGGGACGCACACCAGAATTAGTGACTTTAGGAAGAGCCACAGTCATCAGGCGGGCAGCATGCCAGGTCAGCAAGTGCCCAGTGCCAATGATCTCAATGCCCTGTTCTGGGGGCCTCCCTGAGGAGGAGGCTTCCTTGGGGGTGTTACAGCAATGTAGATCATGCTGTCTCATTCCAGTGGCTTTGAGAAGAAAATTGTAGAGGGTGCTGTTCATGGAAGCCCAGCAAAGCTGATATGACCACAGCACATCAATGCCAGAAGGCCCCATATGGAAATGCAGGCCAAGCTGTGCCTAAGGAAAGCACCCACAACAGATGACAAGTGGCTGCAGTGGTCCCTCCTCAGGCAAGGCCCAGAGCCCAAGGTGAAGTATAGTGTATACAGCCCTGTTACTATGTGTCGTCTATACCTGGAGGGAGGTGGCACAAAGACGGTGTGTTTAAGAGCCCTGACAGTGCAGGTACCTTGCTTATGGCTGGAGAGACTCCTCCTCTACACTCTTGGGGCCTCTCCCTGTGCCTGGAGACACTGCCTGTCCCTTCTGTGGGAGTCTGTACAGCAGATCACAGTGCTGCCCCATCTGGAGTGGGATAGTGCCACAGATGAAGCACTGTAAAGAAAGTTGGGGCTTGGCTGGAGACCCTGTGTTGTGGACATCTCAGAACTGTGTTTCCAAGATGAATATAGACATTTTATTCACGGGCGAGGAAGCTGAATTCCAGTGCAACATGATAGCAAGTCCACGGGACATTTTCTCAAGCACAAAGGTCCTTGAATTTGTACTACAACTTCATCCAGATCTGCCACTGGGTAGCCCAACTACTTGGCTCTGTAAAACCTGGGAAAAATGAAACTTGAACTCTGGATCCTTGGCTGCCTGATACTCAAGGCCATGTACTCTGGAAGGGATAGTACAGGCAATGTAGCTGCATTAGTCAACACCATCTGCTCAGGCATGAATGGGGACAATGTCCAGTTAAAAGGGGTTAGCAGCAGGCTGGGTTCAGTGAGAGTTCCAGTGAAGTAGGAACTTCACTTAAGAAACTTAGAGAACTCCTGTCCCAGAAGCCACCCCTCCTCTTGGAAAACCTCTGTCCAAACAGTGAGGACTGCAGGAGACCTGGGTGGCTTTGCAGATGCATCAATCTGCCATCAGGTGACAATGCACCCTCCATGAGGCCAGTGCAGCTAGGCCAGTGCTCCAGACACATCTAACACTTAGCAGATTACCATAAAGGCCAACAGTTCTCTGACAGACCAGGAGGCAACACTGATTTCCATGAGTTGCCTGACTATTCACAGAGGCAGCCAACAACCATGAGACACAAACCATTCATACCTTGAGGAAAGGGGACTATGCAGTTAGGTGAGATCTCCTGGTGCTTTCTCTAAGTCCCCACAGTCCCATTCTCCAGTCCCCATCATGGTCTGACCCACAGCAAAGGAGCGGTAGCTGGAAGACAGGGCATCTCCCACCCACCACTCTTTGATGCCTGTTCCAGCTCCACCATCACTTGGCCTCCCCAGTATCCCTGCCTCCAGCTCAGCCAAGTAGCCAACACAGCTCTGGCTGGAAGCTAATAGGAAGCTATATGGTACAGGTCAGGCTGATGAACCCCTGGGCACTTTCTAGCTTCCTTGGGTTTATGATAACTGAAGCTGTCCAACTCTTGCCCAGGTGCCATAAGGAGACAAAGGACAGGCAATGAAGCTAACGGCCCTGGTGAGCTCCCTCCTGACTCTGCATACAGACCTAGAGTATGGAATATCCATGTGTCCACTCACCCACACAGCCAAACTGTCCTCCCACAGAAACACATCCTGAAGGACAGATTCAGAGAGTGCTCATTAGCCATTCTGAGTCTGTCCAGATGGGCTGCTTTTTCTTATAGCCTGCATTCCACACAGAAAGAAAAGTCTACTGTGAAAAAAGATTCTCTGACCTTTTCCCAACCACAGACAGCTCTAGGTTGACCAGCTTTGGCCTTCTAAGAGTCCTTTACTTTCACAATGGCCACTCTGCTCCAAGTGGAAGCCTCTGGGGAGGCAGGGAAACCACTGTGTGCAGCAGAATTGCTGGCCTCCAGCAGCAAGCTGGCAACTCAGCTCAGAAGCTTGGGAACAAGAAAGTGGAGGTATGGGAAATGAGTCTTTAATCTGACAGTTTTAGAAACTGCATCTGCTCCTTGGTATTCCTTCCTCCTTCATGGCTGGGTTTAGATACACTGCTACTTCAAGGAGACTGAAGTGACAGTCATGGACCCTGTATGGGTCTGAGCTAGGTCCTCTGCATATTTGTTATGGTTGTGTAGCTCGGTGTTCTTGTGGGACTTCTAACAGTGGGAGTGAGGGATGTCTCTGACTCTTCTGCCTGCTCTTGGGACCCTTTTCCTCCTAATGGGTTGCCTTGTCCAGCCTGGATATGAAGGTTTGTGCCTGGTTTTATTGTAACTGGCTATGCTTGATATAGCCCTGTGTTTGGTTGGTATCCCTCAGAGACCTGCTCTTTCTCTAAAGGGAAATAAAGGAGGAGTGGATCAGGGGGAGAGCGGAGGTTTTGGGGGTAGAGGGGACTGGGAAGAGTGGAGGAGGGGAGAAATGCAGTCAGGATATAATGTAAGAGAGAAGAATAAAAGAAAAAATGATGTACTGCTACCAGGAGCCATTGAACACCCAGGATCCCCCTTCCCACTACCCACTGAAAATCCAGGGGAGACCCCTGCACCCACTGGGCATCTAGAGAGACCCCTTGTACTACAAAGTTCAAAATGTACCCTGTGGGCCTGCCCTGATGAGGTACCTGCAGCTTAATTAAATACAGAAGGATTTTAATGGCACATCACTCATTTCTATCAACCAAAAGGAGAAAACCCGCTCAGCTCTGTCTTTAAAAAATAATTTTCTACTGAGGATGGAAGATTAATGTGTGACAAGATTTGGAACTAAGACTACTAATGCAAAGATAGTAATGTGAAGTACTGCGTGACTTCATGCTGTTCTTACTTGGCCTCTGCATGCAGATTACGTAGTGTTGCCACATGCTTGAAAGATCCCAGGCAGGGTGGTATGGAAGGTGGAAGGGGTAAGTGTCTCACTTTTTGCATCTCCAGTTTTCTGTCACCAGAGAAGGTAGTACATCCTAATCATATTAGAACCAGAGAGAACGGCAGGAAGAAGCCAGACACTCAGTTACCTGTCCCAGGCTCAGGATGCCAGCACGCATCTGGTGACAGGCATGGACCTCACTACAGAGAAATCTAGCCCTTAAGCCAACATCATAGGACTTGCTTCCCTTGGCAGCACACCCTAGCCACATAGTTTCCTTCCAACCTCAGTGGTCACATCACTTGTCTTGGCGCCAATGTTTGCCAGCTGCAGTCACTCTAGGGATTCCAGGACCCTGGCACCCAGCCTAGAGTTCCCATAGTAGTCAGCATAGCTTTAGAGTTCCCCAAACCAAGAGAGCCTCAATTGATTAAATCAAGAAGAACAACCAGTTTCCTGGTGTTTGATGAGGATTAAGCAGTGGAAATCCCAGGGGGAAACAGCCCAGAGCTCAATGGTCTCCAGCTCTGCAGCAACACACAGTGGGTTCCCCAGGCTTTTTTCTATAAGGGACACTGAGCCTGCAGGATGCAGGGACGCCTATTCTGATTGGTTTTTCGAGACAGGGTTCCTCTGTTTAGCCCTGGCTGTCCTGAAACCAGAGTTGTAGACCAGGCTGTCCTTGAACTCAGAGATCCACCTGCCTCTGCCTTCCAAGTGCTGGGATTAAAGGCGTGCACCACCACTGCCCGGCCAGGAGGCCTATTCTTAAAGCCAGTAATGGCTGACTGGCTGAACAGCTGCACAGACCCCTCTCTCCCCACCTGGCAAAAATTTACTTAAAAAACAAAAATCCATAAACTATGAAAATGCTGACATGGAAGTGGCCTAAACAGATAGCATTTCTCTGCCACAATTGGTTCTGCCACAAGGGAACTCAATGCCCAGACTGAGGAGGCAACCCATGCTTACCTACCTCTACAACAGATTTGGAATCCAGGCGGAAGTTGAAATCACCAAAGACAAAGTAGGAAACTTTCTCAAATCGCTGATCGATGATTCTGGGAAGAGAAAAGGAGACAGTGGTCACCTGATACTGCAATGCTGGCCAGCCTAACTGGCCTGGGCCAGCTGCTCCTCCATGCTCCCCAAATGCTTCCTGCTATAAAGACATTATGGTGATTGTTTCTTGCACTCCTAAATCTAGCGCAAAGGCTACCATCAAGCACACTGCAACAAACAGCACTTAACTGTCCTCATTGGCTGTCCAGGAGGATGTGGAAATCAGCAGTGCAAGCAGGACTAGACAGACACTTGAGTGAGAAGAGCATTCAGAAGAAAGGAAGTGGAGAGCTTGTCCCAGGAAACAGGTATGCTTATGTCTGCATGTGGGACTCTGTGCCCACAGCAGGACACTGCCTCAGCTGCCCACAGTTACCCTCCTTTTACAGCATGAGCTCATTCTTACTCTGCAATCACATTCCACCCAGATGCTTCCAAGTCACAATGGGGAACACCTGTAATAATACAAGGGCTAGCCCATGCTGCTTTGCTGAAGGACTTCTCTACAAATTCTCTACCAATCACAATCACTTTATGAAGAATTTTTTCCATCGAGATATAAACACACAAACATTTGGCAGACGGACACACAGCAGCTTCCCTTACAGAGGAGCCGAGTTTCTCAACTGCCACGTGGGGCAGCTCTCCTGCTCCTGAGGCAGGGTAAGTGATCCTTGTTTCTAATTTGAAAGTGAAGCGAGGGTCACTTACAGCACGGCTTCGCTACCCAGACACCAGCAGAACAAAAGTGTGCCTTCTGTTCAGAGGCAGAGGACAGCAGTAGTTATTCCAGAATTCACTGGCCACTCCAGCCTTATCTATGCTACCTGCTGTGACAAGGTCCAAGGTAGAAAAGAGACAGGCTCATGTTTAAAATAAAGTAAACTGGATAGACTGTGGAGATGGCTCATTTGCTTGCTCCACAAACATGAAGACCTGAGTTTGAATCCCCAGCATCCACTTAAAAAGCCCCATGCGGCTGTGTGTGCTTATAATCCAGCATTTTGTTGAGATGGAACGGGTAAAGACAGACAGATACACCCTGAGAGCTTGCTCCCTGGCCAGCCAGCCATGCCTAAATGACCAACTTCCAGTTGAGGAGAAACTCTGTCTCCAGGCAGTAAGGCAGACAATGACAGAGGAAGACACTCAACACCTTGCTCTGCCTTCAACATGTGTGCTCACAGTCACATCCATGCACCACATAAATATGTGATACACACAACACACATGAAAGAGAAGAGGAGGAGGAGTGGGGAGAAGAAAGAAGAGGAGGAAGAAGAGGAAGAGAAAGAAGGGGAAGGGGAGAAACTTGATTATTGAGCAGAAATCAGACAGACTTTCTCAGTCACATTGATTCAAGTGTCAGTGGCTACCAGGAAGCCCAATGTGTCTTGCTGTGGCCTGGCTATTGCTACCCCTGTTACAGATGTGCTGCTGTCAGCATCAATGACTACCACCAGAGAGTGTAGCCTTGGGGTGGGGTCAGGTATCTAGAGCTGAACTCAGGTTGCAAAGGAAACCTGGAAGAGGCAGCCAATGAAGCACCTGCTCATTAGGAAGGACTGTCTCCTATGTGGAATTGTTATGGCTTGGGCTACACTGCTTACTCAGTGAAAGTATAAAGGGTGTCCAAACCCTGGGCTGACAGAATGAAGTCACCAAGAGGAAATCAGTTACCCTGGAGAGGAATGTGGAGAGTTCTGTGGGCCATGCATCCTGAGGGACTGGAGAACTCTGCCCACTGGCCCAGGCTGGGAAGAAGTCTTCTCTACTGAAACTGGACTCCGCTCTTTCGTTTTCATGTCTGTGGGGCCCTGTGCTTGGCTATCGCTGTGGGCTTCCCTCTTGTGGCCTGTTGCTGCTGCTCCTTTCCACTTGCACAGCTTGAACCAGGCTCCCCGTGCTGTGTCTTTCCCAGTGCTGTATGGGATGGTCTGAAAAGTACAGTTTCTGCTCTGACTTTCCTACAAGGCTGACTGGTCTGTCATTAAATAGTCTACCACTTCCTGTGCAAGCTGCCTCACATCACAGAGCACACGGGTCGGCCTAGGAAAACAGTGGGAGACTACCTACTCTTTTCCATAGATTTAAAAACAAACATCTATTCCTATACACCTTTGATTCATATGACTTTTAATAACAAAGTTTTATTGACATTCTTTTAAAAATTCCTTTAGCTTTTTCATATTCCTCTTATGTAAAATTTGCTGTGTCCTCCAGCCAAATTCCACAAAACATCTAGTTGGAATTGCATTTAATTTAAATATTAATTTACAGAGAAAGTCGCATCTTAACAGCAATGCAAATGGCTGTCAGCTTATCTACTTTTAAAAGGGTTTCTGTGAGGGAAGGTGGCTGAGGAGTGAAGCCCTTTCACAGCAGCGAGGTCTGAGTCTGGTTGGGCCACAGGCTGTGCTCAGCTTTGCCCCTTCTGCCCTTCTTCTTCCTGCTCACCCAGTGGGTGCCAGGGCTGCCTGGAGTAGTGAGGGAAGTGGGACCCATCAAAACAGGACCCTGTTTGTCTCTCAGCAGGAAGAACAAGGAGAAGAGACAGCAAACACAAGTGATATTCCAAGAGAGGGAGAGAATACTAAGAGTTAAAGGTTTGATGCAGGATGGAGAGCAGTGATGTAGAGGAGGGGTAGGCTAACCCAAACTAGAAACCCACTGCTTTGTAAGCTAATTTAAAAATATAATAATAACTTAAAAAGAAGTTTAAATAGTGGTACCCTAACAGATGGACAACGGTGCTCCAAGAAAACATTAACTATTAAATGAAAATCTCCGTGCTAAGCATAGGATACTGCTCTATAACTTACTCATCAGAGAGACTCCAGAGGCCCCCCAAATAATACAGACTATTATCTACGCTCTTGGTCGTCCACCTTAACTACATGGTAAGACTGAGTGTTGCACTTTGGTTACAGGACAGTGGTTCTCAACCTGTGAGCTGTGAACCATTTGAAGGTCGAATAACCCTTTCACATGGGTCACTTAAGACCATCAGAAACCACAGACATTTACATTGTAATTCATAACAGTAGCAAAACTACAGCTATGAAGTACCAACAAAAACAACTGTATGGCTGGGAGTCACCACAACACGAGGAACTGTATTAAAGGGTTGCAGCATTAGGAAGGTTGAGAACCACTGTTGTAGGACATAGAGAAATCAATCTGCAAATGACCAGGAAAATCTACCATGTTTTACAGTGCCCTGAAGGTATATGCAGGTTGCTGGGGGAGAAAAGACAGTATGGTCTTATCCAATGCTGGACCCTGAATTGCTACTATACAAAATGCTATTATTACACAGGCAAGATATGCCCACGGGTGTAATAGTGGCATGACTATTCTGGGAATAATCAACTTTTCCCCTTCTAACTAGCCCATGAACAACTAGTTTCTGATGGGATCTGAGGCTGCTCTACAGGGGAAATTCATGACTGATGCTGTAAACCTGGTGAAAAGTCCAAGGCTGTGGAGGTCTTAAGCCCTAGGGGAACCTTCTACTGTGGTTTTGCTAAATGTCCATGTTATCAAACTGCCTTCTAATTAGATATGTTTATACCCATAGACTGCTGCTCTCAACCTTGGTCAGAGACTTGCCGAAGTGGGCAGTGATTAACACAGAGACTCAAGGCTAGTCCAAGAGCTGAGGATAAGTAACCGTTGAGTGCTCACTCAGCCTTAAACGGAACATCTTTATCAACACCAACACCACCCCTGCCCATCAAAGCTTGGGAACAGTGTAGAAGGGAAGCTGGAAAGAATTAAGATCTGGAGGATGGGGGACAATGCTGTAAAATGCCGTCTTCTGGACATGACACATCTGTTACACTCAGGAACTCACAACGGCTGGGAAACCAGCACAAGATTAAGCCATCCAACAGTTCAGTGCAGATGGAGATGGCGCTACCACACCTAGCTAAAGAGCCACTGGCAGCTGATAGCTGGTGGGAAGGGAGAGTCAATTTTCTTAGAAGTGTGGCCTCCGACAGGGTGCCCATGCTCCAGTGGATGACCCCACACCCACGTGCATGCAGGCAGTACTAACAGGACTTAGGGAGTTATATCTTGTAAAGGACATGAAGACGAAGGGGGGAAGGGATATGGTAGGGGTTGGAGGAAGGGACTATAGGGGACAGATGTATGAAATAAATAAAAATATTTAAGAAGACACAAAACAACAACAAAAGCACTAATTCATATCACGATGCTGACTTAGGGTGTGAGAAAGGATGTAATTGGTGAGGACACCAATGCTTCTAGCAGGGACACATAGGTGCTGTGTAATGGGTACCAAGTTCTACTAGGAGTCTAGAGAAAGTGGAGAACCATTCTGACCATATGTAGGAACCAGAGGCCTGCTGCCCACCCCTTGCCCTTCTTGCCTCATTCTCCCCTACACTCAAAAGGTTGTTGCCTGCTCTATCTCCACAGTTCAACTGGTTTCCAACATCTCACTTGCGTTCTTTGGAGCCGTAGACTATCCTCCCTGACTGTGGAGGGCCAGCCTGCCCTCCTCTTGGGGGATGGATGGGGTCAGACACTTGAAGCAGGCAGCTTGGGGCCAGTACATTTGTGAGACTCCCATGGCCTGGACATAGTGATGGGCTCTTTGAAGATGGGCCTGGGCCTCTCTTCCCAATAGAGTGCTGTGCCTATGGCACTGAGCCATATACATGCACCTCCTCCTGCCTCTACTCTTCCTTCTTGTCTTTCCTCTTTTTCCCAACTCTGTATTTTAGAGGAAAACCAAACTGGAGCAAACCTCTAGCTTGTGTAGCTGCAGGGATGGCTGAAAGAACAAATGCTATCACATCCTGGACAGAAACCCTTTGTATGTCTCAACATTTACTATCTGATCTTTAAGCCCAAATATCTCCCATGAGAACGCACAGAACAGAGGTGGTGAGATGGCTCAGGGGTGAGGGTGCTTGCTGTACAAGCCTGGAGACCTGAGTTTGATACTCGGGACCCACATAAAAGTGAAAGGACAGAACTGACTCCATGTCCTCCACATGCTCATTGCGGAATACTCGTGTACCTTAGGAAATCCAACATCAATAACAATAAAGACTCCTGGGTGAATGAAGTTTACTAGTGATTTTTCTATTGCTGATTGTTTTCTAGTTTGGGGAGTCTTGTTATAAAGAATAGCTTGGCCTAGAACACCTGTCTCTGCCTCCCAAGTGCAGGAGTTACAGACACACACCATGCTTCCTTTGCTTACACTTCTCCACCTCTCTTTTCTAACTTTTTTGTTTTTGTCTTTTTGAGACAGAGTTTTCGCTGTGTTGTATTCCTGGCTATCTTGGAACTCACTCTATAGACCAAGCTAGCTTCAAACTCAGAGATCCACCTGCCTCTGCCTCCTGAGTGCTGGGATTAAAGGTGTGGGCCACCACTGCCTAGCTACTTACACATCCTTTTTTTTTTTCCAAATGTATTTATTTTTTTTTCATTTTACATACCAACCACAGTTCCCCCTCCCACTATCCCCCACTTCCACTTCTCTTAATGGGAATGAACATTACAGATGATCTGAACTTTTCATTGTCATGAATGGCTTACACACACATGAATGACATACATACTTCAGAAGCCTTGTCCCACTCAGGCATGTGCTATTGTACACATCACAGACACATCACTGGTGTGTTTATGTGTACAGGTTGCAGACATGTACATCCAGCTTCATAGTAAGAATCTACCTCTACAGATGGAGGGCTTTGAAGGATTCATGAGCAAAGCATGCAGGAGAGTTAACTTGCATTCATCAGTACTGATTTCTTGAGCCAAATACATTTGACTACATCTTCACTTTCAAGGGTTCTATCTCTTCTAGAACGATGTGCACAAACCACCTCAAGCTCTGAGCTGGGGAAGGGCACTTAGGCTTTTCCTGTGGTCAGAAACCATTTAGCAGGTGTTCACAGCTGCCCAGAGGTTATGCTGAGGCATCTTGGGAGTCTAATGGCACCCACAGGCCAGAGAATGTGGAATAAGCCGAAGTTGAGCTCAGCATAAGAGCACCACAGGAGGAAGTGAATTCACAAGACGCTAAGGTGTGTCTATGTGGGCAAGTGAATCTACAGGCTCATGTGTGGAACAGTGGAAGCCAGGTCTTTTTCTGTCTCATCAACTAGTGTGAGCATCAAACACAATGGACTGTACTAAGTTTTGAGGAGATGAAAACAAAGGCCTACAAAGCAACATAAAGGCGTGGTCTTAGAACCCGCCAACCAGTAGCATACACCTACCTGGCTAATCAAATGGCAGAATCCATGTTATGGTAAATTATTTCAGATTGAGGCTGAGTGTACTAACTTTAGATGCCTCTGTGCTTTGTGAGAGAATGCTGCATTTGGGCCATTCCTCCCAAGAGAGGTGTTGATGGGTCCTGGCTGTGCCCCATGCTGGGCCTGTGATGACCCAGGAAGGCAATTTCACTGGCATGTCTTGATTCCTGTAAGACTATCATTAAAAACCTAAACTTTATCATGCTTTCCTGCCCTGCTCTTTTTGATATAATAGCCCAAGCCAATTAATAACAACGCCCATCTCTGAAGGTCGCACAGAAGCAGCAAGATAAAGGGGCTGTCATGGCCGAGGCAATCGCCTGAGTGCCAGGCCGGCGGCCCTCACGGCACTCACTTTTAATTTCTACATAGTGCCATTTGGACCAGGAAAAAAAGAGTTGTTTTAAAATTAATTACCTTGTCAGTGGCTATTATGATTAAAAAGGAGGCCCACATCAATATCATGTGCCTTATTCAGAAAGAGAATTACAAGAAGAGCCATAAAAATCAATTTTTTAGGCCTGGAAATGGTGTCTCTTGTTTGACAGGTGATTCCAGGATGTGACAGCCCCACTGGGGGAAGGGTGGCTTTTTTCTATCTGGCCAGGGCCTGTTCCCCATCTGAGGACATTACCTCCCATAATGCAATGGGCTCTGGACTTCTGGAGGAAAGTCACAGTGGAAAGTCACCCTTTCAGCTGCAGTCACTTCTGTGCCACAGGAACCCTGGGGTGCCTTGGACCCACTGAGGGTCCCATGGTCATTGAGGCTGCAGAGGGCACCCATGCAACATCCCACAGGGCGTTAGAGATGCCCCCAAGAAGCTGCAAAGGTCTGAAAGGTGGATTTGTCGTGACTTGTCAGTGCCACCCCCTGAAGTGCTTCTAACGCACTGATAACTTGGCTTGCTTCCCTTTTTACTCTTCAACCAGTGGTTGGGATGTTAAATCTTTTGGCATTATATTTTTACTTAACTGTGGAGTCTACATAAACTTAGAGATCAACTAAAGTTGGTTCTATCCTCAGCTATGGGAGAGACCATGTTTATTGAACAAATATTAAGTAGCTCAAATACTGATAATATAAAATGGCTAAATTACCCAAAATATTTGAGGATAATTTAATTTCCTAAAAGTGTCTCTTCATCATAAGTTATCTAGTCACAAAAGTAAATTCAGCCAACAAAATAAATGCACAACTAGCTTGAAACTTCCCAGGTTCTCATTCCTCACCCAAGCCCCAGGAAGGTGCTGTTGGGGACAAGATCTATATAGCTCCATGAGGCCTGAAGCCCTGGGGACCCTCAGTTCAGAGGGTCTGGCTGAGATATGAGAGAGTTAACACTTCAGAGGCAAACAGCAAAAACCCAGAAGTAGTAGGAGCACAGAACACCCGACATGGCTTGAGGTGGCTCTTAGGATCTAGTCCTAGTAACGACCACATTCCTCTTTCCTAACTACTCCACTGATCCCAAGCATAATGCCCTTGCCGCGCAGACACCTTTCCTAACCTTACCACCCCATCCTATTCCTCCAGCAGCTGCCATTAAACCCAGGGCACTCTGAGGCTCCTGCCCCCAGCACCATATAGGACAGCTTCATGCAGCAGAACACTGACGACCTGAGCCAACTGGTTCTGGTAAGTGAGCACCTGCCCCACCCTGGCCTATGGGAACTGCTGCTCCCTGCCTGAATAGCAGACCCTGCTTTAGCAGGCTAATGGTCCAAGCTTGGTACATGAGCTCCTTCTAGGGAATGACCAAGGGTCACCGCATTGGAAAAGGGGTCTTTAAAGAGGTCATGGAGGGTAACAAGGTCAGAGGGGACCTGACACGAAAGGAAGAATCCCCAGAGTTGTTGGCTTTCTACCATGTAAGGACACAGTGTCCATAAGCCAGTTTTAGAGCCTGGCTTGCTGCCCTTAGCTTGAACTTCAGCCTCCAGAATTGCAAGAAACGAATCTCAGTCAAGTCTCTTGTCTGAAGCCTTCTGCTGTAGCATCCAGCACTCCCTGGGACAGTATCCGTCCCTAGGGCACCGACTATGGACAAAAGGACAGCAGGACAGGCATGGAAGACTTGGGACATATCTAGACTCTGTAAGTTACTGGCCAAGGCTCCTTGTAACTTGGACTTCACCTACTTTCCCAGTGCTCCAGTAAAGACTGAAATTATTGGTGGAATTTTTAGAGATTGGGTTTTTTCCTCTGGATAGTGATTGGCTCCCTCTCCCAATGGCAATGTGCTGGGTATTCACTATGTGCTAGGGGCATTGTGGGCCATAGCCACATTGATCTTTCCCAATCTTGCAAAAGTCAGGCTCCTTGATGATACATGTTCCACTCTGCCCACTGTGTACCCCTAGCATGAGGGCTGCATGCCTCTAATCCACACCTTCTGGATAAATGGCTGGTCTTCTCTCTCTATCAGCCACCATTCCCATTTGTTTTCTAAGCATAAGATCTAGATATTGAATGTACTACTTCCTCTCCTCACATTGAGACAACTCCACTGATTATAAAACCCCACCGGGCTACATGGAAGAACCTTAGCCTCCTATGAATGCTTTATTTCTTAGGAATCTAGCAGGAAAAACCACAGCTGAGATCTCTAGAAATGGAGCAGGCCTTAAGCCTCAGATGCCCATAAGCACTCAAAGCAATGCTCAGTTTCACCAGCTCCAGGGAAATAAAAATTGTGCTGCCTCCCCAAGACTAGTTAGAAGTGGATAGGTGGGGGAGGCATGTTTGGTAAAATACTGAGACCCTCTAAAGGGGGTCTCCACAAGAGTATGGTGGGGATCCATCAAGGAGCAGTTGATATGAAGCCACCAGAGCACAAACATCCTGCAGATGGAGGATGAGCAGCAGGAAGTCATTCACAGCACTCTCCAAGCATTGCTGTGGATATTCACATGCACAGAACACACACACACACAGAACTTTACACATGTGACGATCTAAACCTGAGGCATGGAAAAGAAAGAGATGCATAACTTATGAGACAAAAGCATAGAAGCATGCAAAGAAACCCAGACACTGAATCCAGGTGGTACTGTGCAGCCACAGAGGCTCAAGACACAGACACAGGGTACCAGCAGCACCTTACTGTTTTATTTCTTCAGAAAAGAGAAGAAAGGTTACACATGTCAACCACTGAGTAGAGGTGTGTAATTTTCCTCATCATAGCCTTCTACATGCATTTGGACACCTAGATCCATTTTTAGTAAAATAAAGAACATACTGCAAATTTCATCAATCATCTGAGACACTGGCCCTTACCGAATCATCTTGCTCAACTGTAACTGGACTTGACATGTCCTGGCTGCCATGCTTTCAATGGAATCCATGGCAATGCTGGCACAGGCCTTGGGGTTTCAGGGTGATGACACACATAGCAAATCTGTGGGCTCCAGGCCCTTCGGCTTGCTATGGGAATTCTGTGCTGTGCAGGGTGAGCTCCAGGCAGTAGGTATCCTGAGGCTTCCAAAACTTGGGCTGTAGGCACAGCCCACAGAGACACCTGCACTTTTTCTCCAGGGCAGTGGGCAGCAAATGAGGTGCAAGAAACAGCTCTGTGCCAGCCCCACCAGAGCATTCCGGAATGACCTAGATCCTTAGCAGGGAGCTCGCCTTTGCCTAGAGACGCAGTGCTTTTCTTCTGCTCACTGAACAGCAAGGCGAGTTCTGGGAACGGCCTAAAGAGAAACATTTAGATTGGAGGGGTCTTTGAGCAGCCTGACAGCTGACGGATGACCATCCATAAAGCGACAAAGAGGGGCTGTGTGGCAGCCGGCGTCACATAGCCTCTCCCTGGGAAACTAATTGCTCCGGATTGTCCCAAGGAACATTATTTTTCTGGCAATCATTTCCTTTGAATGCTCAAAATGAGCATGAAACAACTCTTTTCACTGGACATAAAAGTTAAATGTCCCAATGTTGATCAAATTAACTTCAGCACTGTGACAATGGACTGTGTTTGTGAGAAAATAATGGGGGGACAGAGGGGTGCTTTATGCCAGGGTTTCACAGTTGTAATGTAAAAATGTCTCTGTTGAACTAGCCAGGCCACATTTCAAAGGGGACACTGAAGGCTCCTGTCACTTGGCAGAAAAAAAAAAAATCTCATTTCATGGGCTGAGCACTCAGGAAGGTTTCAGGGCATGCTCACAGTTGCTGCCTCAGGGTCCTGGTTTAGTCACCCTAGATCCTCCAAAGGGCTAACCTTGTGTCAAGAAGAGTATCACAGCAGTGACCAGTGCAGGCACCCCCTGGAGCCACAGAGGGTGGAGGCCTTTGACATCCCAGCATCCCCAGGCCCTAACACAGATGCCTTCAACTTCCTGGGCCTCTGAACCTGCTTAAACTTCTCAGAGTCTGCTCTTCAGCACCTATGGGTTTTCTTTTAAAATCTTTCATAACAGGGTGTGGTAGTACATGCCTTTAATCCAAGTACTAAGATGGCAGAGGTAGGCAGATCTCTGTATGTTCAAGGCCAGCCTGGTCTACAAAGCAAGTTCCAGGCAGCTAGGGCTACATTGTAAGATGCTGTCTCAGAACAAAACAAAACTCCACATATACATACAAACATACACATACATACATACATATACACCCCCACCCCCACCACACCATATACACACACACACACACACACACACACACACACACACACACACAAAACTTTGGGCTATAGAGCAGGCTCAGTGGTTAAGAATACTTGTTGCACCCGGGTTTGATTCCCAGAATCCATATGGCAGCTCACAGTCCCAGGAGATCCAATACCAGGCCTATGTGGGATATACATAAATTCATGCAGACAAAGCACTCATACACATAGAATAATAAAATAAATCTAAAATATTTCAATTTTTTTCATAAGTAGATATTTAAGGCTAAAAGCTCACAAGTCACACAAACATAGACATATTATCTTACACAAGAAGTCTTGGCTGGCCAGGCATGATGGCTCATAAAAGCAATACCAGTATTCAGGCAACTGAGGCAGGAGAATTGTGAGTTCTAGGCTAGTCTGGGCTACAGAGTAAGTTCCTTCATCAAAAAACAAAAAAGAAGGAAGGAAAAGAAGGGAGATGGAAGGAAGGAAGGAAGGAAGGGAGGAAGGAAGGAAGGAAGGAAGACAAAACCCCAAACAAATCTGCAAAGAAAAAGAAAGACTGTGAAGGAAGGCAATTGTAGCTGCTTATGCTGGAGTGAGAGGCCAGTCCCTCACTGGTGTCTCAGGGACACAAGCGTCTTTGCATGCAATGGTTCTAGTGCAGGCAGGCATGGCACTCACAGCTGAGGCTCCTGAGAACTGAGTCAGCCTTGGCTCTTGAACTTGTTTCTTTATAACTTATTTTAGAATAATCTTTGATTTGGAGGAAAATGATGGCATACTGGAGCCTCTTGGTTTTCACACCATCTTTCTTCCCCTTTCGCAGACAGGGGTGTGATACTGGCTATCCCTGGGTCGGATGCCCCCACTTCTCAGACGAAGACAGGGACCTACATGCAGGCTGGACAGGGAGATTAAACCAAAGAAGCCAGCCTCCCTATCCCAGCCTCCTCACTGTCTCCTGCAGCTCAGTGGGGCCTGCAGACAATGCTCGCACGGTTCCCAGTGCTGCGGCTGTGAATACAGCGCTGTTGGTGGCGGTGTCCATTCAAAGGCCAGTACAGCATTGTCCTCCCCAATCAGCACAGTAGAATGCAGTCTGCTGGTGGCTGCCAAAAGGTTAGCCTCCCGATGAAAGGGCGGGCCATTATTCACCACTCCTGCAGAGTGCCCCTTTGTGCCCAGCAGCCCAGCCCTACACTGCGGAGGTCCGGATCTGCGGTTGGCTGAGCTCGCCACAGAAGCCATTCATTGGAATGCAAAGACGCAGAAAAGTGGCCCCCAGACCCCAAGGCTGCTTTTCTGGAGGGATGGTGGTGTAGGGCAATGACACATTCTAATGCCTTACCACATTGACAAGCTGACCATGGTCACCAGGACTGATGGACATTTGGTCTCTCTCAGCTCCCAGCTCCCTGGGAGGTCCCAGAAAAATGGCCATGGAGCAAACAGCAGGAAGAACCACACAGACAAGGTTCTTGCTGCTGGCTGCTGATTCACTAGCCCAGGAAGGCAGCCCCATGGAGACATCACCACCACAGAGGAACCTGCCAGGAAGGAGGTTCCAGGGTCACCCACCGGAGACTCTAGCAATCTCCTTGAAATTTAGACATGATCCTGAGGTGAGACACTATCAGTTCAGTGCTGTCCTCAGGATCTGGTCTTGATGGGGGCAGTACCAGCTACTGTTCCACTCCAGGAACTAACTAGTGAGTGACATTATCATGGTACCTCCACACAAGCATGGCTGGGCAGGGCCCATACCTGAGGGTACTTAAGAATAGGGCTGGTGAAGTGCAGGGGAGTTGAGTTGAGGACACCAAAGGATGAGGGCCTCTGGGCTCAAAGGTTATGTGGGGAAGATAGAAATGGACAGAAATGGGATGTTTTGTTGGGGCAAAGCCCTTGAACCTATCTCCAACTGCCTGAGCTGTTCCCATAGCGGGTGCTGAGTTCAGGCTTCAAGCATGGTACAGTACCTGCTCGGGCTTCAGTCCCAGATGAAAGGGTGTGGCTGCATACAGATTTTAAAGACAAGCCCTTAGACTGGAGCAACAACAGGAGAAACCTCAGGTCGATTTCCCTTATCTGGGGTTCTTCTGCAGGGACTCGGATGACACCAGTAGCACTAGAGCCTCTCTTACCCTAGAGGCTGTGAGAGGTCAATAGAGGAAAGGACCCAGTGGAAGGACCATAGGCTGACCTCTCTTACATGATGGCATGGTCTCCAGAGGTCACTAGCCTTGTGATTGTCTAGTGATGGCACAGGAGTGAGACTCTATCTCCTGACTCCTTGTATCAAGCACTGCTTCAGAAGCATGTGAAGACAATAAAGAACTCACAGAATAAGCTACTAATGTGCCATTGAAGAGAGAGATGGTAGGATACTCAGTGACCCCAGCCCTACCCTACAGCGACACTGTGGTCCAGAGGACCCAGCTTTGCCTCTTACTTTATGGGCACACTGATCTATGGCACAGACATGCATGTACAAATTTGCCCAGTACAAGCCCCACAAACACATGTGTGCATTCACATGCATAAACGTGCTCACACTCACATAGACATTACACACACACACACAAACAAATTCTCACAAGGCACAAGGAGGAGATAGGCCTTGTGCTTAAGGTTTATATAAGGACCTCCTCAGCAGCTGTTCTTTGAGACCTTATCTGATGCTAGGGACCCTCAACACACACCACTAGGCCATCACCCCTGGTCATGCTGGGGCAGAAATTTGCATACTCCCTAGGATCTCCCATCATAGGAGTCTGCTAGCTCTGCCCTCAAGAATTTGATGGTGCAGGAACAACATGCTACATGTGACTAGAGGTGGTTCTATGGGAACCCTGGGTGGCCTGCTTTTCCTTCAGGTGCACAAATCTTCCAAGAAGCCCGTACAGGCTCAGGAAATGTCCTGCATCCTGCCAATCTTTTCTTCCTGCCTGAGTCAGTGCTTGGCACATCCCAGCTAGTGTGTCCTCTCTCAGGGATGCAGCAACAATCAATATGACTGTCCACAGGACAAGTGGTGACTTGGAGATTGCAAAATCCTCTGCTTAGCAAAACACCTGTATTCACAGATGGCCACTTCAGGAGACCAGACAGGAATGCTCTGTGAAGGTGCAGGGGATGGAAGAGCATAAGGAGAGGCCAGACATGGGCTAGCGGGAGGCTAAGATCTGAGTGGAGGTCAGGATGGGCTGAGAAAAGGAGACTAAAGCCAAGCCAGACAAGACCCCACACACTCCACTCCCTCTACTCTGAACTCAATGTGTTGCCTTGCTCTGGGGTAAGGCCTAGGTGGACTTGCTTTTCCAGAGCAAGGCCTCCAGGAAACAGTGTGAGGCTCAGGAAGAACCAAGACCACCTGCCCTGGTCTATGGGAAGTGGCTTTAGCCAACAAGAGTTGATCCTTCCTCATCACATGGAAGAGGATCAACTTGAGGACCATAAGAAAGGAGCAGAGTCTAGATCCAGATGTGTCTCCCAGACTGGGCTTCAGAAATGCCTATCTATAAGTCAAATGGATGCTGTTACTCAGGTCCAGATTCATCCTATCAGGGCTACCATCTTCTCTGAATGACAGCCCATTAGTCCTAACCCATCCAAGATCACACAGGATATCACAGACAGAGGAGCCTATAGCCAGGGCAGGTGGGAGCCCCAGCAGAAGGTGAGTAGTCCCTAGCTCTGACGACCACTAAGGCCACCAGCCCTTCCTCAGGGATGATCCTATGCCCAGGAAGCACAGATGGACAGGAAAGGGACAAAGGCAACGGTATGGCTGGGCAGCAGAGCTTCCTTGAGTTGACCCAGGCAGAGCACCAGAGGTATCCATTCTTGAATCCATACCTAAACACAGCCATGGCAATTCTGAGACACCACACTGTAGTTTGCATTTGCCCTCCTCTTCAAGGCACAGCTTTCTTCATTTTCCCACAGAACACAGAAGGAAAGGGAAGTCATATGCAACCATTTGTTCATTTGCTCAGGGTCTGCTCAGCCAGTGGATGGAGCTGGAGATTTTACATTCCTTATGGGTTGACATTCTGGAGGGCCACTCTCAAACAGGAAAACAGAAACCATGAAGTGGCCTTAGAGCAGCCTCAGCCATGCTCAGAAGTGGCTAGGATACAGCACCTACCTGTCGAGCACATAGCCCAGAGCCTTGTGCCTGACACCCGAGTACACTGAGGGGCTTGTCTCCCAGGCCACTAAGTTGGATGCATCATGAAAAAGATGGATGTTCACCAAGTCGAAGGCACTGTAATGAACAAAAAAAGGGACCTTATACCAAGAGCTAGAATTCCAGGTTACCCTGAACAGAGCTATGCCTCTCTGGCTCCCACCCTCTTCCTCAGCTCAGGATTAAAGCCCTGGGCACCCATCCTTAGTCACTACAAAGTGAACCACAGCATCGCCTCCCCATGGCCAGAAGGCACGAGACCTTCTGTTATATCTCCAATAAATCATTACTCTGGCCAAGTAAACTAGAGCTATTTTCCTTTAAAGAAAAGATAGTATTATAGAACTGCCTGTAAGCTGTAGGCCCAGCTTCAAGGAGGAGGATACATCTCACTGCAGGGATGAACCACTGTTGGGGACTCTGTAAGACAGGGGCATGGAAACAAGCAGAAAAACTGTCCTTCCATTGCCTCTGAGCATGCAGCCTGAGAGGCCTCGTGTATATGGACTTGATGAGGCCAGAGTGAGGTCTGCATCAACCTTTCCCATGACCTGTGACGTCCCTAGGCATCTCCAGTTAGCACGGACCATCTGCCTTACCAGATAATGGCTTCATACCATCCCAAAGGCACATACTACCATGTTGCATCTTCTATAGGGCACTGGAACTGGACCTCACCATTTCTCTTCATCAGCAATGTGAAGGAAAGCCCAATAACTCAGCCACTAGCTCTGTGCCTAAGGGATCCTCCCATACTGTATAGGGAGAAGTTGGTCCCTGAGAACAAGGACAAAGAGTAGCATGGGTGGCCAACCACCTCCTGGATTGGGTCATTAGCTCTATCTTAGGAACCCTCTGTTTCTTTCCCCCATGTCCATTCTGGACATTGTCCTGACCAACTCCATGGGCCTGGGTCAGTACCTTAGCTGAACTAGAGAGACCAGGGCTTAGTCAACTCTTGTTTCAGGAACTGAAAACTGAGCCACGTTTCTGTGGTTCTCAGGTGGACAAGGCAAGCATTACTATGGAGAATGCTTATCCAAAGGACAAATAGGCTAGGACAAGTGAGTAGAGCTAAGACCTCATTTGTCTGTGCCCAATAACCTCAGGCTGTCTTTGCAGAGCTTAACTTTGTGGCCTGGGACCTAATGGAAGGCCTTCCCACCAGTTCAACTGTGCAGTGTGCTCTGACACACACAGGTCACACTTGAGGATGGACGCGATGTCTTTTGGCTTTCATTTGGACTGACTACCTGAACCTCGAATTTACATGGAACAGGAAACAACACTGTGCCATGGGATATCACCCATCAACCAAAAGAGGAGTTATGGGGCAGTTTGAGCAGCAGGATCTCTGTTCTAAGGGAGCAGAGTCTTTGACAACATGTTTTGACACGTACAAAAGAAGGGCAAAAATCAAAATTATGGAATGGAGACAGTCAATTCAGACGCCATGGAACATACCAGTCAGCAATGCACCACCGCGTCCTGATGAAGCCTTTTCTTGACCATTTGCACTGAAAAGCAAAGGTTACACCGTCAGCAACACAGAGAAATGGGAAGCCACGGGGTTCGTCTGCAGTCATGGCACAGCTAAGAGGTGGTCTTTCCTTTGCTTGTTTGTTTGTTTGTTTGTTTGTTTTGGAGACAATGCCTTGCCATACAATCCAGGCTGGCCTTAAACTCACGATCCTACTAGCTGTAAGTGCTATTCCCAGCAGTTATATAGCATGCAATGTTCATCCACAGGTGGGGCAACTACTAGGCAGAGTGGGTGCTGTGGTCTAAATGTCCCCTAAACCCTGGTGTTGACAGCTGACCTCCAATATGATAGGTCTGAGAGGCAGGGGTCTCTGAAAGGTGATTCTGTCACCAGGGCTGGGCCTTCTTGCAAAGAGGTTTGATGAAGGGAGTCTGGGCCTTTTCACCGCTTGCCTGCTTTCTGCCACATGGGAACATGTATTTGGGCTTGTAGAGGGAAGGTAGCCAGGTCCTACCTTGGAAAAGGATGAAGCCCTCACCAGATGCTCTGCTAGCTCCTGGATCCTGCACTTACTGGGAATCCAAAACTGTGAGAAAGAACTTTCTGTCATTGACCAACTACCTAGTCCTCAGGCTAGAGCTGCTAACTGAAGGCTGGACTAAAGAAAGGGGTGGTCACTTCTACACTCTGTTCTCTCCCTCCAAACAAACAACCACTCTTTAGAGTCTGGGAAGCCCCTGCTTGGGTTCTAAAATAATGAAAAAGCAGAGAAAGTCATGGGAAGGGAAGGGGAGGGAGAGGAAAAGAACAGGGAAGAAGCTGGACTTGCTCTGGACTACAGCTTCAGATGGACTGCACACACCCCGAGCCAGCCTCCCCAGCTTCCAGTCCCAGTGTTGCTGCAGTACTGCTAACCGAGACTGCTCACTGCACACAGGAGGTCAGGCACAGGAAGCAGTCTGCTGACATCAGACCTGCCTGTGGGACAATGGCCTTTCCAGCACTCAATGTAGATGAATGAAAGAACTGAACTTTAATTCACACACCCTACAGAAAGCCACCTCATGGCGGCTCAGTGTTGGAAGCAGAGGTCCTGTGGGCAAAGAAGAGCTCCTCCTGCATCCCTAGGTCACAAATGGGAAGCAGGAACAAGTGTCTCGGCTCCCTAAGGAGAGTGGCCTACAGGGTGGGGATCTTCTAGTGCCTGGTATTCTGTCTCAGGGACAGATGAGAACAGATGAATCTTGAGAGGCTTGGTTCCTTTGTGGTTGACAGAGGACCAAGGAAGAGGGCATCTCCTCCATGGTGCCCAGGCGGGCAGGGATAGAAGTGATCACAAGGGAATTTGGTTAATTTCTTTTTTTTTTTTTTTTTTTTTTTTTTTTGAGACAGGGTTTCTCTGTGTAGTCCTGGATCTCGCTCTGTAGACCAGGCTGGCCTTGAACTCACAGAGATCCGCCTGGCTCTGCCTCCCTGCGCCACCGCTGCCTGGTGGAATTTGGTTAATTTCTAACAAAACATACTCTGCCTTAAGAGGGATGCAAAGGGGGCTGGAGAGATGGCTCAGTGGTTAAGAGTACTTGTTGCTCTTGTAGAGGACCCAAGTTTGGTTCCCAGCACACACGTGGTGGCTCACAACCATTTCTAACTCCAGTTCCTGGGGGTTCAGCATTCCCTTCTGACTTCCCTGGGCACCAGGCACATTCACGGTGCACATACATACATGCAGATAAAACATTCATACACATAAAATAAATCTAAAAGAAAACAAAAAGGATCCAGAGATGTATGGTAGGATAGTTTTGTGTTCAGCATCTTTCTCCTTTACATAACAGAAATAGCTCAGTTTAACTCCATGACACTCTGGATCACAATCATTCTAATAAATCCCATAGATAGATAGATAGATAGATAGATAGATAGATAGATAGATAGATAGATAGATAGATACCCTGGCTAATACAGTTACCATCATAACTAACACAGTCTACACCGGATGTCCTTGTGGTACAAAGGTACCTGGCCACCTCTCCCAAGCCCAAGCATCACTCTGTGTGGTCCTGCACTCACCACAGTCCCAGCACCTTGGGAATTCATGAATGCAGCACAGCATGGGTCCCTCTTCATCCAAGAATGGCTCTAGAAGACCAGGCCTACACTTGTCTTAAGGTCCAATACACACAGGCTCACAGCATGTAGAGCTGTACACTGCACAGGCCAGTGTGTGCCACAGGGAGGATCAGCCCTTCTGGGGTCACCCCCCCCCCCTCCTAGGGTTCTTCCCGAGAAGCAGCAAGCCCAGCCCACCTGCAGTCACACTCCCATGTAGATGTAACCAACCGTCTTATTAAATAAGAAACACAGAGCCGATTCAGAGAAGAAAGCCAAGAGGTCAGAACTAAGAGCCTTACCCTTCCTGCTTCAGCTATCCTGCTTCAGCCAAGAGAGCTCTCCGAAAAAGAGACCTACTTCCTGTGTGTATGTCTTTAAATAGTCTAGATGTTCTGCCTTCTCATTGGTTGTAAACTAAACATGTGACTGCCTTGTCATTGCCTGTATGTACCACCCTCCAGGTCCTTAAAGGCGTGCGCCACCACCGCCACGCACTTGCTATGGCTCTATAACTCTGACCCCCAGGCAACTTTATTTATTAACATACAATTAAAATTACATTTCAGTACAAGTAAAATACCACCACACTCCCAAGCTCTGACCCCAAACTGAACACCTGCACTTGGCCTAGAATTCTATAGTGGGCAACAGCTTCATTGCCACTGCAAATGGAAGGCACTTGTGAATTTTAGGACCAGAAACCATTTTCCCCTTAGTTTTGAAATTTTGTGTAAATTAAGATGCATTTGTACATTTGTGTATCTTGAATACACACACACACACACACACACACACACACACACACACACACATTGTTGTAGAGATTAAATTTCCATAATAGAGCATGACTTTAACATCAACTACTAATTGAATACACAATAAAAAGTGCACTTTTTTCTATAACATGTTGGTAAAAACTGCAACTAGGATTCTAACTAGACGTGAGACAGGAGTTGCAGGTGAATCTCAAGAAATATACAGTTAATATTTGTATAACCCAACAGTTTGGTAAAATATTTACAGAAATATTTACATCTTGCCTCTGAGGCACACTCATCACAACAGCTATGGCCACTCAGCCTTCATTGCCAACATTGTTACAGAATGGAAAGATGTAGCCACCACCCAGGGCACTCTGTATATGGCCTTGGGCTTGTCTATGTCCTGGATCTGAGCTGAGATGCATCTCTGTCCTTGCAAGGGCCAGTGGGCTCTACTTAGCTACTTCAAAAGATGGTCCTCCAGCATCCCACACTCCCTTCAGTGGCCTGAAAGGAGGCCATCACAGCAAAGCTCTTCCTTCAACCAGGAAGACATGGGGCCCAAACTTCCTCAGTCTGCCAGCAACCAGAAGAAGGGAACAGGACTGGGGTCTACTTCCTTTCTCCTGGACCAAGGTTCTATCTTTCTTTCTGATGACTCATTTCCTTTTTATGGTCAAGTATAAGCATATGGGTAGTTGCTACATGGGACTAGCCCACAGGAGCACATCCAACACCCCCATCAGCAGATCATCAGGTGCCTTTTTGAAAAGGAGACTCCTTAGTGAGGACTCCCTGACACCCTCTATGTACAGCACACACAAATACACGCAAAGGAACTGACCCATGCACATGTAAACACAAACACACACACACACACACACACACACACACACACACACACACACACACACCTACCTATGTACTTATGACTGGCTGTGTTTGGTGTGGAGGGTGGGGAAGGCCCAGACAGATAGGCATGGAGGCAGGAACTCAGGCCATAGTAAAGGTCTTGGAAGGCCTAGAAGCTCCCAGCTACAGTGCTGTCACCTGGCCATTGCAGATGGGAGCAGTGTGCAGAGGGTAGGTGGGGCTCGACTTCGATGGGTCACTTCCAGGAGGCCACCTTCTGAAACCTTCACTAATGAACTCCTCTGAGCCAATGGGGATGGCAAGGTTCTCGGATCTCTGGGGTGGTGGCATCTCCTCTCTTAGAGGGACTATGGCCACAGAAAGGGAATGCACACAGGCCCAGGAGGGCAACACAGTGCTCACCTCGTGCGGCCTCTGCTCGGTCCCCTGTTAATAGGGTTCCTTGAGCCGGCAGATGGATTGCAAATCCAGGCAGCTTCATCTACTGAGAGAGCATAAATCGCAGCGGAGAAAAGAGGGGCTGCGGGAGGTTATCACCAAGCGGCCCCACTGAGGAAGGCCTGCTTGGAGCATTAGTGGAATTAATTCATCTTTCATGGGCACATGCAGCAGGGCCTGTGATCTATGGTAACAACCAATTTCTCACCACGGCCAAGAGGAAAAAAATGACTCGGTCCGATCGACTACACAAATCTGCTTTTTAAAAATGGCCTCGCGTTATCTGGAGTGTTGCTCCCAGAGGCGTCATTTGGAATTCATACTGAGCCAGAAGCACCCATAAATCAGCAGAGAAAGTTTTGTTGGTTTTAGAAGCAGAGGGCCGTCATTATTTGGAATTGCATTATGCCTCCATCACAGTAATTACATTTAGATTATCCTTAAGTGATGGCAATAAAAGAAAGAGAGATCAGTCTTCAACTAATTCTCTCCCCTAAATGTGCTGGGTGCAATGACGGCCTGGCAGAGTCACGAAGGGGCAAGTCTGGGAGCGGATCCCGAGGGTCTAGACAGAGCTATTGCTGGTGATCTCTGCATTGGAGCCCCAGGTCCTAACCTGTGGAACACAGCATGCTCTGTGATGTTCTAGGCATTAAGAAGCACCACAGAACTGACAGAAAGTGTTGGGGTTTGTGGCTTTAAAATGAGATTTTGTTTCTGTTTATTACTATGGTGAAGGGAAATGTGAGAGTGCACTGGCATAGTCATGACATAAAGTTGATACACAGAACCCCAAGACACTCCCCAGTTGAGCACTTATGTTCCTTGCAGGCCCAGGAGCCAGCCACCACAGGGGTCTGTGAACCAGCTGCCAATCATGGATAGCAGCTTGTTCTAAGCGAAGATAGGAGTCCACCTAAAGACATCCTGTGGCCTTCCCATGATGAGAGTTCATTCTTCAAAGACATATCCTAGGGATGGGCTGCATGCCTTTAATCCCAGCACTCTGGAGGCAGAGACCGTCAGATCTCTGTGAAGCCAGACAGGACTACACGATGAGATCTTGTCTCAACAAAACAACAGAGATGTATCCTTTTCTCTGCCTGCAGAAAACGTGAATGAGGCCCCTGACCAGGACTGCTAAGTACAGGAAGGGATGGACCCAGGCTGTGGTCACTTTCCTATGGGGGGAAGTCAGCCTCCCATACTCTGTCCTGATGCATGTTCCACTTTGCATAAGGGGACAGAGAACTGGCCTCAGAAGTAAAGGGTATCCTCCCTATATGGGTGGTAGGTCATAGGCAAGACCACCCAGATTTCATAGACCTCAACTCCTGAGGCCTCCAGGTTCAGTAAAGCAAGAGAACTATTAGCCAGAGAAGCCCTGAGGCTACAGGTAGGAACAAGGAGGCCCTTGGAAGAATTCTACAAGCAAGGGCTGAGGGCTGCTGGGACCAGGGACACATCTCTGCAAGAGTCTTCCATTTGATGTCCACAGCCTCAGCCTTTCCCCTATTCCTGCCCACTCAGGATACCCTTGGCTGTGGCGTACATCTCGAGCCTCTAGTGCAGTAGACGAAGCTGTGATGGGATTCCAGTTCTGGAATTCAAGGAGTGATGTGAGAGTAAGGCAACAGGGAGGCTGTACATGGTTGTGGAAGGATGTTACACACTAGGTTCTTGTGGGGAACATCACGTCTGCTGATATGTATAGAGGTATGGGAGATGCACGGTGCAACCATACCCAAGAATTAAAACACAGAGCACAGTGCAGGGCACATCAGAGACCAGGCATATTTGGGGCTTTTAGCGAGAGGGCAGACACTGTCCTCAGGAGAGCCTACTGGGGAGTACAGGGTGAGGGCCTCAATACACTCACAACAAGACACAGGGAGTGTATACAGTCATAGCTTCACTCTAATTGGGTGGGGCTCACATGTCTGTCTACTTGCCACACTTCTCAGTGTGTGAGATAGTTTAAAAAAGTATTTAAAGGGAAAAAAGGAGATGCTTGGTGGGAGGCTATCTCAGACACTGCCTCCCCAGGGAACTGGTACACACACCACAGCCTGTGCCTATGCTCGACACCACCTTTCAGTGCACGCCACCTGCCCTGCAAGGAAACATCTTAAAGCCAGAGCTTGTGCTGTACTACCTCAGCCAGCCCTGGCTTCTGCCAGGCTCACCCAGAACTGCCCCAGCACCCATCATTTCTACCTGGGCCCCTCAAGCCCTGGCCATTTTGAATGAGAGATTAAATGGTGAGTGAGATCCCAGAGACCTCTGTGGTAACTGGGATGAGTCCTGGGCAGGCAGAAACCCAAACTCAGGAGTAACAGACTAAAGTTGGCATGTTGGCTAATGGCTTTTTCATGGGAACAACATCCATGGGGTCCTTCCATGGAAATCAGCAACATTCAGGTTCAGGTGTCATTACATATGGACCACAGAAGGCTACAACCTTCCCTGCCACCCTACTCCACCCTCAGGATGCCTGAAGCAGAAGGGCCAAGAATCTGAGCCAGGGTAGACCTGAGCCAGCAGAGGACAAGAGACTGGGAACATCCCTGGCCTGGGGACAATGAATGGGGGAGCCAAGCCACAAGGTGACAAGAGGTGGCCATGATCCTTTCATGCAAGGCACAATTACAATGCAAGTTAATAAAGTTGTGGCCTTGCTGAAAACCAGCTCTGAGTAAAAGTACTACCACACGGTACAGCCATCTAAGAGAGAGAACCACAGGGCAGTCCTTGGAGCTGGTTAGAGTGCCCCAAACACCATGGCAAAGGTGGGGCATGGATGAACAGCCAGCAGTCATGGGGCCAATTCTCAGTTCTTCCCACCTTGGCACCTAAAAACCTTCCAACCAGGGCATCCAACATCTACCGTACCTTAACAGATGACTCAGGGCAAGGTGTCAAAATGGAGCCTGAGGGAAGCTACTCACATCTGAGTAGAGAGGCAGAAAGCAGCTTCTGGCTCTTCGACTTCTAAACTCTATCAAGCAGGTGCAACTGCTAGCATGTATCACTAACCCACCAATTCTTTTAGCCGTTATGTCTTCACTGGCTGAGGCAACCCAGAGGCCTCCTCGGGGACTTAGCTCTCACTCCAGCAACCCCCCAGGAAGGTGAAGGTGTACCATGTGCACAGTTCCTGCACAGCATGGCATATAAGACACAGCACACAGTGGCTCCAGCCAGTGTCAGCCCAAGAGAATGAAGCCATTTCCCTGTCTTTGGAGAATGGTTCTCCTGCCTACATATGACGCTTTAAGTTTAGTAACAACAAAACCTGAGCTCTTAGGTTCTCTGTGCCTGTATCCAGGGCAGCTCAGATCACCTCCAAACTCCAGGGACAACAGTCCTGTAGTGTGACAGGGCTGTGACCGCCGACAGCGAGGACAGTTCACACCTACATCACCTCTGACTCACTCATTCTGATAATCAGGGTGCTGATGAGGAGGCACCAGTCCTCACACACCTCAGGAAAGTAATCCTGTGGGAACTTCTCCTTCTCCAGCATGGGCGTGCTCTCCAAGGTGTCCGAATAGATCTCCTTGCCAGTGACTTTTTTATACTTCTTAGCTGGAAAAGATAGGAGGAATACATGAATTAACACCACCACCACAGCCTACCAACTAGCCACATGCTACTGGGGGATGCCATGCCCTATCACAGCAGCACCTGGGTCAGAGGGATGTCTCCAAGCAGGCAAGGGGCCAATTGCTGCTCCAGAGGCGCCTGTGGCTCATAAATTCTTGTTCCATGACCTGGAACCTGACACTCTACTTCATTATCCTCTAAGAGCTCCCAGCCTGCAGATTTACAGGGGCTAATTGGCACCCTCTTTGAAAGCCGTGAATATAGTTAAGAGGGCTGTGGAATTACCATTCACTCAGACCTTCACAGGAATTTATTTAATAACATCGATTTCCTCTTCACACACAAACGACATTACTCATATTCCAGGGAACAATTTTTACATGAGATGTAGACAGGGACACAGGGCAGGCACTCTTCAGACCTGCCTTGCTAGCTGCCACCCTACCCGTCCTGGACTGACAGCACTGTGACAGGCCCTGGTCTGAGTCCCTCCACAGGCAGGTCTGGGAGAGGTTCTTTTTACAGACAAGTGTCCCACATTCAGTGATACATGATAAGCATGTGTGGTGATATTGTGCTCCCCAAAATATTGTACACCCTAATAAACTTATCTGGGGTCAGAGAACAGAACAGCCACTAGATATAGAGGCCAGAAAATGGTGGCACACACACACCTTTAATCCTAGCATTCCAGAGGCAGAAATCCCTCTGGATCTCTGTGAGTTCAAGGCCACACTGGAAACAGCCAGGCATGGTGACTCACACCTTTAATCCCAGGAAGTGATGGCAGGAAGCAGAAAGGTATATAAGGTGTGAAGACCAGATACTAGAAGCACTTGGCTGGTTAAGCTTTCAGGCTTTGGAGAAGCAGTTCAGCTGAGATCCATTTGGATAAGGACTCAAAGGCTTCCAGTCTGAGGAAACAAGATCAGCTGAAGAATTGGCGAGGTGAGGAAGCTGTGGCTTGTTCTGTTTCTCTGATCTTCCAGCGTTCACCCCAATACCTGGCCTCAGGTTTGATTTTATTAATAAGACCTGTTAAGATTAACGCACCAAGCCGGGCGGTGGTGGCGCACGCCTTTAATCCCAGCACTCGGGAGGCAGAGGCAGGCGGATCTCTGTGAGTTCGAGGCCAGCCTGGGCTACCAAGTGAGTTCCAGGAAAGGCGCAAAGCTACACAGAGAAACCCTGTCTCGAAAAACCAAAAAAAAAAAAAAAAAAAAGATTCACGCACCAAGCATGAGAATGTGTTTCTCACGGCCCTCGCAGGCAGGACAATAGAACTGCTGGCCTCAGCAAGGTGCCATAAGGTTCAGGCAACATTTGGTCCCCAAGGCCAGAATGTAGCCCAGACAGTCTTGTACCCTGGCTACCAGTCCCAGCACCCCAAGATCCCCAAGCCAAAAACAGAAGCTTGGGTTGGGGATTTAGCTCAGTGGTAGAGTGCTTGCCTACCAAGCGCAAGGCCCTGGGTTCGATCCTCAGCTCCGGAAAAAAACAAAAAAACAAGCTTTTGGGTTGTCAAGCAGGTTCTTGGAGACTAGCTTTGGAGCAGCGGCTGCCTGGATTTTAGGGATGTCTTCACATTCTAGGAGCAGCAGGACTTCCACAGTCTGGAGTGCTTTCCATACTAGGGGTAAGAGTAGGACAGCAGGAGCTGGCTGAGGGATGTAGCCCCAGGGACATAAAGGGATAGAGGCTGAACCCAGGTAAAAAACAAAGTTTTGATTCTAAGGAACCAGCTAGCGTCAGGGGTCCCCATTCAGGTCTATGATCTGGTTTGGGTTGTACTGATGGCTCATAATGAATGCAACAGGGACCTGAAAGCCCACAGGAGCCTGTCCAGGGACTGGGTCAGCCATGAGCTAAATGCACCATGGGCCTCTGATCATATTCCTCAGATTCAAGCAGATACTGGAGAACCTGAGTGTGCTTAGCTTTGAAGCCAACACCACCCCCTTGACTGCGGAAGGGCAACTGGAAGTCCGTGTCTTCCTCACTCAGAGAGAACAAGGCCTCAGCAGAACATGGAGCCAGCACCTGGGGTGGGTAGGCAGGTCAGACAGGTCCCAGTGAGCCCTGTGCTGGGACAGATGTGCACTTGGCCCCGGGAACATTTGCTGCAGATGCCCATCAATCCCACAGGAGGGTATTTGGCACATACAGTAGTACCCAGACATACTAGGGTGGCCAAGTGTCTGGTGGAAGGCCACTGGGAAGCCTGAGGAGTGGAAGCTTCCACCAAAGGCTGAAGGTCGGAACAGACACTCCTGGGTACCCAGGCAGGTAACTTTCCCAACAGGCTTATCTGTGGGCTGCCTAATGCCCCTCCACCAGACCCACAAAGCTAAAGTGTTCGATACTCACCTCTTGCCATCACATCCATCCCCTCGGTGGGCCCTGGGCTCTTGAGATGAAAAAGCAATGGCAGGGGCCCACTCAGACAGGCAAGATGCAAGAACAGACACACACAATGCTTTCAAACACCCAGTCACATGTGTATTCCTGTGATCAGTTGGGCAGTCAGAATAGTCAGCTATATAGTCAGAGACTGCCACACACCAGTGAGAGAAGACACCACTCTAAAGCTCGGCTCACTCTGGGCTCCTCAGCAACTCTGGCTGAACTGCAACACCTCTCCTAGGAGCCTGCGTCTCTCAGCTGAAGACATACACCAAGGAGGAACACCTCATGGATACAGAAAGGGCTATGCTACATGGCTGAGGGGAAGCAGGTCTACATGTGAATGTAGGTGGAGGAATGGCGGGGACTGAGGGAAGCCATTGGGCTTAGGAGGAATCCAGACCATCTTGTTCACTGAGGATAAGGAAGAAACTGGGATGGAAGGTCATATCTTAAATATATAATTTTCAGAGGCAGCAGAGACTGCACATAAACCTATCCCACACTGTCTGCATAGACCGTGCTACCCACTGGAGTTCAGTGTACTTCAGGCTGTGTGCTTCTCAGTACAGCACAGTTCAGTGTACTTTTCATGCTGCAATGCTATGGGTTTTGACAAATGCACACAAATGTCATGTACCATACGCACCAGTTTTTCTGTCCAAAATGTCTTCTGTGCCCAGGCACATCACTTCACTCCACCTAGCCACACTCTTTATATTTCTAGAGTTCTTCTATTTCTAGACAGTTACAGTTGCGATCCAGCAATGTACAGCCACCAGACCAGCATCTTTCATCTGCTCATTTTTCTAGTTTCTCATTAACTCTGATGCATGCTGTTGGGGGTGATGGTGTTGTAGCTGATTTCCTTGTCTAATGGAGGATGGTCATCTCTATTCCTAGTTTGCTGAGAGTATTTGCTGGATTCTGCCATATGCTTTTTCTCTATCTACTGACCCAGTCACAAGGTTTTCTTTCTTTAACAGATGGTGTGAGCAATTTTTTTGGCTGATTTTGGAATGTGATGTCAATTGCATGTCTAGAGTAAACCCCAACTGTTCATAGTGTATAATCCTTCTTACACCTTGCTAACATCTTCCTGAGAGCTCTTGCATTTTATTTTCATGAGGCAGTCTGTCGACCTCCCTGTTTCCAATGTCTCCATCTGGTCTGGGGATTCAAGCAGGGCTGGCCTTGCAGGACAAGTCATGAGGTGCTTCTTAGCTTATACCTGGGAACTTGGGAGAGAATGCTGTGGTTTTCTCAGTAGATTCACCAGTGAACCCACCAGACCTGGCACTTGCTTTTCAGAAGGTTTACCACTGACTTAGCTTCATTCATAGCTGTGGGTATTTTCAACTTCAAAGCCCTTGCACAAGTATTCAGACTTTATGTTCCTGCAATTGCTCCATCATATTATTAAACTTACAGGCAGAGACTTGTTATAATATTGTTATTACCCTGCTATCAGTGGTGGTCCTTACTCATTTCTGTTATCAATATTTTGCATCTTCCTTCTTCTTTGTTCTTGGTTCATGGGGCTAACAGTTTATCAATTTAATAGATCTCTTCTAAGGACCAATTTTCTCTGATTTCCTGTATTCAGTTCCATTAATTTTGCCTCCAATTTTTATTTCTTTTTTTCTGTTTATTGTGAGTTTTGTTTTCTACTTTCTTGCACCTCAGTCCTAGGCATATTAACCACACTTACTCTAAATTCCAGTACAATCGTTCCAGATCTCTGTCATATTTGAGTCTGTGCCAGAGACTTGGTTCATCTCCTTAACCTGATTTTTAAGTCTAGCATGTTGCTAAGGACAGAGCATGAGCCACTGGGTCAAAGAAGCAGACAGATGTGCTGGGCTGGGGCCACGGCCCTGGCCATATAGTGTCAGGCACTCAACCTTCCTTCTCCCCATCCTGGTGCTCGTCTCTGCTGCCTGAGGATGTCCAGTCAGACGTCTTCTCACAGGCTCAGAGCAGCACCCGTCTTCCACCAAGTCTGCCCCAGGCTGTGATCTTCCCACTGATTGGCAGCCCTGCATCCCACAAGACAAGAACGCTAGAAGCTGGGTTGAGTATCTCAACTTCTTGGCCAGATGGGTTCTGATGAGAGTCTGGTTGGCTAGGGAATAGGTCTCCTTGAAAGCAGGCCCTGTGAAGCAGAAGGGAATACCTGCCCTTGACTGTGAGACCTCTGTGGGACATCTGGAAGAAAAACTCAAACACATGGATCCTGGGAACCTTCCTCCTCAAGCTTATCCACACCAGCCTCCTGGACCCAGTTGGATCCTGTTGCATGTACCCACTAGCTGCAGTCCCAGAGACATGCCAGCTCCGGGCAACCATGCCCCTGCACCCACCTGTCTGTGGGGGGATGAATTTGCCCTATGACCTTATTTCCTATTGGATACAAAAAAAGCTGTTCTGTCTGCATCTGTGAGAATGGGAACCATGTCTTCCAAATAATGTATATTGGACTAGAAAGTAGAAGTCCCCTCTATCTTTCTCTGGTATACTTTCACAGACTCCTTAAATTTCTAACAATGTAATTACTTTTCAAATTGGACTACTAATTCTTAAGCCTATTCAAGATTTTTCACAAATTCTAGATTTCTTGCTGTAATTCATCAAGCCAGGAGAGTGAGTACTGTGTGCCCACCCCAGCCTGAGATGAACCGAGCCGGCAGGCTCTATCTGTGCCAGCAGCAACCACCAGGTCAGGCCACTATGTTTGCCGAATCAACTCCCATCCCAGAAAGACGCATGCTAAACACATGCCTACAATGGCACTGCCTCAGTTCCTACTGGCAACAGGAGGCTTTGCAGACTGAACTGTGTATTAGCAAGGCACACTATGACTGACTTCATTTAGTAGTAAAATGTATATGCAAATGGTTTCTTAAGAAAACTGTTCTATGGATTCAGAACCTCTTGACTTCGATGTTCTTTTTTTGAGTGGGGGAGGGAGTGTTCAAGACATGCTTTCTCAGTGTAGCCCTGGCTGTCCAGGAACTTACTCTGTCGACCAGGCTGGCCTCAAACTCAGAGGTCTGCCTGCCCCTGCCTCCCAAGAATTGGGATTAAAGGTGTGCCCCACCACTCAGATGTTCATGTTTAAGAAGCTATTCTGTGTCTTACCCCTAGCATGGCAGAAAATAGTCCATATCTGGATATCATTGCTGGGGACATGCACTGGTACCCGATGTTTATGGAGTCCTGGAAAAGCAGCTCTGGCCACCTCATCCTGGCCAAATGCTTGGTAAGAAAAAGACAAGTGCTGTACTGAGAAGAAGCTGCCGAGGCACAGTGACAATCACTCTGCTGGCCAGAATCCTGCTCACCACAGGCTGGACAGGCTGCTAGAGTGATGCAGAGAAGACAGTTCCTCCACCTCCTAGGGGAACCTTTCTCTGAGTGCATACCAGCAGTGAACCTGAACCAGCGGATGAAAGTGGTCACGTCACTGGTTACAAATGCCTGACAAAAGGTAACTTAAAAGAGGATGATTTGGGCCCAGGGTTTGAGAGTACAATCCATCATGGCAGGAAGTCTTAGCAGGGGTCCTGGCAGAGGTGGCTTGATGCTCTGGTGGCAAGAACTTGTTCACATCTGGAGATCAGGAAGGAGAATTGGGCTAAATCTCAATGTCAGATCCCAGTGACCTAGTACCCTCTAGTAAGGCCCCACAGCCTAAGACGCCACAACTACCAACCCAAACCAGAGTCACCAGCTGGAACCAAACATTGAAATGTGTGAGAAGAACATCTTATACAACAGTTACTTTCACGATTGTCATGAACTCAGTGACTTTTCCAGGTGACATGATCTGGCCCCAGACCAGCATGGAGTTCAAGGTTTACATACAACAGAAGCAAGAGCACGGAATAGTCAGTTGGGGCCCTGAAGAAATCCCTCTCACTGTGGCAACAGGTGCCCCCAGAGAGGCTAGATTAGTGAACTACACAAAGGCCATCTTAGCAGTGACACCCAGGCAAACAGTGCAGGGCCAGCACCAGCCACTAAATGACAGCCAGCAGTTTTCACAGCCACAAATACATCCTCTTCTGTTTCTGAAATATGCAACCCTCCCCGATTCCATTTCATTTTCTTATATTTCAAAGGAACATGGGTAGGAAACTACTATCTCCTTTGAGTTCCTATATGAAAGCTAGAGCTAGCAGGGCATGGTGGCACACTCCTTTAATCCCAGTACTCAGGAGGCAGAGCTTGGTCTATAAAAATGAGTTCCAGGATAGTGAGGGCTGTTAAACTGAGAAACCTTGTCTCAAAACAAATAAACAAACAACAAACAAAGGAAGGGAGGGGGGAGGAGAGAGGGAAGGGAGGGGAGGGGAGGGGAGGGGAAGAAAGCTAGAGCCCACTGAGATGGGCAGAGCTTTGACACGTGACTCAGGACAGGCAGAGCAGGTCAGTGGCATCTCCCCTCAGGACCGGCAAGGTGCCAGGTTTACAAGATGTGCAAGTGACATCAAACGCAGACCATGCAGGCCTTCTCATGACAACAAAGCCAGAGAGACCTGGAGAGGACCGACCAAGGGATGGGCTGCAGAAACAGATCATGGAAGCCGGCATGGAGTCTTACCTTTAAAGTCAAACTGGTAGATGTTTTTTAAGGATTCGTGAAGAAAATAAAAGCTTCCTAGTGCCTGTAGGAGCAAAGAGAAAGATGGTCAGGGCAGTACTGGTTCTCCACTATGTGAGGTTCGGGAAGCATAAAAAATGCTTCTGCAAGGACAGCAGAGGACACAAACCGTCACTCAGTCCCAGCAGCGGAGGCAGAGGTGGCCATGGGCTGGCCAGCACCTCCCACCTGCCAGCACAGCGCAGTGGTAAATTAGTCAGCTTGGAGCAGCACCGTTCAGCCAACAAGCAAACAGCTGCCGTGTTGCCGTCCCAAGCTGCACACTCCAGGCCTCACACGTTTTCAGGAGTTGGATCCTCAGGAGATCCAGGCTCATCTCCCCAGGCTTCACTCATTGGATCCCACACCCACCACCATCTATCCATGACCACAACACAGGCACAGATGGGATTTACTACTATGAAAAATGGGAGTTGGAAAACAAATGACTTCAATAATTAAGGACCGAAGTATAGAAGTTAGTCAGTTCCCACCTCAAATGTCCACACAGGAATAGTCTGGGACCCCCACTAGACTGCTCACACAGTAAAGCTCGGTCCCCCAGCTCAGTGTCTACATGGAAACACGTCTAGTCCCCTAACTCAGTGTTCATGTAAGGGTTTGGTGCCCAGTTCAATGTCCACATGAAGTTGGTCTGACCCCCAACTCAGCATCCACATAGAAACAGTCCACTTCCCCCGGCCAGAATGCCCACGAAGTCTAAGGTTTTATCCCCTAGTTCACGGTCTACAAAGGAATAGGTCTGGTCACCCAGCTCAATGGCCACACAAGGATGGGTTTGGTCCTTCTTCTTCAGCGCTCACATAAGAATAGCCTGCTCTATACTTGCCATCAGACCCCAAGGACAGCAAAGCAGGAGACCAAGGCCATGTCTGCTGGCAACAAAGATGGCATTTTTGGCCTTTCAAAAGACTCAAATTTCTGTGTAATACTGCTTGGTTTTAATTTTCCCCGGCTATCACACTCTATAAAACTCTGGCTGTCAATGCAGGAAACTCCACTCAAACCTTGCATTCAAGGTGCCTGGTCTATGGGTTTGCACATGTGACATCCTCATGAAGCTGGACCTCATCTGGTATACGCTTATGTGGAATTCTACCTGCTTCCCTAGACCATGTTGGCCACTCCACAGTGGGGTGGGGAAGGGCTTTATTTATCCAACCCCTTTCTTCTTTTTGCCATCTTATGTCCTTATCAATCCCCAGCTATCTCTTGATCATCCCCCAGCCCTCTAGTTTCCCACACAGCTCACCTCCATGCTTTTAGCCCCAGAATCTAGTATCCCCTGGAATTCTGTGTTTTTTTCCTCATTCCTCCTCCGGTCTACCCACACACATCCTGCCTGACACCCATTCACAAGGTGTTCTGTGGATCACATCTATCCTTGCTTCTGGAAGATCCCAGGGCTCTGCTGTCTCACGTCCTGTCCGCATTTGCACTGTAGCAGGAAGATTCCTCTGCTCTGTGGATAGTCCGGCCAGACCCATGGTCACATTTTCCTCTGGTCACATGTGCATAAGTGAGGCACCTGTATAGCAGAACTTGGAAGCAGCCAGCCTTCAGTTTGCCTTCTTAAGGCTGCATCAATAGGAGAGACCATGCTTCAGATAGATGCAGGGACTGAGCCTCCTCTATGGGCCAGAAGAAAAAATTGCAGGGCTGGGCCCAGCATGAACCTAACACTTGCTCCAGAGCCACAAGACACACAGCTCTGTGTAGGATGCCTCTCTTCCTGCCTCAGGTGAAGAGGAACGAGATAGTGTTATGAAGACCACTTTGGACACTGGGTTCAGACTCCCAGCTCTGTTAGTATGGGACAGGGAGTGAGCAGAGGAGAGCTAGCCTGGACAGGTGGACCTACTTGCCAGGCCCTAGCAGCCACACTGGCTAGAAATGAAGCATTAATGGCGTTGTCAGACATACTTCAACCTTAGGGGGAGTGTAACCGTCCAGACACACTCCAGCCTCAGGGAGAGTGCAGCCACCCACATATCTCCATTGGTTGAAAGGAACAGTGGTAGGCCCAGCTTGTACATACAGGAGAATCAGAACAACGGAGGTCAATTACTATTGACAAGTCTGATGCAGAGTCAAGAAGCAATGTGCTTGGTATACTCCTGCTCCAGCCACATACAAGCCTGGGAGTTTCCTGGTCTAGAGCAGAAGCCCACACAGAAACACCTCTATCACTGTGTACTCTCAAACAAATGTGACAAACAAACTGGCTTAGGTAATCTGTCATTTCTGCTGGGAAGTTGGCAGCAAAGAGCACACCATTAACCCAGGCTCCTGTGTGGAGCTCACTCTTCCAGGAAATGGCTTAGTCCCAAACTTAAGCCAAACTGACTCATCAACAGAGACACACAACAGTGCCGTTTGCCTCTCAGATTCTATGAATGAGGGGGTCACCCAAGCATCTCCTACATGAGGCAGGCCCAAAGGTGGGCGACAGCCCACTTTATATTTGGCCAGACGTCCTATGAAAATGTTGGGCAGCTTCCACAGCACTGTGAGCTCGACACTGAAAGTTCCCAGAATGCCTGTGGGTAGGTCCCTCAGGTGCCAGTGCTGTGACCACTGCTGAGACAGCTGAGTACAGGGCCAAGAGGCTATAGCAGAGAGACCAGGGGCCTTTTCATAGGCCAACTATGTTCATTAAAGGCAATACAGAACTGGACACGCAATACCTCACATAAGAGTCTACCATATTGTTTTTATGGATAAAGTGTCTCCAACTCCAGGGTTTGGTTGTTTTATTTTTTCTTTCTTTATAAAATGAAATCAATCTATGAGCAGTAAAAAGCTCTATAAACTATAACAATAACTAATCTTCAGGCCTGCAACCAAACAGAGAGCTTAACTGTTCCAAATAGAATTGACAGACTAATAAACCATGAGTAGGCTGAACCATTCACACCCCCTCCCCTCCTCCTCACATACACCTCTTCTATACCTGGCAGATACCCCCACCCAAGGGAAGGAGGTAGCCTCGCCCCCACTGTGCTGCCTTCAAGGACACACACTCTCTCAGGATCAAGCTCTGACAGCTCTACTTTCTTGAGAACAAACTTAGGACATCAGAGGCTGAGACATTACCACTTCCGCACGGGAAGCACCTGTGTGAATATGCCCGTCTTGCATTCTGGGGCAGAGACCCAACTTGATCTCATCATGTTTTCATATCCTGTGGAATTCTACTTGCTAACACTGTGTTTCAAATTTTTGTTAAAAAAACATTTGCTTCCAATCTTGTTTCTGCTCTCACCACCACAATATTCCTCTATTCCAACTCTTCAATGGTGTTCATGTTGCAAATCAGACAGGCATTTCCCTCAGCAACACAGGACACCCACCCTGCCCTCCTTCCCTCCTCTCTTCTTTTTGAAGACAGTGTCTTTTCAGATGGTCCAGGCTTGCCTTCTGCATCAGCCTCCTGAGTGATGAGATGATAGGTCCACACTTTTATTCCTGAGTTCCAGGGTATCACACTCCCTTCTCTGGAGCCTCCTCGCCACCCCACACCCCACCCTCAGTGACAACACAATGAATCTGGATAGGGCGCCCAACAAAGCCTTTCTGTCTTTCTCCTCCTACTTCTAGGGTGGCCTCCACCCCATCTTTGGTTGATAAGGTCACATGTATTGCACTGGCCCTTTCTAGAAGGTCCTCTGGTGCTTTCACAATCCTTCTTAGATCTCTTAGAAGTTGAATCTCCCAATTTAGTATGTATACTAACCCTCCTCTCCTCTTGCTCCCCTGAAAAGTATGGACTTCCCTGATTCCCCAGCGTTTTCCCATCACCACATGTCTCCTCTGCAAACCCATCTCCACTTCATCTGCAGACTTGGCAGACCACAGACCCACTGTCTATCTCTAAATTCCATCCTCTCTTTTGCCAACGCTAAGCCAGCAGCTCCAAATGGGTACTCCTTGTGCCACTGCTATCGCCCCTCAGTTTCCTCTCCACTCAGAAGTCCACCAGCCTTCTACAGGTATCCACGTTCTGCCCTACACTCTCACACAAGTCGGCACGCCTGCCACTCACAGGGCTCCAGCACTGCTGGCCATGAAGCATGGGCTGGCCAAGATCTCTGTCTCTGGGGTCACGACATGGCTTCTTTCTCCTCTTCCAGGTGATTCTCACAGGAACCCTCTGCTATTCCAAGTCTCCACGGAAACACTATCTCTTCCGAGCGGCATAAACCCAACCCAGCACCCCATTATTCCCTCAAAATGCTGCATATCCCAGCTGCCTCAGACTTGCCTTCTTACAGGGGGAAGCTCATTGAGGGCAGGAATGTGATAAGAGTCCCCCAGCAGAGATTAGTTCCTGGAGGAATTCCAGCAGCATGGTGCCCCTAGGGTCCAGCTGGCTGGGCAGCTCTGACCTGGTACACTCAACTGTCTGCTCAAGTCTCAGAAATGACCTCAAGCACAGCTTCTGAGAAACTGTGTGTTCACAGAAAATACTCTTCTGATCATACCCCAAAGGTAAGCCCTGAGAGGACTGGCTTTAAAACAATTTAACAGATTGAGCAATAAATCAAAGCAAAGTTATTTTAACATTCATTAGATTATAAACAATAATAAATGAAACAAAGCTTTTGTTTCAATCAATGCAGAGCTTTATTGATTCTTCCCTTTATAATAAACTCACAGGCAGCCAATCTAATTGGATGAGGCAGCATTACCGCCTGTCTCCCTAGCATTACTGAGTGGGAGACATGCACGTGGGAAAGGCTACATTTAGCATGTCGCTGTCACAGAGTGTCCTCCTTTGTAGCCAGTACAAACTGAGAGCTGATGCATTTCAGCTCCCAGGGCTGGATAGGAGAGACGGCACAAAGCTGCTCCCTCCTCACCTCCTGACCCTCGGCACCAAGCCCCATCCAGGCTGGCTGTTGGCCCGAGAGATGCACACATAATTTCATTCCATCTCCCATCCAACAGCCGACATTAGAAGTTAATTAAATTGGTTGTCCACTGTATTCATCCACTTACAAAGTTAATGATATTCTGTCCCTGAATTAAGGAGCATTTTATAAAGCGTGCACCATGGGAGCTGGCATGTCGTACATGGGGTGCTGAACCCTGTCACAGATCCTGGTTGTTGCATCTCCAATTAGGCAGCCTGGGAAGGGCAGGGCCTTGTCTGCCAGGGCAAAGCACAAGTCATCCTGACAGTGAGGGTAAACACTACACACAACAGCCACTTAATATCTCGTGTTGAACTACAATAAATTCCACCAGATTAGTAGGCCTGTTAACATTTCACATTACCATAGTGTGGAGCAGCCAAATCAGAACAAGACGGTCTTGAAGATGGGCCGTGGGAGAGGTACATATCCAGAAGGTGTGGACAGTGAAGGGGTAAGACTAGGTTCCTACTTGGATGAGACACATGGGCTGGATGTGTGGGGGTGCTGGTTGGCTTCTATAGTCAACAGACACAAGCGGAGTTAACCAGGAAGAGGGAACCGTAATTGAAGAATTGTCTCAATCAGACTGGCCTGTAAGCATGTCTGTGGGGGCATTTTCTTGACTGATTGTTGATGCAGGAGTGCCACACCTACTGGGGGCAGTGACACCCCTAGGACCTAGGTGGTCCTAGGCTATTTAAGAAAGGTAGATGAATAGGAGACTGAGAACAAGCTAGAAAGCTTGGTAGCCATAACTACCTCACCTGAAACTGGGAGAAATGGTCAACATGGCTGACTTAGTTAGGGTTACTACTGCTGTTACGAAATGCCATGACCAAAGCAACTTGGAGAGGAAAGGGTTGATTTGGCTTTTGCTTCCACATCACTGTTCATCAACAAAGGAAGTCAGGACAGGAAGGTAGGAGTTGATGCAGAAGCCATGGAGGAGTGCTGCTCACGGGCTTGATGCCCATGGCTTGCTCAGTCTGCTTTCTTATAGAACCCAGGATCACCCAGAACCAACAGTCCAGAGATGGCACTACCCATAATGAGCTAGGCCCTCCCCCATCAATCATTAATTAAGAAAATGCCTTACAGCCAGAACTTATGGAGGCATTTTCTCAACTGAGGTTCCCTCCTTACATCAAGTTGACATAAAACTACCTAGCACAGTGGCCAAACCACCAGCCTGGGTAGCCACTGAGTATGAGCATGTGGACAGTCGTGTGATGAAATGATGAACTCGCCAACAGGAACTAAGGGTAGAGAAGAGAGCAGGGATGAAGGTCCAGACCCAGGGGGTGTCAGGCAAAAAAGGAAAATGACTAGATAGAAGAACAAGAAGTAGGTAAGGGATAAGAAGTGGGGGGCGGGGGCACAAAGCAGCCAATAGTAACAAGAAGTGATCAGTGGGGACAAGGAGTGGCCACAGAAGAGCCAAGGATAGGAAGCAACCTATGGGGGAGCCAGGAGGATGCCCACAGGTGGACAATGTGACTGCCACGCCAAGAGCAACGGAGATAAAGCCTAAGCCCAGACTGCACAGTATGGAAGCCAGTAGTGACATGGGCAGCCAAATCCACAGTTAATCTGAATTATTTTGATCATGCATGGCTTAACTGTCTTAACTCTTTGAGATGTCAGAGGGGCTGGACAACTTCTGGCCAGAAGTCAGAAAAATTCATCGTAAAGGGAGGGCAGGAAGAGGTCCTCCACTCTGTCCTACAGCTTTGCATGGACAGTGATCCCCAGGACGGGCCATTTCTAGCTTACTGAAGACTACGTAAGCACTAAGGATAAACAAGGCACTACAGCAGAACTGAGACATCATCTGCACAGGCCAGCAGGAGGCCTTTGGAGGCCCGCAGTCACCTGCTCTGCCCAATTCCATCTATTTTCTGGGTGGCTGATGACCACAAGTGGGAAAAGCAAGTCCTGCTATCTGTTTCACTGTGGCAGGAGGTGTGTGGATATGGAGAGTGCAGCCTTGCAAAATTCATACAGCATGCTGTATCTATTACATGCCTCTGCCATGACGCGAGAGGATGCCAACCCTGAGGCTTCCTGCTTAGTTAATGAAGACAGAGCTATGTAAGGACAGGGCTTCCCATACAGGCATCTAGACTTCACTGGCACCCCTGAGGTACCTTCCTCTCAGACTTAGAGCCTATGCAACCTAGATGTTTTTTGATAACATAGATTTTTCAAACTGAGTTTTGATAATAATATAAAATTCAACTTAAAATAACATCTAGTTTTAATTACTAAATTTATTAAATTATACTTTTTCCATATCTGAATAGCTTCAGAAGTCAATCAATAGATTTTCATGGCCATTGAATTATGTGATGAGTTCACATCACTGCAACAGCCCTGCCTTCTCTTTTGGCTTCTGGAAATCATTAGCTTTTCAATTACAATCCCAGTTATGTGCATTATGGATATAGGATAATTAAAGCACAATGCACTTTAAAGGAGGCCAGCAGCAAGCAAGGGTTGTTTACAAAATACCTCCCGCCATTAGCGAAGTGCAGGACACAGAAAACACTGCAGGAAGGCTTTAATTGATTTTTGAATTTCAATTATATTGGAAAACTGCCATCTACTTCTGTTCCAAATCATTTAACTTAGTACTAAGCCCAAGGAAATGCTGCTGTGGTGCGATTCTTCCAAGGGTGTTATGTGAGTGAGCTCTGGTCCTGACGGCCACACTTCAGGTCTGACATTCCTTAACTGTCACTCCTTTCAGGCTGCAAGGCCTTGAAGTGAGAATGCCACTTGCTCCTGTCCTTCGTGATGGACCTTCTCTCTCACGGATGATCTGTCTTATATACCTGACATCCACTTACGTAGCCCCATATTTCCCATCTCATCCCTCTTCCTCCCTTCCTTCCTTCTTCACTTGGGCCGCTGTCTAAAGAGCACCCTTCAACATTTATCATCTTTTGTGGGTCTGCTGGTCATGAATCTTTTCTGATTTCATGTGAATAAGAATGTGTTTCTCACCTTTACTACCTCCTCCTCCTTATTGGGGGGGGGGCAGAATCTTGCTATGCAGCCCAGGCTGACCTGGTTACAGGCCTGCACCATGGTCTTCATTAGGGTTTCTTCTGCTGTGATGAAACACCATGACCATGAGCAACTTGGGGAGGAAGGGGTTTATTTCACTTAGGCTTCCACATCATAGTCCATCACTGAAGGAAGTCAGGACAGAAACTCAAGCAGGGCAGGAACCTGGAGGCAGGAGCTAATGCAAAGGCCATGGAAGGGTGTTGCTTACTCTGCTTGCTCCCCATGGCTTGCTCAGCCTGCTTTCTTATAGCACTCAAGACCACCAGCCCAGGGGTGGCCCAGGGATGGGCCTTCCAACATCAGTCACTAATTAAAGTACCATAAGCTTGCCCACAGGCCATTCTGGTAAGAGCATTTTCTCAATTGAGATTCACTCTTCCCAAATGACTTGAGCTAGTGTCAAGGTGACATAAACTAGCCAATACAACTAACATCCCAGCATCTCCTTCATCCTTAGATGATCTTACTAGATAGAACTAGTAAGAAGGCTCCCTCTGCCACACCAAGAACCACGCCCCTCCTCTACCAGTTGTGCTGGAACATGAGCTGTCAGTTAATGGTTAATACTCTCTTTCTTCTACTCTGCTTTCAGGTGGATTATCATCTATCTGGTAGGGCTTTCTTTTCCAATTCTGACAGGAACTCACTGGGATTCCCAGTTCTGTACAGAGATCTTCCATAACTCTGGAAATTTGTGACTTATCATCCTGTCCAAAACAATTTCTGGTGCTAAAGAAATGTCCTAGTGGTTAAGAGCACCCACTATTCTTGCAGAGGACAGAGGCTTATTTCCCAGCATCCACATGGCACTTCACAACTGTCTCCAGTTCCAGAAGATCCAACAACTTCTTCTGGTTCTTCAGGCACCAGACACACATGTGGTACACATACACACATGCAAGCAAAACACATATAGGTAAAACAAAAATAAATAAATACTTTAAAAAATATTATCTCTGTCTTTGCATCCTCTCTCTGCTTGTTTCCCAGGCTCCCCTTCCATCAGCCAACTCTGGGCCATGTGTACTCCACAATGTGTGCGCCCAGAATGTGGCACGCTCCAGATGGTATTTCCTTCTGTCCTATTTGTACTTCACTGACAATATTTTCATCACTGCAGTTTCCATTAAATGCAAAGTATGAGTAAAACTTGTTCTACTTTTAAATTCTGGAGTTGCTCACACCCAGTGAGCCCACCTCTCCCCACCCAGGAAAGTGATAATGGTCACAGAAGCAGAAAAGGTCAGGAGCCTGTCTCGTGAACACAATCAGGACACAGGGCTCTCCTCCTGATTCCTGCACCTAGAGGAGGCTGCTGGCTGGTCTCAGTGTGCAAGAGTCTGTCCTCAAGCTCTGATGCAGTCTTCTGAATACGTGACAACATGTCACCTCCTAGCCGACAGTTTCACTAGCTGGAATCATTCCACCCTATCCTGTTTCTGATCATACAACATAAGTCCAGAGTGAGGAATCCCTGTGTCATCCTGTGCCTGCCTCTTTGGGGCTCAGGACTGTCATCAAGCTACTGAAAACCTCTGCCTGTTTCCTTTCTACAACACATGGATGGTGAGAACACCACCAGATTCCTCAGATCCCCATGGTTACCAAGCACTATGGACTGGTGTCAGGAGCCAACAGGGACCGATGCTCCTATCAGGGTGTCACTTCTTCTGAATCTATTCCCTCAGCACACAAAAGTAAGTCCTTGGATGATGCCAGAATACAAAGGCCCAGCATGGAAGGCTGCTAGCCTAGAAGGCCAGCTCCGCAGCAGAGAAACAATCTCAATGCTTCCAATTCCCCACCTGAATGTGCCTCTCCCCGCCCCCCACCGGCCCAAAACATGACCTCTGCCTCAACTAGAAAGCAAGAACCAAGGCTACCCCCGAGAAGAAAAGGGGCTTCAGCACACTCTGTCCCTGACCTGGTATTGCAGGCAGCAGGGCTTGGGGCTTTAACCATCTGCAAGGAGACCTTCACCTCTTTTCTGAGGCAAATCACGAAGAACTCTTACGGGAAAGATGTCCAAAACAAGCTATCTCCCACTAATGGCCTTGTTATAAATTAGACCTTACTGACAAAGACCAAGGAAAAGTGACACCCATCAAGCGGACCTGATGTTTGCACTTTCCAGACTCAGCACCACTGTCCTGACCTCACACGTGTCTGCCATTCTCATTTAAAGAAGGAAATGGTGCCAGAATATCAGGACAGAAGCAGGGACGTACAGGTCATGGAAGAAGGGCATGCCAGCAATCCCAGGGATCCACCACTGCAGGGACTCCTGGAAGGCCACTAAGGATGGCACCGGCTGCAGCTGAGTCAGGGGCAAATACCCCCTTGACGGCCACTTGACCTCCAGATTGGAGGTCAACTGTGTCCTTTCTTACTGGTTACTAGTCTTGTAGGTAAGTGAAGATGAGCTAGGGGAAGGGGAAGGATGGCAGGTGACATGTGGGATTCTAATGACACGAGGACCCAGGCTACAATGGAAAACTGATGTCAAATGGTTGGGCATCTAGGTTTCAGTGGGGCCAGAGACAAAGGGATTTTCTGGAAGAGAGCTGCGGCCAGGGGAAGAAGTAGAGGTTGAAGAGGAGGAAGGGCTAAGGGGTGGCACGGGGCATGCAGGGCCACAGAATCGGGAGAGACTGCAGGGCTGCCAATGGAGTCCCTGCAGTAGCCAGTATAGACAGAGCCAGAGGGAAAGGCACCTCAGGTGAGGGAGAAGTAAGCTAGAGGTATCAAGATGGAACCACCACATAAAGAGCAGAATGGTAGTGAGCCTTTAGGAGAAAGGAAGCTGCCCAAGGTGGAGTGGACGGAGTTCAGGCAGGAAGGAAGCACACAGTTGCCCCTGATGCCTTACACAGGGTCTCCATAGTCTAACACACAGTTAGTGTGCAGACACCAAGAAGAGAACGGAGAGAGAACATGGGAGAACCAGCTTTTCTAGAAACTAAGCTCTGGGATCCTAACCACATCCACCTAATCTGAACCAAACTTGCCCCTGCATGAAAGCAGTTATGTAGCAGGAGTGGAGGGAGCTCTCTCTACATGGCTCCATGCCTATGAAGCCTGACCAGTCTGCTCTCATTAATGGTATACAGTATTCTACAATGTGGGACACTGGTCAAAATCCATCAACTGAAGGAGAAGAGAAATTGAAAAAAGGCTAACCCATTCACATGTAGCTGCCAATCCCCCAGGGCCTCTGAGACTTGTTACTTCTGGCTTATAAAATGGGACTTGGAACTCCCTCACCCTTCCTGTTACTTCTAATAATCCCAAAGCTCTACACTGGAGGAGAACGTGTATTTCCCCATGTTCCAGTTCAAAGAGGCCACAGTTGGGCCTAGGACAGTGGCACCATCAGTGGACCACTTGCTTGAAATCTGCTACCCAGTGCCACACATTACTCTATGCTCAGCATCCCAGCTTTGCCCTTGGTGACAATGGCTAAGGGTTGAAAACAACACCCAGCAGGTGGGCTGTACTCAGTGCACAGTGGCTGCTAGGAGTCCTATGGGATCACAGAGGTGCTCAGGAAAGGCTATAGGCATCAACAAAGGACAAGTGTCATCAAAAAGGCCGCAACCACTAAGCTGTGCAACAAGTCCTTAACTTCTGAAAAGACACCTCCAGGAACAAGGAGGCCTCCTAGCACCCCTTGTCCATGTGCAACAATGAGACCTTGAGCTTGAGCATGCTCACAGTAGTGAGCCCTACTAGCATCCAGGAAACACTTGCAAACATGAGCCCTTTGGGTGGTAGTGACACATGTCTTTAATCCCAGGGCTTGGGAAGCAGAGGCAAGCAGATCTCTGTGAGTTCAAGGCCAACCTGGTCTACAGAGCAAGTTCCAAGACAATCAGGACTACACAAAGAAACCCTGTCTCGAAAAACCAAAAAAAAAAAAAAGGCCCTTCTAAGGTCCCATGCACACTAGTGTCCACCTTGAGGTGAAGCATCAGCACTCTTTCAGTTCCCTGATTATACTTTAAATCTCCAGCCCACAGTTTAAAATAAAGCCATTATGGATAGTGACCAAGAATTTCATCACTCCCTGGTGAGCATAAAAATCAATCACTTAAGTTTTTATGACGTAACCTAAGAAAAGCAGACCTTTCTGAGGTTAAAAGATTTGATGGGTTCTCATTTTAGCCAAAAGGAATCTGTCAGATACATCTGCTTCTGAGACAGAAGTACCTTCTTCCTTCTCAACTCTCTTCCTAGTGTCTAAATAGTTACAGCAACAAGTCTGTGCCAGAAAACTTAAAAACTGGGAAGTGGAGCAAAGGGCACAAGTATGACATCTCATGACATCCATCCATACACAGGGATGTGAGACTAAAGTCTGGACTACCCCTGAAATGTCTACAGTAGTGCATGAGACACCTTCCCCCACACCTTTCCTCAAATACCTTACTCTCACCACTGGACCATCTGCAAGGACCTGCAGACATGAGAACATCCAAAACCTGGAATCACTCTGTTGGATGCCAATTGGAAATAAGAAAAAATAACAAACACTGATAAAAAGTTGCACCTGAAAAATCTCCACTCTAACTTATGCTCAGTGTACTTAGCAAAAGGTCAGAGCTCCGGAATCTGCTGGATAAATAAACGCCGGCAAGGTGGATGAATCACTGGAGAACTGGCGCATGGCAGCGAATGAATAACCTGCAAATGCGTCCCAAACCCCATTATTTCCCCTTTTCCAGAAGCCCAAGATTCATGTCCTCGCATGCTGCCAGTTCATTACGAAGAACTATCATCCCTCTTCCGGCGCACGCCAGGCAGTGTGCACAGCCCCTCGAGGACCCTTTAATGTTTAATTCCCCATCATCCGCTCCGCTGAACAGCTTAATCTCTGCTTGTATGATCAATACTATATCAGTGTAAATTAAAATGACAATTTTAAAGTAATTAAGCCTGTTAATGCTCGATTCAAATGTCATTATTTGCACTGGGGATCGAGGAGAAATCACACCGTGTCTGAGGTGACAGGAAGACGCTTGAGCCTCCTCACCCTGCTGCATGGTGCCACTGGAGGCTTTAGCAAAGCGGATTAACTTCTGCCTCGCCCTGCCAGGGTGCCTATCCAATTTCTAAAGAGGATAACACAATTTGATGAATTTAATTCCAGCTACAAACTCAATTATTGTGATAATAGATGAAAACTGGGAGGAGACTCTAACAAGACCCACGTTTTACAAATACACTTACCTCCACAATGGGATGCGGCAGCAATGGCCTGATTTGATTTGTCCCCTCTCTTTTGAAAACCCTTTAAATAATTATGACGGTTGGAAGGACAGCCAACATTTATTAAAGAGACTTGCTCCAACCCAAAGGGACTGTGGCTTAGATAATCTGGGTCACATGCAAGCGCTTGCTGTCCTAAGCTATACAGCAGCATTTATGAGACAAGCTCCGTGTTATCATTGCATTGCTGGACTCATAAAGAGATACATAAAACTCGCCAGCCATGGACCAGAACTGCCTGTCCAATCCTGATGCCCAGCTCCAGCTCAGGAACCAGCAGCCAGGCATCTTCTTTCTGGACAATGGGGACAATAATACAAAGAAAATTAAAGGGGAAAAATCACCACTCTGCTTTGATTCCAGGGGCCAAGTGCACAGTGGGAGTGGGATGCCCATAGCGCTCCACACCAGCACTTTTCTGCCCATGGGCTGGGGCTGCCTCAGGGACAGTGGCCGTCACTGGGCTTTATTCATTACATCAGCAATAAAAATTGACAACCAAACATTCATTTCAAGATGAAGAGCAAAGTGTAACAATTTCCGTTTGAGAGATGTTTGCACAATGATAGCCAATCTTTCAGATCTACTCAGATAATTGCAGGCCTTAATCTGCTACAGGAGTTGGATGGGGAGAGCGCCCCTGCCAGGGAAGAATGCATACTGAAACTATCTAAATTTCAAACATTCTGCAAGAGACGTGTACAGTTAGTGTTCATATGCCCCCGCAGAACTGAAGGACTACATCATTTTCTTGTTCTCACATACAAAATCTCTGGTTCCACATGCTTATGTCCTCCTCCAACAACCATTGGTAGAAATGTTTTAAGATGAGTGAAATGCAGAATGTGTTCAGATGGGTTACCTTTTCTGCTGAGTATAAGACCTTTCCAGAGTTTACAGACGAGGACCTAGAGAGGAAGTTAGCATTGGTGAGAAGTTCTCATGCTGTGGAGACAGCTGAGTGGAATCTAGAGCTCAAGATGTTTGGTTTAGGAAAATGCTCTACAGGAATGACACAGTTAGGACATCCTTAATTCCTAACCATCAGAAAAAGTTACAGAAAATTCCTTCAAGTTTCACCACCACTTTGCCCTATACAAAATGAGAAACTGGGCTAACTAGATGGCTCAGTGGGCAGAAGTATGTGTGCTAGGACTGATGACCTGAGTTTGATCCCTGGATCCCACATGGTGGCAGGAGAGAACCAGCTCCTGAGAGTTGTCTTAACTTCCACATGTACACAGTCACCTTCATATGACAGACAGACACAAGAATATATATTTTTTTAAAAAAGGAAGAAAACTAGGATCTTCTTACACAATGCAGCAGACAAGAAGGAGAGGCAGCTGGCTTTGCTTTGGGAAGGCTGTGGCTCCCCATGTCCCAGTGGCTGTGTGGTGCACTGCAGTGACCCTGAGACATTCAGGATGATGCTTTCTGGTGATGGTAGCTAGGCACTTGTCTTTGGCCTTTGTAAGAACAAGGGACATCTGCAGAGGTGGGGCCTGGACATATGAGGTTTAAAAATGGGGGCCCATGCCGGATAGGCTATAGTTCACTCTTGGCTGGCAAGGCTGGTACACCAGCCCAGCCACCCATTTACCACAGTTCTGGAAAAGGAGGGGACAACCTGACAGTGCAGCTCCTCCTACAAGTAAACTGTGAAGCTCCACCACAGACAAGATGAGGAAGTCCTTCAGCAGTGTCAACTGGAGAGTAAGAACCCAGGCGTAGAAGCCATGAACTATGTTCTCCTGGGTCACTCTCTTCATGTAAACAGAGCTGTGTTTAAAACCGTAAAACGGCAAGCAGCCGGTGGAAAGGACATGAATCCAAAACAGATGAGAACTAAGTATAAAGACCAAAGACCACAACCCTAATCACCCAGAGGAGGCACAGTGAGAGGCCACTCCTGACCACCATACCCTACAGATATCACACTGACCCACACCCAACTGTGTACATACCTTGGCAATGGAGGTTAACCAGAAACCAGAGACTGCTCAGCAAAACTGACCCTGGCCACCATCTCATGGTTAAAGGGTCAGCAGGGTACAACTCTGTAAACACGGTTAGAGTACACACCAATCAATCAGCTGTCCCCCACTGCTGCATCTTAAAAGTGGCCACCTGGTTCACAGACAAGAACATCTCCCTCTCCGGCTGGGGCTGGTTTTAGAAAAGCAAATTATGCAGACTGGTGCCAGGCCAGATGTTGAAGTTCCCACAGTCCTTTTCTGCAGACCATTCAAACCTTTGTTCTGGGCACTGAGCTACAGACAAGGAAATGGTGGAGGACTTGGTAAGAGTGCAGAGCTCTAGCCACTGAAGCCACATATACCTGGCACACATGCAGAGACCTTGACCCTGGGCCCACTGCAGGAGACCCAGCTATCATCTACATGAAAACCACTGAGGTCAGAGGAGAAAAGTCCCTAGGGTAGCCCCCACCAGAGTGCTACAGGCCCTGCAAACTGGGTTCCAGAGGACAAGGACCCAGGATGCTCCTGCATCTGAGGTCAAGCTTGTCAGGGCTAAGGGGATACACTACTACATGAGATGGCTTGGCCTCCATCCACAGCGTAAAGACCCCTCAAGGAGACCAGGCACGCATGAGGCAGAGGCCGGGACTTGCTGGAACTCCCAGGAAAAATAGTCTAGGGAAGCAGGGCAAGGCTCACAGGGACTCCGCAGAGAAACGTCACTTGAGGCCAAATAAATAGAATGAGCAGCTACACTGTGAGCACCAGCACTATTTTTTTTTATGTCCACTGCTTCAGTGATTTTCTGTCAAAAAATGCTAACAAGCATCAAAGTCCTTAAGAGCTTTACAATCTTTCAGTTTGTTCACCAATACATTTCCTGCAGTGTATTTGTTTCCTAGGCTCATGTGACACGGTCCTCGATCATGCCTGTCTGCAGCCTGATGGATCTGCCGCCACCAGGCACCTGGCTCAGCTTCACCAAAGGCCTGTTAGGGATTTCTCACCAGAGAGCGTAGGACAAAGGTAGACATATAGTAACTGAGGGCCTAGGTGGGAAGTAGTCAGACTGGCCTGGATCAGCAGGCCGGGAGTGTCAAGCCTTTATCACCCCTCCCCATACATGCAGCCAGCAGCCACGGGGTTTCCCACTCCACACTGCTCTCCTGCCCACAGAAACCAGGGTCCCGAACTCACAGCTGACTGACACAGCCACCACCAGCAAATGCCCTATGGGAGCAGAAGGGAAGGGCAGGAGTAGAAGCCATGATTGCAGACACAGGCCCCTGAAGACTTTGGGCACACTGACCACAGAATCTGCTTTTACTACAGACACAATGTCCACAGTTTTGGAAGTGGAGGAAACCTTGGGGGGGGGGGGGGCAGTCAGAGTCATGAGACCAGATGTCACAATTAGCCAGGGCAGATGGGTGGCACCCCATGGCTGTGGCTAAAGGGTCAGCAGGGCCCATGCTCCTTGCTGCCCTCAGATGAGGCTTCTCCTTGGTTCTTATCCCATGTGTGCTCCCATAGCAGACCTTCTAGTACCAGGCACAGGTACACGTGTGAAGCCTGAGGCTTTATGCTTTACACCTTCTGTGACAGATGGGTTTACGTAAAATTGGAGCCTAGCCCCAGAAGCAGTCCAGAGTCCAGATATGAGGGGTTTCCTCACTTGTAAAGTAGACACTATCAGCACACAGCAGGGACAGTGCTTAGTACTGGAAGCTGGGCTGCTGGTTGAAGGGACACTCAGAGACAAGGACACTGCCTTGGTGGCCAGAAGGTGAGCACCTCTCACTCTCACCTGCCATTTCTGCATCTTACTGATAAGTCTGTTCAGATCTCCCCCATGTCAAAAACCAGGCCCTCTGTCCTACTTTTATTGATTGGTAAGTTATTTACATGAAGAACTTCAAGGGAAAATTCTTGGTCAGGTAAGATTGTAATGTTGTCTCGTGGGCTGTGAACTGCCTCTACTCTGCAAAAACACCAATGTTTCATTTGATGCTGCCTGCCAAGTTCTGTCATCACTTCTCCCCCAGACTTGTAACCACATGGAGGTTAATCTCCAGTTTCTGGTGAAAGCTGGGGTTGACTCATGGCAAGTGGTCATAAGGGTCACTCATCCCTTAAGCAGATCACACACCCTCATGGCTGAACAGCCTGGACACCTTTGTCAAAACTCAAAGGTAGTATGCCCTTGAAATCCCAGCCTTAGAGCCTTGAGGGCAGCCTAACTCAAATGACTTCCAGGCCCCCTCTCTAGCCCTTGGCCTGTTGTTCTGGTTTTCTGATAATGCTGTAGATTTGTAGATTTGTAGCAAGTCTTGATCAGGCAAAATGAGACCTCTGACTCTGTCCAGTTTCAGTGTCACTGGGCCACTGTAGGTCCTTTACACTTCCATAAAAAACCTAAATCCAGATTTTTGATTTCTACAAAAAAAATCTACTCCAATATTGATTAGAACGGCATTGAAGTATCATGTCAACCTGGGTAGAATAGATACATCAATACTACTGAGCCTCCCCCGAGCCTGGTACAGCTCCATATACTCAGATCTCACTGATTTGTGCAAGCAGCATGCTAAGGCTCTCATCATATGGGTCTTACATGGCACTGACCTAATACAGTACTGAACAGTTCCTATTTTGGTGTTATTTAAATTTCAGTTTCCCATAGAATCATTTATAAATTGATAGCTTGCAAGCCACTGGACGTGGGACAAGATGTCAAAGATCTAACAAAGTACTTGCATGTTAACAAACCCAGTTCTGGCCGCTCGTGAGAGCACTGCACCCTGGTGGCTCACTGCAGGAAACCTGTCTCATTATTCCAGTGCAGTTAATTCACGAAGTTGATCCTACACCTCAAACAGTTCTTGTTTGTCTCTGGGTTGATTCCTCAAACCCAGCACAAAAGGTGAAAGTGTGTCCCTGGGGCACAGTGTGAGGTGGACAGAGGAGCAGAGGGCATGTGGGAAAGAAACTAAAACACAGCTTCATTTATAGGATTGGCCACACTCCATCTGGTTTCCACATCCCACTAGGATACAGGAGTTCCCCATTGGTCTCCACCCACCAAGGTCTGACCTTGCATCTCTTTTTCGAAAGGCAGAAGACTGAAGTCAAGAAAAATGAAAACAAACTGGGTTGGATCACTTTTTCTAGTCTACTTTGTGAATTTACTTCAATATGAATTTAAGGCTAAATCAAATAGACCTTTAAATTAGAAACAACCAACCTGCCCCTAGATGACTGCCTCCCCTCCTCCCCCAAATCCTGCAGCAGTCCCCACTGACCACCTCGTCACACCCTAATTCTTTCTTTGATGCTCTAAGCATGGCATAACTCTGGCTTCCTCTCTCCCTGCCAATCATGCTCAGATATTCTACCAGTATTGTACCAGTCAGTGATGGGAGACCCTCCCTGTGCTGCTCAATGCAACATCTGCTCCCTGGGCGCCAGGTCCCCAAGGCATGCTCTATCTACACCATCATGCCGGGTGCTTCCTATATGTCCTCATGTGTGCTGGTTTAAGTGCCTGTCTGTTCCTTCAAGTCAGAGCATTATATGTATTATTCCAACTGAAAGCATAAGCTTCCACTGTGCTGTGCTCTGGGAGAGTTCCTAAACTTCTCTTGGATCCACTTCTGCTCAGGACAGCCTAGTGCTCAGCAGCTGTGAGGACCCAGATCAGGCAGTGCTGGCCACTAAGGGCTCCTTGGCAACTGCCACAGTGCGAGCACTACCTGCCTGGCATCTTTTGATGTGGCCTGGGTCACCCATACCTGCATATTGATGTTAACCTGGGACGTCGGCTACTGTACCCAGCAAAACACACAAAATGACACTATCAGAATCCAGCTAGCTCTGCTGGAGTGACTGGCCAGTAGGACCAATAGATGCAGCTGCCTTCAAGTGTTGGGGCTTCACTCTCAGTGGAGACTTTGGTCCTTCTTCTGTGGTCCACACAGCCCTGACTGAACTGCGTGGCACAGAAAACCCATTGTGCAGGGTTCGCTAGTTAGGTGAGCTGAGTGAACAACACTCTACCCTGATTTCATAAGATGCTTCTTCAGCACGTCCTCATCCTAACGTATTCTTAAAGCCTCAGCCAACATCTCAACTACACCCTCTGTATTCATCAGCCTACAACATAGGTCCTGAGGGCAGGGGGCAGGGTAGCCATCCTTGTGTCTGTGTCTCAGGCCAGCAGCAGGCCCAACACACAGGAGCACAGCCTGGTTTTCCAGGGCCAATAAGCAGGCTGTATGTCACCCTCAGGATAGGGAAGCAGGCCCAAGCTCTTGGCTAAGCTTGGTAGACTTCGGTCCTGAGAAGAAAATCAATGTCCCTGTCTTCTCTGTCCCACAAAGAGATGGCTGGCAGTGTCCCAGAACTCCTCTGTGTGGTTACTTGGTAAGCCTCCCTGTGGCATAGGGCATGTGTGTCTCCCTCTGAGACTCTTGTCCAATCACTGCCAGAGGTGAGCTGGGCACCACTGCCTGGCAAAAGACAGTCCCATAAGAAGATGCATCATTCCCATCTAGTCATGGGTATCTGGAATTTGGGAGGTGAGTGCGGCCTAGCAGTCACCACATCATCCCAGGGGAGCCAACCATATATGTAAAGATGACTTGAGCTCTGGTCATCTCCTATCCCAAACCTGGTATTGGTGGATTGGTGGCATTTCCACAGTACCACACCTAGGGGAGGTAATGCCAGAATGATGTATGTTGAAGAGAGGAGGTTTGGGGGTTACATACCAACATCCTTCACACCAGCCAGCTATTGTCACCTCCTCTCCAATCAATGCTTGCTTGAAAGCAGGTTGAAGTGTTCTTTTTTGAAAACCACTCATCCATGGTAAGCAGGCAACACGGTTGCCCGGGGCTACTCCACCCTTGTGAGAGGTCACAGACCCAATCAAGGATACCTAGTCCCAAGCTGGGGGCCCCATCCCTCCTTCCAGCACTGAGCCTTCTCAGAATGCCTGTGGTGCTCCCTCCCTGTCCAAAATCCATCAGTAGATATCCCAGCCTCTTATGCCTAACTACCTTAGGTCCAAATATGAGTGACAATGGAGAGGTGGGCTAGTCATGGGACACATGAGCTCTGGCAGACACTTGTGGATAAGCAGATGAAAGCTCTGGTATGAGTACCATGTTACTATAGCTCTCCGCCCCAATCTCCTCCATCAGAAAGCAGACAGAATATGGGAACATAAGCAACTGCTTCTCATGGATGACAAAGAGCCCTATGAACAGGCCCACAGCTGAGTCTTCCAATGTCCACAGGGGCACATGTTGTCCTGTCCAACATTCAAAAGGCACATCTGGATCTCCTGACATGCATAGAACAATACCTAGGTCTGTTTGACACCTGCAGGGGTACATCTGGGGTCCTCAGCACCTGCAGAGGCATATCTGAGGGTTCTCAACATTTGCAGAGGCACCTTGGAGCGTCCCTGGTACTAACAGGGACATTTCTGGATCCAGTGGACACCCACAGGGGCACATCTGCATCTACCTGATTCCCAGAGGGGTATATCTGGGTCTGCCCCATGCTTACTGGGCACATCTGTGTCTACCAGATGCCCACAGGGGCATATCTAGATCTGGTAGACACTCATATGGGCACATCTGGATCTATTTGATGCCCAATGAGCACATATGGGTCTTCTCAATGTCCAAGGGGAACATCTTAGTCTGCCTAATGCCAACAGGGATGCATCAGGATCTGTCCAATGCCCATAGGCACACAGCTGAGCCTGCCTGGCACCAAGAACAAGGAGCATGAGAAGCTGCTGGCAGAGCAGAAAGATACTGGGCCTTTACTGAAGCTGCTGGAGATCAAGGTTACCCCTTCTTCTCTGCAGACAGCTCTCCAACATCCAACCTACACAGCTTTGACAGACTCAGCATCCCGATTTGGATGGTGGTGAGTAGGATCCCTCACCCCTAAAGACAATAGGATGAGTGACATGGTCATGTTTCCACCCAGGAAAACCCAGTGAGGATGGGCCAACCATGTTCCCCTGTGTGGTACCTAGCACCTGCCCCCTGGTCTTCCTGCCAGGCCAGGTAGAGACACAGCTAGTAGTAGCTTTCAGCTGCCTTCTGAAAAGGGAACTTCCTAAGAGACAAGTCTCAGCTTGTCCTCGAGCTCATGAGAACCAGTGTCAGCCAGTTACAAATCCTGGGGTCCCTACAGGCACCACCCTCCTAGGTGTTCTAATTGTATGTCCTGGGCCAGGCAGACTCCCTCCAGGGCCTGGGCTATACGAGGGAAAAGCTCACATCTCCACACAATGCATGGAGCCCGCAACAAAATTAACCTCGTGGCAATTGTTTCCCCCAGTTTGATAGCCCAATGTCAGCTCATCTGTTACAGGGAAATAAAAAAGTCAAGCCTAAATGTATAAAAAATTATGATGGAAGTCCTAAATAAAGCGTAGACTGCAAGCTCATTGAGTCAAAAATCAATCAATCAATGAGGGAGTGGGTCAGGAGCACCTCATAAGCCCCAAAGAAATCATTTGCCCAAACACTGGGATTTAACGGTAGAGGACCAAATTCCAACACTTTTAGGAAGTAAATAATGAAAAATCAATTCAGAGGAAAAACAGATCAAGAACCCTGACTCTGACGTGCCGACACATTTATTGCTGAGCACCATTCCTCGGCTGACCCGAAAACTTCGGAAGGTGTTTATTTACTTTCAACACCTTCCAGGGATCAATATTTTTAATTTGGATCCGAGTTATTATTTTTCACATCACAGCAGCGGGGAGCGGCGTAAAGTGGCTCATATTTTAGTGCTAAAAAGATCGATACGACAGTTTCACCTTCACTGCAGCCCGGCTGCTGCGGCTGCACATCATCACATCCCGAAGGGCCGTGGTGCCGAGGCAGGAGGGCAGGTCATCACCCGCCAGGGGTGCAGACAGCCATGATTTAACTGAGCACAGGGCGCCCGATGCCCTCAGAAAACCAATCTTGCTCCTCACTTCATCAGGCTTCAGGTGAGGAGGAGGAGGGCAGGGCCCAGTGCAGAGGGGGCTGCTGCTGGCAAAGATTAGTCCCTCATCATAAACACATTTGCCTTTCCTTCCTCTTCCTCAGATCAAAGAACACCAGCAAACTCCATTAATTTCTCACAAATTTCCCCTAACATCTTAGAGCAGGGAGAGACCCCTCATACTGTGGTGGGAAGGGGTCTTCCAGGAAGGGGTAACCTCCACCCCTCAGTCACACCCTGAACACCAGCACCAGGGCCTCTGCTGGGGCAGTCAGGCCACACAGGGCAGGAGCCTTCTGAGCTCACTCAGGGAGTACATCACGCTGTGACAGCTCCTCCTTATCAGCCTTCAGCATCTCATGGCCCCCTTAACCATCACTATCACACCCCACCCCACACTCTGCAAGTAAGTTCCAAAGCCCAGGAAAACCCAGGACACCCAGGCAAAAGCAGAGTCATGTGTCATATGTCCAAGTGCTCTAGCTTGTTTCTTGGACCTCCAAGAAACACCTATTCCCAATAGTGCTGGAAGCCACACAGGAGAAAGTAAAGAAGGAGACCCTGACCTTGTATGAGGGCAGAAAAGGAACTACCAGCCCACATGTGAGCAGCATCCAGATGTCTAGGCAATCCTGACTGCAAGGCCCGAGGCCTTCTGCCAGGTAAGAGCCTTGAGTAAACAGACAGCAGGGCTTTTGCACTGACAGAGCTGTGGTCCCTGAACCTGAGGTAGGCTTTGCCCACTGGAGCCACCCTTGGCCTGCTACTGTCCCTGAATCAGACAGGTCATTGGGATCTTCAGTCTCTGGCCTGCCCAGGACCCCCTTCAACCCCATCACTCCACAGCCCACATAGACTGCTCATGAATAAGATTCCTAGGGGAACAAATGAGGCCAGAACCCTCTTAAGCTCCCTAAACACCACTGGTTTACCCATCCCAGCTACCACACCTGTGCCTGCCACCAGCAGCATAGCATGCAATATTTTCTCCAGGCACCTGCACCTCAAGAAGCATGTGCAACCTCCAAGAATGTTCTATGTCCAGCTATACAGCCTCCTCCCCTGGCCTGAGGCAGGGTGTGGGCAATCCCAGGTCCAGGCAGGACATGGAACTAAGAAACCTACAGGTGCCATCTCTTATCAACTGCCCCACTGGCACTGTGCCATTCCTGGGGACCTATGACAGCTAGCTAAGCCTTCTCAGACCTCTCAGGAGCTGTGTCACCCACACCAACCAAGTCTTTCTGCTCCCACATTAAGTTATTAGTAAGGTGTGGCTCCTCCTCCCCTAGCTGGTCAAAAAAACCCACATGGAAAGGGAGTATTCCCTCCTGCACCCTGGCTCTGTAGCATCTTTAGTCCAGAAACAAGAGCTTTGGCCAGATCTCACCAGCTCTCAAGGTTCCAGCCACTGCCCTCTCCTGGGTGCAGACAGAAGTAAAACCAAGAGACCTACTGCCTTTCCAGTTCCCAGCAGCAATGCTACTGAATCAGCTGCAGCTTCAAGAGGCCACTCAGGCTGGCTCTGAAGCCAGGCAAGGACCATAGCCCTGGACCTGGGCTTTAGATTCCCTACTCAGGCACCAAAACTTCAGATATCAGGTCACCTGGGATGGGAGGTGATAAACGTTGCTATCCCCAGGCCATGTCTGAAGTCCACCACAGTGAGCATAGCCTCTGGCTTCCCAGGCCAGATGAACAACCAGCAAAGCATTGATGAACATCCCATGCTGCAATGCTTTCCTTCAGCAGCAAAACAAGACAGCAGTGGAATTATATGAAAATAAATTTTCAATCTCTTCCTCACTTTGCCATTTTGAAGCTAGAGTAGTACAAGGAAGCTGTTACCTCACGTACTCTTATTGATGCGCCAGCTTGTCGGGAGGTAAGCGATGTGTTTTCTATGCTCCTCTGAGTGGCTAGCTAAATCAGACACATGATTTCCATGCTGTTAGAGTGCCTGATCAATAGACGCTAGCACAGACTTGGAAAACTTCACCCAGGTACTTCCTCAGTGTCCAATCTGCATGGCTGGATTACTGTGAAACTCAACTGTGCCAGACGCTGAATGCCCTGGGAGTGGCTTTCAAAGTCCATTTCTAACACTGGTGGTGAGAGGCATAAACTCAGGAAGGTAGTTCAAGTACCAGGTGAGAGCTCTTTCTCTTTCTCTCTCTTCCCTCCTCCCTCTCCCTCACTCTCTCCTGGATCCTCTGCACCCTGGGTATCATCCACACCAGTTCAGGATCATGTTTCTATCTTCCATCCATATAGCACAGAGCTCAGTTTCCAGCTGGGGGCCCTCCTTCTTGGGCCCACCTCACCTGGCAGGCCCAAGAGAGCCACCCTGTGAATAAGCAACCCAGGGCTCCTACCTGGCACATCCAAGAAAAATCTCAACTCTACTGTGGAGTCCAACTTTGTAAAGGTCAGGTTTGTTCTTCATTGTGTTCAAATCACTTTTCTTATGAAGTCAGAGCTTCATGTTACATGCCAAACGGTTAATACAGATTTCCATGACTGTTCTATCAACATAAATGTCGCACAGGGGCTATTCATACCAACACATGTTGCACTTTTACACCAAGTGGTAGAGGCCCTCCTCTAAAGGCAAAGCCCTGTCCTCACTGAGCCAGTCTCTGGCAGTGAGGAGTGGCCCTGGCTAAGGTGTGCCCACCAGTAGAACACCTACTCTACAAGGCAGAAGTCCCTCAGGAAGAGGACAGGGTGTAAGTGTCTGAGAAGAAGTAGACAGGCAAGCCAGCTCAAAGGCCAGGTAACAGTAAGTGTCACAGGCAGCTAAGATGACAGAAGGGCCAGGAGTGTGACAATGATGGCCCCAGCCTACAGAGGATGGCTGGATGACAAGATTTTTCTTTCAGTGCGTCTCTTTGCAGATGTCCTTCAGGAGCATGCCGTGGACATCTGACATTCTAGGGCCCAACAGCAATGATTTGGTCTGCAGGAATATGCGTTCTATGTTACTACCCCCGACTCCTACCCCAGGTAGTACCGAGGAGAAATGTAAAAAGGGCTGATCAGGACTAGCTAAAGGGGACCCCTGGGCCCCAGAGCAGGAAAGACAGAACAGTGTGGTGGCCTGGATGCCCAGAAGGATCCTCCCACTTGGGGAGCACATCGTTTGCTCCTTTAGTTCCTGCTACAGGCAGCTACAGAGTCACACACAACCCACTTCAACAGAAGAGCTGTATGTTTCACTTACCTCACTGATGTTTAAACTGGTGGCACCTTGTTCTTTGGGGTTAACACGAAAGCATGACCAGGACACCAACACATGACCAAACAGGAAATGTACCTACCATTCTCTGGATGGCACAGGCCTCAGAGCCACCCTTGCTACAGACTCAGTAGTGCCAGCTTCCACACCCTGCACAGACCCCAGGGCCCTCCCACCTGGATGTCATAGCTCATTCTTCTCGGGTCTGGCCTGGAAGGGCAGTGTGGAGAGAGACGTAGCCTCTACCTCCCTGAAAACCCACCTTGGGGAACTCTTTCTCAGTGCACTTTGGCTTCTGGGCCTCCATTTCCTGTTTCCCTCACGCCTCCCTGAGTTCACCTCCTTGCAGCCATGCTCCTTGCAACCCAGCCAGGGACCCTCTTGAGTCCCTGCTATTAAACACACCTCCAATTCTCTCTTCTGCTCACAACTGCCACTCTCTCTCCAAGATACCACTGCCTTCTCCCATTCCACCCAGAGGGGTTGTGGATGTATTCACAATTACTCCACACTCCCAGCCCTCCAGTGCTCTCCAGTGCTCTGCTAGGAGACCAGCTCATTCAATGACTCTAAACATGTGACTGGGCATCTTTATGGTCAATCCCAGGAGGAAACAGCAAACAAAACTAAGCTAAGCCAACCAAGGCAGGCTCTCCCAGGAAGTAGAGTCAGGCACTCTCAGTGTTCCCAGACATAGAATGCTCATTCCTGCCTCTCATGTGATTCACAAGTAATCACTGTGTTGGCCCAAGGCCAACCCCCTCTGTCCAAGTGGAAACATTCAAACACAAGAAACAGGATGGGGAGCAAAGTCTTCCAGTGGTAACAATCCAACACACCATTCTGGCAGAACCTCTGAAGACCCAGACTTCTCACAGACAACTTTCCATGTAAAACTAGCAAGGAGCTAGCCAGTGACAAAGCCAGGGGCCCAGAAATGAGGGGCCATTTTCGTGGTCTCTATATAACATAGACAGCAGACGTCCATCTGACATCAACAGACACATATGCTAGCCACAGTAAGCACACTAATGTACCCATTTACGTATAAAAATGCTCTTAGGAACAAGCCCTGTAGGGAGCACTGTGGCTAAAGTGCTGCACTGGTGCCACCTCCTGGCAGCAAGGGCCATTTGCAAGTCTCCTACTCTAAGCCCCTAGGGCATGCCCAGCAACAGAAGCAGCAGATTTTACCCCAGCAGGCCACCCCATCCCTGGGAGCTCCCACCCCCACCCCAACACCACCCCCACGGCAGGCTCATATAGCAGGTGCAGTTCATTCAGTTCAGCAGCTTGCTGGAAACAGGCCACTATTTTCTGATCCCTATTAATGCTCATGACAGCATTTATGTATAAGATAAATTCATCTCAATTTCCTTTTTCAATTAATGGCCTATTATTTGAACCAGACTCAGCTAAAAACACTCAGCTGATACCATCAATCTTACAAAGATTAAATTTCTCTGTCTGAAGCTACAGGGTACCAGGCTGGGCAGGAGGATGGCTACCTAGCAGCCAGATGCTGCCAATTCTGTTCAGGACCTCAGGGGTGTAGGTCCTTCCTATGAGGACAGCCTAAGGCTCCCACTAAAGACATGACACACCAAGGGACTGCAGTGGAGGCATATGAAGTGGATGCTGCTCAAAGACTCAGGGCCACTGCAGTTACAATCTGGGATAAGTGAATAAGTGACCTCTACTCTCTGCTACATACAGTGACTCCAGACAGACATGGAGAGCCCTTGATCGTCACCACTCAGTCCGACAGGGAGGCACTTCATACCACACTGCGGCTGACAGAGACTGGGTACCAGGACAGGAATGCCAAGGCATAGTCACCACTTGACAAGCAATGGAGAGCAACGTAGATTTATCACAAACCATGCTCTATCCTCAAGCAGTGGCCTCCTGCCCTCGTCAGTCCAGCTATGAAGGCTCTCACGGTGCCAAACCAGCCCTGTTTGCACATGTGAGATTTATCCTCCCTTTCCCTGTGCTTTTAGATCATTGTGTCTATATATTTAAAGGGGGTTGTGGAGAAAAGGCCCTTCCGACAGATGATGCCTGCAGAGGAGTAAGGCCTTGATGGCAGAAAGATGAGGAGAGACAGTGATGAGCCTTTTCAGCACTGGTGCTCCACAGTCTGACGATGATGTACTTTACAGAGATTCTGTCTGGAGGCTTGGCTAGAAATCCCATTGCCACAATCAGATCTATGAGCTTGTAAGTTTTGTGGAACTGTGGAAACCCTTAGCCATTATTTCTCCAAGCATCTCTGTTTCCTCTGCCCTCTGGAAGGCCCCAGGGACATGATGTCAGGCCACGTGACATCATCTCAGAGTGACGCTTTATGGGCTGTTTGCTCCATTTCATTTCTAGCAGTTCCCATTGCTTTCTTCAGTTTATCCCCTCTCCTTCTGTTGTGTCTAGACTCTTGTCCATCCTCACCAATAGGTTGTACCTTTTTAAACTGTGTAGGCCTGACTTGAAAAGACAAGAAGCCGGGAGACTCCCGGAAGTCTAAGGGGAGAGGCTGTTCACAAGAAGGGAGGGAGTAGAGAGCTTGGGAGAAGCAGCCAGCAGCAGAAAGGGCAAAGGGAAGAGGAAGGGGAAATGGGAGGACTGTATTCTGAGCACAACAGAGCTAGAGGCAAAGGCACCCCTGAATGTGGATGGAAGATAGATGTAGAGAAAACGTCTTTGAGAGGCTAGAACAAACCTGGCACCGGATGCCTCAAACTCAGAGACTGAACCCATGACAGGGGTTCTCTACCCCAAGGACAACCCCAAAGTCACCACCATGCAGGGCAGGGGTCGTATCGCTGCTCTGCCCACCATGACACACGCCCTTGTTACAACTCTCCATACAGCTCCAACAGAAGGCGAGCAGCTGCTCAGGCCAGCCCAAGGCAGAAGATGGGCTGACAGACAAGGATCCCTGCCAGATCTCCCCTCGTGGAGAAGAGAGGCAGCACCTATGAATGTGACAAAGTAATAGAGGATGAAGTAAAAGGCACTGGAGCAGAAAGAACGGAAAGTTAACCCCTGAAGGCCTGGGCACCCCCCAGTTTGAGACACTGTCCTCCAAACCAACAGTTATTAAAGCTTTCAAACATCTCCCAAGAGTTCTGGGCCCCTCCCACTGCCTACCTCCTACCTCCTAAAGTAGCTATCCCACCCTGGGTCCCAGATGCAGGACCCTTGTAGAAGAGGGACAGTTCTTATTAAAGTGATGCTAAGGTACACCTGTTCTGAAGCAGGCCTAACTCTGGGGGCCTGCTCATGGCTTACAAAGTGATAGGCAAGCCCAGGAACAGGGGCATTGGTAGAGAGGGCTCACCAGAGCAGCCTACGTTCCAGTCCAGTCTCTCATCTAAGCCAGCCTCAAGACCCTAGACTTCTCTCTAATGTCATACATTCCAAGGCCAGCCTCCCTCCACTGGCCATCTGCATCCCAGCTCCTGCTCACGCTTTGTCTGCACCAGCAATTGAGGGTGCAATCTTAAGCTCAGCCAGCAGCACTGACAGTCTTCGGTGGACTCAGACCACCCCACAGCCACTAGAATGTGAGAAGCTTTTCACTAGGACAGTCACACTATGCCGTGACCGAGCATGCAAGGCAACTCAGCACTCTTCAGGAACAGCCAAGACTCAGGTTCCCTTGGCCTGGGACCCACGCCACAACTTAGAGATGACTCACCGTGAAGTGCTCCTGTGACTTGTAGTTTTCATCCAGGTAGACACGCGCCCTGTTGTATTCTTTCATTGCGTCACTTGATAGTAGTTCCCTGGGAGAGAAAGAGTGAGCACAGTAAGCAAAGCCCAAACGCCACGCCTTCCCACAGATGTGCTCCCAGTCACAAGGCCCTGGTTAAAACTTTTTCACATACCCAGAGACCCACACAGCCACTAATGGGGCAAAGCAGGAGGGAGGGAGGGCGGAGGGGAGAGAGGAGGATCAGTGACAGCCAAGGTGAAACCAAAGTTCAACGTGTCCTCGGCACTCGGAGAGCAGCCCACATAGCGGGCTCGGTCTCCACTCAGGCCCATGAGATGCCTACGCCCCAAGGCCTCCCCGGGATGAAGACACTGATGAAGGACAGTGACAGCAACTAGCATTTCCTTTGAGTTCAATCCCCAAGACAAACAAGGTGGAAGAAGAGAAGCCACTCCTGCAAGTTCCTGTCTGACCTCCACACACATGCCATTGGTACACTTGTGCTCCGCCCCACATACACAGAAATGTGATTAAAAATTTACCTGACGTGGGAAGGAGCAAAATTGGTGCTGAAATTTTTTCTGAAATAAGCTATCAACAGATCCAGACCCAGAAAGGCAAATGTAACAGGATTAACTGAAAGAATCTTAAAATGGTGAATATAAATATGATCAGAGCCCTAAAGGAAAATAGAAACATACAGAAGAAAGGAGCTTCTGGTGCTGACCAACGAGAATCGGGGTTTCACAGGATGGACTGAGAGTGGGCTCCCCTGTACAGCAGTGGGGAAGTGCGGAGCCTCTCTGGGCAACACTGAATCTAAGGGGGGATGTGAAGAGCAGCACCTGCAGACACGGGGCACTAATGTTCTCCAAACTTGGTCGAAATAAACAATATTAAAGCAGAGCACAGCAAACTGAGCTGCTACAAAGCAGCTACATGTAGAGGAAAGCGAGCCTCCCGCGGGGAAAGCACATTATATACAAGAAGATGAAGATGGACACAAGGGCTGGGCTCTGGTCAGAAACAATGAAACACAGGAGACAATGACACAGCCTCCTTGAAGTAGTGAGGGAACTGACAAGCTCCCATTCATTCCTAATAAACGCAGCTTTCAAAAATGAGAACAACAACCTCATTCAGACAAACAAAGGCTGAGAGAATCGGCAGCAGCTGACTAGTACTGAAATAAACAGTACAAAAAGCTCTATGGCTAAGAAATACGGTCCAGGTAAAAGCTGAATCCAGCCCAGAGCAAATGGCACTGTGCAGGAAATGCACAGGGAGGTACCCGACAGCCCTCAGCCTTCTCTTCAAAGCCAGAGCAGCAAGGCATGCGCCACTGCCACACACAGCACACTGAAGGGACGGTAGTGGCGAAACCTCCCTCTCGAAGGCCACTGGCCTGCGGGTGCCCAGGGCTCAGCACCCACTGCACCTCTCCCTTCAGATGCTCTGCTGCTCTAGCCCACAAGCTTTTCTTTTCCTTATCAATGTGCGGTTCTTGGCATAAACACTGGTTTCTGTCAGTGACGCGTGCTGCAGATGTTTTCCATAAGGTGACTTAGATCTTCTTTTGTTCTGAATATCTGTAACAATATGGCTCTCTTTAACATGGCAAATATGTAAGTCTTACCTTTCTAAGCTGCACATTCCGAAAGAAACCCTCCCTTCCTCAAAGCTACAAAGACACCCTGTGGTATCTACAACTGGAATTCATTCTGAGGCAAGGTAACCACGAGGGACAAGGGACGTTGTGACACAGCATCTTCCTGACACAAGACTCGGCCCTTCTTAGCCTGCAGCAGGCCATGCACCAAGGAAGCAGGGAGTGGTGCAGTCTGGCCACACATTTTGCACAGCATGTCTCTGCTGCAGCCAGAGCTGGTGCCCTGGCCAACAGAACGCTGCCTTCGTTTTCCTCAAGATCATTTCAGCTGTTTTCGGTACTATGCTTCTCCATGTGATCAGTATTTGCTTATAGAGTGTCAGGGAAAATGCTTTTAACACTTTCATTAAAACTGCCTTGAAGTTATAGACCATTTGGGAGAAAGGTGCAGGGTTTTTGAAACCTGATCAAGCTCCAAGACCTTGACTGGTGGGAATGTAGCACATGTTGCTTGGAAGAAACTCTCTGGTGGGAACAAGTTGGTTACAGGATCTTTCTACACAGAGACCTTGAGGTTCCCAGCTGTCACCAGCAGGAGCATTGGAGCACTGAGGAAACACTTCCTCTTTTCTTGTCAAGCTTAGGCCAGATGCAAACAGAAGTAAAGGGGCAAGAAAAAGTGGCAACAAGGGCCAGTAAGTGGGTAACGGCACCTGTTGTACAATCCTAGAAACCTGAATTTGATTCCTGAAACTTGCTGTGGGATGGTCTTTCTGTATACTGTGAATATGTGTTGCTACTATTGGTTAATAAAGAAGCCGTTTTGGCCTATGGCAACACAGATATAGCCAGGCAGGAAATCCAAGAGAGATACAGGAAGAAGAAAGGTGGAGTCGGGGAGATGCTGCAAGCTGCTAGGGGTGGGGGTAACACAAGATGTAATAGAACACAGGTAAACCCACAAGACATGGAGTGATACAGAGATTAATAGAAATGAGTTAATTTAAGCTGTAATAGCAAGTTAGCCTGAGCCATAGAGCAAACAGTTTGTAATTAATATTAACCCTCTGAGTAATTCTTTTATAAAAATGTCTGCTGCCCAGGTGGGACCTGGTGGGACCAAGAAACTTCGAGCTACATCTGGGCACCCAACATGGGGCCAGATTTCCGCATAAAACCTGACAAAAGCTTATAAAGGGATTCTAGACCCATGCTGGCAGCACTGACAGCTCTTTCCAGAGGTCCTGCTACCGAGCACTTAAATGGGGTTTGTGGGCAATGTGCTTGCTACAAGCTGCTTGATGGAGGCATAGACCCACAGCTTCCCAGAATTGAGATGGTGAGCATGGCTCCCAGAATTGGCAGTGAACATACCTCCGCCATGTTGAAAAGCCAAACAGAGCAGAGCCAGCAGCCAGGGCACCACTTCAGTTCTAGCCATGCAGCTTAGCAGTTTAAAAACTCTCTGGGTCAGAAAAGAATTAAAGATACATAATAAAATAGATTCAGATGGAAAATAACCTCTAAACAGGTTACACTGTGTTTAAAATTATACATAGGCTTGGGAGAAAAAAAGAAAAAGGATATAGAAAGTCCTTAAAAAAGAAATAGAATTTTTTTTAAAAAAGCCACGTAAAAATGGAAAATACACAGAGAGTCTGGATACTGTATATAATTGTGCTGTCTTTGAGATTTTTTTTTTTTTAACTATAGAGAGACATTTGATTGTGGGGGCTGCTAAGTTAAACCAATATATATATTTTAAAGGTATCTTGACTTCAAAATCTGGGTCTAAGGATATGATGCTTTGGAAAAAAAGGTTCTGCTTTTGTTTCCACAGAAGTTGAGAAGCTGTGGATTCCTTCCAGGTTATTATAGTTCCATCAAGGAAGAACCCCTGAGAGGTCTCCAATGGGATCTATTGCCCAGATGATCCAACATCCAGAACAGCTTCAAGGCAATTGGCTGAGATGATCAGCCTCACAGACTACTATAGTCAAGACTTGACCATAATTCTAAATTTCCTCAGGATCCCCATAAGATTACCAGCACCCACAATCAGCAGGAAGTAGTATGAAAAGCTACACCCAAATTTCCCAAATACTGTTTATAAATGTTTGTTAAAAATGTTGGTTTTTATTTAAAGGAGGTTGATTATAAATGCAATTTCTTTCTAAAAAAAAAAAAAGGATATAATACAGAAATGATTAAAAAAAGATAGATTATTGAATCAACTTTGATCCAAAAAAACAACTGTTTATCTCAAAATATTTATATTGATATGGATTTTGGTTTATTGACACAAATTTAAGGTCAATTTTGTTACATGGTATGTATATTTCTACTCTTGTTTAAGGTATTATGTTTATGCAACTCATTTAAAATTGTAATGTATAATTAAGAAATACACATTAATAATTAGCCATCTATGATAATCAAACTTACAGTCATGTTAGTTAAATTTTTTTAGGTATACAAAGATACATTTCAATTAGATAATCTTCAAACACTTCAAAAACCTACAGAATATGGCATTTAAAATGTTTTAAGAACTTGGACTTTTCTAGACAATGAGACACAACTGCTCCTGGCAGCATCAATTACTTCAAAGAGGATGATGGGCATCGAAGAAACTCATTATGGAGTTTGCTTACAATATGGAAAAGGCTAGCCATTTGAACAAGAAACTGTTCCCGCCTGGACTGCTTGACAGTATGTTGTATAAACTGGACATACAGAACCCACAAGATGACCACTGAACTTTGCCAAAGCAAGGTGGGATGGTCCTTCAGGTTCCTGCTTCACAGAAGAAACTGCCAGACATTCTGCAGGACACAGAGAAAAGTGACTGATGAATTTTGCCAAAATAGGCAGAACAGTCTTTCAAATTTCTTGCTTCTCTGAAAAGTCTGCCAGATACTCTAGACCCATAGGCTGAAGATGGATGCCCTAACATTACAAAAGAACTTTGGATGATTGTCCAGACAGCCAGATGTCTCTGTCATTTCCAGAATTATGGAAGTTTCTGGCAACGCACTTCCTGTTTACTCAGATAATATTAGATCCTTCTGGGGTCTTTGATGGAGTTGAAGACTAAATTGTTATAACTATAGTTTTCCTTAGTCATGATAAAAGATAAATTAGATATGAAACTTTAGACTCACCAGAGTATAGGACAGAGTATTTTAATTTTTTCAAATACTAATAGACTAGATATTATAACTGTAATTCTTGCTTGATAACTGTTTTGTTATATGTAATTTTATTTTGTTAAAGTTAAAACCTCCCTTTTTGATTAGACAGAAAAAGGGAAGTGCTGTGGTATGGTCTTTCTGTATGCTGTGAATATGTGTTGCTACTATTGGTTAATAAAGAAGCTGTTTTGGCCTATGGCAACACAGGATATAGCCAGGCAAGAAACACAAGATACGGGGAGAAGGCGGAGTTGGAGAGATGCTGTGAGACGCCAGGGGGAAAAAGATGTAATAGAACATAGGTAAAGTCACGAGACACGTGGTAATACATAGATTAATAGAAATGGGTTAATTTAAGATGTAATAGCTAGCTAGCCTGAGCCACAGACCAAACAGTTTGTAATTAATATTAAGCCTCTGAGTGATTATTTTATAAAAAACAAACAAACAAACAAACAAAAAACACCTGGGACCTGGTGGGACCAAGAAACTTCAATCTACAGGAACTCACATAAAAGTTGAAAAAACTGACTTCAAAAAGTTATCTTCTGACCTCTACATGAGCTCTGTGGCATATGCACAGCCCCTTACTTATACAGACACACAAAGTGTGTCTCTGTCTCTGTCTCTCTGTCTCTGTCTCTCTCTCTCTCTCTCTCTCTCTCTCTCTGAGGCAGCAGCAGGGCCAGGGATGGAATGAACACCAGAGACTCACAGGGTAGGTAGCACCTTCAGTGCATACCAGGAACTGAGGGAAAATCATAAACTGAGGACCCAGCTGTGTTCATGCCAAGCTGTTCCAATAGAGGGCAGGTCCCAGGAACACCACATGGACATTTCTTCTGCAATATTCCCCATGGTCAAAGCTGTGGCCTAGATGACTTATTTCACAGCCATACACCAGGAACAACAAATGACCTCAATGCAACCCTGATGTGGTTCTACAATCCTTTCAGAACTTCACTCCATTTCTCCACTGAAAACTATATCCAGGATTCCGTAAATTTTAACTGTTCCTCTTCATCCCTAGTCACCTTTCTGGTCACTGTTAGGATGCTTCTAGAAGACCAAAAAAAAAAAAAAAGAAAAAAAGAAAAGAAAAAAGAAAAAAGAAAAAAAACAAAAGCAGAATGGGTACAATGGTGTCTGAGGGCAAACAGGGGCTTCGGAGCTGGGTCCAAAAGCCACAGAAGAGGAAGGGCCCCAATTCCAGACCTGGAGCCCAGGGTTGAGTACCTGCTCGCTGTTCCACTCTGTCTCCATTCACATAGCCACCTCAAGAGACCCCATTTCCCTTGTTCCTGGGCTGAGCCCAGATGGTTCTGTCCTCTAAGGAGCCACAGAGCACAATTTGTACTGGCTCTACACATACAGTGCCTCCTTCCTAGATGACATAATGTTACCTCCCAGGCATTCAAAGCACAGAAGCTGCTGTAGAACCCAGTCCTGCCCATCATCCATCATCCACTGCAGCAGGCTGGCTAGCATCCATCCACCGTAGGTGCTCTAATGGGTCCCCAAGACCTGCCCCCCTAGCCTAGCACAGGTGCTTACTCTTTGGAGGCAAGCAGCTGCCGGACCTCTGAGCCACACCTCTCTGGGGAAAGTTGAAACTGCCTCAACATGACCCACAGATGAGTTTCAAAGAGTGGCATTCAAGACCACATCCCATCCAAAGACCCATCCCACAGTCCACAGGCTCCACTGAGACTTACTTGACAAACTTGTCCACATGAGACATGGAGGCCTCATAGTTTTTCCCTCCGAATTCTTGGCAGTGCAAGGCCATGAAGTGAGGCTTGTGTGCGTGCAGGACCTGGGGAGAAAGCATAGAGTTAGAGCACAAAACCACGGCAAGGTAAAGTGGCACATCTCAAATGCTGCCTCCATAGCCAGTGTACCTAGAGCCAAAGGTTTAGAAGCTATTTGGGGGTAATGAGCACCCCACCCATGGCCCTACAGCTTCTGCATTTCCCTGCACTCCAGGTACAGCTTCACATTGCTTCCATACGAGCATCATAAGCAGCCCTGCAGTTGCAGAAGCTGTGAGGCGGCAAGGCCAGCTGCTGCTGCTCAGCCTGGTGGCAGGTGCTCCAGGACAGCACCAGAAGGGAGTGAGTGGATCTCAGCTACATAGTCATTATACTGGGGAACTTCCCCAGGGCCCAGGATTAACATCAGCACATGATGATGACCACGCCACGTGGGCAGTGGCCACCAGTGGACAAAAGACTTTCCTCTCAAAGGTAACAGCCACAGGCTGATCTCTCCCATCCCTGCAGCCTCTAGAAGCCACCTGTCCCAACGGTGGGCTATCTACAATGCATGCTTTCCTCAGAGAGGTGAAGGCTGTGGTGCAGGGGCATAGTGCCCACCTGGAGCTCTTTGTCATCCTGCAATTTTGTCACTGCATTCCTGACACATAGTGTAGCACAAGAAATGGGGGTGAAGGGTGAACTGATATAATGATTTTCATAGACTCAGGACTTCAGCTGAGTCCAGCTTCCTAGAACTCCTCAGAATGTTACTACTTAGCTCTATTAAACTGAGAAAGGGTAGAGTGAAAGTGGAGGAGTAACGTAACGCTCAGACATGGATGCTGGTATCCATGGTGATGCCCCTGCTTCCTATTAAAAATGAAGTAACACCAATGCTAGCAGTCTTCAACTCAGTTCATGACAGCTGATGGGAACCACTTTAATAACCTCCTGTTCAAAGGCCTGGACACCGTGTCCCTTTGTGCAGGCACCTGCTAGCTTCTCTGCATCTTCCTTTGAAGTGCCCCAGGCCCAATCAGGAGGAAGTTCCCCCAAAGTCACAACTTTTACTTTATGAACAGTTACATAACAACTCTCTGCAAGTCTTCAACTCTGTCTTCATCGAACTTCCAAGTAACATTTTCCCTTTCTAAATGAGTTTTTATTGTTGATTAGGCAAATAGCCATTAGTAGCACAAAGGTCAATATTTGAATGACTGTAACTCAAGGTTCAACTATGATCCTATATATCTTCACAAGAGAAGGATCTAAGATCAATAGCTACATGAGGACCCCCACCCCTACCCCGTGGGCTGTGAAGGAAGGAGCTACAGACTAGCAAGAAAAATACCAGCCTAATAGTCAAGCATGGCATGACACCAGACATAAAAATCCTTCCCCAGACACCATGGGCACTGCTCAGAAGGAGTTTAGACTCTGTCAGACACTCCAGAAGAAAAGATAACCTCACCAAGACAGACAGGAAGGTAGATCAGATCATGCTATGGCCGTAAGATAACTTTAAGTAGATATCACCTGGAAGAGGGCTAGTGCTATCTTCCACATGACAAAACAATGGGACCCACAGCAAGACTTAGACTCAGGGGAAAGGGACCAGGAGAAGAAGGAGCACAATAGATGGGTGGGTACTCTGAAGGGCCACACTTACCCAGCCGATCAGTCTGCTCCACTGAAGGTCCCTGGTTAAAAAGAGCAGTTTCTGTCTTTAATCCCAGCACTTAGTAGGAGGAGGCAGGCAGATCTCTGTGAGTTCAAAGCCAGCCTGGACTACAAAGTGAGTTCCAGGACAGGCAGGGACTAAGACAACACAGAGAAACCCTCAAAAACAGAGCAGTGTCTGATAGACAGCTACAAACTGAATGCTAGCAAATGGGAGATGCTAACCACACACAGCAGGAGTCAGCACAGCCACAGGACCAGAGCAGTAATGAGCCCACCTGAGCATCAAGCAAAGCTACAGCCAGCACCAGGGCCAGAGAGCACAGCCCGTGTCCCACAGACACTTAGGGCAGAAGATCACCGTGTGGATCTGAAAGCACAGACATAGTAAAGAGCCCACCAGATTCACCAGGGAGGACCTTAGCCCCACTGTGACTGCTTCAGAAAGGGGATCAAGAGCTCATCAAAGCAAACCCCAAACAACTCTGAAAATCTCGGGGTCCTGAACATCTGGCTTAGGGGCACAGGACATAGAAGCCGAAGCCCCACACAGATCACAAGAACAACTCTAGAAGGATAGCTGGCCGGCTGGCAGGGGTCAAGGGGTGCTTTAGGTTTTTTCAGCTACACTAAATTTTTAAAAAATAAAGTATGTTTGCATGTTTCTTGTATAATATCAGCGAAGACTTTTAAAGGAACAGAGGGAGTGATGAGTAGACCCTCACAGGAACTGTTAGATGAGGGCCAGCACTGACAAATTCTCACCTGACCCAGGCTGGGCAGGAAGCATCTTCCTAATCTCATTGTAAGTTCCCAAGCACCACCTCTGTCAGCTGTGGTGTGTGTGGCATAGGCTTTGGCTTTCCCTGAAAACCAGGGTGCTTTGCAACTTCAAGAACATGAACCTGATAAGTGGTGAAGTGTGCCCAAGGACAGCACCCAAGAGCTTTGCCTAAGGCCCTGCACACCAACGACTTCATCTTGCCCTGGATTCTAGTCTTCAGCACTGAGATTTGTTCTCATACTGGACTGGTGGTCTGGAGATCACCCCATAGCTACCACTGTGTACCTTGGGGCCAGTTCCTGCCCTGAATAAGCTACTTCTAGTAATTAAGAATGTGGCTTTGCCCCACAGGTGATGGGAAGAAGCCATGAGCTGGCATGAGGAAAATCCGTAGGTCACTGCCACCCGGCAGGGCTCCTTTGTTCCTTTCATACCTGGACAATTTGACTTGGGTCCCATCTGCATTATACTTGGAGATATGGAGTTCACCAGGACAATTACAACACATCCACCACGGCCAGGGAAGCAAGAGGCACTGTTGTCTCCCGAGATCCCAACAGCCTGTGTCACTAGGGTATAGTTGAGGAGTGTCACCTTAGAGGGCCAAGCCAGGATGGCCTCACCTGGCCACAGCAGCAGCACCAGAGGCATGTGCTGGGTAGACATTCCTTGTAGGTTCCACACACTGGCCCTAGCTTGGGCCACTCTGCTACAGTGCATGCTTCTCTCATGAGAACACACACCTAGGAACTAGCACTCAAACAGGAATATCATTCAGAACTACATCCAGGTGCTCTTCTGGTGTGCCCATTCTCCTTGTGGACTTATATCCAGGTGTTCTGCCTGTGTGTCCATTATTATAGACTAACATCCAGGTATCTTGCTGGTGCACCCGTTCTCCTCATGGATTTACATCCGGGTGTTTTGCCTGTGTGTCTGTTCTCATAGACTAACATCTAGGTGTTTTGCCTGTGTGTCGCCTCTTATGGACTTACGTCCAGGTGCTCTTCTGGTGTGCCCATTCTCCCCATGGACTTATGTCCAGGTGCTCTTCTGGTGTGCCCATTCTCCTCATGGACTTACGTCCAGGTGCTCTTCTGGTGTGCCCATTCTCCCCATGGACTTATGTCCAGGTGCTCTTCTGGTGTGCCCATTCTCCTCATGGACTTACATCCAGGTGCTCTTCTGGTGTGCCCATTCTCCTCATGGACTTACGTCCAGGTGCTCTTCTGGTGTGCCCATTCTCCCCATGGACTTATGTCCAGGTGCTCTTCTGGTGTGCCCATTCTCCCCATGGACTTATGTCCAGGTGCTCTTCTGGTGTGCCCATTCTCCCCATGGACTTATGTCCAGGTGCTCTTCTGGTGTGCCCATTCTCCCCATGGACTTATGTCCAGGTGTTTTGCTGGTGTGCCCATCTCCTCACAGATGTACATCAAGATGCTTTGCTGCTGGTGTACCTGTTCTCCTCATGAACCATATTTCAAGAGACTTGGCAGTATGGTTACATTCATAATAGATTCATCTGCAGGCCAACATCACACCCAGAACTTTCCATGTTAAGAAAGACCTTCCAGGCTGGGTGGTGGTGGTGCACACCTTTAATCCCAGCACCCAAGAGGCAGAGGCAGGTGGATCTCTGGGAGTTCAAGTCCAGCCTGGTCTACACAGTGAGTTCCAGGATGCAGAGAAACCCTGCCTCAAAAAACGAATAATAATAACAATAACAATAATAGAAAACATGCTTCCAGGTGCTCTGGTATTTTCAAGCTCTATGAAGTAAGCTGAAATCCACGTCTGCTCAACCCCCGTGATGCATGTCCTCAGGGCCCTGCTCTCTCTTCTGTAGGTCCTCTTCTCTTGCTTCTTCAGCTATACTTTTCTTAGGTTGGAGGAATTTTTTAGCTGCATAATTACCCACCATGTGGTGATTGAGTCCCTCTTGGGTGAAAACATGGATGACTGAAACATTATGTGGCATAGGACTGTAAACGGAATACAAAGGAAGAGGTGGAGATCAGAGCAGAAAAAAAGTCATTTTAAATAACCACAGTTCAAGTGTTCCTAGTTTTCTGAGATTCACAAACTCTAGAAAGTTGATGGATTTCTGGCAAGCTAAGCCAGAGAAAACATCACCAAATCTATGAAAACCAAAGACTGAGAAAGTCCTCCATCCATCTAGAGACAAGCAAGGGAACACGGACTCAGTGGAGATATTCTGGGTCCCCAGGTGTCCTGCAGGGGACAGATTCATATTCCAACAAGAACACAGGCCGCATTCATCAGGAACAAAGGCAAAATAAATACAATCTCATAGAAGATGAAAATTCAAAAAAATACCAACCACAGACCTGCTCTACCCCGAGCAGCACTGGGGACACGTGTTTCCAAGAGGCTTTTGGAGTCCTTGGAGTGAAGAAAAAGCCTGGGCAACCACAAAGATGGTTTCTTACTGCTTTAGATACGTAGCTTCCAGGATGGCTGAATCTAATCCCCAAAATCTGTCCTGCCAAATTTCATATATACATATATCTACATATATTGAACACAAGCTACACATGCATGTGCACACACACAACATACAAACTATGATACATGTCTTTATACATAAGCAGAATAACCTACACCACAGCCTCAGTGTGGCTGAAGACAATAAAATGGCTACCACCCCACCCTGGGTCAGGGCTCCCAGATCAGCGAAAGTTAGGTCAGGAAATGGAAGATGTCCCAAGGACTCCAGGGCAGATTCTGGGACATTAGTGTGTGGGCTCAAGGAAAATCTCAGGGATCTGCAATTTGAAGTAGGTAAGCACAAAGAAAAGAAAGTAAGAAGCCACCCCAGGTAACTGGGTAGGAAAGCATGAAGAAAGGAAAAGCCCAAAAAGTAGCATTTGACAAGACAAGAAGTAACTAACAATCAGGAAAATAAGCAACCAATGAGGGTACCTGGACTCAACAACTGACAGAAGAGGGCGCCAGCACACCAGGAATCTCACCAACTACCACCATCGCCTGCAGCAGAAGCATGGATAAGTTCTAGGAGTCCCTGGCATCCTGCTGAAAACCCTACAACCTGGAGGTTAAAAAACCCTACAACCGGGAGGTTAAAAGGTCCCGACTATAGAGAATTCTCTGCAGCACAACCACACAGTAGAGTAAGCCACATCACTGCGCCCACAGAGCCAGAGCTACTCCAGTCAGAAACCAAGAGCCACAGACTGGGAGATGAGGACTGCAGGAACCTCAAGGAAGGGACAAAGTTAACGGCATAGATAACAAATCCACAAAGGGCACCAGAAAAGAACAAGTAAAAGATAAATTCCACAACTAGTAACGTCAGCAACATGTCCATAAGAAGTTCCTGGCGGGAAGAAAACAGGATGATGGAGTCGGGGGCAAGGGAGGAATAATGCAGAACTGAAGCAGAAAAGCCAGAGCAGCACTGATCACCACCATCAAGGAACAAGACTTGAATTTGCCCAGGAACAGGCTCCTGGAGCACCGAAAACAGAAACTCTGAAGCATTAACTCCAAGAGTCACAGGCCTCCAGGGCAGAAAACCTACAAACAATAATGGCAAAGACCCAGGCTAAGGCTGGACTCTGTAAAAGCAATGTCCAAGGAAGGTAAGCACAGAAATACCTTCAGAGACATCTCAATGAGAAATGCAGACTGGGAGTACTATCAAGGCAGGTTCTCATGAGAAAATGTAGCATCTCTAAGCCATCAGGGTAGGGACTATCTGGGCTCAGCTAGCCACTCCTATCGGTGTATAAACTGAGTTTTTCAGGGAAAACACAAGACCAGTCACATGCTGGGCCTCGTGTCCAAAATCAAATTTGGCTAGTAGGGGTGCAGACCTCAGGTTTGAAGCAATGATAGTGCCTGTTATGTTCTTCAGCATGCACAGATGCAATTCTATGCCACATGTAACTCTTTACAACCTCAAGATTTCCACACAGCACACAGGTACAATAGATCAGATCTCAAAGACAGTGGGGCATTTTTACCTCTGCCCTCATGCACTCAAAATGATGTTTCCACCAATGACAAGCCATGTGTATGACAGTGCTCTCCAAGACTGTAATGAAGCTGGAAATCCTACCGCCCCATGATGTCATGATGTGTTTCCATCTGTGGTGATGCCAGCACACAGCCAATCCTACTCAGCCAGTGTTGTACAAGCACTATAGAACAGCCGGCCATAGTGACTGTTCCTGGTGTACATATTTAGTATGCTGTATCTTCAGAGATACAGTGTTCAGTTCCTCCTTACTAAAAAAGGCTTCCCTAAAATAGTCTGCCTACTGTGCAGCAACAGCCTCCTCCATCTCTAATCACCATATCTCCTTACTTTACTACATCCAGGGACTACGCTGAATGGCTGGAGTATGCTCTGGATGCTTGCTTGGCAAAAGTATCTCATGCTTCTCAGAATGAGTCCCTACTGTTAAGTGACACCTGACTGTGTATCACAAAACTAGAGCAACCACCCAAAATGTTGATAACAGGGCAAACACCTAAAACAGAAACGAGATCAGAATGCAAAACCCAAAGCAAAGCAGGAAAGGGAAACAACAAAAAGCCATGTGTACATACAGCAAGCAAGCATAGAGAAGCCCCAACCCAGCGGCATCAGTGCTCACAAGGGTAAGGCCGTACCTGCTCTGTGTGATGTGGCTGTGTAAAAGGAAACAGTCTGAGATCCTTCCCAGAACCAAACCCACTGAGACAGTCACCAGTCTCACAGGGCCTGTGGCAATGTACCAGATGGCCCTGGAGTCAGACATATGTCCTGCTGCAGTGCCCAGCCTGGAAAGCAAGTAAAAGGTAGGAAATACAGGGCGAGCAGAGAGGCCTCAGGTGTGCTGCCAGCCAGGGCCCCACATTACGAAGGTACAGGCTTGAAGCAGTTATGCAGAGAAAGACCCACTTTGCAGTGAGCACGCTGGGGTATGGGGATGGGGGTGGGGGTAGTAATGATGACAGAAAGGCCTCAGAGGATGAATACTTCAGAGCCATCAGAGAGGAAGACAGAAAAACAACCTGGAGGGAGGGACAATGACCCAAAGCACATTGGACAAAAATGACAGTGACAACATATATACACGTTCAGACTCACGGTCACATACGCATGTGTACACAGGTGAACATTCACCATATTCTCATTCATACAAACACAATCAGGACACAGGACAGATAATTTTTGAGTCAAAACCTATCTATGACAACACAGAACCACATGCTCAGTGCCTGCAGGATGCGAGTTCTTGTCAGGGTGTATTCTCCAAAAGAAGCCTCTGCTGCCCATAAATCAAGTCTCAGTGAATCCTAAAGGATGGAAGTCACAGAAACTGTCCTCTCACCACAGGATCAAGAGTCATAAGGAAAAGAACATACGTTATTAGGGTCGGTTTATACAAATGAATGAATGAATGAATGAATGAATGAAACTAGAAATGCTGACTCGTCATAAAGCAAGGTAGCTGCCCAGTGGCAGCAGGGGAAGAGAAGGGATGGCAAAGGCCCCAGGCCTTCCACATGCAATGCATAATCACATCCTGGTCATGCTGAGGGTTTCATGGTATGGACCCATATCAGAATCCCCTCACTAAATATCCCAATTATACGAAGTGAGCCATATGTTAAGAATATAAAAAAAAAAATCACAAAAATTCAATTTCTCCCAGGAGAGCAGTCAGGTCTAACAGTGACCCTGAGCATCTGAGTCCTGGCAGATGTTCACTAGGACTAGATGCTGTCCTTCAAGCACAGTGACAAAGGGCAGGAGACTTCTTTCTTGTTCCTTTGCAGATAATCCTAAGAACATTTGTGGATAATTTGTTCCAGGGTCCAGTTTTGCTTGAAGATAATGGAAGTGGAGGAGCTGGTTTGAAAATCACAAATCTGCTGGGCTGGAGAGATGGCTCGGTGGTTTTGAGCAGTGGCAACTCTTCCAGAAGACCTGAGTTTGGTTCCCAGTACCTACATGCTGGCTCATATCTTCAGTTCCAGGGGACCCAATACATTCTTACAACCTCTGAGGGCATCAGGCATGCATGAGGTACACATACATGCATGTAGGCAAAACACTCCTGCACATAAATAAATAAATGTTTTTAAAAATCTGCCAAGCTCAGATGGGGGTATGGGATTGGCCTGGAGATCATGCCACTACTCTTTATATCCACAGGCTTGAAACTGACCAGGCAAATGTGCTGAAAACACTTGCAGTTTAACTGGGTAGGAACGAAGCCAGAGAGACCAAAAGTTTACATCCCCTTGGGCCAGTGACCATAGTCCCTGCTGGAGCACTGGAATGGAATGAAAAACCACTGTCAAGTGTTACAGTGAGCACGCCTGGATGGTGGAAAATTCTGACCTCCTTCGGGGTCTCTGTCCTCCTCTAGCTCGCTGATGAGAAGGCAGGTTCCTTACAACTGTCCTGTTGTGGCGCTCAGCACGGAACCTGCACCCAGCTCCCACGACAGTGAAGAGCTATGCTCAGACTGTGTGAATCCATACTATACCCAGCTGTCTAAAAGGCTGGCAAAAGGGCCTGACTGCACACTCCAATGAGAGCACATTCAAAACTGAGCCAGCCACTGGACACAACAAAGAACTCAAAGGGGCTTATCAGAAGATAGTAATTTTTAGTGACATGCTGTTGGACATTTTTGGATGACATTATAAAAAATAACTATTTCTTTTACAAGGGAGTGAAGCCATGCAGTAATTTGTAAGGCACATGTAAACACTATGCTGAGGAAGCAGAAGGTCCCAGGGGCACAGGAATAGGATACTGCCAGTCTCTGTGGGAAGACGGGAAGAGGGCCAGCGCCGGGGGTTCTGAGACAGCTGAGCAAGTAACACTTCAGCTGCGATGCCATGTGACAAAGCAGGCTCACAATCTTCCACTAGTTTCTAAAACATCCCGGGAATTACTGCCCGAGGGGACATAAGTCTCCTCAGTGGTCAAAGGAGAGTGCTTGCTCAGCTCACTACGCAGGCAATGGCAGGCTGGAAAAGGGTTGTGCTCAGCACCTACCCACGTCCCCAGGGCCAATGCCTCGAGCACACTAATACACACCAACACCCTGGGGGTGGAAACACCAGTAATTCACTGCCATGCAGCAATTCCAGACTCACAGCACAGGAAGGTCAACTAGGGCCACAGGCAAAGACAGCACAGCCAAGTCATTAGAAGAGATGAGCTCCGAGTGATCTCTACCTTCGGGTTTACTGTCACTTACTTCATTATAGGGTCAGATCATTTGATTCTTTTTCTGGTTTTTCGAGACAGGGTTTCTCTGTGTAGCTTTGTACCTTTCCTGGAACTCGCTTTAGAGACCAGGCTGGCCTTGAACTCACAGGGATCCACCTGCCTCTGCCTCCCCAGTGCTGGGATTAAAGGCGTGTGCCACCACCACCAGGCATATTTTTTTTTAAGATTTATTTATTTATTATGTATACAGACAGAAGAGGGCGCCAGATCTCATTACAGATGGTTATGAGTCACTATGTGGATGCTGGGAATTGAACTCAGGACCTCTGGAAGAACAGTCGGTGCTCTTAACCTCTGAGCCATATCTCCAATCTGATAATTTGATTCTTAATAATAGCAATATTGAATGTCTAGTCCACAAGCTCCTGAGCACTTCCGTAGGCTCCAGTGAGCAAGCCAACCAGCTGTAGCTGCCCATTTAGCAAGGAGTAGGGTCAGCAGAGGAAGAGCAAGCCCTGTCCAGGAACTACACAGAACTGATTCTTGCTTTGCCATCTGTCTCAGAGGCCCCGGGCCTCAGTTGAGGGTCTGTAGTGTATTTGTCCTCCTTAGGCAATTATAAGGGACTGATGAGAATGTATGTACCAAGTTGAGAGTTGGCGGGCCAGATGAACAAGTACTACTATATTTGGCGCTTAATGTGGGGCTTGCATATCCATACAGGGCCAGAGAAAGCGGTCTCTCAGGTAGGCTCGGTATACAAAGGTGCAGCTCTTTTAAGAGGCCTGCTGTGCAGCTGAGCGCTTGAGCAGTTCTCTTTCATTAGCATTTAAAAAATTCAAAATTAACAAAGCACCCATAAAAGATCCAAACTCCTTGTGTAACAATATTTTTCATCCTTATGTGGCTTATTTCTTTATATTACTTTACTTTCTCTTTAAAGACTATTATTTTTAAACTATTTTTTTATGACTGTCTGTAGCCATTTTCCTGGGGATCTTGGTTACAGACATGAGGGGAAAAGCCAAGAAAGACTATACAGGACAGGTGACATATATGCTGATCCCTCAACGTGGGAACAGCTCTGAGACTGGATGAGACATGATAAATCTTGTTGGTTACAGAGCCCTCATGACTGATTATATCACAGTTTGGATATGCAGCATTTTCTGACCATGGAAGACAAATCTTAAACTGCTTGGCTACTTCCATGGAGTGGTGCTGGTGGCTGCCTCCACCCACCTCGGTTCCATGAGAGACTAGCCTCATGCCTCATGCCAGTGGGTACTGGTCCTGGAGCTGCATTTATCCTCCCCAGCTCTGGGAATTTGTTGTGTCTGCCTGAAGCAGGAGTTTGTACCCAGTGTCGGCTGCTCAGTCCAAATGGACTTATAAAGTAGACAGATGCCTTTTTGTTTTGTTTTGTTTTTGTTTTTCGAGACAGGGTTTCTCCGTGTAGCTTTGCGCCTTTCCTGGAACTCACTTGGTAGCCCAGGCTGGCCTCGAACTCACAGAGATCCACCTGGCTCTGCCTCCCGAGTGCTGGGATTAAAGGTGTGCGCCACCACCGCCCGGCTTAGACAGATGCCTTTTACCTATTTAAACATAGAACAAAAAAAATCATCTTTAGCTGACTTGTACACACCACACATCCTATACTTGTGTTAATGCAGATATATATGTTGCCTTTAAAAATTTGTGAGTTTTCAGAAAAAAAAGGACCAGACACCAATAAAGACAAGTAGCTCAGATGATCCAGCCTCTCAGAATGCCTCTGTTACAGTTTCCTCAAAATTCTGCATCCAGAACAATGTCAAAGTTGCTACCTGAAATGGTCCAACCTCACAGACTACTCTAGCCAAGACTTCAGATAAGCTCTACACTTTCCCATCACACAGAGACTAAACAAAAAATAATACAGCTAGCCTTCCCAGGACTTGGTCATTATCCCAATTTTCTCAGGGTCCCCTAAAGATACCATCACCCCCAAGACAACAGGAAGCAGTCTAGAGAAACACAACACCCACATTCCCAAGAGGTGGGGTGGATGGTTTTTGGTCGTTCAATGGATTATGGATGTTTATCATTGTTTAGGGGTGTTGGCTGCAAGTTGTTATTGGTCATAGTCAGGGAGGAAACTAAGCAAAGAAGATTAGATTCAAGGACCTCATTCTGAAAAGAAAAAGGAATACAGGAATGAAAAGATAAAAGCATAGATTATTGAATCTACTTTTAAACTAAAAAAGCAACTACTAGTCTTAAATATTTTACATTGGTATGGATTTTTGTATACTGATACAAATTTAAGGTTATTTTTGTTATACTGCACATATGTTTCTACTCTTGTTTAAGGTATTGTGCCTATGCAGCTCAGTTAACAATATAATGTAAATTTCTAGTCATTAAAAGTTATTCAAATCCTTGAAACTACTATTTATGATAATTAAAAAATACAGGTTAGTAGTTAGTCATCTAACAATCAAATTTGTGACTATGTTAGGTATGTTTTCAAGGTCAAAGAGATATATTTTAGATAGACAGATGGTCTTGAAATACTTCAGAGACCTACAGAATATGGTATTTAAGATATTTTAAAAACACAAGGCTTTTCATGATAGTGAGAAACATCTGCTTCTGGCAGCACCAATATACTTCAAAAAAGGATGGTGGTCATCAAAGAACCTCCATATGGAGTTTGCTTTCATTATGGCAAAGTTAGCCACTGGGCAAGAAACTGCCCTTGCCTCAAATGCTGCAGTATGATGTCTAAATTGGACAAGCATGGCACAAAAGAAGGAGACTGCCAAACTTTGCCAAGACAAGGTAAGACAGTCCTTTGAAATTTCTGCTTCACAAAAAAAATCTTTCAGATATTCTAGGCCTGTAGGCTGAAGATGGATGCCCAATGTTGCAGAAGAACCTTGAGTGATTGTCCAGACAGCCAGTTGTTTCTGTCATTTCTATAGTTTGAGAAGTTGCTTGCTCTGCACTTCCTGTTTACTCAGGTAATACTATATCCTTCTCAGGTCTTTGATGGGGTTGAAGACTGGATAGTTATAGTTACAGTTTTTCTTGTTACCAAATTCAGAAAGGAAATTTACAAAAGAGATGTAAAGTTTGTAAAGGCTGAGAGACATAAAAGTGGTTTAAGTGGTTTATGTAAGAAGATGTTTTAAAGTTTAAAGAGATATTTTTAGAATGGTAATACAGGTTATGATAGAAAGTGGTTTAGGTATAAAACTTTGGACTTACTAAGATAAGATAGATAATACAGTTCTTTCTCTGGATTTGCCAAACACATATGGACTGGACATTGTGAATGTAATTATTACCTTAAAATTGTCCTTATTGTATATAGTTTTACTATGATAGAGTTAAAACCGTTCCTTTTTAATTAGACAATACCTGATAATTGTTATTATATAAAGTTTTACTGTGTTAAACCTTTTCCTTTTTATTTAGACAAAAAGAGGAAAATGTTGTGGAATATCCATACACTATGTGAAGATGTATTACTGTGATTGGTGTAATAAAAAGCTGAACGGCCAATAGCTAGACAGGAGGTATAGGTGGGACTTCTAGGGACAGAGAGAGAATGCAAGGAAGAAGAAAGGTGGAGTCCCCAGCCAGATGCCAATAAGACTCTGAAGAAGTTAGATGCATGGTACAGAGCAGTGGTAACCGAGCCACGTTACATAATGTAGATTAATAGAAGGTTAATTTGAGTTGTAAGAGCTGGTTGGGGACAAGCCTAAGCTAAAGGCCAAACTTTCATAAGTAACAATAAGTCTCTGTGTCATTATTTGCAGGCTGGCAGTCCCAACAAAAAAGTATAACTACACCAAGTACCCAGCACAGGAGGACAAGTGGTATTGCTTTGACATTAGCATTCATGACAAAGGATGCATCAGGGGCTAGGGAGATGTCACCATGTTGGGCACAGAGCTGCCCCCACTCAGGACCAGGGAGGGTGGAGACCTTATGCAAAGTCCTCACAGCAGCTACAAGACAACCAGCTGGCTCCTGGGCTGCCCTTAACTGGCTTCTGGAAGGAGCTTTGTGCCCTTAAAGAGCCTGGGCAGGCAACATAGCTTGAGAGCAGCATGGTCAGTTTTCTTGGAGAAACCAGTAGACCTCAGGGGTTGCCTGACAGCAGGATGTCTATAGGATAGAGTGTAAAGTCAGCTGGTTGCAACACTCAGAAGAGCAGATCCCGCACCTTGCCAGGGCAGCACAATAGAGCCAACCCTGTTAGTGCACGGGTGGGTGAGCCAGCCCTGAAGTTGTGTGCATGGGAGAGCTGCCCCCATTTCTCATCTGTCTTATGGCAGCATGGGTGGGGAAAAGAAGCCCTCCCCACTGCCTACCAATGCCTGGGGCAGGTGGGAGAGCTAGCCCCTGGGAGAGTTGGCCCTGTGGTCACAAGAGTGGGAGAGCTATCCCTGATCCCCATCAGCTGCAACACTTGGAAAAGCAGGCCCTGTACTCCACCAGGGCAGCACAACAGATCCAACCCTGTTAGTGGAGGTGTAGGTGAGCTATCTCTGAAATTGTGAGCATGAAACAGCTGTCCCCATTTCCCATCTGGTGGACCAACCCTATAGCTGCCCATGCCTAGACCCAGGGTTATGACTTGGCCTGCCCCAACATCCACATCATCTATGATCTGCTGGAGCACATGAAGGGACCTGACCCACAGACCCAAAGCTGCAGGATCACTACAACACAGGGCACCAGCAGGATGTCCAGGAAGAATTCCTGTGGGCATTCAGCATTGAACATGTAGAAGAGACCAGGGGCCTCAGACCAGACCAAAGACTCTTTGCAATGAGCACTTGCAAGTAGAGATGTATGGACCAAGGAGTATACAGTGTAACTTCTTGAGCCACATTATAGCTTCCATGACAAGATTTTTAATTCCTTCCCTCTCCACTTTTTATGTTAATTTTTCTCATTTTGTTTTCTTCATTTTTTTTCTCTTGAATTTTGTTTTATTGGGGGGGGGCAGATGCGAAGGGACAGGGAATGAATGGGATCAAGATACATGATGTGAAAATTACATAGAATAAATTTTATTAATAAAAAATGTTAAGTCAGCTGGTATAGGATGCCACATTACGACACCACTAACAGGAAGCATACTGCAAACCAAGCTCCAGCCCTCCACAGGGTGTGGCTGTGTAAGATGTAGAGTTCCATTCAACACTGCCCTTGCCTGACAATGGAAATGACAGGTCTTCTCCCGGACAAAAGGAGCTGCTTCTGACTTAGAGATAACACAATTGGTACAGGGGCTCTAGTGCCATTTCCGTGAACTACATTCTTCAAGGAAAGCTCAAAAATATATTAAATAATATTTAATATTAAGTATATTAAAGTATTTTGGAAAAGAGCGAACCAGACATTTTGAGCAGAAACTGCACAGGGAATTAAATTCACCCATGCAGGTTGGTGCACAGCCTTCCAACAATAAGTCCCTTCTCTGTTTGTGATGTTGTGCAGATGCCCGAATACAGGGCCATACTCAGCTCCCAGGAAGCTTGCACTGTGAGCCTGTGGTCACCAACCCTGTACACTGCCAAGAGCAGAGTTAAAAATAGCAACAACCAGGCCTTGTTAGGTAGGTTTCCTCCAAAGAAGAGTGTTGGTGACCTAAAAAGGAATTACATCCTGCAGGCCATACCACAGGAGCCTCACCGCCAGGATAAGCACAGAGGGACAAAAGAGTTCACCAGCCCTGCTACCAAGGCCAGGCTCTAAACATCCCACTGCCTTTGGGCTCAGGTGTGGGCTCTCCTACATCCCTGTGGGCTGGGCAACAGAGGTACCCTGCACTTGGGTCTCTGGCTTTATAGTGTGGGATCCACTAGATGCAGCTCCTGGTTGGCCCCATCAAATGGCCTCTCTCAATCAAGTCTATGCCTAGCACAGAGGCTCAGCTGGGATGGAGGGGTCTCACTGCTCTACATAGGACACTGTGAATTTCCTTGACCTCGTGGGCAGGCAGCATGGTCGGCTTTGGAATACAGCCCAAGGTTTCTTAATAAGGCCGGGGCTCTTGCTGTGTTCTGTCTTCAAGGGCAGAAACTACTAGCAGTTCCTCTGGGGACCTGAGAGAAGCCTGTAGCCTGTGAAGAGTGACAACCGAGTCAGCTGTGACACTAAGTCCTGTCCTTAGACCCTATGCTTAAGGAATTCTAAGCTATATGGACTGGTCCATTTTCATATAAGGAGTGTGCGCCTCCAACCAAGGTCAGGGCAAATCAAACTGAAGCTCACACAGCACTGCGAGGCCTCCATGTGTCTTCCTGGCTTTCCAGCAGGAAATCATGGACTGACGAGATCAGCCAGAGACGCTGCTCAACACCTCTCTCAGGAAGCTGTCTACCGCACAGAATCACATAAGGTTCCTCTTCACTCTGGCCACTTCTAGATCACTGGTGTTAAAGGCACACAGTAGAGAGGGGGTCCCCATATGTGAAGTACAGAGCCTCTAAGCCCTTGGCAGCTCCTTGAGCCCTAATTATAGTCTGGTCTCCATATCAGTAGTCCCAGCTTCTCCCATCTTCCTCCATTTCCACCTTAACCCCATCAATGCCTTTTAGACTTGGGTCCTCAGAACCAAACTGTACTCTTCCAGGCTCATCTGAGTCACCAGGACAGCTGGCACAGGAGAGCTCTCTAAAGGACTGCACAGAGAGTGCCTGGCTAGGCTGCCGGGACCTCGCAAGACACTCTGTCCCAGGTCTTTCTTCGTCTTAGGCTTTCTGTTGCTGTGATGAAACATCATGATCAGAAAGCAAATTGGGACAAAAGGGCTTATTTGGCTTACACTTCTACAACACTGCCACATCCTTGAAGGAAGTCAGGACAGGAATTCAAACAGGGCAGGAACCTGGAGGCAGGAGCTGATGCAGAGGCCATGGAGGGGTGCTGCTTACTGGCTTGCTCCCTACAGCTTGCTCAGCATGTTTTGTTATAGAACTCAGGACCACCCAGGACCACCAGTCCAGAGATGACACCACCCACAATGGGCTGGGCCCTCCCCCATCAGTCACTGATTAAGAAAGGCCTTGCAGCTGGATCTCATGGAGGCATTTTCTCAATCGAGGTTCCCTCCTTTCAGATGACTTCTAGCCTGTGTCAAGTTGACATAAAACTGTCTAGCACAGTCTTCATGGCTCAATCACCTTTCTTTTTCTCTAAGTGCCCCACCCCACCCATTATCCTCTGACACATCAAATTACATCCAGCCTATGGTGCAGAGGAAGGCTAACAGTCTTGCTGAGTCTCCCATCCCCCTTTTTTCCACCCCACTTTAGGAAGTCACAAGGATCCTCTTCAGGACCTGCTTCCCACACCCCTGTCCCAACTCTGAGAATGTCCACCAGCCCTTCCACAGCACAGCAGATCCTCAGTCCTGCACACTTCTCTCCACAAGGTCCTGCTTGCCTCTTTTTCCAGTTCTGGCTGTTGGCAAGCATGGCTTTGGGACAGCAGTGACAGGGCTCTTATCCTGACAATGGATCAGCCTTGTGGCTGCAGGAACATCTCATAGCCTATTGAAGCCTCAATTTTCTTATCTATAAAAGTGGGTGTGAAGAGTATGTCAATCACCAAACTTCTGAGGAAACTGGAAGGAAGGGCTGAGCACAACAACATCAAAACCCTGGGGGGAGTACCCAGAGCATCACAGCCCAGAGGGATATAGCACATTACAACCCTCAGACACCCAGAGCACTGCAGCCCAGGGCACCCAGTGTGTCACAGCCTAGGGACACCATTACTGACTTAGGAGATGGGAAACAAAAGGAAGAACAAAGACATAAGAGACTATGCGACCTGTCACAACACCAAACTTTCCAATGCATATGAAGCTGACACCACTGTTGCCCAATCATTTTTACAACATTTCACCTGAAGTTCTTCTCCCAGACAAGTATCTTCACACACTAATGGTTATACAGTTGAATAGTCACCACCCTGATGGCAGACCTGTGTTAGCCTGGGGCTGAGCTGCTAGGCCTCTGATCCAGATCAGTTAGGTGTCCCTGCACATCTGAAAATCCATGTTTCTGGAGATCTGCTAAAGAGTGTGCCCTAAAAGAGGACATGAGCAAACAGGATGACCTTGATGTAAACCCACCACATTCCTTCCAAAAGATAGTGTGCTGGCTAGTTTTATGTCAACTTGACACAAGCTAAAATCATCTGAGAGGAGGAAGCCTCAATTAAGAAAATGCCTTCATAAGACTGGGCTGTAGGCAAACTTGTAGGACACTTTTTAAATTTGTGATTGGTGGGCGAGTGCCCAGCCCATTATGGGTGATGCCATCCTTCGGCAGGTGGTCCTGGGTTCTATAAGAAAGCATGCTGAACAAGTCACAAGGAGCAAGCCACTAAGCAGCACCCCTCCATGGCCTCGGCATCAGCTCCTGCCTCCAGGTCCCTGCCCTGTTTAAGTTCCTGCCCTGACTTCCTTCAGTGCTGGACTACAATGTGGACGTGTAAGCCAAATAAACCCTTTCCTCCTCAACTTGCTTTGGTCATGGTTTTTCATCATAGCAATAGAAACCCTAACTAGGACAGATAGTGACCACACCCAGCCCTGATGTGCCTTATGTTGCTGTGGCAACAAGCTCATCAATACAACTCTCAGGTGAAAAGCAGGGAAAGGAAGTTAAGAGTACATCGAGACATTCAGCAGCCAGCCACCTTCCCTGGTGACTGGTTGTACTGCACAGATATGCCTTAAGCATAAAGCACACTTGATTCCCAAGGCAGCACAAAAGCTCATGAAGTATTTTATTACTAACTACACTGATCACATGCTGAAGCAGTAATAGCTTAGAATTACAGGGTTAAATACAACATATTATTAAATAAATTCCATGCACTCAGGAGGCACAGTCAGGCAGACCTCTATGAGTTCAAGCCAGCCTGGTCTACATATCGAGTTCCAGGCCAGTTACATAGTAAGACTCTGGCTCAAAAACAACAACAAAACACAATCCATTCCATTTGTTTCTTTCCATTGTGTTAATTGTGGTCCTGGAAAACTTGAAAGTGTGTTAATTCCCAGATGGTATTTCTAGTGGGGCAGAAGACAGGCCCTCCTGTCAGCTGAGGGCTGATGTGTTCAGAACTGCCAACTCTGAGTGAAGCTGTCTTTCCAGTGTGTGCTCGGCCTGTCCTTTAATAACACTGACACTGTCAGAGCCCAGAGGGAACGTGCTAGGCCTGCTCAGCCAGGCCCTTTCCTCTGTGAACCCTTCAACTACCAGGAGCCCAGGGCAGTCTGCTCCACACAGCACACAGCTACATTCACTCCATGTCACCCAGAGTCCCCAGAGCAAACTGAGGACAGGTGACAGGTGGTGCAGGAAGTGCCTTGTCTGTGTCATCACAGCACCTGAGCCAGGAGAACTCACTGGCACTTACTTTGCAATAACTTCATTAAACCTCACCCTAATGGGGTTGGTGCCATTACTTCAGGACAGGAGTCACAGATAGGTTACAAAGCTTGCTCAGAGTCACATAGCAAAGATGGGCTATGTGTAGTGAGAATGGAACCCTTCCTGTCAGACTCCTGGGCCTGCACTGGGCTTTGCAGCCATGCTCTGAAGCCTATTCCGGGTGGGCATGAAAGGGCCTGTGCCAGCAGGCCACTTAAGGCAGGAAACACGGCCTTGGCATGAAGGATCACTCCCTTCATGGAAGACATGGTCGGCACTCCTGCTTTCAGGGTTTTCTGCTAGAGATAAATTTCTAGAAAAGTATTCATCCATACTTGGGCTCCCTTCACAAAGAGCATATTTATGATTGCTGGTAAGAGTCAAGCAAGATGGTGGCACCTACAGTCCCTGCCACTCAGGAGGTTGAGATGGGAAAACTGCTTGAGTTCACAAGTTCAAGATCAACCTATGCAACAAAGCAAGACCCAATCTCAAATAAAAAAGGACTGCCAATCAGAACCATATGTCATAAACATACTTGTCAACAATGGCAACGGAATTAAATCTCTAGCAATAATATCTTCAAATCAGACAGACCCATCCATCACCTCCAACTCCTCTCCATGCTTGGAAGGGTCACACCTGCCCAGGGAACCTCCCATGCTACAGCTCCCTTGAACATGCTTTCCATCCCAACTCACAGTTGTGGCAGATCTGACCCCAGCATCTCCACTGTAAACCATCGGGGATTGGGTCTGCCCCCATAGGAAGGGCCAAGCTCTCCAAGGTTCTGTTCCTGAGGCCTCCTCTGCAAGCTTCTGCCCCATCTCCCTATATTCCAGGCTGTTCCTGGTCCCAGCCCCAAACTGTCTGCTTTCACCATTCTTCATGCTGGAAGATGCTTCTCTTCCAGCCTCAGTAATTTATTCCTTCGTTCATCCATCCATCCTTTCTACAGTTATGTAAAGAGGAGGACCAGGGTCTTTCTGGCAGAGAGGGACAGAGCAAACAGAGGCATAAAAGGCCACTACTTCTATAAAGGGTACACTGTTTAGCAAGTCAGCCAACAGAGGACAGCAGCATCCTTTGGAGGCATGACACCCAAGTCCTCAATTATGCTGACCCCACTTCCCCTCACAAAGCACCCAAGGTCGGCCCTCTCAGGACAGGTGTAAAGCCAGCATTAGCTCCCAGTCTTGGTTCCCCCAAAAGCCTTCTGGAAGCACAGGCAGTCCCCTCACCACTCTGCCTTGGTCAGCATAGTTAGCTGGACAAAATGTTGCATGAGGGCCAAGCTAAACACACTCACAGTTGAGGACAGAAGCACAAGGTCAAGATGCCAGCCCACTGGGGGTTAGTGAGGTCTCTGCCTCAGCTCAAAACACTGCCTGTGCCGTGTTTTCCTGTGTGAGAAGCAGACAATCCCTGCTGTTTCTTGTTGACATGGGCACTAATCCCATCTTGGTCCCATTCTCAAGACCTCGGCTAAACCTCATCACCACCTAGGTCCCACCACCAGCACCATCACAATGGAGGGTTGGACTTGAGGGGCACAGGATCACAGTGAAGACTGAATGCCTGAATCTTACAGCAAGTGTGACCATGTCAGGGATCTAAAACACAGACCAACAAAAGCTCCCTCAGAATGGAGCTGTTGGTGAGCCTGGCAGACTCAGCTGCTTCTCTTCAGCTGTGCCTATCTATGTGCTGCTCTCTCGGGTAGATGCTACCACAGTGCCCTTCCCAGAGTCATAGAGCAAGAATGACCAGCCACATCACCACCTGTGGATTCTCCTGCACCCTCACCTGGCTACATTCTTGCAGCCTTCAGCACGCATTCCTGAAGTGGACTGAGAGGAGTGGGCCCATGTGCCCATGGAGAATGACACACAAATGCTCAGGTAGGTCTGGTCTGAGGGAACCCAGATACCACCAATGGGCTAATCATATGTCACATGTACCATTACAGAAGAATGAAGTAGTACCTATAACGTGACATGTGATGCCTCTAAGTCTTAAGAGGTAAAAGAAGGAAGATTAAGACCCCAGCAATAGGCATTCTAGAATAAGCCACTCAGATTGGCAGAACCTCAGGCTGCCCCCTGGGAAGCAGGCAGGATGTCCACACCCTGGATCTAAAGACACTAGGCATGGATGGGCAAAACCATACCAATGGCGGTCACTTCAAGTTAAAGAGCTAGGGCCCAACAGGGTCTATATACAGCAGGCCTCCTCAGTCCTCAAAAAGTCACACTGGCAGTAGAAAGTCCCAAGGGGCTCCTAGACTGCCTTCACCAACTCCAGGACCCCTGCTTCAAGCCAGTGATCAAATCCGCTTCATGTCTGTTGAACCATGTCTTGTGGCTCTCGCCAAGGCACTTCTTGAACCTCAGCCAAAGAGACAATCTGAGAGCAAAGGAGCCTGACTTTATCACAACTAGTATATACTTAGGCTCATGCTGCTCCAAAGCCTGCACGTGGAACCCTGGGTCGGCTTCCCCTCTCTCTCCCCTCCCATGCCCCTGTCCAATAGGCCTCTCTTGTACTTCACAGAAGACCACAGGACAATGGCTTCCTCACTTCTGGCTATGCTACATTGTGAAAATGTATTACCTCCTATTCTAGGCCAGGCTCTGACCAAGAATTTGAGGATGATTGCTACCTTTGTGGAATGAGGTTGTGTTATATGGTATCTTTCAAAGACTCTGGTGAAGCTGGGCCTAGTGGTACAAGCCTACAATCTCAGCTACTGGGGAGGCTAAAAAGCCTGCCTAGCTACACAGTCTGAAGGCTAAGTAAGGATGAAGGGCTTTATCAGGCACGGCAAGGCTGCAGAGCCTGCCGTCAAAGGTGTGTGAAGCTGAACAGGAAAACCTGACCAAGAGGCCCCAGGTCACTCCAGCTGCTGGAAATGGGGTCGGGAAGAAAAGGAGAGCTGCAAACAGGCTACCAATTCAGGAAGCCCTGATCATCTGCAAAGAATTTCAAAAGGAGTGAGGACAGCACAATATAAAAAGGCAGCCTGCATCTGGGCACTGTGACATGGTGGCAATGGGAAGGACACCAGAGGGACAGAGGAGCTACCAGAGGAAGTATGGAGTACACAAATAAACATCTGATGTCACTCTAGACATCCATTTGGAACTCAGACACTCCATCAACTCCTCATAGAACCCAGGCAGCCCAGCAAGGCAGCATTTCTGCTCCATAGTCCTGTCTCCTCCGAGCCACATGATGGAGTCCTGTGGCATGTTCTGAGCCTAGCTTCTCTCAAAGGCAGGATTACAAACAAAGCAACTGTACATATTTGCATCAAGTCTCAGCATAAATATGCCCTTGTGTCAGCTAGGTAAACAGACAGCAGCAAGCCCTACTTCCTAATAGTGAAACTGTACTGTGAATCAAAGAATGAATGCCAGTAGATCCATATATTAGCCCTTGGGATTCAATGGCTTCGATCAGCTGGCAAGCACACCTCAATACATGAGCTTCTGAGACTATTGCCTCCTAAACTGCACCTTCCCACCTGCAATTTCTTTCCATTCTTTTAATACTGTTTTCATGAAGAACTGTTCCTAATTATGATGAAGTCTAACTTATTGATTTTCTTTCTTGACCTTGAATTATGCTTTTAGTGTTGGACATAAGAAACCTTTGCCTAACCCAGGATGACAAAAAAAAAAAAAAAAAAAAAAACCCACCAACTTCCTTTTAGAAGTTTCATGGGCTTAAGTCTTACATTTGCTCTAGGACCTACGTTGAGTCAGTTTCTGTACACAGCAGAAAGTGTGGACTGACATTTAGCTCTGTGACTCACACTGAGTCACAGTACAAAGTGTGGACTTCACAGGTGCATTTGCACCTGGCTGAGCAGCTGTCCCAGTGCATACTAGCCAGGCTACCGCTCTTGAACCTGAACTCTATACTGTTGCTGCTCACGTGGCCATATCCATCTCTGCTGGCACACTCCTCTGCCTCCACACAACTGCCAATGCATGTCCTGACTCCTGCAGCTCTATGACACTTCCTGAAACCAGAACGTGAGCCCTCAAATCCTGTTTGGCTTCAAACTGTTTGGCTCTTCTAGTTCCTTTCTTTGCCCATATATTTTTAGAATCATATTTTATACTTGCATCAAAAACTTCTGTTGAGAATTTTTTTGAGACAGGGTCTCATTATACAGCCTAGGCTGTTCTCAAACTCATGATCCTCCTGACTCAGCCACCCAAGTACAGGAATTACCAGCATGTACCACACACCTGTCTTCTGCTGAGATTTTTATCACAACTATATTAGATTAGTAGTATATCAGATGACGGAAAATTAACACTGACATAATTCACATCTCCTAATCAACAAATGTGGCATCTCTCAACTTCTTCATATTCTTTGCTCCTGCATTGGTGTCTCGAAGCTTTTCAGTATACATATTGACATTACATTAGAGTTTGCCCAGTTATTTCACTTTACTGCTAATGCTTTTCTTAATGCTAAGTTTATAGTTGTCTGTAGCTAATAAAAAACATGCTTTCACGCTGGCCTTATATGTTGAAAACTAAATATATCCAGTTAGCAGTACAGCAGCCAAAGTCTTTGTGGGCCGTCATGATTTCCTAGGCAGTCGGCAATGTCTTCTGCCAATGGAGGGTTTTATTACTTCTCTTTTGTTCCATTTCTTGCTGCACTGCAGTGACATGGCCCTTCAACACCACAATGAGAAGACAGGCAACACTACCTACTCCTCCAGTCACTATGCAAGCTGGGCAGTGGTGGTGCACACCTTTAATCCCAGCACTTTGTGGGCAGAGGCAGTCGGATGTCTGTGAGTTCAAGGATAGATAGCCTGGTCTACAGAGAGTTCTGGGACAGCTAGGGCTACACAGAGAAATCTACCTCAAAAAAAAAAAAAAAAAAAAAAAGGCATTATGCTTGTCACCATTAGATACAAGTGAACTGAGGGAACTACACAGGCTTCCACAGTTCAGAGGAAGTTGTTTTCTACACTAGTCTATTTATTTGTTCATTTGTTTGAGACAGGGTCTCACTATGTAGCCTTTGGCTGGCCTGAACTCACTATGTAGATCAGGCTAGACTCAAACTCAGAGACCCACTGGCCTCCATCTCCTGAGTGCTGGGATTAAAGATGTGCATCACCGCACCTGGCTGTTTTCTCAGTTGCTTTCGATTTTTAATCAAACATATTACAAGATTTTTTCAAATGATTTTTCTACATCTGTTGAGACAAATATGGTTTTTTTCCTTCAATCAACATAGTAATTTATAGTCATTGATATCTGAATATTAAGCTGGCCTTGAATTCCTAAGTCATTATACATTAACTACATCTGTAGTTTTATACACATGGATTTGGCCAACCACAGACTGAAAATATCTGGAGGAAAGCTGCCTCTGTACTGAACATACACAGACATTTGTCTTGTTATTCCCTAAACAACATAAGTGATAACTATACAGTACCTGCATTGTGTTAGATAGTAAACCCTGTGGAAAGATGTACACAAATTCTACAAAATATTGAGCCATTTCATATCTGTGGGATGCACCAGAGCCCATCCCGCATAGAAATTGAGGAAAAACTATCATCACGATGAATGTGTATTTTCATGTTTATAGCTTTGATTTGCTCAATCTTTTAAAACAGAATACCTTCTACTTAATATATATGACAATTTCATACATGTAAGCAATGCACCTTGACCATATGCTCCCCCCCCCAGTTCCCCCTTCCACTCCCTCCAGGTATCCCCAAAAGTCCCCCTCCCTGTTTCATGTCCTCTCCTCTTTTAGGTTAATAATCCACTTAGTCCAATTAGTTGGACTGTTGGAGTATCAAGTGAGCCCATGCAATTAATCACAGCTGCAGTGAGTCCATGGGTGCCACGGCATGGCATGCCCTTAAGATAGTGTTTCATAGCATCCCTCCCCATTTTCCAGCTCTTACATTCTTCCTGCCCCTCTTCAGTGATGGTCCCTGACCATTGGGGGTGAGAACTGAAATGACGTCTCACTCAGGCTGAGCATTAATCTCAGCTCTCTGCATTGACTGCTGACCACTGCAGAGGACAGCTTCTCTGGCTAATGTCGGAGGGCAACAGTTCTAGAAGGCATTGTGACAACAAACATTTTGATCTACTGACCCTTTAAGGAGCGTTGTACTTGTTTCCAGGGTGGATACTGATATGTGTTTTTCTTATCATGTAATGTCTGTCTACTTTGGGTGCCAGGATAATTAGTGTTCATGTCACAGGCTGAGTTAGGAAGCATCAACTGTGACTCAATTTTCTTGGAAAGTTCCTGTAAAACTGTTATTGCTTCTTGCTGAAATGTTGGACAGAACTCACCAGTGAAGCCATCTGGACCTGGAGGGTTTAGGGGAAATATATGAGCAAAATTTTAATCTAATGAGTACGGGACCAAGCTCATTTACTATAGGGCCACACTCATTTACTGCCTCTAGAGTAAACACTGACACTATGGTTCTCCAAGAATTGGCTCACTTCATATAAAATTTCAAATCTGTTGGCATAAAGTGCCAGTGCTGGTCCCCAGACTATCTTTTACTTCCTCTAGGATCTTGAGTGTCATATTCCATGCTGTATTCTGATTTTTTTTTTATCATTTTGTCTTCCATCTTCGGAAGCTAAATATAAAAGAACAGAATGAACCCAGGGTAAGGAAAAGAAAGGGCAAAAATTGGTGAAAAGAAGAAGTGGGCAATAGACATTGAGAAAAACTACAAGCAGGATCTTTAGAGTTGACAAAAACAGCAACCGGACCCACACTAACAGTTGGTTTTCCTCTTGCAGGCCATGCTCTCCTGTGGCTTCTTCATCTGCCGAGTAGTTTGTGACTGGCTGTTAAACTCTCCTTAAGAGGCTGCTGGATGCTGCTATGGAAATTCTCTCTGCTACAAGCTGAGTGAGCAGAGTGCTTCCCTCAGCTGCTCCCTCCCACGGGGACCACTGTCCAAGGGTGCGTGCTGTCTAGTGCTTGAAACATGGGTGCCTGCGCTTTGCCTGGTTCTGGTTTTCTTAAGGCAGGAGGATAAACTGGCAACTGTTCTTTCATGTTCGCTGGACACAGATATGATCCATCACCCAGTTTTTAAAGCCCTGTAAGGAAAGGCCGTGGAAGACTTTGAGGACGGAGCTTGGCACCTGTTTAGCTCACCTCTTGCTATCTCACCTTTGCTATCTGTGAACTGTCTGGTAAGTCTGAACACTTAAAGACACAGCAATGCACGTGCCCCATGATCACGGAGAGGCCTGCTGTGAAGGATGCTCATGATGACTACCCTGCTGTAGACACTGGCCACCTCACATATATCACTTCAGAACTGCCGAGGGGAGGATCTCTGAGCACCGGCTTCTTCATTGAAACATTTTACATCTTTCTGGTTCTTATTAATAAATACAAACTAGCTCTCATATCAATTTAAAAATCTTCAATACCTGGGTGGTGGCTTGAATAAGGATGCTCCCCACCACCCTAATAGGCTCATATCTTTGGATACTTAGGCCCAAGTTGGTGGAACTATGAATAATTGTGTTCTTGTTGGAGGAAGTGTGTCACTGGAAGCAGGCTTTGAGGGTTCAAAAGACTTGCATCATTGTGTGTGTGTGTGTGTGTGTGTGTGTGTGTGTGTGTGTGTGCATGCATTCACGTGCAATCCTACCCATGGATCAAGATGTGAGCTCTCAGCTATTCCTATCACAGCTTTGCTCCACCATCATGGGCTCTAAACCCTTTGAAACTGTAAGTCCCAAATGAAATGCTTTCTTTTATAAGTTGCCTTGGTTGTGGTATTTTATCACAGCAATAGAAAAGTAACTAAGGCAACCCTCTTGTTTTATATTTGTACAAATAACATTATATCCTGTTCTGTTTTTAAATCATCCTTATAGTGCTACCAAATTCAAACAACCTAGAAGTTCTGGTAATAGAAAAATAACTTCAAAAACTCAAAGAGTACCATATAAGGAAATACCGCTAAGCTACTCAAACAGTTCTGAGAATTAACTTATAGAAAGGGTATATATATGTGAACCACTTATGGAAGATATAATGTATTCCCCTGCAGCCCCATATAGACAGACACATATATATTAATGTGTGTGTATATCAAGTTGGATGTAGAATGTAGCAGAGAAGATATTTTTAATTTTTTCTTTGTTCAATTTCTTCAGAATGATATTCAACTGCCCCTCCCCTTCACACACACACACACACACACACACACACACTACATGCCAGGCAGGCAAATGCTTGGGCACACCAACACACAAGGCAAGAAGCCCCTGTTCTGAGAGCTCAAACACTAAAGTATATTACCTTTGTCAGTATCAACAAAACTGAAGCTAATTTTCTACTTAGCCCACCATTAAGGCTGGAAGAAACAAAATCAGCACAAAGTCAGCAAGGGCTCCTCCTAATCTCCCTTGGAGGCTGTCCATGACTACACCAAGGAAAAGGTTCCCCATCCCACCCACGATGCACAGATGTTCAAGAGAGCAATGTCTGTCCTGTTCATGCTGGTGCCTCCCAGATGAATGAAGTTAACATGAATGAATGATGAATGAACAAACAAACTAATAAATGAGGGGGCTGAGGCAATGGCTCTGAAATTTACTGTGGTATGTATATTTGGCACTATAATTGCAATGGCATGCTAAAATATGTAGGAGAGGCCTTATTTCTCATTCTCCCCAATTTTCACAACGTGAACCCTTTGTCCTCACCATACATTCAGAGCACAAGCTGCAAGCTCATTCATGCTTCCCTCCAATGAGGGTGAGGAACCAGGGCCTGGCCAAACAGTCAGTGGAGAGTGAGGACAAGTACGTGACACCAGCAAGACCCCTCAGATCAGCACTGAGAGCCTGCCTGAGAAGGCAAGGACCCAGATGAAATTAATCAGATAGACACAGCGCAAGCCAGACCTAGCTCGAGTCACACAGCTCCTGTACTGGCTTTCTCTGGTGAGTACCCCCAGAACCAAACTCACATGCACCATCTCTGTACTCTTAGGCCTAGCTCCAGATTCACAGTTCTGGATTTCTGTGATGAGCATCTTGGAACATCACTGACCAGAGTTATCCTCAAATACCCAGACCTAGCTCCCACTTGCTCTTGTTGCTCTCACAGGAATGTCCTGGCCTCACCTGACAGGAGTCTATCATTTCACCATGTCATGCCTCCATCTGTCACCAAGGAACCAGGAACAGAGACTCAGAGGGCCAGGGGAGCCAGCTGGGGGCTCAGTGTAAGGCTGCATCTCCCACCCAACTAAACACCTGGGGACTGGCATAGACAGCTATTTTCCACAAGCCAATCCCTGTTCCCAGATAGCAAGACCAAGACCCTTCTGCAGGAGAGACATGATCAAGCAGGATCCTTCTGCACCACATTTAATACCAGCTAGACAGAGTCCTATCAAATCTGGGACCAGAGTTCCAGAAGGATCCTGTATCCATGCTGTTCCTCATGCCTCTCTCTCACCCCAAACTATATCCCTCTATCAACTGATCCATGCTGACACCATGGCATGCTGGGAACTCTGCTCCCTTGTACCTCAGGGTAATCCTAGATATGATTCTCCCTGCACCAATCACTCTTAGAACTGGTTTACAACCAACAGAGTGATGCCATCTCTATGGTGGCTATTGCCCACACCAAGGTCCATGAGCTCCCTGGTTTAACCTAAGAACATGTGCCATATCATACAGGGACTGTGAGAACAGGAGGAATACATGCCTACCACCTTGTGGGTATCCACACAATCATATGAGCTCATAAAACAATCTCAAGGCCACGCACACCAGCTCCACAAGACCCAGACCTGGTACTCCAGAGACAAGGTTCATGGCTCCCAGACCCTGAACCCAACTGGCCCCTCACCACCTATGACCACCTCTGACATGGCTCTGATCTGCTCACTAACTGAGATCTTCTGACAGGTCTCCATATTCACATACCACCTCAGAACCTTCCACAACAGGTCTCTGCCCCACCTTTGCTACCTTTGGCCTCCTATGCAGGACCCGACCCTGCCCCTCACGACCTCAGACCCTTCCCCAACAGGGTCCTGACCAGCCCCTCTCTAAATCAGGCCCTCCTATGGCAAAGCCCATCTCCTTATGACCTAGGTCCTTAAAAGGTAGGGCCCTGCCCTGCTCCACACTCTTAGGCCCTTCTGTGATTACCAACCCCTTATCTGTCCCAACCCAAGCATACTCAGGGCCTTTCCTTCCTTGGCCTTAAATACACACCAAAAATCTGTCTTACATCCCTAATGAGAACCAAGTGTAAAACCTGGATGATGGGAGGCTCAGAATGCTAAATTTGGATTGAATGAGCCCACATCCAAATGCCTAGCAGACATATGTGGTGGCCAGTAGGACAGAGAGCTTCCAAGTATTGTGTGGGATGAAAAGACTAGGCCCAAAAGACCTACATCACTGTCCCCAGGATGACCAGTACGAACTGTGACTCCCCCAACCCTGTCTCTACCCAGCCTGCACCTCCAGCAAGCTGCAGAGCTACAGACAGGTGTGCGCCATGGGCCCTGGGATATCTATAATTCCCGGTCTCTTTGTCTCCTGCATGGCTTGGGTTCCACCCTTGTCCACTTCCACCCAACAAATAAACAAAGCTGAGAGAATTAAGCACCAGAGTCCTGGCCTAACCCTGTGAAAACTCTGTGGGAACTTTTGTGTACAAATACAGCGTGCCTTGTTGTCCTCTGGGCCGTGGCTACTTACCCAGTTACCTTGGTTTACCCTTCTTGGCTGCTCCGCCCTTCCCATCCTCCAGGTCTACATATCATCTGCTCAGAGGTCTGTCATCCACCCAGAGCCAACTGCAGAACCAGGTGGCTGCTTGCTGCATTAAGTCGTCCTCCTACTGGGATGCACTTGGAGACTGCTGCCTACCTATTCAAAATGACACCCCCATTGCTTCCCACCCAGACCTGTGGCAGGCCCCATGTGGTCACGTCATCTGTATGGGCCTGTCCATGTTCATGCTGCAGCTAGGGGAACCCTCCTGAAAAGTGCTATTCGTCATGGTACAGACACCCAACCTCAAAGAACCACCCCCACCAAGGCCCTCTGTGTTCTCTGTTTCCCTCCCTTCCAGGTGGGAACCAAAGAGCCAAGTGTCAATCACTGGGAGATGATAACAACTGCTTCCTAGGACTGACCTAGTGACAGCCATTCCTGCGCTCCACGTGGACCTGGGCATCAAAACACCACAATGAAGATACTCACCACCCAAATGGCTACTCGGAAAGTGCTTCCTCAGAGGCCCTTACCTGGTAAAATTCCCGAAGCCAGTTCTTCTGCAGGTTTTCTGGCTGTAAATGAAGAGGAAAAGGGAAAATTAGAGCACAGCCACTACCCCAAACAGGGAGCAGAGGCTCCAGTGAGGAAACCTGAGGGCAAGCCTCACAGTGAGGAGCTAGGGGTGTGTATGGGGGGCCTCTATCCACATGGGGTCTGTACTCCTCAGAGGGAGACCATCCACACACAAGCTGGGCCCTGTGGGCTGCCCCTGTGACGCAAAATTGACATTTAGCCAGAGTGAGGCACAGGGCACCTATGTCCCACTGACCCACATCCTTGTTCTGTCCCCAGCTGGGGCTGTAGGGAAGGTGACAGGAGCAGCATCATATATCTGCTTCCAAAAGACAGCAAAGCTGAGCAGCAGCGTCCCTGCTTGAGCCAGAGCCACTTTGCAGTGCCACATGAGCACACACCATCTGACGCCATGGGGCTCTTCTGGGAGTTGGGGCAAGGGGAGGGTGATGTCGGGAGGGGTTTGGGGAGTCAATCCCAATGCTCAGAACTTTCAAGAAACAGCGGACAGATGGAAACCCCATGCCATGTATGTACAGTGCTCCCAAACAAGAAGCAGGACCAGAAGAGCCAAGTATCAGCCATGACAAGCCCTGCTCAGGGAAGCAGGAAGGAGCTGTGGTCACAGTTAAAGGCCCCCCCAAACCTTGACAGTGCCCCCTTAGGCTCCATGCCAGTCAGGCCCAGGGCAGTGTAGGCCAACCAAGCCCAAGTGTGGGACTCAGCCAGGGCCTGGTGTGAGCAAGCATGAGATGCCCTGGGTAGGCCTTGATCAGAAGGTGGCATGGGGGAGGAGAGTCAGTATCCCATGAGCAGGCTAGTGCTGCCCTGGGCATGTCAAAGCCATTCAACAATGCCAATGTACTCTGCCCTCTGCAGTACACACTTAAAAACTGCAAATGTTATAGACATAATGTTATATGTTGGTCTGTCTGTCTGTCTGTTGGTTGGTTGGTTTTTCACAAGGCCTGCCTCTGCCACTGAAACTGAAGTCACTGCCCAGTTTATCCCAGATAGGCAGAACCTGAACACACACCCACAAGCAAGGCTCAGAGGAGCAGAGCCCAGGCTGCCTAGCCACGGCTAGGCTTGAACCACTCCCAGAGTTTTGTCCACTGAGTGTCCTGAAAATCATGGAGAGAGAACTGCAGGAAAATTAATGATGGGGAAAGTTGGCAAGGAAAAAAGAGTATCACAGACCACACAAGGAGCACAGAGGAAATCGGACATCAACCGACTCTCAAACGGATGCCTTAGCGGGACTCCCAGGCGGGTTTCACACACACAGGAGACACTGCCTCCCTGCCTTGTCCCCACTGAAAGCGGCAATAGGGCACTACAAAGACAAGCCAGAGTGTGGCAAGGACATGCAGAGAGGCCAAGCACAGGCAGAGGGTCAGCAACACCTGCCTCTGAGGAAATGCCAATCCAAAACCACAGAAGGTCCTAGTACGGTGGAGCACACTGTAATCCTAGTGTTAGAAAACAGGCAGGAGGGTCACTGCAAGTCTGACGGTAGCCTGGTCTATAATCTGAGTTCTAGGACTGTCGGGACTACATAGGTAGAGCCAGTCTTTAAAAAAAAAAAAAAAAATCCAAAATAAATAACCAAGCAGTCAGGCAGATGATACAATGGTTAGGATGCTAAAACAGTGTCAGCGAAAAGGGTAGCAAACAGAAACCCGCTACTGCTGGAGGGGGCAGTTTAGGCTGGTCCTTGAAATGCTAAATCTGGACCACCATTTAACCAGCAAGTCCCGGCGTATTCTCCAGACAAGTAAAAATGCTTTCCACGTGGAAACTTAGGTTGACAGCGGCCAAAAGACAGACACAGCTGAATGCCCACCGTGAAAGGGTACAGGAAATGGGACACACACACACACAGAGGACGATCTCGGCAGGTCTGGCCCGCGGGCCTCACTGCTCCTCGGGCCCAGGTAGAAGCTGAGTCATGGAAGATACAGTCGTGCCCAGGCCTCTGAGCAGGGTGAGGGTTATGAGCAGGAGAGAAAGCAAGGGCAGTGGAGCCCCCAGAAGCTCTCAGTGAAAGAGCCCATTGCATGGCCTGCAAGACAGCCAGTCTTCCAGGACTGCTGTTTCTTTCCTAAGTAGACACCGGTTCCAGCACACGGAGCTCTAACACAGCTAAAGGTCCCACCTGCCATACTTTCTCCTTATTCTCATCCAGGGGGCTCCCTGTCAACACTCCAAGTGCTCTTCAGTACTAGAAGTGGGACTTACGTCATGAAACAGATGTAAAGTCCACTAACCAAGTTCCCAGTCTGATCACAGGCAAAGCCCAACTATGATCTCCCAGCCTCTGCTACCTGGTCCAAGAGCCCCCACCCAGGTAAGCTCTGCAAAGGGGCTCTGTGGTGCAGAGCAAAACATGTGTGCCTTGCCCTGCTAAACTCAGGCTTCCACAGTGCTTACAGCAAGTCTCTCAGCAGGGGACACTGGCAACCCAACACAATCCTCTCCGAGCTACTTGTCATAGGGGCCCCAACCCACACAGTCCCATCTATCCAGTACTCCCACCGCTCACACAAATGGACACATGTGTCATTAGGTTTCAGAACCAGAGCATGGGATCCTTAATGGAGACAAGAGGAAAAGTCATACTTCAGGACAGGCCAGCAGGAATGGTCTGAACTGAGCAAGGACAAGGGAAGCCTAGGTTCTAGACTCAGTTCTCACTTCAATAGCACCTGGGCATGCTGCCATTTCTGCAGTACCTCTACAGAAGAGGCTAAATGAGGAACTGGCTGGAGGGTACCTTCCCCAGCCTAGAGCATCCAGTACTGGCCTCTCTTGTCACTTGCACACATGAGCTTTGCACATAACAACCGTACTGAGGGACACCTGCCTAGGAACACAGGGTGTAATGATACCAGGTCCTGGCACAGTCCTGTGCTGCCAGGGACTTCAGCATGGTGATATATGTGCACCTGTGTGTCATGACCACTCAGCTGGCTAGACATGGACTAGGCATGGCTAGACACTAACACGGCACACCTTTAAGCCTGAGACCCCTCGCTCTGTCCCTCCTATGTGGATGAAAACACACTTTCAGCCTCCGTGGGAACCAGCTGAGCACCTCCACAGCCTGCACCTTTCCCCCTGATGTCCGCATCTTAGTGCCTCACTGTCCAGAGAAGCCAGCGATCCCAACAAGTGCTCTGCCCACTCAAACATCACCTCTGTTCATCTCCTCATACGAGCACAAAACCACCCAGAAAGAAGGGGAGGTGAGGCAAGCAATTCCCGGCACAACTTGGCTCTCACCAGGACATACCCACAGGCCCACACCGACCACATGCTCCCTGGTTCTGGCTCACACCAGGAAGTCCAGCTATGCGAGACCTGGACCCCACATCCATCTCAGCCGCTGTGTCAGTACAGCATCTGCCTTATTTGGAAATGGATCAGAACCAGGGTGATACTGCCAGAGATCCAGTTTCATCCTGTACGGAACCTGGCAAACCCCTCCAAAGTGGCCCTGCCAGGAATCATGCTCAAGGCTACACGGACATGGCTGTGAGAGCATGTTCACACTTCAGGAAGTACTTTGCAAGCCTCTCCAATCCAGTTTTTGGATCACGGTCTTGTTTAGAACATTAATCTGACCCTTTCCTATGTTCACTGTGGAGGCACAAGAACTATGACCCAGACAGCACCAAGAAAGTGCTTTAGACAAAAGTAACCTCTGTGTTTACTATTTGTAAGAGGTCACTTCAGCTGTGGAAGAATTAGACCGCCATCTAAATACATGACTGAAAATTCCATGGAAAGCAGGAAGAGGATAACTTGAAAAGGACAAGGTCAGCACTACAATGAGTCATAGGAAATGCCCACCAGGTCCTATGGACATGCTCCCTCACCCTGACCAGGCTCCTCTGGGTCCTCATGAACTGCCTTCTTACTGCTCTGATCTCACAGACCCTCACTCCTTCCTACACTCATTCACACACTCTCACAGGTTCCATACTCACAGTGTCATGCATGCTCAATCACACATGCTCACTCTGCCCAGCTCTACACTCGTTTGTGCCCACACTCACCTGTATCCATACTCAAGCACACATACTCAAGTTCACTCTCAGGCTCCACACTAACCTTTGCCCACATTTACCCATACCCACACTCACTCTCACCAGCTCCACACTCACCTGTCCATGTCCACACTCACACATGCTCACTCTTATAGGCTCCACACTCACTCATGCCCATGTTCACTCTCACAGGCTCCACACTCAGCCATGCCCATGCTCACTCTCACATGCTTCACACTTACCAGTCCATGCCTGCACTCATACATGCTCACTCTCACAAGCTCCACACTTACCAGTCCATGCCTACACTCATACATGCTCACTCTCACATGCTTCACACTTACCAGTCCATGCCTGCACTCATACATGCTCACTCTCACATGCTTCACACTTACCAGTCCATGCCTGCACTCATACATGCTCACTCTCACAGGCTCCACACTCACCCATGCCCACTCTCACAAGCTCCACACTCACCTGTCCATGTCCACACTCACAAATGTTCACTCTCACAGGCTCCACACTCAGCCATGCCCATGCTCACTCACACATGATTCACACTTACCAGTCCATGCCTGCACTCATACATGCTCACTCTCACAAGCTCCACACCTACCAGTCCATGCCTACACTCATTCTCACACATGCTCACTCTCACAAGTTCCACACTCACCAACACCCACATTCACACTCACACATGTTCACTCTCACAAGTTCCACACTCACACATGCCCATGCTCACTTTCACAAACTCTGTGTTCATCTGTGCCCACACACTGTCTCACCTACTCAAATATTTGTTCTATCATATACTGCCATGTACTTGCCTCTCTCAGACCATCACACTCCCACAACCTTTCCCCTCAGGGTGACCATCACTGTGGTGATGTCCCCATTCCTCAGCTCATCATGGATCTGCCCACATGCAGCCCATCCCTGTGTCCTCTGCTTTTACCACTGAAGCAAGCGGAGCACCATGCTGACTACACTGCTCAGCCCCAAACTGCTACATTTCTTCCTCCAAAGTGTCTCCTGTCTGCTCCTCTCCTCTCAGTCTTTGTTCCTGCTGCAGCCAGAGTAGTCTCCAGAAGACATAGCCAGCCTCCAGAACAATGTCAGCCCTCCAGAACACAGTCCCCCTCACCCCTCAGTAAAAGACAACAACCTCCAGATCTTCAGAACCACCAGGCCTGAGCTCCTGACCCTTGGCTCACATCACACAGTGCAGACCCTGCTTCTCTGACATCAGGGTCTCTACATTTTGTCCTCAGAGTCTTAGAAGCTCAACACTGCTACCATGCATGATCACAAGCCACCGCCTCCCCCAGCATGCCATCCCTGGGTTTCCGAGGCTCCCCAACCAACAGTCAATCAATCAATCCTAAGCCTGTATTTTTCCATCCCAAGCAAGCAAGCTACATCATAGTCCTGCCCTGCCTCCCCTCAGAAGCTGTCATCTCCTAACCCCTACACATTTCTTCCTAGCCCCACATGAGCTGTAAGACTCAGTATGACAGTAACGTCAACCATCATCAAGTTCTGAGACAGAGACAGCCAATCTGAGCTAGGTAGAGAAATGGCTGTACCTGAAACAATAGGATAATAGTGGGGGCAACTTCTCACCTCACCTTGGAGAGTATAGTCAAGGAATAGGGAGAAGGCACTACTGGAAAAGGTCCTTAACGTAACAGCCAAGGACAGGGGTGAAGACACCAGGATAAATGCACGAGGCAGGAAAGTGCAGAACAAATACCACGTCAAAACATCCTGGAGGGAAGGAAAACCAACCAGGCCAGAGAGAGGGCAGTGACCCCGCAACACTGGAACAGAGACGACAGCAGACAACCTCGAGCACATCAGCATAGAGAGCCCTAAGATGTGGCAAAAGCACAGTGTGACTGTGGTTAGCCACAGAGGGGCACAGGGTGAAAGCCAGTGAAAAGACTAGTGACAGCAAGCAAATGAGAAAGTTGGGGGAGGCTAGCTGGCGTCAAGCAGTCACCCCATAAGGCAGGGCAGGGCATTCACAAATATGGCCTAATATGAACACACAGCTCAAAACTCCATTCCTGGCTGGCTGTTAGGAGCACTGTAGAGGTAACCCTCTTGCACCAATAATGGTTTATCTAGAGAGATGGCTCAGCAGTTAAGAGCACTGACTACTTTTCTAGAAGACCAAGGTTCAATTCCCAGCACCACTTGATAGCTAAAAATTTTGACTCTAGTCCCAGGAGATCTGATGCCCTCTTCTGTCCTCCACAGGCACTGCACACATGTGGTGCACAGACATATATGTCAGGAAAGACACTCACACACATAAAAGTAAATAAAATCTAAGAAAATTTTAATAAAAAAAAAAAGCAAAGAAGGATCCTGAGAAACTATCCATAACTTTAACAATACCCAAAAGATCCACAGCAAAGCACACCAACTACAGAAAGACTTTTTCTGCTAAGGCCAGGAACAAGGCAAAGATGCCCACACCCTTCTGTGCAACATGGCAATCTGTGTCCCAGTGAGAAAAACCGAGCAAGAAAAGAAAGAAAGGTATCACACTGAAAAGGGGAAGAGAAATTACCTCTTCTCAAAGACGACACGATCTTGGAAATACACGATCAATATTATACACAAACAGAGACAATTCTTAGAACTAATACATTTAGCAAAACAGCAAGATAAAGAATCAACACACACACACAGTGTTTCTTATACTCATAATAAGCAATCCAAGCTAAAAACCCATCTCACTTAGGATAACATCATAAGGAACAAGCAGGAATTAAACAAGGAATCAAAATATTGTCTACTCCCCAGTGCAAAACAACAACCCAAGTAATAACTGCATGGGCTGGGAGAGCAGTGGAGAAGCTGTGAGTCCAAAGCAATCCACAGCCAGGGCAGCAGGCAGCAAAGTCCCCATAACGTTTTTCACAGAAACAAAACTCCTACCATCCACACGGAACTCTCAAGGAACCCCAAATATCCAAGATAATCTTAAAAAAAAAAAAATAAGAAGAAGAACAAATTGTGTCAGGCACGGTAGCATACACCTATAATCCTGGTTCTAGGGAGTCTGAGAAAGGAGGTGGAGGAGGAGAAGGGGAAAAGGGAAGAGGAGAAAGAAGAGGAGTGGGGAAGGGGCAGGAGGAAAGGAAGGAGGCAGGAGGAGGAAGGAAGGAAGAGAAGGAAGAGAAAGCGGGAGAGGGAGAAGGAAGCAGCAGCAGCAGGAAGCTGGAGGTCCTCACAACTTAGTGTCACCCGCCTTTAGTCCTACAGAAAACAGGCTGGCACGGACTGGCACAAAGGAAGACCACAGATTGACAGGACAGACCAGAGGGCCTAGGAATAAGCCCTGACTGACACTGTCCTGTGAAGTTTAACAAAGCCACTTGGTGGGCAAGGGAGAGTGGTAACTTACTCCACGCACATTTAGGTCCAGGTTGGCTGAGCTGTTTACAGCCTTACTACAGTTTATTCTCATTTTATAAAAACCAGGGGGAGAAGGTTCAGAGCCAGCAATAACAAGAGGCCCCATAAATTCAACCCAATTAAGGTGAAGAGAATTCTGGGTCCAAGATAGACAGTAGTATGTTTGTATCCCAGCACTCAGGAGGCTGAGGCAGAAGGACTGAGAGTCCCCAGATAGCTATTGCTACATAGCAAGATCTTATCTCAGACAGGGGAGATAAGGAGAGGAAAGGGGAAATCCTGCTAGAGCAGAAAAGCCCACCTCCAGCAACCTTACAACACACAGCAAAAGCCAGACAGGCTGGAAAGAAAACACAAGATATGAGGAGACAACCACAATCCCACAGTTAGAGACCTGAACACAGTCTTAAATCCTGCATACAGGGGCTGGGCACGGTGGCACACTCCTTTAACCCCAGTGCTCAGGGAGGCAGAGGCAGGTAGATTTCTGGAATTCAAGGCCAGCCTGGTGTGAATAGCAAATTCTAAGCCAGCCAGGAGTGAGACCTTGTCTCAGAAAAGCAAAAATACAACATAAAATAAAATCCTACATAAAGGACCAGGAAGTTGGTTCTCTGAGTAAAGACACTTGTCACACAAGGCTGGTGACCTGAGTCCAATCCCTAGAACCCACATATAGGCAGAGAGAAGCAAATCCACAGAGCTGTCCTCTAACCCTCATACCTGTACCATAGCATGTGCATACATCACACACTCATACACGCACACATGCGCTCACACACAAATTATTTTTAAAAATTAAAAAAAACCTCTGTATATAAAGATAGCCCCACAACCCTACTAATATTTCTCTCATGTTCCTACAGATATGTGGGAAAACATGATCTCCTGAAGGTCACAGAAGAAATTATCATTTGACATCCTAATATTTGCCTCTAATCTTCTCCCACCAAATTTGAGGGCTATAGTAAGCACAGATAAGGAAGTATAGGCACAAAACATTACCATCGCCTGTGGAGTGGAGCAGACACCCTGAAGCCTTGTGGGACCTCCCTCAGCACACATGAACGGCCTCCCAAGGCTGGGAGGAGCAGGAGAAGAAAGGAAGGACCCAGCGGAACTGCAAACATTTCTACCTCTTATACCCCAGAGAACATAAAATAATGGTTTATGATAACACCCATCAACATGGCGGCTTCTATCTTAAAGAGCCCACATAACCCCAGTACTTGGGAGGTAGAGGTAAGAGAGCTACAAGTTTGAGGCCAGCCTGGACCACACAACCAGAGAAAGGGAAGGAGAGAAGAAGAGAGGGAGGGTGGGCAAAATATACCATGTCTTCAGACAAGTCCCCAGCAGCAAGGCCCAGTCAGCCAGCCGCTCCCCCACCCCAGCCCTTGGATCCTGTCCATGGCATTCTAAATAGGAAAGGAGAAAACACCACATTTTGGAACAGTTGTCCTTTCAGCAGTGGTTACTTCTTCTTCTCCTTTATTCTTATAATTGCCATGCACTGCTTTCATATTTTTAACTCTTTTTCAAGGTCTCAGAAAGAAAACAAGCGAAGCATTCAGAACGCTTTAGCCAACACTGTGAATAACTACTAGTGGCTGAAAGGAGCAATAAAAGACAAGAGGCGGAGAGGGAAAATATTTACAGCTTCTGTGAAAGCTGGTAGGCCAATTTTCTGGCTATATAAAAAGCTGCTCTGAATAAGCCAGAAAAAGATCATCAGCTCAAACATACATATCACACACAGAGGGAGAGAGAGAGAGACTATGCACAAACCCATACACACCACGTGCATGAGACACATGCCCACAAGGACAGAGGCACACATCAACTCAAAAGCCACCTGGGTCAGGTGACTGCTCCAGGGTACTGCAGAGTATGCCGAGGTCAGGAGTCTCTCCCACTGTGAGTCAGCACAGGCTCTGTCTTCCTATGAGGATAGAAATGTTCTACATTTGTAGTGACCAGCTCTGTATTGGTCATGTGCTAGTGTGGCTGAGTATTTTATGCAATTTTTATTGTTTAAAATAAATAAAATAAAATAAAATAAATAGGGGGCTTGTGGCTATGTTCTTAGAAAGGAGAGCTCTAGATTACAGAAAGAGGAAACTCTGAGTTCCTATGATTCAATGAACATGACACTGACATAGAAACATGACAAGCAAAGCACACACAAACAAGGGCCATTCAAACCAACTGCATTTACAGCTATCACACATCCCCAGCACACCGAGCAGTAGTTACAGCTTCACACGCCTCACTCAGTAGAAAATCAAGAGCACACACACAGTTTCCTACAGGGGAAACATAACTGCTCACACTCTCAAAGACAATCAAGCAACAATCTCCACAGTTCACTCCAACCACAGCTCTACACAGACAGAGCTCAAGGCCCTTGGCCCTGTCCTCAGTGAGTACCGATGGCCCGGGAGAAGGCTCGGTGGCTGGGGAGTCAGCACAGAGACTGGGGACAAGCACACACACGAGGGAGGCACAGCCAGGAGCAGCTAGCCTGAACAGCCCTAGGAACCATGGTTTGGAAGGGTGCAGATAGTCATCTGCACAAGCCACTGGAGTCTGGGTGCAGACTCGTGTGAGAAAAGGGAAGTCCACACCACCACGTTTGGGGTGTGTTGGTTACTTTTCCATTCTGTGACCAAATATCTAACAAGCAACTTAAAGGGAGCTGTTTGTTTTGGCTCGTGGTCACACAGCACTCAGCTTCCAGTTGCGTGGCCCCATGTACTTGGGCAGGACATCATGGCAGCAAGAGTTGAAGCTCACCTCAGAGCACAGGACAGAGAGAAGGAGACAGAAAGGGGCCAGGGACAGGATACCCCCAAAGACCTGCCCCAGTCACCTACTTCCTCTAGCTAGATGCTATCACCAGAAGTTTCCAGAACCTCCCCCAAATAGTACCACGAGCTAGAAATAGGCGTTAGCACACAAGCTTGTGGGAGACACTTCATATTTAAAGCTCAACTGGGCATTCCAGATGCTGTGGGCTTCACCTCTGCTAACCTTCCTGGTTCTCAGTAAAGAGAAGGGAAAGTCCTGAGGGAAAGATCCTTGCAGGCCCTGAGAGATACAAGCAATGTGGTGAAATGCACCCTGAGCACCCCCAGAGCCAAAGCTTATGCCCAAGTGGTCAGGACTCTAATAGACACCTAGCCCACCTGCAAGGGCTCCGCCCTCACAAAGCCTTCCACCTCACCTGGGAAGAGCAGGCAAGATGCGGAGGACAGTCTAGGCATAGGGCCACCAGGGCTGGGAGTTAACCACAGACTACAGACCACCCCCCACATGACAGCTGCACCACCATGGCTCCAACAGAGCAAGACAGGGCAATACGGGGTACTACCAACACAGCCTCTCTGAAGACTCGGAGAAACCAAAGGCATCTGATGAAAAAGAGACAAAGATACTGGAGAGATTCGAACCCTCGGCCGTGGCTCCAACAAATATCAGAGACAGCCAGCTGCAGACACCAATCAACCTCAACTCCTCCACCTCACACACAATGTCTGCATTCCAGTAAAACTCACAAGGTATGTGAAAGGCAAGAAAAGCCCAAAGACATAAAACCCACATTAGAACCAACCTCAGCTATGACACATGTCTGAAACAGTGGAGACATGCACACTAAGGACTCTAAAGGGAGAGTGGATGGCCAGTGAGGACAGACTGCTCTTATGACAAAGTGATGGAACCATAAATGCAGACACGGCAGTGAAAAAAATGATGGCCTCTGCCAGACCCACTGGGGACGCAGCCACAGAGGGGACCATCAGTAAGCACAGAGAAATGTCAACAGCAATGTCCTAGCCTGAAGCACAGACAGAAAAGAGATCTTAAACTAAACAGAACAGGGCTGGCGGTCGGGGGCCAGGGGTGAGCTGACTTGGTAAAATGCTTGCCATGCAAACGTGAGGCCCCGAGTTCAAGCCCCAGAACCTGAGTAACAGCTTAATGTGGCGAGCTGATAATCCTGGCGCTGGGGACACTGAGGCAGCAGATCTCGAGGGCTCACACGTCAGACGGTTTACCATAATCCTGGAGCCCAAGACAGTGAGAGACTCTCTAGCAGAAAAATAAAAATAAGGGGCTGGAGAGAGGGCTCAGCAGTAAAGAGCACTGGCTGCTCTTCCAAAGGACCTGGTTCAGTTTCCAGCACTCACATGGCAGCTCCCAACTGCAACTCGATTCTCGAGGATCCGATGCCCTCTCCTGATCTCCCTGGACACCAGGCACAGACATGGTGCACGGACATACATGCCGACAAAACACTAATACGCATAAAATTTTGAATCATTTTGTTAGGTAAAAATAAAAGATACCTGGCTCCTGATGAATAACACCTAAGACTGAGCTCTGGTGGAGAGAGGGAGAGAAAGAGAACAGGCTATCTGGAAATGCGCCATTTCAAAGGCCGTGAGTACATAATACACCAAGAGTACCAGGAGGAAAGGATAGCAAACGTATGAAGCAGTAATGACTGAGAAATTTCTGAAATGCATGACAAGCAGGATAAGCCACAGATGCGATCATCTCACAAACACCATACAGAATAAATATGAAAACATCCAGACCCGAGTGTGTCTCTTCAAACTTCAGGACACTGATACCAGGGCAAGTCTTGAAGGAGGCAAGAAAAAAAAAGTCATCTTAACTGTGGAGGAACAGAGACAAGAATTACAGTCAACTTCTCAGCACAACCATGCAAGTAAAGGAGTAAACCACTTTAAGTGGTGAGGTATTTTTCACAAAATATAAAAAATTATCTAGGATCCTGTGTACTGAAAAATCGCCCTTCAAACATGAAAGAATGAAAAAGCCTTCTCAGACAAGACCCACCCAGCGAGCAAAGGAGAAGGATTAAAGGAATGGAATTTTGAAAAATGAGTGTCCTGTGCCAGGGGTGGGGGGATAGGGGGATGGCCAACACACACCGACTCTATGGTTATTTGGTTGGTTTTGTTTTTTATGGACTTTTTGTTTCATTTGGCATTTTTTTCTTATTGGTATTTGTTTGTTTGTTTGTTTTTGTTTTGTGGAGAGAGAGAAAACACAAACATGAAGTTCAGTGGTTAGGGAGAACCTTGGAGGAATTGGGAAAAGGGAAACATGATCAAAATATATTGTATGAAAAAAATTAATTTAAAAAAATGAGTGTAAAGTTCTTCAATAATAGCCAACAGGGCTGGAGAGATAGCTCAGCGCTTAAGAACACTGACTGCTCTTCCAGAGTACCTAGATTCAATTCCCAGTATCCACATGGTGGCTCAAAACCATCTGTTACCTCCAGTCCCAGGGATCTAACACCCTCTTCTGGCCTCTGTGGGCACTGCATGCATGCAGCGTACAGATATGCATACAGGCCAAACATCCCTACACATAAAATATACTTTAAAAAGTAATCATAAAGGCCAACAACCATCTGTGATAAGGCTGTGAGAACCAGACTGCAGGCACTTCCTGTGCAGGCAGGATGTCAGCGCTGCTCAACCTCTCATGATGGTGTTCATTCCAGGATCACCTCACCTACAACCACGACAGGACTTGTGAACAAGGGAAGAACCCCACCCCTCCCCGCAAAGGGGCTCCACAGATACAAGTAGGCACCACCTGGACGGCTCTCAGGTTGATGGATAGGGGAAGTCCCAGGCAGACTTGGTCTCACCATATGGCCATTTCTGAGTCTGAAGGAGAGACCCTGGAGGCAAGCACCACAGCAGGCACCTGTCAAGATCCCTCAGCCAAGAGAAAGGGCATCAGCAGCAAAGCCACCCTGGAACAGAAGCACAGGCCCCGCTCTGGGGAGAACAAGCCCCACCTACAAGCTGACTGCCTTAAGAGAATAAGGCACAGGAGCCAGTCGGGTGAAGCCTGACTCCCACCCATAGAAACACACGACAGTAAATTATTACTTGTCACCTAGCACAGAAAACTGTCATAAATACGTAAGTGTGTAGAGCAGAACACAAGGAATATTTCAAATACCTGTCCCAACCAGGTTTGTTTTGGCATAATGTCTACGGTCAGGATTTCATTTAAAACTTTACCTAATGTTGCCCTGCACAGCTGTTAAAGGGCAACTACTATCAGACTGACCATCTGCCTTCTCTCCATCTCGCCAAATACTTGCTGTCCACGTCTTCAAACGACTCTTGACATTTCCTTAACTTACGGTTCTTCTGTCTTCTCACTCAGTAACACTAGGATTTGTCTCCCTTCCTACACTCCTTCAGGTATGAGGTAGTTCTATATTCCAGCTTTTGAGTCTGTTTATTACATTGTGCTTTATAGCAGCAACCTTAAATATTGTGAAATATATGTATAAATAGTGCATGCCATATATGATTGTCTGTATTTTAAAGTCAGCCCCTCCTCAGCCAAACACTAGGGTCAAAATGAGGCTGAGAGGTCATTGGTAGAGTGCCTGCCTAGCATGCGTAAAGCCCTGGATTCAATTCCAGCACCACATAAAATCAAGCATAGTAACTCATGCCTACAATTCCAGGACTCAGGAGGTGTACACAGAAGGATCAGGAGTTCAAGATCATGCTCAGCTACACAGCAAGTTCCAGTCCAGCCTGAACTACATAAGACCCTATTTAAAGAAGGGAGGGCGGGAGGGAGGAAATAAAGCTAATGACTGAAGAATATACATACTCCGTGGACCCCAAAGGACCCAGACTACTCTCTGGGAGGAAGAACACACAGTGGTTGGGGGCTAGCAACTGGAAAGGACTACAGAAACAACATGGATGGCCGCGTGGGGATAAGAACCACCGCAGTGCCAGGCTCTGGTATCTCATGACTGCATGTCTGTATGTAGCTCACTTGCCAATGGAGTCCCCTCTGCACCCTGAGAGGTGGCATGTGCAGATGGCCTTTTTACCGGCTGAGACAGGATACAGAGTACCTCCCACCTTGCTCCCTGGCAGGCATCACTGGACAGCAGCTATGCTCAATAGAGCCTCAACTCTCCCCCAGTAGCCTCTCCATCTATTTACTTCTCTCTAGGCCTAGGAATACTTCCTACCCATGATCCCCCAGAGGTAAACAGGTGTCATCATCACCCATGCTCCACATACTGCCTACCGGAAGCCTCCTCACTGAGGATGTAGTACACATGCCCATCAACCCCACAGAGCCCTGTTCCTGCAGGCAAGCACTCACCATCCTGCACCTTTAGAGGCAGACAAGGCTCTATTTACGCACAACGGAGGGCAGAGAAAAGTCATAAGAACTGTCCAGCAAACAAGCTTAAATCTACATCCAAGTTCTCCGCACAAGGTACTGGGAAAAGTGCCGGCCATTAGCCTGGATCCCATCTGAGATGAAGGTCACAGTGCTGCCTTCTGTAGCCTGGTGTCAGACCACGAGAAAAAATGAGCCCCTTCCCATAAATGGACCCCTTCTAGTGGTACAGAACATCAACCAACAAGCGCACCCTCTGACTCGGCCATCTTGGCAGCTACCTTGTGAGCTTATAACTGTTTAGACCCTTTCCTTTCTTGAAAATACTAAATAACAAAACCAGGTACACGCATTCTAGAATCTAGAACACTGAGTCTTCTGAGCACCCATGAGACAGTGCTGACATCTACATCTGCCAGCTCATATCAGCACCTGAGCCCCGTTCTGTGTCTCCCCAGTGTGAGAGCTCCAGGCATCCACCTTTAGAGGGCCCCCTTTAAAGCCCCTGAGCCAGGCTTCATTGGCTACTCCCAAGGCTGTAGGTCAACACAGTGAGTGTGGAGCAAACAAGCCACCTCTCACATTCACCCTTACTGCCAAGACCCAGAGGGCAAGGGATACAGTTCACACCTGACTGATCGAATGTGCAGTTCCACCAATGCAGTAACTCCTGAGGAAGCAAACACAGCCCAGGGCGGTGTGACTTTCTCCAGATTTGCAGAAATATGAGGTGGTGGGACTCTAAGAGGCCTGAGGAAGGTGCCCCAGTTTCACCCCCTGTGCAGCCCCAGCAAGGGTCAGGGTTGGCAAAGCCTTTAATAGAGGGAGGACTCTCAGAAAAGGTGGCTGGGCACATGGGTCCAGCTGAGGGACCCGTTCCAGCACAACGTTCAAAACAGATGGCATCAACACACCCCTAGGGGCCTCATTTTCTCCTGGGACTCTCAGGACTGGGGGCTATAGTCTTACTCTCAGATCCCACCATCTGGTACACTTTCTACACTTCCATGACGCCTTCACCTCAAGGACCACCACACCCAGGGAGGAACAAACAGCCACCCCTGTGGTTACTCAGCATATGAAGTGTCTTGTCTTTCAGATAGCCCTCTCTACCTCTACAGGGGAACACCACCTCTCCCACAGCAAAGGGGTCATCAGTTTCCAAGGTCTGGAACCCAAGCTTTCGGCAGACTGGACACAAACTACAGAAGCCCTTGCACCCAGTATACTGGGCGTTCATACGGCCCGCTGTGGTGAGACCACATCCCATAGCCCAATCAACAACAACTGAGAACAGCCATCTTCAACATGAATTCATCTTTCCTCAAACACTTCTTCAGATCTTCCGCACACAAGCCATAAACTAATGTCATGGGCTCCCAACCCCTGTAGAAGCCACGCACTGGGGCTTCCCAAGGACCAGAGTGCGCCCCACGGCAGCACAAGGACCCAGGGTGGAGCTGCTGGATTCTTCAGGAAATCCTGCCCCATGACACCCTTATCCCTGCGGAAAACCATTTCCTCTCATGAGGAACGCAATCTTGTCTACGCAGTCACGAAAACACTGAGGCTAAAAATAGTTTTATAAAAGGAAGTGCTGATTGGGCCTCCCTACTCCAATGACAAGAGCAAGCTGTGTCCCCATGGATTGGGGGAGAAGCTCCTGCTGACTGGGGAGACGCCAGGAAAAGGAGCCACCAGAGAGAGTGCTAGGCCCAGGAGCCCTCCTGGACCCAGCTTCCTTGATGACAATGGTTCTTCGCAGGGAGCCCTGACAGCAGGACTGGAGAGACAGCAAGGAGCAGACACCTCCCTCTGAAAGACAATTAGGAAATCTCTCATCCTTCATTAAACCAAAGATTAAAGCAGGCTGGCTGGCTGTGAAGTGTGCTGAGCTTCTCCAGAGGACACACAGGCTGAGAACCTTACTCCACCGGGAAGAAAGGCTGGGTAAATTTTAAACCAAATAAAGGCTTTATCCTAAAAAAGAAAAAAGTGCCCTGGACCAGAATTTTAAGTGATTGTTTTTCATTAGAGAAGGTCAAATTCTATGAAAAAGTCAAACTTTGAAATAGTAGCATACAAAAATTAAGTAAACCGGGGTTGCAAGATGGCTCATCAGTTAAAGGTGTTTCCTGCTCTCCAAGAGAACCCAAGTTCCATCCTAGCACCCATGGCTGGCAGCTCACAACTGCCTGTAACTCTAGTCCTAGGGTATCTGGCACCCTCTCCTGGCCTCTGAAAGCATCACACCTACATGTCACACACACACACACACACACACACACACACACACACACGAATAAAATTTTAAAAATAAATGAAGCGATCCATTTTTTTTTAGGCATAGTCCAGGCCACTGGCTGGGCTGAGACCAAAGGCTCAACAGTCCCACTTCTTACCATCCCTGTCTAGCTAGAGTCTGAGCACCAGACACAAAAGAAGACAGGTAAATTTTAAACCAAATAAAGTAAAAGACTGGAACACAGGTAGGCAGCCTACTTTGCTTTCTACTGCTGTGGCAGACACCAAGACTAAAAACAACCTGTGGAGGAAAGGGCTTATTTCCTCTTACAGCTCACAGTCCATCAAGAAGGCAAGTCAGAGCAGGAACTCAAGGCAGGAAGCTGGAGGCAGGAACTGATGCAGAGGCCATGGAAGAATACCCCTTACTGGCTTGCTCTCCATGGTTTGTTCAGCCTGCTTTCTTATACACCCCAGGCCCACCTGCCGAGGTGTGGCACTGCCCATCATGGACTGGTCCCTCTGACATCAATCATTAATGAAAAAAATGCCCCACAGACTTTGCTTACAGGCCAATACAATGGAGGCATTTTCACAACTGAGGTTCCCTTTTCCCAGATGACCCTAGCTGGTGTCAACTTGACAGAAAAGGAAGGAGGAAGAGGAAGAAGATGAAGAAGAGGAGGAAGAGGAGAAAGAAAAAAAGGGAAAAAAGAAAAGGAAAGAAAAGAAAAGAAAAAAGAAAAGAAAAGGAAGCCAGTACAGCAGGTTGACATAGCAACATGGAAATTTCAACTGCTCCTCTGATAGCAGCATACCCCCAGGCAGTCACAGGCCCAATGCCCTTCAGACAAGAGCTTCCCTCACACATGCCACCTCTGTCTTCAGCTCCTGCCAGCTCCACACAGTGCAGCAGGCGCAGAGGAGGCGGCGTTTATGTCCTCTGTATTTTCTAAATATGTTCATCTCTTAAAAAATATTGAAAACAAATCATAGCAAACAAGCCATAGCACACGATGTGGCTCTGTGGTGAACAATATGCTCCTGGTCCTCTTGCTTGTAAACAAGCATGGAGTGAGGATGGGAAAAAGGGAACCTCAAGGGGCAGGGGCCAGTTAAGTCATGGCAGTCTACAGTCAAAAGATGGTGAGAAATTAGCCAGAAAACCAAGTTGCCAGCTCATCATTTACAAACCCACATTTGAAAATCAGAATGTAGAAAGTGTACAGAGTGGGCTAGTGGAGAGGTGTCCAGCCACTTCTCCACCGCGTGCATTCTCTGCCATACCATGAGTACAGACACTTCTAGGTCCAACATAAAATAGGCTGCTTTCTAACATGAACTGTGCTGACTTCAAAAATTTTGGAAAATCATCAAGAGGGCATACAAGAAGAAAGTCATAACTGTGGTAATGGTGATACCATTTTCCTGGAGCTCTCATGAAGCTCTGTGATACACCTGTGTCCACACATCAGGAAACCACCTAGCAGAAATGCATGGGCCTTCCTACATCCTTCCACGGCCATGGCAGCCTTCAACCCAACGGGGCCATTCCCACACCGTGTGCCTGGGAAGACAGCCCGGCCAGCAACCCTGGGAGCCTTCCTTGCCAGATGGGAAGCCAGGTGCAAGCCGATCTTCTTTTTTTTTTTGGTGGGGGGGGGTTGGGTTTTTGTTTTGTTTTGTTTTTTTTTTTTGGTTTTTCGAGACAGGGTTTCTCTGTGTAGCTTTGCGCCTTTCCTGGAACTCACTTGGTAGCCCAGGCTGGCCTCGAACTCACAGAGATCCGCCTGCCTCTGCCTCCCGAGTGCTGGGATTAAAGGCGTGCACCACCACCGCCCGGCACGAGCCGATCTTCTTTACGGAGGTCAATGCTTTGTTCTGCTAGTGACAGGCCAGCTGCGGTCAGACACAGAGACTAGGAAAGGCCAGGGACCCTGACTCTTCTGAAGGAGGACTGGCCTCTGCACACGCCTGCCCAGGTGGGGTTGGTCTCTACCCTAAAATGTGTCTGGAAAATCCCAGCAGTCATTCCAAGCCTTGCATGTGGGCCTGCTCCTCTGTGACTCAAAAGCAAGACCTAGAGTAGCAGTGTGACCACCTCAGCCAGTGGTCACACTGACCACTGGGCACCTCAGCTAGCAGGTGTTTCTACCTCATGAGCTCAGAACAATGTCTGTGGAGAATTAGGAAAAGCTGAAGCTCATTCTGAGGGATAAAACCCAGCCACGGGGCTGAATGCCTCTTTATCCAAAAAGGCTTGGCCCAGAGTGTTTCTGATTCTGAACTGGAGTAAGGGGACACTTCCATACACATAATGAGCTAGCTTGGGACAGGATCGAAATCTAAGCACAGAATTTACCTATGTTTCTAGTTCACCCCATATACATGATCTGAAAGCATGTTAAACTGTGTTTTTAAAAAAAAAAAAAAAAAAAAAAAGAGACAGGTCCTAGCTGGCCTGGAACTCACTATGTAGACCAGATTGGCCTCAAATTCTTCAGAGATTTGCCTGTCTCTGCCTCCCAGGTGCTGGGATTAAAGACATGTGCCACTATGCCTCGCAAATAAATACGGATTTTTTTGTTTTGTTTTGCTTTTGTATAATACAGTAACTTTTTTTCTATTGAAAATAGATTCTTTTCTCATACATCTTAAGATGTTTCCCCTCCCTCTACTCCTCCCAGTTCCACGCCCCCCCATCCACTCCATTTCTGTCTCTCATTAGAGAAGAATAGGCTTCTAAAAGATAACAACCAGTCATGACAAAATAAAATATAATAAGGTGAACCAAAAACTTTCATATTGAAGTTGGACACAGCAACCCAACAGAAGGAAAAGAGTCCCAAGAGCAGACAATAGAGTCAAGAGACCTGCTCATTCTCACAGTCAGGAGTTCTGTAAAAATGCAAAGTTAATAGCTATAATATATAAGCAGAAGACCTGATGAAAACCCATGAAGGCCCTGTGCTTACTGCTTCAATCTGTGAGCTCGTATGTGCCTTGCTTAGTTGATTCAGAGGGGCTTGTTCTCCTGTGTCATCCATCCCCTCTGGCTCTTACAATCTTACTGCATCTTCTTTTGAAGGATTCCCTGATTTCTGAGGGAAGGGATCTATCTCTTGATGTAGATCTCCAATTTAGACTCTCTCTATGCATAATGTCTGACCATGGGTCTCTGCATCTGTTCCCAACTGCTGTCGGAGGAAGGCTCTATGATGACTGTGGTGATATTTTATTTGTGCACCCCAATAAAGCTTACTTGGAGATCAGAGGAAAAAGCCAGCCACTATATTAAACATAGAAGTCAGACAATGTTAGTACACACCTTTAATCCTAGCATTCAGGAGGCAGAGATCCATGTGGATCTCTGCGAGTTCAGGCCACACTGGGAACAGAGCCAGACGTGGTGGCACATGCCTTTAAATTCCAATACTAGTTAACCATAGAGGTCTGGAGGTCTGTACAGACAGACCAGAGTGACAGAGCTGGGCAGAAAGAGGAAGAGATGTAGATGGGCAGAGAGAGGAAGTGAGATGGCAGGGACAGAAAGGATATATAGGTGTGAGTATACAGGAAGTAGCTCTCTGGAGGCTGAGGATTTTTAGTGGTAAGAACATGACTGGCTTTTTTCTGCTTCCCTGATCTCTCAGTTTTTACCCCAATGTCTGGCTCTGGGTTTTTTATTAATAAGACTGTTAAGCAATTCGTCTTACAGATGATGACTGGATAAAGCACTGATCTATGAGTGTAGCAGAATATCGTTACAAATAATTTTATTGATTTGGTTTTTAGACCAGTTGTGTTTGGTTTTATTTATCCTAGGTCTTTGGGCTATCTAGTCTCTGGTTTTTGGTTACTCAAGCAGTGTGAGGTATGGGTTCCTTCTCATGGAGTGGGCCTTAAGTCAAATCAGACATTGGTTGGCTACTTTCAGAAGTTCTGTGCCACCATTGCCCTAGCATATCTTGCAAGCAGAATAGACTATAGGTCAAAGGTTTTGTGGCTAGGTTGTTGTCCATGTTTCTCTTTCAGTAGCCTGCAGAGTACCTTCCCACACCAAAGCAACTAGAACATAGGGGTAAAAGTTCCATGTAGGTACCAACTTGACTTCTCCATGTTCAATGCATTGTGTAGATGTTGTCCTCAGCAATGGAGCCCCACTGTCAGTTTTCAGAGGACCCCCTTGGCCAACAACTCAATTTAATGCAACCCAGCCCAACTATGCCCAGAAAATAAATGTATTTTTTAATTAAATATGATCCAAGTTTTCATACTAGAAACAGTTCAAATGGGACCTCTATCAGTCATACTCAGAAGGCAACATGGACTTCCTTCAGATCCTTCACATGGCAAGCAGCTGCAGGCCAGGAACCCAGACAGACAAAGGCCCTCATTCCATACCCATAAAGGAAACAGACAAGAAAGCAGTGAGCGATGCCAAAAGCTGGTTCCTGGGTAAAAAAGCTGGTGCCACAGAGACACAACACAGAGAAGGAAACAAATGGCCAGCTCAGGACTACAGGGGCCATCACAACACACGTGACAGAGGAGACAACACACGAATACTATACCACTAATCAAACAATTAAGAAGAAATGTACAAATTAGTCCTCTAAAATATGGATTTTTAATTAAAGCTTATTTTTTCTTCTAAAGCAATTTACTAATCATTTGGTTTTTTTTCTCCTTGAAATGTAAATTTAAGGGAATGGAAAAATGGGATGGTGTAGCACGAATCCTATTGGTCTTGATAAAAACAAACCCAGAGCCAGATATCAGAGTAAATGCTGAAAGATCAGAGAGACAAAGGAACAAGCCACAGCCATCTCTCACCTCACCAACTCCTCAGCCTGAAAGGGGCTGAGCTTTCTCCTCCTGCCTTATATTCCTTTCTCCACCCAGCCATATCACTTCCTGTCTCAACCTCCCTAGTGCTGGGATTAAAGGCGTCTGTGTCTCCCAAATACTGGGAGCAAAGGTATGAGATCCCAAGTGCTAGGATTAAAGGTGTGGGCCACCACTGCCTGGTGTCTATGGCTAACTAGTGGTTGACTTTGCCCTCTGATCTTCAGGCAAGCTTTATTTGTTAGAGCATACACAAAATATCACCATAGGATGGCTCAGCATTTAAGAGCATACACCCCTCTTCTGGAGGATCTGAGTTCAGTTCCCAGCACCCACTCCTAACTGCCTCTAACTCTAGCTCCCAGGGGAATCTGACAAATTCTTCTGGCCTCACAGGTACTACATTTGTGTACACATACCTGAACACACACACTCACTCTTTCTCTCTCTCTCTCTCTCTCTCTCTCTCTCTCTCTCTCTCTCTCTCTCTCATACATACATACATACATACACACATGTGCATGCCATGTGCACACACAAAAAATTAATTTTTAACACATAAAACTTAGCATGTAATAAAATAGAAAATGCTCATCTTAAAAAAAAATCTCAGAATAGTGTCAAAGGAAAAAAAAAATTTGCCACAAAAAATGGCACAGATGGCTTCACTGCTGAATACCATAAACACCGGAAGAAGAAATACCATCAGTCTCATACAGCTCTTTCCAAGTTGAGAGGAGAGAAAAGCCCAGCGTGTTTTGCGAGGCACTATGAGAGACACCTGAGCTAGACAACATGGCTGCAGAGTCAGGCAGAGAAGAAAGCCACAGGCAGAGGTCCCAGCCAAGGGGTCCTAAACTACAGGGAAGGGAGCAGTGTAACCAAGGAGTGCTTAGCCTGGGAAAACTGAGTCTCCAACATTCAAGATCACTGTGATCCACCTTGAGTGAGCATGGAGGAAAGCTACAGGCTCCTTTGGATGGACACAGAAAAGCATGTGGCAACATTCAACACTCCATAGTAAAAACTTTCAGTGATGTGGGAAACAGGAGGAAATACCCTCTGTTTGATAAGGGACATCAACAACCCCACAGAGATGCTGTATCCTTACTGATGAGCTACTAAACACAGAAGCACTTCATGTGTATCCGGGGTCCTGAGGTCACAGCGAGGACTGGGGGAAGACATGCAGGTTCTTCGTGTGTAGACACTGCTCCCATAAGAAACTGGAAGAGCAACACAACAGTTGTGACTGCACAAGGTCAGGGACACAAGAGTAATGTCCTAAAACTCCTTTTCCTTTCCACACACTAATGAACACAACTGCCCACAGCAGCTGACAGCGTGCATTCCATAGGACAGGTCAGCACAAAAGACATGCAAGACCACGGACTACAGACCACTGTGAGGGAATCGAAGCTGCCTCAACAAACAAAAGCCACCTACCACTCGTGTCAATCAGAAGACAGCTCCATGGTGTCTCCTGCTGATCCACAGATTCAGGGCAGCACAAGTCACAATCCTAGCAGGCTCTGACAGAAATTGGCAAAGTACTGTAAAACATACATTAAACAAAACATGCCAGCGATTTGTAAAGCAATCTTAAAGGAAGAACAGTGAGGGGCTTCACTGACCTCAGGACTAACTATAAAGTCACTGTATCCACATCGAGTCCTGGAATAAGACCCAACAGAGCAGTGGTGTAGAATCGAGTCCAGAAACAGACATACACCTACACCCTGATTTTCAATGAAGGTGCTCCTGGCAGGCCGGGCGTTCGTGGTGCACACCTTTAATCCCAGCACTCAGGAGACAGAGACAAATGGATCTCTGAGTTTGAGGCCAGCTTGGTCTACAAAGTGAGATCCAGGACAGCCAGAGCTACAGAGAAACCTTGTCTCAAAAACACCCCCAAAAAAACAGATGCTGCTGCAATCTAATGGAAAGCAAATCAAGGTCAACAGAGGTGGTCAGTACCAAGCTGTATGCACATGTGGGCAAAGCGACCTCCACCATTATCCACAGTATATGCAAAAAATACCATGGGGAGACGTAAGTCACAAAACTTCTAGTCCCTCCCCCCTCCTTTTTTCTGTGTGTGTGGTGTTCACTCACATGTATTTGTGTGTTCACATATGTGCAGGTGCATGTGTATATGTGTGCAGGCCTAAGATTGACATTGGGTGGCTTCCTCAATTACTCTCCATCTTACTTATTAATGCAGGGTCCCTTGCTAAACCCAGAGCTCACCATTTCTGCTCATCTAGCTAGCCAGCTCGGTAAAGCTTCTAAGAGCAAGGCTGCCTGGGACATGGCTTCTGGAAGCAAAGATGTTTTATATGACAGGGAGTGTAATGAGTAAGAAGTCAGGTTCAAAATAAGTCTAAAAATAAAGTCCTCAGGCCATCACTCAAGAGGCTGAGGCAGGTAGATCATGAACTTGAGGCCAGATCAGGCTTCATAGCAAGGCTTTCTAAGAACAGAATGAGAGACACATTGCCGGTGGTAGTGCACACCTTTAATTCCAGCACTCGGGAGGCAGAGGCAGGCAGATCTCTGTGAATTCCAGGACAGCCTGGTCTACAGAGAGAATACCAAAACTACACAGAGAATCCCTGGTGTGTGTGTGTGTGTGTGTGTGTGTGTGTGTGTGTGTGTGTGTGTGAGAGAGAGAGAGAGAGAGAGAGACAGAGACAGAGAGAGAGAGACAGAGAGAGACAGAGAGAGACAGAGACAGAGACAGAGACAGAGGGAGAGGCTATCACTGTTAAATAAGCACTTGCTAAATCTCCCTTCTTCTCTTTCCCACACTGCTTGTTGCTAGTGAGAAGCTGCAGTGGTATCTCTATGCTATGTGAGCCCCACCCTAAAAAGGAGGGGCAGGGCAACTGGGGGGCCTATGTCCCTTGATGCATGGTAAGACAAGACACAGACCACACCTCTAAGAATGAAATTCAACCCTCAGGTGCTGTGGGATGTCTTTCTGTATACTGTGAATATATGCTGTTCCCATTGGTTAGTAAATAAAGCTGTTTCGGCCTATGATAAGAAAGCTTACAGCCAGGTGGGAAATCTAAGTACAGAAACAGAGAGAAGGGTGGAGTGGGGGAGAGGCCAGCCACTGCCCAAGGAACAGCAAGATGCCAGCAGACCAGTAATGCCATGGCCACATGGCAACTTATAGATTAAAAGAAATGGGTTAAGTTATAAGAGCTAGCTAGCAAGAAGCTTGAGCCATAGGCCATCCAGTTTGTAATTAATTTAAGCCTCTGTGTGTTTACTTGGGTCTGAACAGCTGCAGGACCAGGCGGGACACAGGAAAACTTTCAACTACCCTCAGGTCTCCAGCACACTGCAGCCCTGCCTCCTATTCTTCCCCTGGTAAGTCAGGATGCTTGGAGTACGCTCCCACACTGTAATGCTGTCCAAGTAACACATATCCTCCAGGTACACCTTCTATTGGGCTAAGGGACCAGCCTCTTCCCACAGGAGGCCAGCCTCCTCTTTACTCAAGACCAAATGGCATCTAAGAGCCCACCCTTCATACACTCACTCAACCCAACTATAGCTAGAGTCCAACTAATTTCCCAGCTCAGCTTCTACATAGAGCCAGATGCTCAGAAATCAACACAGGTCCAGAAAGAGGGACAGGTAAAGCAAGAGAAGCCTGCCTGACTCTGAAGGAGGTAACAGGGAGGCTGGGCCTGGCTTGGTGCTAAATACCCACTGTCCTGTCTCTTTCCCTGGATTTGTTCTTGTAGCCAATTATGCACACACAAGTAACTGGAAAAGCCGAGTGTGCCCTCAAGTAAAAGAGGGAACCAGGGCCTCTGAGTACCCTTCTACCCCATAGTGACAGTCAGCTATGTGCAGTATTCCTAATGGGGAGCCGAACATGGCTCTTTTCTAGAGTAGTTCCACATAGCTCCAGATCACACAGCCAGTGAATTCGAGGCTCAGTTGAGAACGCTGGGGCAAGGTCAGGATTCTGATCACAGCACCATGGCTGGACTAATAACCTACATTGCATCCAAATTTAGGTAAGATCCTGGCTAGCTGGCCACCAGGACCCAGCTGGGAACAGCAGGGGTACAGAGGGGACAACTGTTCTACCCAGAAATACATGATAGGCAAACACACAGCACAGAGCCTGCATCAAAGTCATGAAAGCAAGCTGAGACATGGGCACCCAAGGGAGAGCAATCTTGGCCCATATAGTACATGTCTATTCAAACCTGCAACTGTCCCCAGCTATGGACTGAGACAAGAGAAGTGTGGCAATGTATTGGCTGCACTTCTGACCCACGCGTAGGGCCACAGCATCTTTCCCACCGAGATAGGGCCACCTCCCCCACAACCACCTACCCCAAAGCCTGTGACTAGCTTATGTAAACACATCCAAAGTCATCAAATCAGAGACATGGCACCTACATTCAAGCACCAGGAACATGGCCTCCCTATCCATCTCCCTCAGCCAGAGCTCCTGAACTATGGTTGATGTACAATGCAGCTGGAGCCCAGGCTAAGGAGCTGGAGGAACATGAAGGACATGGCTTCACCGGTGCTTGTGGATCACAGGGCACAGGCCACCTGCCTAATGGGACCTGCTGTACATGAGTCAGGAGCAATGGAGGACAGAGGTTTCATTGGCTGCCCCACCCCCAGCCCCTAGCCTTCCACAAGATTCCATGAAAAGTGCCTAGAGAGAAACATCTCTGCCAAGGGGCTTCTCCACTATGGATGGTGACAAAATTTAATTATTTGATTTTTTTCCATCTAGAGAGCTAGCCCATTTAAAGAGTTCAACTTCAAGCCTGCTTCACCATTGAGCAATGAATGTTACCAGACTGCTGTGTCTCTCAGGATCATCAAGAGACACACTCGACTTCACAGGTTTCTGGACAGCCAACAGCACAACCCTCCTTCACTGAAGCTATCCCAGTCTCACATTACAAGGAGACCAGTCCCAGAGCCAAGCAGAGCTGCCAGACCAAAACCTACTCACGCGGACAGAGTTATAGCATCTGTGAACCAAGCCCAGGACCCAGTGCCTCCTGTTGTCTGGCCAGCAGAGGTCTCCAGCCCACTGACCTCCCACCATTGCTATCTTGCTTCTGTCAGTGCGAGCACATGTGTAGGTGGGAATGCACACGTGCCTACACATATCCCCAAGAAGGTACTTATAAGGTCTTAACTATCAATAATCCCACATGAACCCAGAATGAAAATATCCTTCCAATGACACATATACAACCTAGAAACTACCCTGGAACCTGCCAGCCAGCAGGAGAACTCAGAACTCACAAAGAAAGAAGTAAAGTTTCTCCAGCTTGGCTCCTCTGGAAGCTCAGAAACGCTTCCAACATCCTTTACTCTCCGATTTGAGCTATTCACAGACATCCTGTTTTGAAGTGAGGACAGTTTTCCACTCTGTCCTGAGGAATGCTGCACAGGCATCCACATTTCCAAGGCCACTGGGCACTCAGGGCCAGGACTGCAGCCTGTATAACCCAGTATAGATACAAGCCCCACCCCCACCCCCTTAACGGAATCAGCACTCACCCATCTCTTCTGGAGCCCCTAAAAGAAACCTATCCTCCTGTCCATATGGCAGGGGGGGCAGATGCCTGCTACTGGGGAGAAGCCAGGTCTTCTCCAGAAGAACCAGGCCACTGTCGTCCACAAAATAAAGCCACACTATGGGAGCCCATAGAAAGGCTATGAACCAAAGCCAGATAGATACCAGGAAAAGGAGTTATCTATGCCTCCTCTGTGCCCAGAGATCCACCTGCAACCAAAACTCCCCTGCAAGACTGTGCCATCCCTACACCACTTTGTGGTCCTACCTCCTGCCCGGGAGCACCCCTGGGTGTTTAAGAGACTGGGAAATCCAAGCCAGTCTGCTCTGTATGTTCCTATCATCTTAGACTCCGCCAGAGGCAATTCTACCCTTTTAGTAGCTTCTACTTAAAACCGCAGCACCTCTTCATACAAGTCCTTTGTTATGGACTAAAGCGATCACACCTTCTAAAATTCATGCTGAGGCTTTCGCCCCCTACATGAGGGGACAGGGCCAAGAGGAAGCTAACTAAGGTCCAAGAGGTCCTTAGAGCATATGGCCAGCTGTCCTAAAAGGAAGAGGAGCCAGCAGAGAACTCTCTTACATATGCGGTGAGTCCAGGTGGGAACACAATGGGAATCAGCCAGTGGCAACCCAAGCAGAGATCTGCAGTGCTGGGTCCTTCATCTGTCTTGTATGCTCCAGGGCTATGAGGAGCCCCTGCTGTGGGACTCGACTTTACAGCTAAGCCATTACTCCTGCCTTCTTCTCAGCAATCCGAGAACTTGCCACCCCACACACACTACATGACCATGGGCCCAGATGAGTCACTGTCCCCTCCTGCTTCCCTCTCCGCTTCTACTATGGCCCCTCCAGGGACAACTGTCCACCCTCACATCCATATCTGTCCTCTCAAAGCCTGGGTCACAATCTGTTCCCAAAAGCTGTCCAGAACCACTCACCACCAGCTTGCCTCTCCCAATTTGGCCCCAGCTTCTCCCTACAAAACAGTGTGGCTTTCTTAGTCACCCAAAAGGGGTCCCTTTGACCTTTAGACAAAAGCTGACAGTCTCCAGAAAGAAGCCAGAGAGATGACAGCACTGCCCTGGGAAGGTATTTCACAATCCTCAGGGACTGCAAACAGATATCTATGTCAAGCTTCAGCCCACCAGTTCCACCAATGTGTACACACTGTTGGAACCCTTTTGAATAATGGGTCCACACGGAAAACATTAGAGCAAATACTAAGAAAGGTCAGGCAGTGGTGGTGCATGCCTTTAATCCCAGCACTTGGGAGGCAGAGGCAGGTGGATATCTATGAGTGTGAGGCCAGCTTGGTCTACAGAGGTAGTTCTAAGACAGCCAAAGCTACACAGAAAAATCCTGTCCTGAAAACAAAACAAACCTAAGAAAGCCACCAATATTAACCCCTACTCCCTGGTCCCCATAGGAAAAAAAAAAAATCACAATGAAGCAAGTTAACCCAGGCATCCTGAGTCAGCTACACCCACTCACAGGCCCCACTCAAACTCCCTGCTTGAATGGCTCACTGCAAGAGGATGCCTCCTAAGCTGGGGTTCATACTGAATGTAAGTGACCACTCTCCTCAAACATGCTGGAATCTGAGAAACTAAAGACAGTGCTCATACTTCTACCTGCTCCTTGAATCTGGTTCCTCCTGGCTCCCCATTCTCCCCCATGGCAAACCATAATATTCTGAGGGCTGAAGAGTGAGAGCAAGGACCAAAGTACAGCTCAGCAGGAAAGCACTTGCTCATCATGCAAAAGCCTTGAGTTGGAGGCCCAATAGTGTAATAAATAAATAAATAGATAAATAAAAAGTGTTTAATTAAAAATTTACCAAGCTCGCCGGGCGGTGGTGGTGGCGCACGCCTTTAATCCCAGCACTCAGGAGGCAGAGCCAGGCAGATCTCTGTGAGTTCGAGGCCAGCCTGGGCTACCAAGTGAGTTCCAGGAAAGGCGCAAAGCTACACAGAGAAACCCTGTCTTGAAAAACCAAAAAAAAAAAAAAAAAAAATTTACCAAGCTCACTTACTAGTAAATATCACCACTGAAGGAGTACCAATAGCAATGCCCAATTGTCCCCACAGAAGATAGAGAAGGCTGTGTACCTGTCTGCCCAGCTGAGGGAAACCTGCATCATATCCTGATTCTAACTACCCATTCTTTCCTACCATAGGCCCTTTCCTCCAGGCATCTTCTGCTCTGTTTTTCTCAGAGCAAAGGGCACATCCTAAAGATTCCAATTCCCATCTGCCCCTAGAAGGATCAGACCCTTCTCCTGGCTCACTCTTACCCTGCTAAAACTAGACCTGACAGAACAGAAGCCCGTGTGTCTATCATGGTCACATCTTGTTCTTCAGCTCAGTGACAGACAAGTCATAGCTATGTGATAAGCAATAATCACAAACATGAAGGGATTCATGAGACTCAGGCCCAAACCACCTCCTTGACATCCCACCTCAGCAACACAGCCTCGAGAGTCCACTAGAACCCTGCAAGCAAGCTTGACAGGAAACACTGAAGACGACATGTCAAAGTAAGGGCCTGGAAAGGACCAAGGCCAGGGTGGCCTCCAGCATGGTCTGTCCCTCTGGCTTTGCCTTCTGAGCTTTGCTCTGAGTGTAGTGGCCCTGGCAGGGAGTGTCCCTGTACTTTCTACCTCCCCTGTTCTCTTTTCCATTGGGCCCCTGTCAAAAGCCCTTCCACAGCCAGCTACCTAAGGTCTACTCCACTCCAAGTTCCTGGGAACTTAACATGACATCTTCTCTCCAAGATCCCAAGGTGCTCTGGACAGGAATTCCTCTAGGTGTGGGTGCAAGTCGAAAGATCAGGTGACCAGACTTTGGAGGAAGCAGGAGGAACCAAGTGACACCCATGGAGCAAAGCAGAGGTCTGTGTAAGTCATTCTGAAACTACAGTTCCAAGGTAAGGGTGTGGCAGCCAAGCCACAGCCAGCTCCTTGCCCCATATCTAGTCTCAGGACACAGCCTAGAGCCTCCCAGGCCAAGGCAGGTACATGGGTACCCAGGGCATCTTTTGGTTTCGGTGAGTGAGGAGAAGGTGCTGATTTGGGAACGCACATGCCCAACTGTGTGTGCTGGTGACACCAGCCATGTCTATAAACACTAGGGAGATTCCCAGCTCAGCTAGCTGGCCGAGGGAAAGGTGACACTAAATCTTGTGCCCAGAGACTCAAGGAGCAAGGGCTGCAGTTGGTGGAAGACCTCCAGCCATGAAACCTCCAAAATGCCGCAGCCTGAGGGGTCGCTGTGACTTTTTCTCCTTCTTTCAACATCCAGGACCAAGGTTGCCCCCCCTCATCCCAGGACCAACTGAAGAACCCTCTAGAGTTTGCATCTGCACACCTGGAAGGAAAAGCAGCATGCGGTGCTGCCCAACACCTGGTGGAGCTTCTTCTAAACCCCTTCTCCCTACAAACAAAACTGTATCGCACCAGACACGCTGTGCTGTGATCTGGGGAGAAGCAGACAAGGAGTTCTTGTCCCGAGAGGTTCTCTTGACTTCTGGTGGGAAGCCTGGAAAAGCCCACCCAACCATGCCTACAGGGAGCCATGCCTATGTCAGTTCAAGGCTGGGGCCCGGGACCTGGCCTTCCAAGTCCACGCTCATACACTAAGCAGAGAAGGACAAATTTGGGCTACAAGGAGATCCACAGCAGTAGTGCAAAAAGCTGTTGCGGGCTGGTGGCATCTGTGGGCAGAGAAATGTGTAGTGAAACCACTTCCTCAAACACTGCTGTGGCCCAGGCATGGACAGGAGCCACAGGCTCTAAAGTGCAACATGAGCCACAATGTCAATGACATCAGACACTTAGACAGAAAATGAGAGGCAGAAATTACACCAGAAAGAACAGGCCAGTGTAGGCAGCCCTTGTGGACACTCCACAGGCCCCCTGGCCACTGGGATGGCACCAGCACAGGAAGGGTGACATTAGCAGCAAGGCCTGTCAGGGAGCTCACCCAAAGCATCCCTGAACGCCCTGTCCAAGTCCATGCTTGACTCGCCCTCACTAACATAAACATCACACACAGAACTTCAAATAAACAGATTTCTGCAGGAAGAGCCTGGGAGAGTAAACATTCTCCACAGCCCCAGTGGCTGGGGGAGGTGGGTACCACTGGGTTTCTCCCCTTCACTGGTTTCCAAATGACTGGGAATGTAGCTAGATGGGTTTGGTTACTAGTCTGATGGTTTCTAACCAGACTGGGGGTGCTGGGTGGGCTCTACCAGCACCACGCCTGTCCTCCTCTGCAACCCACTTTTTGGCTCATGGGGACTGGCTAATGTCCATGGCACCTAACTCCCTGAACAAGATGGCAAAAGCCAGCCAGCTCTTTCTAAATACAACAACTTGTATTAGGAAAAAGGACCAACCCACTGAAACAGAAAACACACATCACCTACATGCACAGGCCTGTTCTTGGGGCTATTCTTCAGGAACGTACAGGTCCCAGGCCTCTGAGAAAGAGTACATGCTTTCATATGGTACACAAAATCCCCAACACAGGACGACAAGCCTGGGATCCTAACTCTGCCATGATTTTAGTCACTACCATTTTGGCCTGAAAATTAACTTTAACGCTGCCTAATGTGCTATTGATATTCCAGGAAACAGACTCTTAGCAGGTGCACGTGCCAGGAATGCTTTGCTGTCACACTGCAGAGTCAGCACCACCTGTTTGCCAGGGCATCTGATACCTGAGCCACTACGAAGCCACCTAGACAGCATGTGCAGAGGTGCTGCACAGCCCCAGCCACCATCCAGATGCAAAGCTTCCAGGCAGCCAGCTGTGACCAGCCAGTCTCCTGTCCACTGATGCCTTTCAGGAAGGATGGAAATATTGTCCCCAAGACCCTCATTCATTCCACCCCAGCCCCAGTGAGAGGCATATATGAATACAGGGAGAGCTGCCCACTAGAAGCTCACAGGACATGTACACACTGCAATAAAATTTCAGCATGTGGAAGAAGCACACATGAAATAAACTCAGCCGAGAAGTCTTCAGCGAGGTACTTTCAGCCAGGTGTGGTGGGCACATGCCTGTAATCCCAGCACTGAGGAGGCTGAGGCAGAAAGAGAGAGAGGTCAAGGCCAGCCTAGGCTATATAATGAGTTCCATGCCAGTACTTTAGTCTCTATTCTGAAGAGTGCCAGGTCCCAAGGTTTCAGCCAGCAGCAGAGTGGAGAAAACCCTCTGAGGCTGCCCGCAAACAGAAGGGCAACACATGCCACCCAGAGACTGAAAGCTGTGCCGCTCTGCTCAGCCAACACTTCTCTGCATTTTGTCCTAGGTCTTAGAAAAAGCTACAAAGAGAAGCTGAAACCAGCACACAAGACCAGTAACAAGCAATAGTAACACCATTTTGCATTAGCCAGATACAGGGTGACGAGCAAACAGAAAACAACCCCAGCAGGAACTTGAGGCCCTTCAAACTTGTAAGTCTCTCAAACCCATGGACTAAAGTACTTGCAGCCCCACTGCCCTGAACACCCCTACTTCCGCCAGAGCCAACAGGATATCCAATGGCATCAGAGTACCGCTTGGGAGGCTGTTGTCCAATCTCCTGCCATGTTGGCCTAGATAGGTCCCCAGACTAAACACCTGAGTCCTGAGTTTTCTGGATAGATTGTATTCAGGATAACTTGCAAACTCCAAATCACCTCTACACCATCTGCATCAGAGAATGTGTCTCTGAGAGCCATGACAAGGCTTGGGCAGTGGCAGGAGAGGTTCTTCGCCTTGTCTGTGGTCTACACCTTGAGCATTTTAGGTTTTGAATTTTAAAAAATGAGATATGTACTACTCAAATCCATGAAATGTGCAGTGGCTTTTCACACACTAGACTTGGCACAGTTGTGAAAGACGCTATAAATGTGGCTTGCCAGTGTGAGTGCTCTCCTATAGGGCACAGCCAGGTGGCCAGCAAGGGGTCCCATGTCCTAAGCACTGCTCAGAACCAAGGATGACTCCCACAGCACATACTCAGTGAACACTAACAGTCACCTTGACACACAAAGTGGCATAACACACCCACTTCCAGAGCTCCAGACAGGCCTGGGAGCAGTGGCCTCTGGCAGAGCCTGGTGTACACCAGAGTCACACTGAGGTCTCCTTTCTCTCCTATCCTTGGCTCTCCATTTGGATTTAGTCAAGTGTTTGGCCACTTAACATTACTCTGGATGTACACTTCCAAACCACAAGGAAACTTGGAACCAATGTTGGATTCCATGAGCTGTTTCCCAGCTGAGACTCATGACTGACAGTGGCAAGCTCAGAACCAGGCCACATGCAGCAGGGAGGGGGATATGCCAAGAAAGCTCTGAGAATGTCACTGGCCACCATGCAAGCCTCAAGTCACATGCCCACATGTGCAGACCACAGCACATGGCAGAGGAAAACTCAAAAACAACCAAGATGCACAATCCTGAACCCAGAGAGGAAGCAAGCATCAACTCTTCAAGACACCAGATCAGTAAATGATCCTATACAAATCACCATCTTCCCTGATGGCCTGCCACCCAACAACAGCCATGGCCTCCCACTAAAGATCGCCAATAGTCCCGCACAGGAGCCTCTCCCCTCATTCCCCAAACACGCAGACAGGGCAACAAATGGAAGTCCTGGAGCAGTGAAGAGGAGACAAGGGCAGTGTTGCCAGGAGGCAGCCAAGCGGCCCCCAGAGAACCGCACCAGCCTCCTCACGGGCAAGGGGTCTCCTGGCCCAGCCCTGTGCTGACACAGCAGAAGTATCTCTGGGAGTTCACAAACTAGCCTCCACCCAGCCTCCTGGCCCAGTGATAATAAACCAAGGCTGACCTTGACTACCATGGGAAACCATCAGTGCAGAGTGGACATGGAGACACACCTGGGTGACAAGTGGGTAAAACTGGGGCAAGTAAACCCAGGAAAAAGAGATGAGTGCTTGTTACTAACCAGTCCCTCAAGGAACATCTGGCCAACAGTCTCAGTGAAAGCCAGGGGTCCAACCACAAGGCCATTTCCCTTCCTTCCTTTCCTCTCTGGTTTCAGTTTTCCTAGAGGACATCAGTTCATACTTCATCCACCCCAGCTCACCTGAGAAAAGAGCTCCTTTTGACTTGAGAGTTACTTGGCAGTTTAGCAGCAGCAATTACGACCTTTGCAAATACAAGGATATATTGTTACTTTTTCCACCCTGCACATGTTCATATCCACTTACCACCACACAGAACAAAATTCCCAAAAGGAAATGGGCTGGTGTTTAGTTCCCTGGTTTACGCATGTGCAGCTAGAACCTCCCATCATTACGGAAGAAGGCAGAGCCCCTCACCCCACAAAGCTCCCCTCACAGATTGCCCCAGACCAGGAACACCACCAAAGCCCAAGCTGTGGTGAAAAGAGAGGGTACGAGCACTACGCAGGTACCCTTGTGGCTGCTGGCTGGGTTAGTCTCACTGTTCTGGCTCTTAACAAGGCATCCGTCTCCAGTCTGGCCAGACCCCAAATTCACACTCTTATCATCATTGTCAATCTACTTTCACCACATAACCAGAACCTAACAAAGGGTTTGGATAGAGGAAGCAGGTCATATGGTCAACACAGACTATCAAGAGGAAAGGGTCAGAGGTTACATGCACCCATGCCTCATGGCAGGAACCTAGAGGAATCATAGCCTACAGCCCAGGGTATGGAGGCCATAGGCATAGAAGAAAAGGCAAGGCCGAGCAGGAGGAACTAGGGGGAGGGAAGGAAGTAACGTGAAGAGGAGGAAAGGAAGGAGAGGGAAGAGGCAGAAGGGGGAGTAAGAGCAAGGAGGAAGACAAGTATGCTGAAGGGCAGGATGAGAAGGAAGAGGAAGAAGACAGCAAGATAAGAGTAAGGAGGAGGAGAAGGAAGAAAGGGGGAAGGACCAGGGTACGGACAAGTCAATCATCTGTCCTCTCTACCCTCCTCCTTCTGCCACGCACACAGAAACCCAAGTTAGATCCATGGAACTGTGTGGCATCCTGTCTGTCGTGCGTAAGCTTGAGGAAAAGCCACAGCCTCTCTCTGTGATTTACTCAGGTGTCTTCTAGGACAGAGAACAAGATGCAGCAGGGGTCACAGGTCAACATCCGAACTTTCCCCACTGCACGTAAGACTAGTGCCCTCAGGTCCTCCCAAAACACAGCCCCGGGCTAAGAGCTGTTAGTACTAGTGTGTATGATGAATAGCGCAGCCAGCTGTGACCACAGTAAGCTGATGTTATGGGCAGACAGATCAGCAGAAAGACAGATGCCACCACCAAGCCACAGTGGTAAGAGCTACAAAGAGAGCAGAAGAGGCTGGAAACATGGGACTAAGCTCAGTGATGTCCAAAAGAAGAGATGAAGCTCAAGGAAGGAAATGGCATCAACTGGCCAACAACCTGACAGGCACAGACACATGCTCCAACCCAAGGGACCCCAAAGGCTCTGGCCTCAGATGGCCATCCACGGCTGATGGCCCCGAGGACCTCCCTCACACCCAGGCTGCAATGGTGAACACTGGGCCCCTCCTCACCCAGATAAGAGCTGGAGGAAAGTCTGGGCCTGTACAGACTGGGACCTGTACTGGGGACCTGGATCTACATGACAGGGATAAATTCACAGACCACAATGGTGTCTCCAGCTAGGAGAGAGGAATGGCTGAACTAAAAGCCCAATGTTAACCCACTGAGACTCTCATGGAGGAAGGAGGGAGGGTTTGACATCCTGAGGGATGTGGGGAAAGGTCTTCAGATGGACATGAATAGAATCTAAAGTCACAAAGGAACACAGTGCAGGCTGGAAAGTAAAGAACAAGAGGAAGATGGCTGAGGCAGGCAATGATCTGAGAACTCTATGTGACTCATTAGGAGGAAAAGGAAGCAGAGCCTGGGGCTGCAGGGCTGAGTAGGTGTGAGGGCTCAAGGCTGGGGTCCCTGTCACCCAGATGCACACTGCTTCTCAGGGAGAATCATAGTGAAGCAGATTTTTGGAAAGGTGAAGAAGAAAAAAAAAATACTGGCAAGCCTTTAGAATGAGTGTAGCTGCCAAGGAACAGAAAAGGCACAAGGGCAGCAGGCAGCAGGATCCAAGAAAGGAAGGAGTAATCAGAGGGAGGAGGGGGAGGCTTTGGAGAGAAAAGTCTTGCTCCCCTGCCATGGTCTACACAGAGCAAAGCAAGCCTGGATACTGCCCTGCCCTCAGGGCTTGAGTATACTCAAGTAGGGTAATAGACAGGCCAAAGGATGGGGCCAGGGTTACAGAGAGAGCAACACAGAGAGAGGAGGAAATGTAACCCTGAGCCTTCCCTGAGCTCCATGCAGTCTCCTGAGCAGCAGCGGCGGCCTGCCATCCAGACAGCCTCAGCTTTTCCTCTACAGCCAGCCAACCCTGCAGGCACTTTGGTTGGGGACTTGGAACTGCTCAGGGCACACCTGAGAACCAGTTCCAGTTTATCTAGTCCTCAGCTCACACCATGGCACATCCACAGCACCTCTAGGCAGGGAGCTGAACTAGTCAGCACAATACCCCAAAGTACTCTCTGCAGTTGTTGAAGCATGCATGCTGGACATGCAGAGAGCCAGGTCTGCATATCTCACTGGAAACTCCACTAACTACCAGATGCAGTATCCTAGGGGAAGCCCCACATCAAAGGAGCACCTCACATTCTGCTCTGCCTGCCAGTCAAAAGCATTGTGTTTCTGCCCCAACTTCAGAACAGATGTGAGAAGCAGGAGCAGCAACATTTCATTTTGTCAACCAAGTGGCCTGGTAGCTTTGTGTTCTAAGGAACAGATGGCCCTGAGCTTTGCATTCCCAGGTGCAGCACATCCTGGAGTCCTGCCTGCCTGGCTGCCACATACCTAACAGCCAGGCCATACACCTGAAAGCTAAGCCCTGATTTGCAAGTTGCCCATGGACCAAAGAGCTGATGGAGGCCATGCAAGTTGATCATGTACTCGAGAGCTAACCATAGACTTGAGAGTTGGCCACAGATCTAAGAGCTGACCATAAACCTGAGAGCTGACTATAGATTTAAGGGCTGACCTGAGACCTGACCACAGACATAAAAGCTAGCCATAGATCTGAGGGCTGACCACAGACCTGAGAGCTGACCACAGACCTGAGAGCTGACCATAAAGTGGAGAGTGGATCACGGATGTGAGAGCTAACCATGAGCCCAAGAGCTTACCATGGATGTGAGAGCTGACCACACCCACAAACATAAGACTTTTACATGCTCACATTCCTGGCATCACATTTCACATCTGGTCCAACAAAGCTCTCAACCTTAAAATACTAGACAGAGCTCCCTTTAGAATCACTGTGAAGCTCATCCAGACTGTAAAATCTTTACATGGATGTCTATCCTCATAGAGTATCATCAGGATACCTGCCCAGGGATGCCTTCAGGCACAGCACAAAGGAAAAGGCTGAGATGCCGTGGCAAGCCATGACGATAGTACCTTTTCCCTTGGGGCCTTGCCCTTTGTCCTCCCTGTGAAAGTGGGGATGGGCACTGCATCCACCAGGTCAGCCATCCTCCCTGGCCAGTTCTAGGATGAACTAAGGATCCCCACCCAACAGCAGAAGCTTCCTTGGGATATAGGTCAACCTCTGCTGGTGATGAGCTCAAGAAGAGGCTTAGTGGCTGCCTGGAAAAACAGCACAAAGACAGGGCTTGGAGCCAGGGTATTGGCAAGGGGGCGCGCACACGCGCACACACACACACACACACACACACACACACACATCATAGCAGTATGTGGAACGAAGCAGAAAAACAGAAACTAGGAGTTGGCCCTGGAAGGGAGCAGCCACTGTCTCCTGCTCCCAGCACTGTGCTCCTGGCTTCAAGGCATAAGCCATCCTCCTTGGAGGAGGTGCCAGGGTGCTGTCCACAACATGAGCAAGTTGACCATAAACCAGAGGTTCTAGCCTCCAGCCCACCCACACAGCCAAACTCTGGACATGGTAGCATACACATGCACCTGGCACTTCTCAGAAAGGCCAGTGGACACAAGGAAGGACAGGAGCTTTCAGCCCACATGAACAGTAAAAGATGAACATTGACTGCTTCACTAGAGGCATGGGGTGCTGGTGCAACAAGCCTAGCTCTTGGGCTCTTCCTAGGAGCTATCCAGTGGCTTGTTTCTAAACTTCCTCTTCTGCTTAAGCTACCCTAGGCTGACAGGTAGCTAAGGGATTCTGTAATATGTAATCCTTTCAAATACACCCCAGGGCCTGAAAAAGCCTGGTTGTTCTCAGTAGGAGGTGGAGCAGCACCTGCAGCTCACACCTAAAGACAGAGCCAGCAGCTGGAGGTCAACCTGTACAAGACAGACTCACATCTGCAGAGAGCAAGAAGCCCTTGTGACATCAATAACCATGCCTACAACCTAAAAGAAGACACAAGAGCCAGATGTATTTTCTACACATTCTTCTAGGTGACAGATGTGAAAGCAGTCTAACAATCTAGAAGGGCTCAAGCCACACTGACCAAGGTTGAAGCCAACAAAAAGCAAGGCCCCTGTGACTGCTGTCACATCTTGGGGCTCAATGAGAAGGCTGTCTTACATCACCCCAAAAGGTACTCCATACCTTGGGAGCTTAGGGCTTGACCTTCAGGGTCTCTTAGCAACTGTTATTGCAGCCAGAGAGGAGACACCAGCAGGACTGCATCAATATGAAGCAGTAATAGGAAAGAACCGAGTTAGAGGCAGCACTGGATCGGTTTCTATAGGATGATGTGCATTGACTCAGTTCAAATCAATCTCTCAAAGAAAGCAATTAATCATGCACAAGAAGACGCATGCATCTCACTGCAAGAAGCAGTTTCTGTTCCTGCAAGGGGCAGAGACAGCACAGGTCAGTGCAGCAGTGAGCAAACACACGTAAGTGGAGAAGGAAGCCAGGCTAACAGCTGCCTCTGGTCCCAATAAGGCTTTTGGTAAGCAGCCCCAGGCCAGTAAGTGTCCGTGTTCCCTAAGGACCAGGACCTCCAGCAAGGTCATCTTCAGGAATAAGACAAGTAGATGAGTCATAATGCAAGTAAGGCAAGTTGGCCTGGACACTGACTTCTCCAAGCCCACAGGGAGTACACACAAAACATACACCCCTGGGTGCTCACTGCCGAGGGCTACTGAGTGCAAAGTGTTCAGAGGCATTTCTTCAAGAGCCCTGAAGTGCCGATTTCTTCCTAGTGTCAGCTGCAGTGGTCAACAGTGAGAGTGTGCAGGTTAGTTTGTCAAGTGAACACAAGCTAAGGTCATCTGGGGAGAGGGAACCTCAACTGAAAAAAAAAAAACAAAAACAAAAAAAAACGCCTCCATCAGATTGGTCTTTATGCAAGCCTTTCTTGATTAGTGATTGATGTAGGAGGACTCAGCCTACTGTGGGTGGACCACACCTAGGCAGATAGGTCTGGGTTGTCTGGAAAGAAAGCTGAGCAAGCCATGGAAGCACACCAGTAAGCAGCATCCTTCCAGGGTCTCTGCTTCAGTTCCTCCTCCTTGAGTTCCTGCCTTGGTTTGTCCTTCAGTATGGATGTGAGCTGTAAGGTGAAATAAAGCCTTTCTTCCCCAAGTTGCTTTTGGTCATGATGCCTATCACAACAGAAACCTTGTTAGGCCAGAGGAGAACTCACTAGAACATGGTAACATGCAGGTACATGGTCTCCAGTTGCAGGGGTGCTGTGTCCTCTCACATGCTTGGAGCTGCAGGCACAGTGCTACAGGATGGCTGACTCAAAAGATACCCAGGGCATTCATCTTTCTGTTGGAAGCTGACCCACTCTTGGTATATTTCATCAACATATTAAGTCAACAAGAGTGCCCCCTTATGAGGTCTGTCCATCCCCGTCCCCGCACCCCCCCCTCCCGCCCAGCTTACGCAAACAGGAGCAAAGCCTCAAACTTAGAGCCATGATCCCGGACACTCAGAAGAGGGTGGACCCCATCTGTCTGCACAGGAGACAGTCAGCTCAGCTGTTTTCAGGTCATCAGCTTAGTGTCTACCAACTACAAGAAGTGAGGAGGTGTAGGCAGAGGGGTGAAATAGGAATACTCAAGAAAGGCTTCCAGGTGATTCAACTCCGAATGCATCCAACACCAACCAGAAGACAGAGAGAACCTAGAAGGCCAAAAGATCAGCAAAATTGGCAAAGCTGAATTAGATTGGTGAGGAAAAACCTAAAGTCAGGAATGAAGGACAAGATGATCCAGCCTCACGGAAGTAAAAGGAAAGGAACGGGTGTCAATCACGGAGCAGTGAGCTAAGCAGCCAGGTGCCAATCATGGAGCAGTAGCTAAGCATCCAAGTGCCAATCATGGAGCAGTAGCTAAGCAGCCAGGTGCCAATCATTGAGCAGTGAGCTAAGCAGCCAGGTGCCAATCATGGAGCAGTGAGCTGAGCAGCCAGGCGCCAATCATGGAGCAGTGAGCTGAGCAGCCAGGTGCCAATCATGGAGCAGTGAGCTGAGCAGCCAGGTGCCAATCATGGAGCAGTGAGCTGGAGCAGCCAGGTGCCAATCATGGAGCAGTGAGCTGGAGCAGCCAGGTGCCAATCATGGAGCAGTAGCTAAGCAGCCAGGTGCCATAAGAATTCCTAGCAAGATACAAACAGTAAAGCTGACTCAGAAAGAAATAAAACTCTCAATAGATCACACACAAATGCAACGAGGAGAATAAACTTAACCTAAGTTCAAGACTTGTAAAATAGTTTTTAAAACATCAGTGAAATTAATTAAGGAGATGGGAAAGATAGTAGGAGAGTGAATAAGCAAGGTACCATGGTGAGAGAGAGAGAGAGATTTTATTTTGTATGTTAACTTTAAAAAACCAATAAGATAAGAAATTAAGATGGCCGGGCGGTGTTGGCGCACGCCTTTAATCCCAGCACTTGGGAGGCAGAGCCAGGCGGATCTCTGTGAGTTCGAGGCCAGCCTGGGCTACCAAGTGAGTTCCAGGAGAGGCGCAAAGCTACACAGAGAAACCCTGTCTCGAAAAAAAAAAAAAAAAAAAGAAATTAAGATGAACTCAACCTGATTGGAAGCACACCACTGCAATGGTAATACTCCTCTGAAGAAACTACAGACTCATGAAAACCTCTGTCCAAGTTCAAACTGACTTACTACAAAGCTGCAGTAATCAGGAGAGTGTGTTGCTGGCAAAAGGATAGACATGTCAACCAATGAAATATAAATGAGTCCAGAAATAAATTTGTATCTTCACAGCCATTAAATTTTCAAGACGAGTGATAAGATGGTTCAGTGGGGAATAAGAATCTTTTTAATAAGTGCTTCTGGAATGACTAGATAGCCACATAGAAAAGAAGCAAGACCCCCTTCCTTATATGACTATAGGTCTTAAAGGAAACAGATGTCTTTGTAACCTCAGACTAGATACAAGTAATCAAAGAAAAAGCAAGGCATAGTCCATCAAAACTAATACCATCAATGCCTCAAATAACACTCAAGAAATGAATACAATACACCAAATGGGAAAACAAACTGTGAATCACAAAGTTGGTAAGCTAGCACCCAAAATATATAAAGAATTCTAATAACTCAATAATTCTTTTAAAAAGTTAAAACGTGCTGTGGATTTGAATCTTCAAAGTAGACATATAAATACCCAATCAGCTCATGAAGAAACTCAACATTGGGGAAATGCACATCAAACCACAAGAAGATGTCACTTTATCCCTAGCAGGACAGTTATTGTCAAAGACGAGCAATAACAAGTGCTGTTTAGGGATGTGGAAACATTGGACCCGTCACTCACTGCTAGTGGAACGTGAAACGGTCTGGCCGTGGAAAGCACCCAGCAGTTCCTCAAAAGCTAAGCTCACTTGGCCAGCACCTCCACAGCTGGGTTTACACCCAAGAAAACAGAAACCTGTGTTCAAACAAAAGCTGGTACGTGGATACTCACAGCAGCCCTATCTGTAACAGCCAACTGTCCATCAATACCCACAAAACGTGATGTGTGTCTACACAAAGGAATAGCACTGGGTCATGAAAGCGAATGAAGTATCACCAAAGCCACCCCATGGGCCATCCCAGAAAATACTGTGCTGAGTCAAAGCATCCGACAGGACAGACTGCTGAATCCCATTCATAGGAAACATCCAGAACCAGTGACCCAGAGACAAAAAGTAGATTCACGGTTGCCAGGGTTTCAGGGCAATGGATGGGGGTGACTACAAATAAGCATTGGGTTTCTTTTCAGGATGCTAAAGTACCCTGGAATTAGAGAGTGCTAGTGGTTGCACAAGCTGGTGAATGCATGGAAACGCTGAGCTGTATATTTTAGAACAGGATTTTTATGTTATATGAACTTTGTAATTTATAAATAATAATAAAAGAAACCAGTACAGACTCTTCCAAATGAAAAGGAGGAATGTTCTACAGATATGGACACATATCACACACACACACACACACACACACACACACACACACATACACACACACACACACACACACACACACACACACACACACACGAAATAAATATTCAAAAGGTGGGGCCTCACTTACCCATGTGCTCAGTCAGTGGGGCTGAGGTAAGAAAAATGCTGGTCCTAAGGAAGCAGCTGGTTTAGGCCACACCCACACCGTGTGCACAAAAGCAGAACCCACTGCTGCACAAACTGCCAGCAGCCATGGAACGATGAAACCTTTCCATGGAGGCTTCTCCAGTCTGGTCATGCCGCTCAAAGGCAAGGGCCACAAGATGCAAGTTACAAGCTGAGTGAGCTAAGGGCCCACAGCTCTTGGCCAGCTGAGGTGAATGACAAGGCCCAGGGTTCAGAGAGAACCTTGGAGGAGGCAACACTGAGCAAGTCTGGGAAGGACAGTAGATCTACTCAACTCAGTCTGGGCTAGGCACACTGGGCACAGATGCAGACGTGACTACAACTTCCAGAAGGCCCATCTCCGTAGACCCTGGGGACTCTGGGAAACTGGAAGTTGCAAGGGAGGCAGCAGCCAGCAAGTGCCTAGCAAGTCACTATCACAAGGTAGCCTCCACTCCAAAGGTCCCTCTGACTATCAGAGCCCCACACTCTGAAGGGGGAAACAAAGTCCTGTGGCAATGCACAGGGACTCAGCACACCCCATTAATGTTACATATGCATTCTCCTCCCATCTGGAGAGCTTGCTTCAGCTCTGGAGAAAAGACAACCAGGTTCCCTGTGTAACACCCCTCACTAGAGTCAATACCACTGCCACCATGTCCTGGGTCTTCTAATCCAGAGACCTGGCAGCAAAGTACCAAGCAGTCCAAACACCCTCCAGAAAGCCCAGATGGGGACACTGTTCAAGAGGCAGAAATACCAGAGCAGGTGTCATCCAGGCCACCAGGGATGAGAAGGGATCATGAAGGATTAGCTATGATCAGCCCCAGCACAAGCAGCCACCACAAGAGCCTCATGTCAGTGTGTTCGTGTTTGCTTGGTGCATGTGCCCAAACATTCCCGGGTCAGTCTCAGGAAGGCACGGACTCTTAAATGGCTCCTGGCAACCTAGTCACATATGTGCCTATGGGAAGGCAGCCCAGAGACAGAGTGCCCCTTCCTTTCCAGGTACCTCCACATTCTCCTACCTACCCTGCTTGAACATCATGCCTGGAAGCAAGTTGTTTTATGTATAAAGTAAGAAATGAATGCATGGTGAGACTCTGAACCCTTTCTACAATAACAGTAACATTGTGTCAGCTTCCCAGTTTGTCAGAGGACAGAGACTGGCACTCTTTAAAGCACAAGACAGCTATGAGCAGCCTTCCAGAGGTTCCATCACACTTGGACAGCACTCGGAGTGAAAAAGCACATTCTGGGCAGGAACTCTGCAACTAGCAGAGAACCATGGCCAAATGCCAGGCAGGCCTCATCCAAACCCAGATCTTCTGGAATCCTTTGCAATCTTAGTGGAACTGCGTGGCGGGAGAATAGAGGCTGAAAGAAAGCTACACTAAGATTAACATAAGGGAGCTGTGCACACGCCTTTAATCCCAGCACTTGAGAGGCAGAGGCAGGCGAATCTCGGAGTTCAAGGCCAGCCTGGTCTACAGAATGAGTTTCAGGACAGCCAGGGCTAAACAGAGAAACCTATGAGGGGTGGGATTAACATAAGGAGTCAGGGAGATGGTTCAGCAGTTAAGAGCATTTGCTGCTCTTGCAAAGGATCTGAGTTTGGTTCCCAGAACGCACATGGCAGCTCACAACTGCTTTTAACTCCAGTTCCAGGGGTTCTGATGCCCTCTTTTGGCCTCCAAGGGGACCTGCATCCATGTGGTTCACATATAAACAATCAGACACACGTACACATAAGTAAAAAATAAATCCCTTGTACATGCTTTTTGTTTTGTTTTGGGGGACAGGGTCTTGCTAGGTAGCTCTGGCTGACCTAGAACTCACTATGTAGGTCAAGCTGGCCTTGAACTCACAAAGATCCAAATGCCTCTGTCTCCCAAGTGCTGGAATTAAAGGTATGTGCCAGCTAATAAATCTAAAAAAAAAGATTAACAGAAAAGCAGTCAGCTGACAGAGAAAGCCTGGAAGTCCTTCCCAACCTGGACTTCATACAACAATCAGAGCATGTTCAGGTCAATTTTTAGCAAAAGACTGGAAGCCCTTCCTTTCCTGGGGTTCATATAACAAACAGAGCTGTTGCAAGAAAAGCCTGAGCTAAAGAAGAAGAGGTGGGCTTTACTATGTAAATGTCCTATAAAGGGTGGTGCTGCTTGTAGCCTGGTGCTTTGGGATCATTACCCTTAGCTCACTAGCCCACTCCCACTCTCAGGAGGGCTTTCCTTCTTAATAAACTGTTTATTTCTTTTCCTAACCACGTGTCCCTGATCCAATTCAATTCATTGCCCTCAGATACAAGTACCTGGATCTTTCAACAGGTACCCAGGGACATTCTGGCAAGTAACTGTAGACTCAGATCTGCACCTATAACAACTGGACTTGCTCCATGAGCAGCACCCAGCCACGGGAGGTAAGCTGACTCCAGCAGGTGAGTGCTGAGCACTCTCCTACAAAGATGCTGTAAGCTGGGGTCTCATCAGTTAAGACAAGCCCCTAATGCAAACACCACTGAAAGACTGACATCCCTCCACTGCACATCTATGTAGGCCACGCAGCTCACAGCATTTAGCCCCTCCAGAGTGTGAACAGGGAGGTCAGTGTTATGCATCTATCTTACACACCACTACTGGAGAATATGGTCATTGAGGTCATCAAAGCACAGGTGTTGGTTTCCTATTGACACTAAGGTATAGCTGACCTCTCCCCAAGGAGAGTTGTATTCAAAAAATAAAATGCAAAGACCATGTATCAGTGTCTTTGAGTCTGTTATCCACAGTCAGAAGTCCCAAGTCACTTGAAGCTTTTAGACCCCCTTAACCCCACCCCCAATGCAACCTCTCTTCTTCCATGGGAGCAGCTGCTTACGTGTAGATTAAGAAACAATTACAGTCAGCTCAGGGGCTCCACCAGACTCAAGCCCCCACTCGAAGGGACAACAATAACAATGGAGCGGACATGGCACCCCACAATTCGCCACACTCTCCCACTAGACACAAACCCCAGCCAATGACCTTGTTCACTGTAAAGAAGCAGGAGCCTGAGAACCATTAGCATACAGCACCTCTTACCCCATGGTGCTTGTTCCTACTACTGTCAGCCCTATCAGCCGCATAACTCCCCATTTCCTGACGCTGCTCTTGTGTCACAGAACCCTAACAGTCACTCCTTCCTTGCCTCTCCAGCTGGCTCTGATCCTTTAGGACTCAGCTCCTGCCACCTGCACCAGGGGCTTTGTGCTCTCCACAGCAGAGCATCTCTGTGCTCTAGGCCATTCGAGACTGGCTCCGTGAAGACCTTCTCCTTCAGAATTATGTTCCAAGGCTGGCAGAGTAGGGTTCCAGGCTGTGGGAAACGTGCGTCACCAGTGTCTTTGCAGGAGAGGCTGAACCCCCAAAGCCATGAGGGTGACAGGCCTGATGGGCAAAGTACCTTGGACCATATCCAGTGGACCAAGACCCTCCTGCTGGAGGCCTCTCCTCACTTCCCAGCATGCTCTCCCCAGGCCCTGTCTTTCCTCTAAGACACAGCAGAGCCAAGTCAAACTGGAGCTCTGCAAAGGTAACAGCAAGCCGGTCTGGAGAGACCCCAAAGCTTCTGCACCAAGTGAGGCAGGTTGGGGGAAGTGAGAGCCCACCTGACACAGTGAGGGTCTCTCAGACAGCCTCAGGTCCGTCACAGGGTGCTGTTGTGTTTACCTTACTGGTCAGTTTCCATGGCTCACTCTTGTTTCCCACACATGAGCCGGTCCTTTCCTCACACCTGGACAGTCACAGAGTACACCACCTGACTGCAACAGTGAGGGCCCCAGGTCGTTACAGCAAAACAGGAAGTTATGACAGATCTAAAAAACGCAAACTGTGATGAAGGAGGGAAGCAGCAAAACATGTCCCCAGAAATCTGCCTGCTCCTCGGGCAGATGCCATCCCAACCGAACAAGAGCTAGGAGAGTGATTCCAAATGACCCTAGATCATACACAGCATGGCTGGACCTCACCTCCGAGATGCTAGGAACACTTGACACTTCCTGAACTAGACAAACCAAGTGTCCATTGAAGCCCCCAACAAAACTCTGTAGCCTAGAACCAACCAGTATACAACCCCAAAACACCTCAGGGGCTCACTGACCAATGAGAGCAGCAACCTCTTCTTCCAGGAGAAGAATCCACAGATGGAAGCTGCAAGGCTGACTCTCAGCACCTAGATGTGTGTCACTCGGGTGGTCAGAGCCAGCAGCCCAAAGATGTCCCTACTCTGACTTCTCATCCTAACACATCATGCAGTCAGCAATCACCAAAATCCCAAAAGGGAGATGAGGGAGGCTGCTCAGGGCTGAAGTAGGCCTCCCTGGCCTCTTCTCAGGACCTCAGATAGGGCCTCATATAACAGAGCCTGAAGCCCAGATGGACCCAGGGCCACACACCCAAGCCATCCCAATGGCCAACTTCCAGAGAGGCAACAACCACTGCAGGTCAGCAAGCCTGACAGTTCATCACCCCACAGCCAGCAAGCCTGACAGCCCATCACCGCACAGCCAGCAAGCCTGACAGCCCATCACCCCACAGCCTTAGACAAGGTCAAGGACCCTCTTAAATAGAGAAATGAGAGCAAATTCACCCTTCCTCTTGTTCTCCCACCACTGAGGCAGCCAGATGCCTCCCAGCTGCAATTAACACCCCCTACTCTCCTACAGTGGTTGCCCATGTTGATAGGTCTATACCAAGAGAGCCACCTGCTACCAAGAATACCAGACCATCCCATCATAGACAGACGTTCCCCACCTAACCTCAAAGAATGCTACGGCCAAGTCCATAGAAACACCCTGCTTGGCAGCAATGCCCCTGCCCAGCATGCCACTAATTATCTACACAGCATGACCACAATCCTACCTAGAGCCTGGGTGATAGGTCCACAGAGCTACAGCCACAAAGTGCCTCCCAGACCTGCATACCGATGTACAAACACAAATCCAGACCCCAGGGAGACGGTAATTGAGAAAGGGCAAGAATACCAGGTCAAGAGTCAGTGAGGGTCCTGGAAAAGCCCCACCTCGCCCCCCAGAGATTGACAGGCATGGGTTGAACTGCAGGACCCCTTTCCCACTCAACAGTGGCATGTTCCCTGCACCTGTAAGCAACAAAAGAGGATCTTCTACTGAGTTCTCCTGGGAGGATGCCTACTCCTGTTTCACCTGAATTAACTATACTCAACGAAGGAGCATTATCACACCTGCCTGTCTGTCCAAGTAAATGGGGCCTCCAGTGCGGGGGTTGGGAGGTGTCCCTCTACCCCTCCTAGAGAGGTGAGCAGGAAGATAGCAGCCATGGAGTTGCCCACCACAGTCATTGCCAAAAGCCATTACAATAAGGCAAAGGAACCAACTTGTAGGATGCCTACTATTTAAAAGAGGCTAGAAATGCATAGGGCACTCCATGCCTACTCATCATCAGGAAGGCTTGCACCAGATGCTTGCACAGCAAAGGGCTGAGCCCTACACATTGCCAGAAGGGTATGAAACTATGCACAGCCAGAAACATACACACACACACACACACACACACACACACACACACACACACAGACTGTTCAATCAGTCCCAGGGAAGCGGGCACCCACTCCCATACAGAACTGTAAGCCCCAGGAAGACAAGCACTTATGTCCATGGAAACAATGTTTACTCATTCACTATACCCCAAAGGCCTGCCTACTGGGGGCAAATGAACCATGTGCCCATACAGTGTAATACAATTCAGTCATGAGCCAGACCAACTGCGGACACGCACACCTGAGGAACCTCAAAACCATCACACTGTGCTCAGTGAGAGAAACCAGACATCAGACTGAACATCATATGATTCCAGGATGTGAAAACTTCAGGAAAGACAGAATCTAACAGGATAGCAGAGCTGAGGTGGGTGGGGCCAGGAGCTGGGGCTGAGCACTGCAGAGGGCCGGGCGGGAAGTGTTGCAAAACTGCATAAATGCAGGCATTTTCCAAAAGTTATCGACCTGTACAGCCCGCTAGGTAAATTGAATGGTACGCACATTATTCCTCAATAAAACTATTTAAAGGAAAAAGAGGAGGGGAGCTACAGTCTAAGAATCAGACTTCTCCACTAACCACAAGAGTGGATCTGACCATACTTATCCCCATAGCACACGAGGTGCAAACAGAGCCAATGCTGACGTCACTGTGCCAGGGCAACACATTGCCTTTGGTATCAGCTGACTTAAACACCTCCCAGCCTCCACCTTCATCCAGACATGGGTATCAGCAACTCCAAGGAAACTCGCCAGGTCTCCACTCCTGGAGAACCCCAAACCATACACAGTGCTGCTGTCGAAGGCCAGACATCTGGATGTAATGTATATGTTGAAAACCATCAACAGGGAAAAACGACATGACAAAGCAAAGCCTAGAATCACTTCAGGTTGGAGAAGAGGGAGGCAGGCAAGGAGAACTCTATACGTACTGCCCAAAGCCAGGACACAAGCTGGTCCTGGAAGGATCAGTGACAGCCACTGCCCCTGCAGGGATCTGGAGGTGTCCCTGGGAAAAAAACAGTGGTTCGGAGGCCACAGATGTAGAAATGTACTTGAGCAACCAGCACTGTGAGGGAGGAGAGGGAACAAGAGCATGAGCAAGGGAGACTGCACCATTGTAGAAGCAAGGTTTCTGGGGAGTCCCAAGTGTTCCAGCAGGCCAAGGCAGCCAGACAGCAAAGCTGCAGGGGATGAGGTTCCTCTGGGACCAGTGCCAGGTCATACAAGAGGCTATAACCGTTAGCCACATGCGTTCAGGCTCAGTGAGTGGTTGGCCAGCCATCTGGCAGCAGCTCAGCACCCAGAGACATACTGAAGATGAGGCTGCTGTCCCTAGGGACCCATAGCAAGTTCCCCACATCGAACTAGGAGGGCAGAGGCAAGGCCTCAAGAACCTTGTGCTCACCCAGTAACACTGACAAAAACATGTGGCCTCCTCTGTGCTTCGATGTCCTTAACCATATTTCCAGGTGATTCTGGCTTACTAAAGCATCAACAGGCAGGAGCAGAAAATGAACCAGGGTCACATGTTGGGTGAGTGGGGGGATGGGGCACTGAAGAGATGGCTCAGCAGTTAAGAACACATTGCTCTTCTAGAAGACCCTAGCTTGGCTCCCAGCACCCATGTTGGGCAGCTCACAACCACCTGAAACTCTAGCTCCAGGAAATCCAATGCCTTCTTCTGCTCTCCATAGGCACCTACACACACATACACAAACACATGTACATGGAAATAAATATACATATATTTTTAAAGAGAAGTAGCAGACTCCAGGGTCCATGCTGACTCGGAATGTGGGCTATCTGAGCCTCCAAGAGGAGAGAAAGGCCCAGGATCAACTTGAAAGGGCTAGCACATCAGTTGGAAGGTCCAAACACGTGAGGTAATAGACTTGGAGTTTGGGATGCAGATGGTAAGAGTCAGATTCATCATGAAGCCTGTGCTCTGGGGTGTAGCCAGTTTAGAGACGGAGTAGGGCCAGACCAGAAGGCAGGAGCTGGTCCAACCGTTCCAACATGAAAAGGCAGCTCTGTTCTACACACATACCCCAGGACAAAGGGCAGGGAGAATAACCCAGAGCCTCAGCAAACTCCAAGGAAAGGCACCATACCCTCATCAGAGATAAATCAAGAAGACAAACAGCTCAAGGTTACAATGGTCAACCAGTATGTCGGGACTCTGCAGTAACTAGCCCATGGAGACACTCCTGGAAACGAGTTGAAGGCATTCCATTTGCAAAAGAGAAAGCAAACCCAGAGGCAGTGTGTTCTGGACTTGCAAAGCACTAGTGTCCTGGTATCACACTCAGGGCCTATCTCCGGCCAGGAATCCCCTTACATCAAATATTAAGCCCAGCCCACCCAGAGCCCCTGCCAGGGCCTAGGACCCTTTGCATTATAAGGGTTGATCTATACAAGGTAACTGCCCAACCATCCTATAGAGGACCAGCTGGCACACCTCCTCCCTACGGCATAGGGGTATCCAACAATCACTCCTCCGGTGGCATGCCACCTCTCAAAACAACCTTTCACAGCTTAAATGTTGGAGGAGCTACAAAGGCACCAGGGGTATACTCATCACTAATGCCAAGCTGAGGCACAACAGTGACTCAAGTGTCTCGAAGATAAAGTCCAAAGACATGCTCACAAAACAGAGCAGTTGTGAGAAACTGTGGGCTAAGGACCAATGGTGAGAAGCCAGCCTCCCACAGAACCCACAGGGATGCTGTATTAATCTGGTGCACACTGCTCCCAATCTGCCAATACTACAGTATTATTAAATCAGAGTAAGATTTCCATATCTGGATCAAAACTATCCTAGCATGAAGACAGGCAATGGCCTCACATTGGTCCTACATTGTGGGTGCTCCATTCTCATTCATCATTAAGGAAAGCCCAGAAAGCTTTCTGACCACTTTATCTTGTCAGGAGGTTTACACCAGCGTCCTTAGTCCTCTGGATGAAACAGTTCAGCACTGTCTTCCCTGAGAATTAGTTCTGGACCTTTCTAGGTTTCACCATGCCTGGAGGCCAAAACCTAATCTACTCTCCAGGAAAGAGGAGAGTGCAGAATGGCCACCAGACCTTGTGAATTCCCTCCCTGCAACTCCAAAGGTGATGCTTGCAAGGCAAACCTTTGACCTTACCTGATTACCTAGCAGTACCAAGAGCCTGGCCAGCGTAGGCACCTCTCCAGGCCTTTGGAGAGTGTCAGTGTGAGAGATTCCCAAGCATTCCTAACAACTGAAAAGGACTCAACCGCCGCACTGGGGGGGCGGGGGGGGCGGGGGGGGGGGGAGTCTGCCTTCTCTGACTCAGGCACACTGGTCATTCAGTGAGCTCACATCAGGACAGGACACCCAGTGTGAGCATGGCTGTCCTTAACAGCAGGGGACAGAAGGCAAACACCTCAGAGCTGAGGCCGTTTCCAGAGAGAGCCCATACTCCCCCAGCTGTAGCTTAGGGAAGTTGGCTCCTCTTTGCTAGTCAAAGCCTCTCAGCTGGAGTCTCACTGCTGGGGACAGGGACTCCTGAGGCCCTTTGCAGAGGCAGGTCTGGGATGGGTTTCTGTGACTTCCCAGTCAGACCACCCAGTCCATGAAAACACCCATCAGATTCCAGGCCCCTCTCTGCTACCGGGAGGAGTGCCCCTCGTGACGAGACTGCTCCAGTGTCTATGTGGACTGTGTGCACACAAATGCCCCCAAATGTCACTGGGCCGTCCAACAGCTCTACTCAAAGTGCTTACCTCAAAGATGAAAAAATATTTACTATTTCAAGCCACCCCCATGCACCCAGGCCCCTCAGCACCTCTGGAGCAATGAAAGTAGGCCACAAGGAGAATGGCAGTAACAGAGAAACACATGATTCCAGTTCCTTTATGCTGGGACAAAGTTGGGGTTGGCAGGAAGCATAGCATGGAAGCGGACGACCACCAGGTGTATCTCTAAATTCTAAACATTGTATCTCAAAACTCTAAACATTGAAAGCAGCCAGGAAATGATGTCTGTGGAAAATCACCTGTGTTTACAAATCAGAAATGGTTTCATACAGTGGTCAGAAGCGCCAGTAACAGTAGCATAAATGTTGCAATACTGTCTCACTTGATCCTACCACCCTGGGAGACAAGAGCCCTACCATCCTGGGAGATAAGAGCTGTCCTGTCTTACTTTTTTTTCCAGGGAGTGGGGGTCGACACAAGGTTTCTCTGTGTAGCCCTTGCTATTTTGGAACTCACTCTGTAGACCAGGCTGTCCTTGGACTCAGAGATCCACCTGCCTCTGCCTCCTGAATGCTGGGATTACAGGTGTGCACCACCACCCAGTGATCCTGCCTTACATATTCAGGAAACTTGACTAGAATTCAGACTGCCTGCTGAAATCTCTGCTCACAAACAGCAGTGTCAAAAAGGAAGAACACTGAGACTCCTTAGCTACCTACCTATCCTGAGACCAACCAGGATCAGTGGAGAGACACCAAGTCCCAGTTCCTTCACACTGGGAAAGGGGGGGGGGGGGGGTGGTGGTGAGAGAGCATTCACAACATGGAAACAGATGACCACCAGATATATCTCAAAATTCTAAACATTGAAAATAGCCTTTCCCTACAGGAAAGGCCAGGCCACTGGCAGCCACGTGTTCTGCCAATGAATAAAGAGACAAGTGAGCCAGCCCTACTTCAAAAGAGTGCTGGTTAGCCGGGCGGTGGTGGCGCACGCCTTTAATCCCAGCACTCAGGAGGCAGAGCCAGGCGGATCTCTGTGAGTTCGAGGCCAGCCTGGACTACCAAGTGAGTTTCAGGAAAGGCGCAAAGCTACACAGAGAAACCCTGTCTCAAAAAACCGAAGGGGGGGGGGGGGGGAAGAGTGCTGGCAGGAATGGTTCACTGCATAATAAAAGCATGCACTGCTCTCACAGAGGACCCAAGTTCAGTTCCTAGCACCAGTTCCAGGAGACAGGCACCCTCTTCTGGCCTCCATAGGCACTATACTCATGTGTACACATACACACACTTAAGAACTATGGGTTTTTGTTGTTTGCTTTTTTGACAGGGTTTCTCTGTTACTCTTGACAGCTCTGTAGACCAGATTGACCTTGAACTGAGATCCACCTGCCTCTGCCTCCCCAGTGCTGGGATTAAAGGCGTGGACCACCATCGCCAGGCTAAAAATAACTTTTTAAAGAGAGATTGCTGGTCTTCTGTGGAGGCTGACTTCAGTGGGCCTGGTTGGGCCCTCTGTGCTGCACAAGTCCATCCTGGCCTTAGCCTCAGCTTCAGCCTCTCTCTCCTGCAGCTTTGGGCATCGCAAAGAGAAATGGAATCTAGGTGAGGACCAGAAAATGAGCATGGCAGGGAAGGTGTGGCTTGACCTGGGTATACCACCCTGAGAAGTAGGAAAGGAGAAGCAAATGCAGCAGCATTTCCAAGAAGCCAAGTCTTAGGGGGGAAAAAAAAAGAGCAATAGGTTAGGTACTGGGGAGGATGCGGTTTCTCCAAGAACCACTAGGGGGGATGTGAAATGGAGGGAGGCAGGGAACTGTCTGTAACTCCACTCCCAGGGAATCCAAAGCCCTCTTCTGACCTCTGTGGACACGAGGCACATATGTGCTACACAGACATACAAGCAGGCAAAACACAAACCTAGAATAGTTATATACATATATATACAGAGAGAGAGAGAGAGAGAGAGAGAGAAATGGGACAGCCATGTATAGACAGCCTGTGTCCAGTGGCAGGACACAGTTTCTTCAGGACTCAGCAAGTCCTCTGCAAGGCCCACACACCCTGCGAGCTGAAAACAGTCATGCGCAAGAACATATACACCAGAGTTCACAACAGTTTTCACAACCAAGATGCAAAAACAGTCCAAATGCCCACTAACTGATCACTGGACCAACACAAGCACACATGGACAATTGTCCATCCACAGAAAGGAATGAAGCAGTGATATATGCTATGACAGGAAGAATTCTAATGACTTCTCACTAAGTTAAAAAAAAAAAAATCTACATGCTCCACAGATCCACTTCCGGAAACCAGGAACCTCCAGAACAGCCAAATTCACAGAGAGGGCAAACATACAGTTAGTGGGCAGCAGCAATGGAGGGTGACAGCCAATGCACAGGGCTTCCCTTTGAGGGGACTTGAATGTTCTTGAGCTGACTGCAAGGACAGGACCCTAGTACTGACTCCAAGAGTCAGTGAGTGCAGTAGTAAGGGGCAGAACCTGGGGAGAGGAGTGAGGGGGCGACTGCCCTCCTGAAGGCTGCTATGGAGGACAGAGCAGATCTGTGGAAGCCAGAACTACAGCCCCTTCCACATGGATGGGGAAAACCTGGCAACGAAGACAAACCCAAGAGGCAGGAGGGAGAGGCTGTCTGCCTGAGTCTCTCTGCCCACAGCAGTCTGACTCACCTCTCTCCATCCCAAGGCTCAAGAACACCTGCTGACTAGGGACCCTTGCTCCCCACTAACACGTACTGCCAGTTTTGCAAGACCATGTCTGCCTGGAAAGGGCCACTTGGGAGCAAACTAAGCAAAGCAGGAAACCAGCTCCAAATGACATCTGATTCTGAATATATAGCAGGGCCAAGGGCCAACAAAGCCTGACCGTGAAAGCGTGAGGAGAACTCTGAAGCAAGCCTTCAAGCATTTACCTTTTCCATTCACTACTAGTCAATGAGTGAGGAGACTAGACCTAGAAACATGTTGGTCAAAACACCAGCCAGGTCAGCAGAACAACCATCGACATGGCCCGGATCACCCATTCCCTCTCTCCCAGTGACACCAAGTCAAACTAGGAATCCGTGAGAGGCAATGTGGCAGTCACTATTAGTGAGACAGAAAGTCACAGGTGCCCTGGCTACCTGGAAAACTACTTCTGAAGGGTCACCAGCTGGGACAGAGGTCCTCAGAGAATGGGCTGAAGACTCTACTCACAAAGAGTGACCTAGCCAAGATTGCTTTTTCCTAACACCGTGTAATAGCGTCAATTGTCTCACTCCAACCCAAGGGCCCGTGGAGCTTCCCTGCCCTGGGGCTGGGTATAAAGTGACCAATCCCTCTGCCAGCAAATGGAGTGTCCGCTGAGTGTTCTCTACTTAACATTTTCAGTTTTGACATCTAACACAATGACTATTGATAGTACAACACACACACACACACACACACACACACACACACACACACACACACATTAATGGGCTTACATAGTTTTTAAGAACGTGAAACAAAAGTCTGCCTACAGTGAGGCATTTGGACAACACTATAAGGTCAAATGGCTAGAAGCAACCTGTGGGCCCTTAGCAGTACAGCTCAGTAACTGTAGTGGGCCACCCTGCCAGGCAAGGATGCCAGCCAGGATTGCTGGTGAGACAAGAGCAGGCTGAACAAGATGTTCTGGAGATCCCAGGGTACTGACGACAAAGCTATGATTAAAATTTACATACATGGGCTGGGGCCTATAGCTAAGCAGGGAAGTCCCGGGTTCAAACCCCAATTTAAAAAAAAAAAAATTACATGTTGGTTTAGGAAGGGTCACCTCTGGATTAGGAAGAGGACAGGGGCATCAAAGGGAAGATTTTCAAAACGACAAATGCAGAAACAAACTACCTACTGCTAGAGCATAAAAGGAAAAAGCGCCTTCGGAGCCAGCCAGGCTGTTCCAACTCGGACACTTTCCTCCTGGGAACCGACTCCCTTAAGCGGCAGCTAAAGCGCTGGGCTGGGCAGGGCAGAGCTTGTTTCCCACAGTGCAAACTCCTTTATAGTCCTGCAGACTGTTGGAGAGGCATGTCTGTCATCAGAGGCGCCAAGGGGCACACTCAATCACAAGCATTTTCTGAGTCTAGTAGAACCAATGAATTAACATCGACCTCACTTGAGAATTCGCCATTTTCTCTCCCCAGCTTCTTTCCCACAGCACCCAAACCCCCACCAAGGAAGCAGGCCCCAGAATATGCGTGTGCCCTTCTTGGTCATTCCATTGAGGGTATCACTGCCCCTGGAGACTGGTTCGGAATTAACTTAAGTACAATTCACCAAGACAAATACAGTCTTCTAGCTGCAAATGCAGTACAAAACTCCAGAGAGCCTTAAGGAAAAAATAAAAATTCAGAGAACATGTTGCTAAACGAAAGTGAGTTGAGCCAGGCATGGTGATGTACCATCTTTAATTCCAGCAGAGGCAGGTGGGTCTCTGTCTGCCTGGTCTACACGGTGAGTTGCAGGCCAGCCAGGACTACAAGATGAGCTCCTGTTCCAAAAAGAACCCTCTTTAATATCATCAGAGAGAAGTATGTATGTATGTATATGATTGAAACACAATAAAAATTCTAGAACTCAGAATCAAAAATTACTAGAAAGAATGTTTTCATAGCAAAATTATTTTCCCTTGGAGATGAAAGTGCCCCACCATGCCTAATTTTCCTGACATTTCTGAGGCTTTGAAGCCACAGCTAACGGATCTGAATCATCTGAACAAAACCACGCTACAGTGACATGTTACTGGAAGGCCTAGAATAGAATGCTAAATATATGGGCACACACCCATACAGGCCCTTGTAGAAAATGATCACACGTGAAACTACATCAAGTTGTCTATAACTTGAGAGGGTAAACAGTGCCTCTCCTGCAGCGAACTAGAACACTCACATGTTTATAAGTAAAATCACAAAATACAGCAGTAACGCCTGCCTTTTACTAATAAAAACCAAGTCTATGCTGTCTGAGAACTCAGCTCAACGAAACTCCTCTCCCATGCTTGCTGCCAGGAACGAAATAAGACCCTCCCCTGAAATCTACATCAGGCCTGTATCCAAGGCCTGGCATTGTCCCAACTGTTCACCTAGGCAAGGGGAGGGAGAGAGAGAAAGGGGAGTATGTGGCTTCATAGTTCCATCTGTGACATTACCCTTTCTTCTTAAACAAGCATGCCACTTGGAGCCGCATTCTGCTTTATTTGGGTTGGCAGTTTAAGTACCAACAGCAGGGTGGCACCGTGGCTGCAATGCTGAACTAGGTCAGCCTCAGCCTGCTCCAGGGAGCTCCCAGTGCCCCAGGCCTCAGCTCCCTTCTGCCTCCCAGAGGAGAAAACCCAGGGTTCCAGGGTGGGACTGAGGACTGGAGGCGTAGTCCTAGAAGATAAAGGCCTTTGGCATCATTTTTGGCCTTGAAGAGCTTTTCAGCACCTTTTCATTTCGTAAACAAGGAATAGAAAGTCCACCGTGGCTTGACTAGAACTGCCTCATTTGAGAGCTAGTGCGATTACAAGTAACACGGCAAAACAGGGGTGCTTCCCATCTCAGGACTCCCCCCACCCCCAGGAGACAGGACCTAGGGATGGGATCTAGGGACCAGAACTCAGATGATGGAGCTTAAGGTCTATTGTGACTTCGTGAGGAAGGCTCCACGGATAGGGCTAGGGAGCAGAATTAGAGGCCAGGGTTCACGCTCAGAGGCCATGGATAGGTGTAGGATCTAAGGTTTTAGGATAGGGACTCAGAGTTCAGGGTCACTGTGGTCTGGGTTGAGAGGAGAAGGAACCAAAAGCTGGGTTTCTGGAGTCAGAATTCAGACTTTGGAAATCAGAGTCAGAGCCTGGGGGGTCAAGATTGAATCAGGAGACCTGGGGTCAGTATGTGGTTAGGTTTAGAGGCCAGGGCATCCAAGTACCAGGATTCTGGGTCAAAATTCCAGGTCAGTACTTGTGGCTCTGGAGTTCGGGAGCAGAAAGGGGATAGAGATTTGCTGTCTCGAGATCACAGCAAGGTACCAGCATCAGGATTCAAAGATCCAGACTTAGGCTGGGTTCCTGTAGTCTGGGTTAAGACAGGGGTTCAAAAGCTGGGTCTTCGAGTTGGGCCTCGGGAATCAGAAAAGCGGTGTCAAGGTCTGGGGCGTGTGCTGAAAGTTTCCTGGCCTAGGGTCCACCACTATGGGGTCAGGGTCTGGGGCCTGGAGGATCCCTGATCGGTGTCCCCAGCTGTGGGTAGGGGGCATCAGAGTCACACGTCCAGAAGACAACTGGCCCGGAGTCCGCGGCTGTAGAAGGCGCTGTAGGGGCCGGAATTTAGGGTCTCCAGCTGGAAATGGGGATGTCAGGGTCCGGGGCTGGGAGACTCCTGGCCCGCAGCCGCCCCTCCCTAGCCGACGGCGCGGCACTTACGTCGTCGAAGAGCGAGCCCACGTTGGCCGTGACCAGCAGGACCGCGGTGCCGGGGGCGGCCGCCTTGCCCGCCATGGTGCCCGGGCGGAGCGGGCGCTGGACTGGGTGGCGGCGGCCGCTTCCTGCGGGGCCGGGCGGGCTGGGGTCTCGCGGGGCCGCGGGGCGTCAGCTGCGCCGGGGGACAGCACCGGGGCGCATCGCGGGCTCCGCGGGTCGGACCGGGCCTGGCCGGGGCTCCAGCCTCGCGGTCGCTGGCTCTTCGCTGCTCCGCGGCCCCGCGCCCGCTCGCCGCCGCGCCTCACAGCGGCCCGCGCGCAGCCATTAGACCCGCCGGGAAAGTTCCCGCAGCCGCCGCCGCCGACTCCGGCTGGGGCAAGTCCCGCCCCACAGAGGGTGGGACCGTAGGAGGCGGGGCTGGTGGTCGCGCCGAGGGCGGGGCCTGTGGATGGGGCGGGGCCTGCGGGCAGCCTAAAGACTTGGGGCCTCCGCTCTCCGACTGTGGGTCCGCTGGAAGGGCGGGGCCTCGAGCCAGAGCCAGACTGAGAGGGCGTGGCCTGTGCAGGGGCGGGGTCTGCCTGCAGGAGCTAGGCCTAGGGTGGGGCGGAGCCAACACCAGAGAGCGGAGAGGCGAGGCCTATGGGGCATTCCTGTCAGTCAGGTCCCTGGGTCCTCCCCAGGCTTTGCCCCGCCCTGCCGCTGTTACGCGCATATTCCAGCCTCCACTCCCATGACGTCACGACCCTGCTACCAAGGCACCTCTTAAAGGAGCCGCAAGCTCGGGAACCTGTAGCCCGCGCTCTTCTACACGCTCTAGTTGGGAGCTTTGGAGCTCCGGAAACCTCGGTCCTTGCCCGGATGGAAAACGCGACTCAGGCCACCCCGGTGAATCGGACGTTGGCGGATCGTGGGAGGGAGCAAGGTCTTGGAGAATTGGGGAGGAGCCTCCTTCAGCCCGGGCTCTGGGTCTGCAAAGAGTGGGTCTGCAGATTAAGTGTATGGGATTTTGCAATTTCCTAACACGTCCACCCAGTTCCTTATGTAGGACTTTGCTTACAAGACAGAAAGCTGTTTGCATCCAGAAACAGAAAAACTAAAAATCTTTTTGAGAAACAAGTGTATTGGTGTACTCCTGTAATACCAGCACTAAGAGGCTGTGGCAGGATTGCTGTGAGTTCAAGGCCAGCCTGGGCTATAGCTTGAGACCATATCAAAAAAAGAAAGCTGGGGGGAGGGAGGGAAGAAGGGAGGAGAAAAGAAAATTCAGGGTAGGTGCTCGGACTGCTGGACAGCCAGCTGCAGTTCGTATGCCACACCCAGGGACCTCCCAGAGTTGAGGTTGTAGCCAGTCAGGAATTTTAACCACCATAGAGAGCTGGGGTGGATGGGAGGTGTGCTGGTTGGAAGAGTAGAGTCAATCCTAGATGTAGAAGGAATCAAGAAATTTCTCTGAGGCAGAGTCAGTTGATCCTGGGACAGAACAAATAGTGAGCTGAGCTGTCCTAGCTAGTCTAGGCCACCAGAAAGCCCTGTCCAGTGGGACTGCTGCATCTTAGCCTTAGGGGAGGCATCCACCTTAAAGAAACAGTGCTACAGACATGCCAGAACCCTTCTGCAAAGGGAGTTCTCCTAGTGGGTTCATTCTTTACATTTTTATTTAGTTTCGTGGCAAGTGCTCTTACCCACTGAGCCATCTTGCCGGCTGTAGATGTACTTTTCAAAGGTAACAACTAATAGACAAAATTAATTTTAGCAGCACATTTGCTTAACCCAATAGATATAAACACCATCCAATGTGTAACTAGCGTTTAGCAATGTTAATGAGCTTCCCACAGCAAGGCTTTGAAATGAGTATCTGGTACTTGCAGCACAGTGCCCAGTAGCCACATGGTCTCAACCAAGTGTTTTCCAACTCTTGGCACCATCCGAGAAAGATTTCAGAGATGAGACAAAGTAAAGAATTAGGAGAAAGTATTACAGAGAGGAAGTATATGTGCAAGTGAATGTGTGCAAGCTTCTCAAGAAGCCATGATTTTGGATATCCTGTCTTACTGACAAGCTTTGGAAGAAGAGAGTATTGAAGAGGTGAAGTGGGGAGAGAAATTCCAAGAAGGAATTGACATTTACCCAAAATAAAGTTTATTCACTCCTCTGTCCTCATGGGTTTGGGGATGTCATGATGCCAGATGTATGATGGGACCAGACAAATCTGCATGGCCAGTGACGTAGAAATGCTGTTATAAAGACTCAAAGACTAGTTAGCGGCCATATTCATTCTGGGTGTTTGTCTACACTTTGCCCAGTCACTGATGTGCTGCTAGTCCTACAGTGCGCTCTGCAGTAGTCAGACTCGGGCAGTAGTGCACTTTGCTTCCTTCCCCCTCTCCCTCCCTAATCTACCTGACAACCCTTTTTATTCCTCAAACACCCATCCCTCAGCCGATGTCCAACCCAGTCAGCAGGTCATGTGAACACAACAAGAGGACCTCTGCCTAACACCAGGAGCACCCTGAGCTGGAAACTCCAGCCTCTGGAGCTGTAGGACGGAAACTTCTGCTGTCAAATCCACCCGGCCGGTGTCATTTTGCCATCCCAGGCAAGCTGGATAATACAGTCTTTATTTTTATTTTTTAACAAAGCAAACATATGGCAAACATTATCTTTTTTGTTTGTTTGTTGGGTTGGTTGGTTTGGTTTGTCTTTATTTGGGGGGGGGGGGGCGGGGAGCAAGGTCTCACACAGCTGGGCCTGACCCTGAACTCCTAATCCTCTTTTCTCCACCTCCCAAGGGCTGAATAAGAGCGCACCACTACACCTGGTAAACATACCCTTAATAGAAACGAAATATAGGGCATGTTGTTCCCTGTAAGTGTTCTGAACGTGGTGGCATCGCTTCCTTGCCTCCCCTCAGGCCATCTTCTCCCTTGTCACTCCCTGGCCAAGGTGGGTGTTGTTTTAACCTCCTTTCTTCATATACATCAGATTCTGTCCTTCCCGTATCCCTTCAAGCATGGCTCACCCACAGTCTTAGCCCTCTCTTGTACTTCTTATCGTGAGACCCTTCTGGACTCCTCCAGTACCCTAGTGGGTAGTCCTAGTCCCACATGGACACCCCACCCTATCATAGCCTCATTCCTCATATCATCAATAACCACACTACCTCCAAGTCCAAGCTGCTCACCCTCAACTCTGCCCTTCAGATTTTCTTTCATAAGACACACACACACAAAAAAAAAAAAACTTCGAACCCAATGCTGTTCCCATCCTTTATCAGCACATACATGCCCACATGACACCCACACAGACAGACATGCACTTGCCTTGGCTTCCAGCTCCCTCAGCTTCTCCAGGGTGTTGTCATTCTCATGCACCCTCCTCCCTTGCCTCTCTCTGTTCCCTACACTTTCTGGCTGACCCCCAAGACCGATCATGTGTCTATGCCCTTGCTCTGAGTCTGCCCCCAAAGTAGAGAATACTCAACTATAAAAACAACTAAAGAACATGTCTGTACTCCCCGATCCAAGGCACCCTCATACTCAGGGCCTCATCCACTGAGCGCCAGACCCCAGGCTGCCCACCTTTAGTTATCATCACAAAAGACTGTCACCAAAAACCCCGCCCCCTCTCTCTGGACCCCCAGCCAGCCCAGCGGCTCTTCTCACTCTTCACTGTGGAAATAATTTGCAGTCTGATCATGCTGCTACAGCAGCAGCCTGTGGGTCTGGTAGCTACTCTGTGACTCCTCTGCCCTTCAGGGAGATGAGGCACCAGTCTCACACCCAGGACACTCCCCACCCCTACCTCCTGGCTGGTGCCATCAGCTCACAGCAGGCCTGTGACTCTGCTTTTCCCCTGCACCTTGCTTTGTCCCTGCTTCTTTTGTTTGTTTGTTTGTTTGTTTGTTTGTTTGTTGTTGTTGTTTTTTGAGACAGGGTTTCTCTGTGTAGTTTTGGGGCCTACCTGGAACTCGCTCTGTAAACCAAGCTGTCCTCAAACTCACAGAGATCTGCCTGCCTCTGCCTCCCGAGTGCTGGGATTAAAGGCATGAGCCACCACTGCCCGGACTGTCCCTGCTTCTTTCTGCCTCAACTGCAACACTGTCCTCAAGGCGTCCTGGAGTCTGCCTAGCATGCCAAGGAGCCATATCTTCCAGAGCTTCAGGTTAGCTCCTCATGCCCACATACTATCAAGGTCTGACACTGGATTCCTGCTGCCCTCCTAATTCAGTGGCCAGGTTCCAGACTAGATCTCAGCCAGCTTCTCAACATGGCTGACGCCTCTGTCACTCCTGAATGCTTGCTCTAACGTTCAGGACACACCTGCCAGCACCCACGCTATGGATCGCATCTCTCTTATCCTTCCCTCTCTTCTCCTTTGCTAGATTCTCTCTGTGCCCCACCCAAGTCCTGGGGTCCTGGTTGTGTACTTTCTGGGGGCATACTTCTTCCTGACTGACCTCTTGGGTTCCACAGACTCAGAGAGAGTTTTCACAAACCTATATGCCCCTTTACTTGTCCAATTTATATCTAAAACATCTTAAACATCCCCTCAGTAACACCCTAGCTCTGGCCTCAGGACCATGGCAACCACATGTCTCATTAGCCTGGCTGGCCTCCTCTTCTCTCAGGCCCCACACCGGCCCCTTCCTCCATAGGACCTCCCATCCACTTGTCCCTTTACACTATCACGGTGTTATGGAGCTGGTTATATAAAAAGTTCTCAACAAATATTTATAGTATGAATCAGTGAGATGTCAGGCCCACCACAAAGCTGCATCCAGAAGCATCCAATCTTCAGAAAGAAACGGTGCTCACCTCACCCAAGTTCAAAGCCACACATTTCTAAAAGCAGGAAAGAGGCTCCTTCCCCTAAGCTTCCATCACCTCTTGGATGTGGTCCAGGGTCTCCACGTAACCAGGACCAAGACAAAATGAGAAGGGCTGTAAAGCCCTGCTCCCCTGCTTGGGAGAGACCTGAGCCCACCAGGACAGTGAAGGGCAGAAGACTGAGGTGGTGGCAGAGACAGCGTGAATCCCCGCCTGCTGTGGTGACATCCACCCCTCTTTGGCCAGAGGGTTTGGGGCCCCAGAAAGGAAATTAGGCCCAAGCCATTTGCTAAACTGTATGTTGTAACCTTTCTAGAAAGAGCAGCGCATTAGCCACATTGTTACTTAGTCTAAGGAAGTACCGATGTATTTGATGTATTTACAGATTCAGAGCTAGCAAAAAGTTGAAAGTTTACAACCCATATTCCTTGTGAGTATTCTCTGTCCCCTTCAGAAGCCACTCTTAGCATATGTAGTGTGGCACCTCACATTGCTAAGCACACTTCACTCTTTCCATAGCCAGGCTTCAATATCCCACCACCGGGTTCTTCTAACTCCAGTACAGTGGCTGTGCCTTAGTCTACTGCTATTTCAGCCAGCAAATTGCAACTCCACAGTTACTAGCCTGCTTCTCTAGCAGCAGCCCAGCCATTCAGGCGGCAGCCTGGGAGGATTCTGTTCCTGCAGGCACTGGCTCTGGCCCTGCTGCTAAAGGTAGCTTTAACTAAATCTCTACCATTCTATTTACAAATAAGACTTGAGATTCAAAAACTGGGGTGAAAACCTGCTAGCTCAGAGAGTCTGAGTTGCAACTAACTGACCTTCTTTCCTTGCTGGTATCTCCCAAAGAAAGAGCATCCTTCCACTTGGTAAAAAAAAAAAAAAAAAAAAAAAAAAAAAAAAAGCCACACCACTCCAAACCCTCCCTAATTCTTCCTGTGTGTCTGTCTCTTCCAGATGCCCTCTGATGCTCTATGATTACTTTCTGTCAACTAGTTACTAACTCAGCCTCCTGACCCAAGGTTAATTTCGTTTAATTAACACAAATGCCAACTCCAGGTTCACAGTGTGATTGAATATCTCCTCAGCACCACTGTATCTCAAAACACTGTGGTTAGTGACTTACTGGATAATTTTCTGTAAACAGAGAGCCTAACTAGGTTCAGAGTGAGAAGAATCCAGGGTCCTGTCTTCTTTTGTTAGGGGAAGGGGGGCTTGAGAGTCCTTTAAGCTGGGATATATATTATTTATTTATTTATTTATTATTTGCAACTTATCTGTAATTATATATACATATATATATATATATATATATATATATATATAGTGTGTGTGTGTGTGTGTGTGTGTGTGTGTGTGTGTGTGTGTACAACCTATGTGACCTGTAAGAGTCAGTTCTTTCCTTCCAGTATGCAGATCCTGAGCATCAAACTCAGATTGTCACACTTGGCAACATGAATCTTCACCCACTTTGAATTATCTAGTTGGACATGTTTGTTTTGAGACAAGGTCTCACTTTGTGGCCAAGGCTGGCCTTGAATTCATGGTGATCCATCTGCCTCAAAATTCTAAAATGACAGGTATAGATCAGCATGCCCAGTTGAGCCTGGAATTTGCTGATGGAACATGTGTCATCACCTGAAAGCCCTGCAGGAAAGGAGGGTGTCCCAGAGTCTCAGGGGTCCTCTCCTCACTGATGTGCCCGGTAACAGTTACCACCACCTTCAGGTCCAGTTGCATGAGAGTGCGTCACAATGCATACTGCTGCTCCTCAGCGCTGTCTTTAAGAGCTGTTTCTGTTCCCTCTGTACATGAGAAAATGAGGGCTGGAGAGATGGCTCAGCGGTCAAGAGAACATACTGTCTTCCTGAGGACCTGAGTTTGATTCCCAGCACCCCGTTAGGTGGTTTACAACTGTCTATAAGCCCAGCTCTGGGGGAATATGACTTCTGTGGCACTTGCATTCATGTGCATATATTTACACACACATACACATAATTAAAATAATTTTTAAAAAGTCTTTTTTTTTTTTTAAACGAGACTTCCAGACTAAGGAGCACAGGCCAGGGCAGGGCTCAGGCAGGACTCCAGGTCAGCTGCTCTGAGCAGCACCATGCAGCCTTAACCTGCAAACATGCTCTCACTTCACTATTCATTCAACAAATATTTATTAGGTACTGTTGTATAGCTGTTTCCTCCTGATGGTAACATTCTCTCAGGGCTGGGCGGGGACTCACCAGGCTCATGAGGCTTTTGAAACTAGCAAGAAGTTTAAAAGACTCATGGGTTTATAAAATTTACAAAATTTATGAGGTCTCACTGAGATTATGTTAGCAGTCAACACCAATGGAGCAAATTGTGCAGCAAAATCATATAGCTTTTGTGGACCATCACACATAATGGGGTGGTCTTTGCAGCAATGCAACTCTCCAAGTCATTCATGTTTGTGTAAGTTACTCCATTGAACTCACTGATTCACCAAGCTGGACTTGGATGGGGTTATTTGTTTCTTTGGTCTCTCCGTGGCTTCTCTACCTGGTGTGAATACAAAGTATTTCCCTAGGAAAGGTAACATGCTGTTGTGCATTCTTATAATGGTGAAGACTAAAGTCCAGATCTTTAAAAAGCTGAGATTCCCAGTGGAGGTAGGCAAGAAACACGTGTACTGTATGTCAGATAGCTGTATGTATGGTGCCTTCCTGAACTTTTCCCTCTAAGAATCGTATGGTGGGGGCTGGGGAGATGACTCGGTTGATAATATACTTGCCCTGCAAGAGTTAATACCTGGGTTTGATCCCCAGCCCCCACATATAAGCCAGGCATGGGGGTACATGTTTGTAATCTTATTGCTAGAGAGATTAGGACAGAGGGATTCCTGGGGCTTGATGACCATGCAGCCCAGCCTAACTGGCCAGTTCCAGTTCCTAATAAGAGATCCTGTCTCAAAAACAAAACAAAACAAAACCCTAAGGTGTGGTTAAGAGCACTGGCTTCCCTTCCAAAGGACCCTGGTTTGATTCCCAGCACTCACATGGTGACTCACAACCCTCTGTCACTCTAGTCTCAAGAGATCCAGCACTGTCTTCTGGACTTTGTGGGCACCAGGCTCACATGCCATGCAAAGACATGGGAGCAGACCAAACACCAATAGACATAAAATAAATACATTTTTAAAAGGTGATTAGCTCCTGAAGAATGGCACCTGAGGCTAATCTGTGCTGCACACATGTACTTACACATATATGTGCATGCATACATGCACACACATACAGGAACATACATACATGCCTCTGTGCACACACAGAACAGCCAAACGCTGATGGAAGAACATCAAAAAACTACAGCCCTGCACAGAGCCCCACAAGGGGAGCATCTACTTGTGACATATTACTCTGATAGTATTTCTTCTTTTTACTTCGTCTTACAGGACGCTCTCTGATCATACCAGGCACACAGTTTTGGGTTCCTTATTTAAGCCCAATGTTGTACTGTAAGTGCTTTCTGATAAACTGAAAACTCTTTCTAGATGTTTCTGATGGCTGTATAAATAAAGGACACCTAATACCCACATGGTAATTCACTTAACTGGTTACAACCAATTGCTGTTAGATTGTCTCTACCACCACATAGTTAGAAAAATAATGTGATAAGCTAGACATGGTAACTCAGGTCTATAATTCTATAACTTAGAATATGGAGGCAAGGAGGTCAGGAATTCTAGATCATACTGGACTACATATCCCTGAATCAAACAAGAAAAAAAGGAAATTAAAAAAAAAAAAACAGAAAATGAATGTTGTAACAAATGTGAAGCATTTTCAGCTTTTAGGATCCTTTTAGGACCTGGCTCAGCAGTCAAGGACGCTTACTACTGTTACAGAGGATCTAAGTTGGATTCTCAGCATCCACATGGTAGTTCACAATTTTCTGTAACTCCAGTTCCAAGGTATCAGAAACCTTCTGCCTCAGCGGCCACCAGGCACACATGTAGTGCATACTCTAGGAATTTACCAGCTTATGGAAGGTAATAAATAGGATATAAGAGGTGGCTAATTTCCCTCTACAAAGCAGCCTCTTCAATCTAACACTAAGCAGAGGAATGTGTCATGTTTATGGATGGAAGACTCAGGGGCAGCAAAACTTGAATTTTCCTCTATTGATCTGTAGATTCAATGTAATCCCAACTTCTATTTCCTTCTTTTCTTCTTCCTCCTCTATCCTTTTCTTCCTCCTCTACATTTTCCTCCTCTCTCCACTCCCGCCCGCCTTTTTTCTCCTTTATAGAAGTTGACACTAAAACATGTAGACACAGGCAAATGATCTAGAGCAGCCAAGAGAGCTTTGAAAAAAACAACAAAGTTTGGATACTCACACTACCTGGTTTCAGAACTTGTCATAAAACTTCAGTCAAAGTCCTTTTGAGGGACATAGGATGGGAAGCCCAAGGTGGCAATTCCATGGGGAAAGAAAGTCTCTTCAGCAAATGCCTCTGGGATCAGTTGGCTCCCCGAGGAACAGAATAAATCTGGACTGTACCATACAGTGTACCAAAGGGCACCACACCAAGCTAACACTATGGAACTTTTAGGAAGTGAATTCACAATGATGTATATGGATACTGACAATTTTTATGAGCATTAATATAAACTATAATCCTTTATACATAGGAAGTTGTAAATTAATTTGTTGGCCTAAGTGGAAGTAAAGAAAAATAGTCTTGGGCTGGAGAGATGGCTCAGAGGTTAAGAGCACTGGCTGTTCTTCCAGAGGGCCTGAGTTCAATTCCCAGCACCCACATGGTGGCTCACAACCATTTATAATGAGATCTGATGCCTTCTTCTGACCTGCAGATATACATGCAGGCAGACCACTGTATACATAATGAATAAATAAATCTTTAAAAAAAGAAAGAAAGAAGAAAAATAGTCTTGTGTGTACTAAGGTTTCATTTCTGATGCAATAAAACACCCAGGTATTCTGATGCCCTTTGTACTATATCATGGTCAATGTATGAGCTGTGTGGACTACTGTCCTTGGGGAGAAAAATCTGAATTCTGAATGGCATCTGGGCCTGAGAATTTCAGAAAAGGTGCTGTGACCCTTCTGTTGCAGCAATACCTTAGAGAACAGCAGCTTCCTGGGCACATTTCATTCTTAAAAAAAAAAAAAAAAAAAAAAAAAAAAAAAAACACTCCACAAGTGAGGCATCAGGAAACAGAATGGCAAGCGACTGATGCTCATTTCTACCCCAAACCTGTAGTGTCTGGGTAAGAGATGCTTGAAGACTATCTGGCCCTCAACAGCTCACATCTGGCATCACCTGGGATGAGGATACAGGCAGGCACTTGAGTGTACAAGTCCAGAAGAGGCTCTCCAAAAAGTCTGGCCCTGAGGGTTGGCTGTCAATCACAGGCTATACTTTGCTCCCAGCATTGCGAAAGGAGACAGACTCTTCCCTGGAAGTAAATCACTAGTTGGGGGTTGGGCTGTAAGATCACTATACATTTACTGACCTTTCACAAATCCTTAGTCACCGGAGAGATTGCAGCACAGGCAGAGCCCTCACCAACAACCAGACCCTCAGTTCTGCTAGGTTTCTCTTCTGCCCTCAGGGGCCCACTTCCACAGGATTGATGTCTGTCTCCACCCTAACCTAAGTACTCTACTGGCTAGCTCCATTCCCAGCCCTTCTTCTCTGCACTTAACCAGCTCCATAAAAGTCACTGATGCTGATAAGAGATTCCGACAGGAGGAAAGCAACCTGTTCAGACATGCCTTGCAACCTGGGCCTCCCCAGCCACCCAGACCCAGAGCACCCTCTCAGTGCTGTAAGACAGTAATTTTGATCCTTCCTGACCATCTCAGGATGCTCTCAGTAGATGGTGTGAGTTCAATGACTGCTCTTCTGGGTAAGGAAAACAGTTCCTCTCCTTTGTCTTAAACACTGCAGACAGGGCCAAATTATCTACATAAAATTAGCAGGCAGAAAGCATTGTCCTATCCAAGGAATCAGACAGAAACACACACACTCAGGGGCATCAAGGCTCGTTTGCAGCAGACCTGGCAGAAACAGGACCCCTGTAGAGGGATAAATCTCCAATGAGGGGATACACCTCTGTGGCCAAAAAAGGCACATAGGTCCCTAAACAACTGAAATTCCTCCACCCCAAAAATAACTAAACCGAAGTCAGGAAAAACATACAAAGAGCATTTGCCTCTGCATTGGAAATGCTCTGTAATGATGCCAAAGCTGCTTTCTTTAGAGTTAAAGTAAGAATGGTTTTGAAGATACCCACATTCTTAATATAATAATTGGCAAGGCTAGCGTTGACAAGCCATCCTCAAGGATTCTCTGATCAGCCATAATTTCCATTCTGCAACTTTGTATTTCAATAAATCATCTCTGTAAAGATCCGTTTCTATTGTCCATTGTTGAGTCTACAGAACACTTAAAAAATATACTCAAGCCGATATAAAAGGAAAGAACTAAAAATAACAAGTTTTAAAAAGCTGAAAATCTGGGTGTGGTGGCACATGTCTTTAATCCCAGCACTTAGGAGGCAGGAGCAGATGTCTCTCTTGTGAGTTCAAGGCCTACAGAGTGAGTTCCAGGTCACACTTGGTAGTCCAAGGCTGCATAGTGAGACTTTGTCTCAAAACCAAACAAACAAACTGAGCAAGAGCAGGCCTTTGCTACACCGTAGTGGAAACTTTGTTTCTCAGATCCTCTAAATTGTGTGTCTGGGTGGAGCCAGTTTCATTGGTTGGTAGATGTGGAGTGCTAAGTATGGTCCCTGGCATACACACGGGAAGCTGTATGAACCAGTAAACAGATCCCACTGAGCTGAACCGTTCTGGTGAGAAGATACTATTCATTTACACTGTTTTATTATTTGAGTCATGGTCCATTCAAAAATAAATCTCACTGTATATACACATTACACACCTCTCTGTATTAAAATAACTTTCTTGTGGTGTCCCACATTGGTAAGATTTCATGAAGGAGGTGGAGGCTGGAGGATCACGAGTTCGAGGTCAGCCTAGACTACACATTAAAAAAAAAAAATCTAGATTTAGGCCAGTTGGTGGTGGTGCATGTCTTTAAACCCAGCAGAGGCAGAGGCAGGCAGATCTCTGTGAGTTTGAGGCCATCTGGTCTTTAAAGAGAGTTCCAGAACAGCCAGGGTTGTTATACCAAAAAAAAAAAAAAAAAAAAAAAAAAAAAAAAAAAAAAAAAAAACCTGTCAAAAAAAGAAAGAAAGAAAACAAAAAAATAAAAAAACCTTTACCGGGACTTTTTCTTGTCAGATGGTTTACTTTTGCTTCGGCAGCTCTTGGTAAGTTGCTTACTTTGGCCATAGGATGTCTTCTATCCCTCAGGAGAATAAATAAATGCTCTTGACTGTCTGTGACAGTCCAGAGAGGAGCCAGGAGGGAGTGGGTCATTCTTTCTTTCTGTGGAGAGTAGTTCTGGCAACAAAGTGGCATGGAGGAAAAGCTGTCCTGCCACTCCGATGCTTCTCTGGGTCCTCTTCTAGGAATTTGAGCTGCAAGTGGGAGGAAGAGGAAGTGTGGCCTCCTCAGTCACACACACCCACAGTTCTGTGTCAAAGGAGAAGAGCTGTGTCAGGATTCGGGGTAGCAGAGAGAACCTCCAAAGCCCCCACATGTAACAGATACGTCCAGAAATACTCACTCTGTGTACAGGCTACTATCACCATACCATGGTTTATGGGAAATGTAATCCCAGCACTCAGGAGGCAGAGGCAGGTGGGTCTCTGAGTTTGAGGACAGTCTGGTCAACAAAGCAAGTTCCAGGACAACCAGGGCTACACAGAGAAACCTTGTCTTGAAAAAAAAAAAGGAAAGAAAAATAAAAACCAAAAGAAAAAGTAGTTGATCACTTCCATTTCTGAATCCTTTGAATTTGTGCCCATCTGTTCATGGTTGAGCACAACCCCAGTGTGGTCCTGGGAATTCACAATGGGAACGAATCCAAATCTCCATTCCAACCACTATGCTTACTGACTTCTAGACAGGGCTACCTTAACTTATGAAAACAGGTTTGCTCCTGAAAATGGGAACATCTTGTAAAAGTTACAATCAAGACCGTTGCAGACACTTCCTCCCTGACTTACAGTAACTGCTTTAACTCACCATTAGTTCAGGTCTAATAGCTAGAGTATTTACAAATTTGATAAAAATAACATATTTTATTATTATTTGTGTTTGTTTTTTCTATCTTGTTAATTAAGCAGAAATCAATAAAATCAAGAGTATTCTAGTGTGTATCTGTCATCACAGACCTCGGGAAGTAAAGGTAGAAGGAGTTTGGAAAGTTTGAGGCCAGCAAGGTCTATACAGAGAATCACTAGCTCAAGAACAATGGTGGGGCTGGAGAAAGGGCTTGTCAAGGACATGGGTTCAATTCTCAGCACCCACAGTGATGACTCAGAACCATCGGTAACTCCATTCCCAGGGAATCCAAAGCCCTCTTCTGAGGACACCAGCCAACATATATGCAGGTAAAACATTCATACACATAAAATAAAATAATTTAATCTTAAAAAAAGAAGAACCAAACCCCAGAAGTGTTCTATGATACAAATCATTTCTTTCCTTGGTAGAGAACTTTTCTCTAGTCTTTAAATTATAAAATTAAATCTAATACAGAGCATGCCTTTCCATTATATAAAAGTGCTTATATCTCTTTCAGGGCAATTATTTTAACTGATAAATAAAGCATAAAAGTTATGCATATTAATAGAGTACCACATGGCCTGTTTGTGTTATTTTCTTTGACATAGGTTATCTCTCTACGTAGTCTTGGCTGTCCTGGAACTCTCATGTAGACCAGGCTGGCCTCAAACTCACAGAGATCAGCCTGCCTCTGCCTGGGATTAAAGGCATGCACCACCATGTATATTCTTTTTTCCCCTCTCTCTCTCTTTTATTTTTTTGAGATTATAATACAATTACATTATTTCTCCCTTCCTTTTCCTCCCTCCAAACTGTGCCATGTACCTTTCTTTTCTCTCTTTCAAATTTATGACTTCTTTTTTACATTCTTACGTATACGTACATGTATGTGTAGCTAGAGATAGATATTTCTAAGTACATAAATACAACCTACTCTGCCTGTACAATGTGACTTAGATGTAAATAGTTCAGAGCTGACCATTTGGTGTTGGATAACCAACTGGTGTGCTCTTCCCTAGGGAAGACTATTTCTCCTATCGTCAGCATCCCTCGGCTGCCCGTAGTTCACAGTGCAGGGATGAGACCTCGTGAGCTTTCCTCCATCCATGGTACCATGTCTACTGGCGTCATCTTTGCCCATTTCTATTCTTTTGAACGTCATATATCTTATATTTATTCCTGGGCATTTTGTGTTGTTTTTTTTTTTTTTTTTACTGACGCTGGATTGTCTTTTACCACATGTTCAAATTGGCTGAAGTTTGTAAGTAGAAGAATATTTAACACTTGAAGACTGTCACTTCTGATTTTCTCTCCTTTATTATTTATTAGAATTTTTTTGTTTGTTTGTTTTTCGAGACAGACTTTCTCTGTGTAGCTTTGGAGCCTGTCCTGGAACTCACTCTGTAGCCCAGGCTGGCCTCGAACTCACAGAGATCCGCCTGCCTCTGCCTCCCGAGTGCTGGGATTAAAGGCGTGCGCTACCGCCGCCCGGCTAGACATCTTCTTGAATGTTTTAGGTGGACAATCATATCAGCAAGTTTGAATGAAAACTGTAATGCTATTTAAAGCTAAATGACAATATGCCTGAGAATGGAAAATACATGACAGATTTTTTTCCAAACCACAAATAAATTTAATTAAAATTGTTTATTTTTTGAAATATGATTCAAGAAAAATATTTGCTTTGCAACTCATATGATCATAATTTTTAAGATGAAATATTTCTTAAAAAATAAAAATCTCAAGGGGCATGGTGGCACATGACTTTAGTTGCAGTGTTTGGGAGGCAGAGGCAGGCAAATCTCTGATTTCAAGGCCAGCCTGGTCTACAAAGTAAGTTCCGGGATAGCTAGGGCTACACAGAAAAACCCTGTCTTGAAAAACAAAACAAAACCACAACAACAGTAAATAAGTAAACAGAAACCCTATCTGGTTTGGCCCGTGGTACTGGTCTCACCGAGAGTAGGTCTCACTATCCTGGCTGCACCGTACCTCTTCCTTTGCCGTCTCCCCATCATCCAGTGTCCTCCTGCCCAAGAGCAGAACTACAGATGGCTCGGCTGCCCACAAGCAGCTGGTGCCTTCACCTTTCAATACTCAAGTGAGTATAGCAGCAAGTAGTGGAACCAGACTAGCTGTGTTAATTACAAGAGTCATGGGGAACCCAAGGCTCCTTAGAAACGGCAGAGACCCTTTTCTAGTCAAAGCCCAGAAAACAGCACAGACCTGAGACCCTGAAATTTCAGGAGAAACTCAAGAGCCATTCTGCTGACCTCTTACTGCACATTTGCCCTTCACAAAAGGGGAGCTCCTCAGAGGTCTCCCAGGCCTTGTGATTCTCCATTTGCCCCAGACATGCGAGCTTCTGCTCCTGGCCTCATAACAAGCCCCAGGGCTCCTCTCCATTTGAACACCTCGGGCCAGCAGCACCTTGGCAAGGACAGCGGAAAGAAACCACACGCAGACGGTTCAGGACAAAAGTGGGCAGATCAGAAGAGGCATCATTGAATGTGGGCAGCCCAGAGCCTGATCAGAGCTCAGATCCTGAGCCTGCAGGAACACGCAGCTTGCTATGCTTCTAAACACACACAGGGTTTAGAAAAAGAGCCATGGTGCTAGCTAGGCTCCTCCAGCAGACCTCTCCAGGGCCAGTTCCTTACCTGAGCTATGGAGCGCAGAGAATGATTCAAGTGCTTATTTCCAGGTCTCCAAAGCTTTGGAGCCTGAATCGTCCTGGGCAGGTAGGATGGCTTCCTTGGGCATTGCAAATACACACAAGCTTCAGTTCTGCTGACCCTGGGGGGCTGGGGATAGGCATGGCCTCCTATCACTTCTGGGAGGTCTAGTCACTCTTTGCTCAGCACACTCAAGCTTCTTAAACCCTTCCAGACTCAAGATATTTCTCTGATGGGCTCTCGCTCACTCTCTCTCTCTCTCTCTCTCTCTCTCTCTCTCTCTCTCTCTCTCTCTCTCTCTCTCCTGGGCATCTTCTCCCTTCCTTTGCTGGCTTCACCCTGGGTGAGTTAGTCTCCAGGCTGTACATGATCCAGGGGCTACCTTGATATGGGAAGGATAGTCTGCCATAGATGATGCAACCTACTTCCCACAACCAGGAGGGCACTGTCTAAAGAAAGATGAAGAGGCTACACTGTTGGGGGGGGGGGGGGGGGAGATCACTCAACAATCAGAGAGAAGACAGACAGGAATGTGATGCTTAAAACTGATTTCAACTTGACAGGATATAGAATCACCATGGAAACAAACATCTGGGAGTATCTATGAAGGAGTTTCTAGATTATGCTAAACAAGATGGGAAATCCAGCCCTGACTATAGGTGGCACAAACTTATGGTCTGGGGTCTGGAGAGAGCAAGGTGAGCATTAGCATTCATCTCTCTCTGCTTCCTGACAGCAGGTGCAACGTGACCATTTTCCTCAAGCTCCTGATGCCCTCCATGCCTTTCCCACCACGATGGACTGTGCCCTCAGAATGTAAGCCGAAACAAACCCTTTCTTCTTTAAGTTTATTTTGCAAGTATTTTGCCATAGCAACAAGAAAAATAACTAATCCCAGCACTGGGGAGGCAGAGGCAGGTGGATCTCTGTGAGTTCAAGGCCAGCCTGGTCCACAGAGCAAGTTCCAAGAACAGCCAGGACTACACAGCGAAACCCTGCCTTGAAAAATAAAAAAAAAAATAAAATAAAATAAAAGAGAAGTAAAGAAAAATAAGAAATGTAAGGAGTCTCAGATATAGAGAAATAGAAAGCTGCGTGTCTCTTCTCCAAAGCTGCCTTGTCCCACATGGTTTCCTGGACTTGTCTGATTGGGCCCAGCCCAGAAACCTCAGAGTGGATAGCATAACCTGATAATCAGCACCCAGACTGAGATTTGCTGTCAGTCCAGGTACTAGTATGCATCTTCTCCAAATCCACAAAGCACCAGCCCCCAGGGCAACACTCTCAGTGGAATGGGTTCCCAGTGACCTTCCACTTGCGAAAGCTGTTTAGGGACAGACCATACATCAGAGTGATGATATGACCTTGAAGCGTCTTTGTGAAGGACAGGCAATGGGTCTGACGTTAGGAGACAGCAGCTGTCAACTGAGGAGGAATGTCATTTTTCAAGGCCAGAAGCAAAGGATGCTGCTGCTGCTGCTGCTGATTGAGTCTGATGTAAAATATTCCTAAGACCAGGAAAAAACTTTCATAAGAACAGAATTTGAGTCAGGGACAAGCCATGGGTATAGTGAGTATGTCAGCCAGCTGATGGGCCAGGGTATTTACTAAAGGGACTCTCACCCAAGTGGAGGCAGTTGTTCAACCTGGGGGGCAAGTGAAGACTGGGTGTAAGAGCCAACTTCTGCAGGGATAGAAAAGGGGGCTACCCCTACCAGAGCCTGAGATAACTGCATATGGAAGAGGGATACCTACCCAAGGGTTTGTGGCCAGGGCAGCCCAGCCCAGGGAGGATGGGGAAGAATTACACAGTTCCTTTCTCCATGGCTCTCCTCTGTGTTGAATCCTTCGAGAAGTTAGCAGGTAAGTCAACCTAGGTTCAGCCACAAGACGCCTCAGCAGAGGCTACAAGGCAGGGCAGATGGAACAGAGAGGAGAGGCCAGCATTGTGGGAACAACGCCTCCCCATCCCAACTTGAGGAGCAGCTTGCCAAGAGAGGGCAGGGAGGAGACACCCTCCCACCTACTGCTCTCCATTTCATACCTGTACAAGATAAGCAGTGAATCAGGCCTGAGTCACCTGGGCTACTCTGTTTTGGAGTGGTGATCAGTGGCACTGTGGCTGGAAGGGGCACTCCCTTCCACTCAGGGGTGGCCACCCGAAGTGAGGGATTCTCTCGTTAAGTGTGTCCCCAGCCTCGAAGGCCTTTCTCTCAAGAAAAAAATCACATTAGCCCTTCATAAGACAGCTAATGGGAAGCTCCAAGAGCTGGCTCATATGCATTTCTCTACAGACCCTTCTAGGTGGAAGGCAAACAGAGTCAGGTGTGGCCAAAATGTTAGCATGGGGGTGTGAGGTTCAGGACTTGTGCTGACGGCAGTGGTTTGATGGCTTGGGCCACAGGACTTATCTGGCAGGCCCCCAACCAGCCCCTGCTGGGCTGGAGCTCATGAGTCTCCCTGACCGAGCGCAGGCTTCTTCTCCCGGGTCCTGGGTCCCCGGCACTGCGATACAGGTTTACACTACTCTGCCCTTCCCTGGAACACACTGACTATGCTCCTATCCTGTTCCTCAGGGGACCTTGATAACAATCTTACAGGCTATGCGACTGCCAGATCATACCACCAGGAGTTATAAGCCTGCTGTGTGTGGCCAGCAGCCATCTACACATGCTGGGTTATGGGAAGTGGTGTCTGAGACTTCTGTTTCCTTTCTAGTAGATCCAGGCTCAGTGGGGCCCAGGCTGCCCAAATGCTGCAGTCAGGTGAGCTAGGAAGGGTACAGTTACAGCCCCTGGGACAAAGGAGGGGTGATGGTGGGTGGAGAGATCGTGGTGGGGACGGAGAGAGACAGAATGAGGCAGAAACAGAGGTAGTACAAATACTTGGAGCAGGCACTGTGGGGTTGGCAGCACCTAACACAGCTGGCCATGTAACTGAGTTCAGAGAGACATGGCTCTGGGCATGGCTTGGAAGATCCTTGGTGTGGTCAGTGTTGTGATGTAGGAGCTGCAGGACAAGGAAAGAGAACTCAGGAGCAGGCTCAAGTTGGGGCAGCTGCAGGCTGGAGCGGTGGACTGCACAGGTACCATGTGTGGCTGGGTCCTAGAGACCCTCCCCTGCTAGGTGAGCTTGTAGCACAGTCCCTCCCCCAGCTTTGGTGGCTGGATCTCTGGGATCAGGCAGCCAGGCAGCAGCTCCACCCAGGTCTTGGATCCGGCCAGTGCTTACTAAAAGGGGCATGCATTCTCCACTGCCTCTTGGTCTAGAGCTGAGCAGCACTCTGATTCCGACCTGGGCTACACCAAACTCCTCTATCTCCTGCCTCCACTGTGGAGCTTATGAGCCACCTATCTAGGCCTGACTCCTGTCACAAACTCCGTCATCCCTAAGCAGTGTTATACAACTGACCGTATAGCTAAGGGCTGGCTTGGCATGCTTCCTTCTCTCGACTGTCAAAGGAAATCTTGGATAAGAACTTTAGAGCCCCTCAATGAGCCTGGGAACTGCAGAAAATCACCCAAGGACTAAAAGGGGTAAGTCTCGTGAGCTCTGTATGGAGGCTAAATCTGTACAGCAGCTGCAGATTTAGCCCTGCAGCTCTTGTGGTCGTGGAGTTCTGATCAGAGTGCGATCTGACTCAGGCCCTGAGTGTCAACCTCCAGGTTGTCTGCTGAAGCACCTTGATGCCCACCAACCACTTGTTATGGGCTAGTGCTCAGTGATGGAAACATCCCACCCGTGCCTTGCACCTATGGAGGTGACGCTTTCTCTCCTAGGCCTGCCTAGGTCAGGGTGCAGCTGGGTGTGGAGCACCATGGCACTCATGAGCTCCTCCTACCCCTAGGTTCTGTCTTATCCACTGAATTCTGTGAACAGGAAGCCAGAGCTCCCAGGATGTGGCCAGGAGACAGCTCAGGCGGGAGACTGGTGGGAGGCTCATCTCAAGGATGAGACTTCAGGACTTTATGACATTCTATGACTTTAGGACAAGGAGGCTCTGCTGGTCTGTGGAAGAGTCTGTCATTCTCCTCTGATATCCGAGATATCTGAGAGGTTGGCAGTAGCTTCTAAACAAGCAAGGGCTTCTACCATCTCCACAATGGACTCTTCCGGCCAGGCTGGCTTGGGCAGGACCTTCAGGCATTGTTCCTCGGTATTCACCCTCAATAGTGGCATGACTTTAGTTCAACCACTGAATCTCCCAGCCTCAGTTTCCCCATCTGTAAGATGATGTACCCATCAGTCACATCATTCCTTGAGATTCCTCTATAAGACAGAGGCTTGGATGGAAGATCCTCGTTCAGTTCCTGGACCCAGCCCCTGTAGCGTTCTGTGAGGTGATGTCAGGGCATCTTTTTGTCACACTTAACTCATGTACGACCCTTTTAGACTGCATAGAAGAAAATAAGTTTCAAGAATGAATACAGTATTTACTTAACTTTCAAAATATAAGCATCACAGCTCAGAGTTATATAAAAAGAAGAAACACTTTCCGGCCAACCTTTCCCCCTCTCCGCCTTTCCCTCAGGCTCCTGACAGTGCAGAGCCACAGAGCCGACTGCTTTTAACCTCGGGAAAGGTAAACCAGAGGCCCCACTCAGAGCTATTTTAAGCAGAGACTTATAAAGTAAAAGCAGCTGTAAAATGAAAAGCTGCAGGCACATTTCCATTTCCTGGAGCGATGGGACAAAGAGCTTGGCCAGCAGGCCCCGCAGCTGGATCAGCGCTTGGCCAGAGCCGGGTCTCCAGGCCTCAACCAGCTCCACCTGGCACAGGGCAAGGCCCAGCTTTAGAACAAGGATCCTGGCCAACATCAGTGCCAAGTTTCCGTAATTCATCGGTCAGGGAGGCAGCAAAGGCCATGGTGGGCGTGTCTGGCAGGGGCTCACCCTGGCCCCGGCTGCATGCTGGGGCTCAGAGCTGGCCCAGCTGCTCCTGCGTGGCTCCTTCCTGCCGGTTTTCCTTCACTACCTCTAGCCCAGGACAGAGTCTTGCCAGCATTTCTTTGCCTCCTATCTGGGGCCTACTTGGGGACCACTGACTAAACTGAAGAGGCAGACTTTAAGATTATGAAACTGCCCTCTTCCGGCCAGACTGTCTCCCACCCTAGGGTCCCCTGCCCAAGCCATCAGCCACCAAGTTCCCCCACCCCACACTGGACACTACACTCAAGGATGAGGTGGACGTCAGAGTGTCATCCTGGTGACAGGGACTGCTGTAAGTCAGAGCCCTAGGCCAAGAGGCTGTGGAGTGCATGCACGCTCCTTTCAGTTAGCACTGGCCGGATCCCAGGCCTGGGAGGAGCCGTTGCCTGGCTGCCTGTTTCCAGAGATCTAGTACGGAAGCCGGGAGGGGGGCTGTGTAGCAAGCTCACCCGGGCTCTGGCAGGAGAGGGTTTACAGGACCCAGCCACACACGGTACCTGCACAGCCCACCACTCAGGTCTGCAGCTGCCCCAACTTGAGCCTGCTTTTGAGCTTGTACCCCCAAAAGCTGGGAGGGTCACCAGTCCCCAGGGCATACTGTCCACTTGAATGGACTCAGAAATGTTCTTCTCAGCCTGGGAGTCAACCTCCATCATTCTCTATGTCCCTACCTCTTTATCTGCATAGTTTTTAACTTGGCCCCGTTGCTACTGGACACATAGACTAGGCACAGATTAATAGTGTCCACAATAAAATTTGGAGGGGACCCTGTGGACATTACGTCATAGAATTAGCTTTGCTCATGGCCAGAGAGGTGGTTGCTTCTGAGGTGTCCCACCTCATGGTTTCCAGGGATCCATGCAGATGTGAATCTACCAGATGTCTTCTGCAAGCACATGCTGTGGGGGAGAGGGGAAATGGAGGGGCAACATACTCTGGGTTGGGGTCCACAGCGTTTCTTCCTTCCCTGCAGCCACTCATTCCGAAGATTGCCCTACACAATCTACATGAGGAGTTACACAGCTTCCCCCGCCCTCCGGTGTTTCTGGTCTGTCCATTTTGCTAGCTCTTGACTCTCTGTAGCTCTCTCGGCCAGCTCGTTGTCTCCATCCATAGTACCCCTAAGGGGCCTGAATGTGTCAGGTCTTGTTACAGGTGTCATCTGCCCCAGGAAAACTCAACTTGTCCTGGTGAGAGACACTTAGCAGTCACTTCTCAATGGCTTTGTGTCCCATAACTGCCTCAGTTTCCCTTTGGTAAACAAACCCGCTACTTTCAGTGATAAACTACATACTGGCAGCTGGGCCCTTGGTGGACTTGTTCTCAGGGATGAAGGATTTATGAGCAGCTCAGATTCTGGCCAAAGGTGTGCTTGCAAGCTCACCCTGTCATCAGGGGTTAGCCTGTCAGTCACCAGGTAGCTTGCAGCTGTTCCCCCTCTAGGCTGTCACCCAGCAGGTCCTCTTTTCTTCCAGGTGGGCTCCACTTAACAGGAAAGCTTCCCAGTCAACCCTCGAGTGTTCAGCTGCATGATGGGAATACTGAGTTTACCTATGACACGAAGATTCTGTGGAGCCTGACATACCCAAGGCAGATAGCAAAGGGGACAGCTTGCAGTGCCCTTTGGCCCACAGTGACTGTTTATGAGGACATGGACAAATGTAGATCTGGTTTCTACTTTTTCAGATGTGGCAAAATTTAGGAAGGGCAACTAGAGCGTTCTAACGGGTATCTGCCGAGAAACCATGTGACCCTGTGTCTGCCTCATTCCTCTGAAAACCAGGTGGGGGAGGGGCCCCTGCTGTGGGCATTCGGAAGATAGCTCAGAAAAGGTGCCTCCTTAAACACAGAGATACCCAGAGACTCCCAGACTCTCAGCATTGTTGCTGTGTGTATAGGGCTGCACTTCCCAGGGGTGATCACAGATGATCTTATCTTCTGTACCCCTCAAGCTGGAGTCTCTCTGGATAGCGTTTATCATCAGCAGAAATTTCCTGGAAACTCTTCTTAGGGGATATCCTTGTTAGTATTTGCTAGGGCACTGCAATCCCTCAGCTCACCTACCCACCCAGTGGAATTCTGGGGACATATCTCCAGCCGGGCGGAGTTCCTGTTTCCCTTGGGGCTTCCTGAGGAACCAGGGTGCTGAGGCCAAGCAGGACAGTGTGGATGCAAACTACAGCACTTGTTTCAAAGTGGATAAGAGTTTGAGTGACCATGGCTCAGAAACACAAACTCAGGTGGCCTGAATACATGTTCTACTGTGGTAGTGATCATACTACGATTTTAGGGGCATGGGGTTCTTCGATCTGCAGCCATCCCTTCCCAGAATGTCCTCATGGTCCCAGCTCTGTGCTCCAGGGTTTCTCCACACTGTTCTGTGACAGATCTTTAGCAGCCAAGACGATCTGAAAGTAGCCCTCAGGGAAGGACTACTTCCCAGATCCTGAAGAGTATTTGAAGACTGCAGGCTCACATGAAGGCTAGACACCCTGCCTGACCTCTGCCCAAAGTAGAGGGAGGATGCTTGGTGATAACACCCTTTCATCATGATCTTCTCTAGTGGGCAGTCCTGGAGGCTATGTCTGAACCACAGAGTGTAGAGGCTAGAGGTGAGATGATTATCCAGAGTGAGAAGGACCTACCCTCCAGGCAGCTGGCCACTTGCCCTGTGTCAATGGATTGCACTTATCCCCCAGGTGCATGCCACAACCCTGGGGAAAGAAAAAAACAAAAACTCCTTTCATTTTACAGCAAAGATCTTAACTAGAGCTGGTGCAGGAACAGGGGGTTGGTCAGTGTCAATGGTTCCTCGGTCCATCACCTATCAGTGAAGAGAAGTAAAATACCAGACCCCCGACCCCCAACAGTTCAAAGTCTAACAGGAGGCTGGGTGAAGTGGCCCACGTCTTTAATCCTAGAGGTCCAGAAACAGAGACAAGTGGATTCCTGAGTTCAAGACCAGCCTGGTCTACAAATCTCATTCCAGGATAGCCAGGGCTACACAGAGAATCCCTGTCTTGAAAAAAATCAAGTCAAATTAACAGAGACTGTTCCCTGACCCATGTCTTCTTGGGAGGTTTATCTGAGAAAAATTAGAAAGCAGATAGAGATGGAACTAGGCTGCCAATGGAACTCAGTGGAAGAATGTTTGCCTACCATGGGCAAGGCCCTGGCTTTAAACACTAACACCGAAAAAAGGAAAACAGAAACAAAAATGCAGACCCACAAAAATGTCTACTGACAGATATGAACAAAGCCCATTGGCCCAACTATAGATTTATTCAAACAGAATGGCACAGGAAATGTTCCTATTGGATTGGAGACACCGACCATCCCTGCCATATCCCTCTTATAATGGCATACAGACAGGGCCTCCACATCCGCATGCTTTAGGGGGTTCTGGTAGAGGATATTTCCTACTTTTTTTTTTAACGGTTTGTATTGTTTACAGAGAACAATATCTTTTTTTTTCTAGCCAGAAAGTTGTTTTCAGAATGAACTGCTCACCCCTACACTGTGCCTGTGTTGGGGGCCAGGCTTGCCTGCAGAGGTCTGAGTCGTAGGGTGCTCGTGATTGGGTGGAGCTAGGGGCTGTGAAGCCTCAGCTGCGAAGTTTGGGCTTATCTGGTTCCCTAGCCCTTGGCTACAAAAGTGCCACTGTTTTGAGATAGGAAAGTAGCCTCTGGTCAGTCAGTCTGGGGCCAGCATACTGCCCAGGGCCTCAGAAACTAACTTAAGAATTGGCTGAGGGTTCAAGTCCCTGTCCAGTGTAAGGCTTCTAGGGGCTGAGTCTGGGGAGATCCTTCCTCTGAAGTTAGGTTGCCCGTGGCTGTTTTCCCAAGGAAACAGGTTATAGGTTCAGGTGTTCCCTGGCTTTACCAGATGACCCCTGCCTCCCTGCAGGCCAGATGACCTCAGGAGAAGGATGTAGGCTGGCTTCCTGGCCTGTGACCTGGGCATGAGCACTTCCTTCAGGTTCCAGGATTGCCTTCACATTCTTAGTCATTTTTGAACAAGGATCCGGTACTCCGCTTTGCACTGCTTCCTCCTGCCAAGTGAAAGAACCCTAGAACTGTGTGGTTCCTTGTGTCTAGAAAAAGACCCTACAGATATTGGTGAATTCCTGGGGCCAGAGCCAAAGGAGATCTGAAAGTTTCTTCTGACCAGAGTCAAGAGCAGCCCCACCGCCACAGTTACCATGGGGCTTCTGGACGGAGGTCAGGCCAAGGAACCAGGGTATAAATCCCACTTGAGCCGCCATCCAGAATAACCAAGGTGGGATACTGGAGACCCACGGCCCCTGGCCAAACCCCTGGTTCTCCAGCAGCTCTGAACGGTAAGACCAGCCCAGGAGGATGGCTCTACCCACTCCTAATTATAACTTCTAATGCTGGCCCAGCTAGCCGCCAGCTATTTTTAGCATTCTCTAATCCAGCCCCCTTGTGACTCAGCAAGGTCCGGCTGGGATGGGAAAGTTGCTGCTGCCAGGGATGCTTCAGGGAAAGGAACTAGGCAGCAAGGACCCTGGAGGTGGTGGGTGGGCCATAAAGCCTTCCCCTCCTTGGACATTGGGCCTACGAAGGCTGAGACAGCCTCAGCTGCTCTGCCCTTCCCCCATCTGCCACTCCTGCACTTCTGGCTCCAAGCCTGCTCCTCCCCCACAGGCGAGCATGGAAAATCTGATGTCAGAATTCCAGCTTCAGCAAGGAATGTGGCCTGACCTTCACCTCCCAGGGAGCCATCTTGCCTGAGGCTCGAGGGGGGTGGGCATGTCCCCACTGGGCATCTCTGGGCACCCTAAAGCCCACTCCACCTAGAGAGCAGCACTCCATCCTAGCAGCACCCCCCATTTCCTGCCCCCCTGCTGCAGCCCTGGCCTACTGGTTTCTGCATCCTGCCCTATTGCTGAGCACCCAAAGGTACCAGGCAGCATGTCACTGAGCTGGCCTCACCCCAACAGCTCAGTTAGTTACAGCTGCCCAGAAAAACAGCTTCTGAAGCGGGTCACAGGGTGAGTCTGGAACAGTGCTTGTTCCTGCCCTAGCCAGGATCCCTGAACCTTGGCTGCATAGAAACCCCAATCTGTCCAGTCCTGGAAAGGGTCTCCAAGATGGGGAAGGGTAGGAAGCAGAATTAGAAGGAAGTTGCGGGTAGGGCGAGTTCATGTATTTGCTGACATTCGGCATACATCTGTAGATGTGGTGTCTACTACACATGTATGCCTGTGTGTCCACAAACACAGTTTTCGTGTTTACACTCACCCCCTCAGGGTCAGGCTCAGGGTTGAGTAGGAATACCACCCCAACAGGAGCTGGCATTGGGGACCCTTCTACAGAATGGGAAGGCATTGCAATGGGCAGAGATGCAGCTGTCCAGGAGCTGGAGTGGTGATAGGCAGGCCTGCCCGAAGCCTTCCAAGTCCCCAGTCCTTACAAGTTCTTAGAAGCCCTGGCTCTGGGCCTCCCTGGCAATGCTGGAGAGGGACACGGGCTAAGGTGGAGACTGGCTGGCCTCCTCAGCTCTGCAGGGGACTGGCACTCCCAGCCACTTCCTGCCTTTCTGCCTTTCCTGTGAAGTGTCTGTGACTGGGTCTTCACTGTGCTTATACCCTTGGAAGAGGAGGTTACGAAAAGCCAGCTTGCTGCTGTCCACCCTGGAGTCATGCAGCATCCACCCTCTGTCTCTGGGCTTCGGAGTTAGGGCGCTTTTATACGTAGGGGAGAAAATCGTTCCCCAAGCCAGTTTCACCCTGTTAATCCTGTGCTTGTTTGCTGTCTCCTAAGTCTGGCTTTAATGAAGCAAGGAAAATAGAAAGAGTTATAAAAAGTCACTTTAGAGAATGAAGGTGGCATGCTGTTTCTCATTAACTTCAAAATCACTTAGCAAACGACTTCCACTTGAAACGCCTTGCTAGCCGTTCCTGCCGCAGGCTTCCCCTTTAAACTTCCCACTCAGGTGCCCCCAAAGACAAAATAATGCAAATCTGGTCACGCCTGTTAAAACCGGGGTTTGCCATCTTTTGCTGAAATCTGGCAGGAATTTGGACCAACAAGGATACTGACAGACATCTGTGGCGAATGTGCCTGGAGACTCTGCTCCTGGCAGGCCAGGGGCTGGAGGCTGTTTTGGGAGCAGCTGGGATGAGTCCCCCAACATCCATATTTCATCAGATCCAGCAGGTGAGAAGCAACACAATGTGATGCTGGGCCTAGGTGCCCCCAGGAGGGCACTGCAGTCCAAGAGTGAGTAACCACAAGGAGATTCACACAGGCTGACCTGGTCTCACGCGAGTGAGGGCTATAACAAAAGCATTCAGAGGACAGAGGAGCTGTGCTGGATATCACCAGGTGCCCAGGAATGGGCTTCCTGAGGGCAGCCATAGAGCCCTCATTCTGAGATCCCCCCAAGTGGGTTCCAAAATGACCCCAGAGGAGGAAGCCATCTGACAATACCTACTCAAACCTGTATAGTTGGGGCTAAGAGTAATTCCCTACTTCTCATAGGCATACATACACATACACATACTGCATATATGCACACCACACATAGGTATGCACTTGCACACAAGGTACACACATGTACACAAAGCATACACATAGCACACATCTACATACATGTATACAAACTTCCCATGTACATGCACACATAGTACACATAGGTGCAAACACAGGTCCATACAAATATATATGTATACTACATATATATACGACAAAGGGGTATACATGTGCACACACATCACACAGGCCACATGTCCCACAACCCTCATCATCATGGGGCTCATAAAGCATCCTTCACAAGAGACAGAAAATGCCTCCTCTCTGCTGGCTATTAGAGGAACGATTCTTCAAATGCACATGTCCCTATAGACAATCTAGAAATCTATGCTGAAATCTACACAGGGAACACAAAAGGGAATCAGGCAAGGTGAGATGGGGAGAAACTTGGGGAGTAAAGTGTGAGAGAAACAAATGCTGCAATTCTGCAAATTGAAACAAAAATCAGCAATTCACTGTGGGAAATAAATAAATAAATAAAATTAGTTCTGCCCACTTTTGATAAATGAGGAGATAAAATTTTCAAGTAACAAGGTTGACCAAGTTGTTTTACAAAATGCTACATGTCATATAAAGAATAAAGAAAATAAATATGAATTTATTTTGTAAAGATGTAGCGAAAGTTTATTTTAAAATGTCTATGAGACCTCTACAATGCCCTCCAAAGAAATGTGATTTGTTGAGACCCTTTTTTCTACAATGAAATATGTTAGGAGTGAAAAACAGTCTGCCAGCCATCCTTAAATACTTCACTGGTGCCAGGGCTACAGAGACATGCAGCCCCTCCTCTCAGTGACAACCTGGGACAGTGCCACTCACATCAGGGACAGGGAGGCCAGTGGCAACTGAATCCTCTCCTCAGAATTGTTCCTATGGCTCACATAGATATTCACCAACCACACAAGAACTGAAAATAAATCCTCAGAAGCCACATTGGCGGGGAGGGGGGGCGGGGGGGGGGGGCGCGGAGGGGGGGGGCGCTGGAGAGATGGCTTAGTGGTTAAGAGAACTTCTGCTCTTCCAGAGAACCAGAGTTTGGTTCCCAGTACCTACATCAGGCACACAGCCTGTAACTCCATCTCTCTCTCTCTCTCTCTCTCTCTCTCTCTCTCTCTCTCTCTCTCTCTCTCTCTCTCTCACACACACACACACACACACACACACACACACACATCACTGAATGAATACATAAATAAAGAAATAGAAAATTTTAAGAACCATAGGTGTTTGAGACATAATGAAAATTAAAATACTACTTGATAGTATTCTGGGATATATGAAGAACTGTTCCTAGAAGCAACTGATAATTTGTGAAGGATTCAAATACAATAGCTAAAAAAACACAGTACCAAACATCACAAGGAAAGAACTGACTACTTTAAAAGTGAAAATGGTAAAACAGTCAAAATTGGACATATATCCAACTACTGGTCTTTATTTTAAAGATTTTGTTTTGTTTTTTCAAGACAGGGTTTCTCTGTAAGTAGCCCTGGCTGTCCTGGAACTCACTTTGTAGATCAGGATGGCCTTGAACTCAGAGATCAGCCTACCTCTGCTTCCCAAATCCCGAGATCAAAGGCATGTGCCACCACCACTCAGCTAAAATTTTTTTATTGTGTGTTAAGTGTTTTGTCTGCATGTATGTATGTGTATCACATGCATGCCCGGCTCCTGAGGAGGTCAGAAAAGTGTGTTGGAGCCTCTGGAACTGGAGTTACAGTTTGTGAGCCTCCGTGAGGGCACTGGGAATGGAAACCAGGTCCTCTGGATGAGTACTTGGCATTAACCACTGAGCCATCTCTCCAGCTCCCAACTGCCGGTCCTTATGAAAGAAAACCACAACACAAAGGCAACTAAAACACGAAATCACAAATAATTCTGTAAAAACAGAAATCAACAAAATAGTTACAAGGCAAGAAGACAAGAAGTTCAAGGCTTGCTTAGGCTACAAAGCGAGTTAAAGCCAGCCTGGGTAATTTAGTGAGAACTGCCACAATATAAAAGGTGGAGAAGAGAGGGCAGGGCATATAGCTAGGTCGGTGGCAGAGCCCTTGCCTAGGTGTACAAGTTCGCTAGGCCCGGGGTTCTGTCCTCAGTCTGTCTCTCTGTCTCTGTCTCTGTCTCTCTGTCTCTCTGTCTCTCTCTCTCTCACACACACACAAAATACATACACACACACACACACACACACACACACACACACTTAATTTTTTTAAAAAGCTCTAAGAATTATGTGGAAAAAACTAAGCAGACGAACCACTGTAGACGTTTGGAGATGTTCAGGAATTATCACTGACTTGGGGCCTGTTGGGTAAACCTTTCACAGAGTTACAGCAATTATCGGGCAATATAAACTTTTCTGATAAGAAGAAGACGAGATATTGCCTAATTGTGTTTTTATGAGGTAGAATAACCTTGGCCAGGTCAAAACTGATTCAAAAGAGAAAATTATGGACTATTTGCGTGCGAAGATGGACTATTAGTCAATCGAATTCAAGAAGGGAAAACCGTGGTGGCCTGGGATGTCAGAAGCTCAGGGGTGCAGAGACAGCTGAATTCCAAGCAGTTTACAAAGAAGTAAAGAGCCCGTCTCAATAACCGCCAAGGAGGGGTTTGATGAAATGCTATTCTACACACAGTAGTCTTTTCAGAGAGCTTTACTAGGTAGGGTAGGTAGAGTGGCACACAGCTTTGATCCCGGTATAAGAGGCCGAGGCAGTGGTTTTCTGTGACTTTTGAGCCAGCCTGGTCTACATAGAAAGTTCCACACCAGCTAGGGTTACTTAGCAAGACCTTGTCTCAAAAACAAACCAACAACAACAAAAAAAAAAAAAAAAAAATGGAGGGTGCAGGTTTCATTGTGTGTGTGTGTGTGTGTGTGTGTGTGTGTGTGTGTGTGTGTGCAGGCATGTGCACCACAGCATGCATTTGGAGACCAGAAGAGTCTGTTCTCTCCTTCCACTGTGAATTCCACGGGTCAAACTCAGGACATCCGGCTTACGCAGCAAGTACTTTCATTCCCTGAGACATCCCACCAGTCCTACACATGGGGTTTGTAGCAAGGTCTGTGTGTTTGGTGCAGACACACATTTGAATCTATAGTCCATGTGCAGTTGGTTGAATCTACTGATGCAAAGCTTGAAGACCGGGAGGGAAGAGTGCATAGATGCAGGTGATGTTCATGAATCCTGTGGCCTTACAAAATGCACCTTTTTTGGTGTTACTGATAACCCTGAATTCAACTAGTACTACCCATATGTTCATGGACATGGGGCAACGGGAAGCTTGGGCAATTTATTAGCAGCCTCATGTCTAAAGGAGAGTGGCTCTCCCTCCCTCAGCAACCACCCACTGTCCTTAGTTCTTCTGCCAGGGGTGGGACTTAGGACAGGGGAACCCTCCCCTATCAATGTCAGAATGTTGACTGGGAAATGAAGTTGGGAAAGAGACAGGATGGGAGGTACTACAGGGAGTTGGAGGGAGATAATGGTGGGTGAATAGGGTCAAAATACATTGTACAAAGGCATGAAGTTTTTGAAAATCACTCATTTGATCCTTGGGATTTGCAATGCTAAGGCTAGAACTGTATCTCTCAAGCGTGCTAGGTACACACTCTACCACGGAGCCTCACCCCAGCCTACCTTCAGATTTCCTGCAAATTGTGATTTTTCCACATGACTGTCTTCTTCACCAGTAACTCTGTTTGGTCTGGCCTTCCTCTTTTTGAGTGTGTGTGGGGTTTTTTTGGTTTTTGAGATATGGTTTCTCTGTGTAGCCTGGGCTGTCCTGGAACTCACTCTGTAGACCAGGCTGGCCTCAAACTTACAGAGATCATCCTGCCTCTGCCTCCTGAGTGCTAGGATTAAAGGTAAGTACCACCACTGCCAGGCCTCAGTATAAAAGGAAGCAGAGTTTCTGTTCTGCCTGCTCCCAAATACCCAGCAGCTGCTTCCCAAATTACCACACAGAGGCTTATATTAATTATAAATATTTGGCCAAGTGGCTCAGGCTTATTATTAACTAGCTCTTACATTTAAATTAACCCATTCCTTTTAATATATTTATTGCCACATGGTCTGTGGCTTACGGGTCCTCCAGCATCCTGTTTCTTGGACAGCTCATGGTGTCTATGTCAACCTGGCCTCTCTTCCTCTGAGAGTTTGATTCTTCTGCCTAACCTTATCCTGTCTTGCCATAGGCCAAAACAACTTTATTATCAACCAATGAGAGAAATACATACTCATAGCGTACAGAAGGATCATCCCACAGCACTTCAGCTTCCTCTCTTAGGTCAGCTTCTTTTCCTTTCCTTGTTGCTCCAGGACTTCTGTAGTGAAGCTGAGTGGGAGTTGGAAGAGTGACTTTTCCTGCCTCGTTCCCAACGTTAGAGAAAGCATTCGGACTGGTGGCTGAGAAGGATGTGAGCTATGAAGCTTTGCCCAGGCCTTCTATTCCGTGAAGGAGGTTTCTTTTGCTGAGGGTTTTATGCATGGATGTTGCATTTTGTCAAGATGACCATGGGTATCTCTAGTTTGTTGATATGGTAGATCACATTGGGGTTGGGGAGTATATGGGTGTGTGTTGCACATGTTCATGTGAGTGCAGGTACAAATGTGTCTGCAGGGGTGTGTGTGTGTGTGTGTGTGTGTGTGTGTGTGTGTGTGTGTGTGTAAGCCAAAAGACAACCTCAATTGTAATCCTCAGGCACTATCCTCTTTTTTTTTTTTTTTTTTTTTTAAATTTAAGGCAGACTCTCTCATTGTCCTGGAACTCACTGATTTGGCTGGCTTGGCTGGCCAGTGAGTCCCAGGGACCTGCCCATCTCCACTTCCCCAGTACAAAGATTGCAAATGCATGCTGCCACACACATCGTTTTTAAAATGGATTCTAGGAAACCAAACTCGGGTCTCTCTCTTGTACCACAAGCTCTTTACTGACTGAGCTGTCTCTCCAGCCACCACATTGATTTTTAAACAAGGACCACCCTGTATTCCCAAGATAAATTCTACTTCCTTGTGAAGTAATATCACTCTTCTTTAAACCTGAGTCTAATTTATTTATACTTAGCTAAGCATTTTCTGTGTATACGAGATGTCATGGTCCATAGTTTCTTTGCTTACTTTAGGTTTGGGGGAGAGGTGTTTATTTCTGTTTTGTTTTTGTTTGTTTGCAGTATCTTTGTCTTTGTTCACAGTCTGTCATGGATTATAGCAAAATCTTACTGGGATTGTCATCAAAAGTTCAGAGGTGGGACCAGCTGAATATGAAAGTGGAAGGGGCTGATGACTCGGGATGTGGGAAGGCTAGTGGAGAGCTGGTGGTATTGGGCCTGGCCTGGGCTCAGTGAGCACCATCATCCCTTTCCTTTGAAGACCAAGTCCAGCTGAAACTCCCTGCTTCCTGCAAGACCTGCATGACCTCCTGAGGGAATCTTAGCAGCTACAGGCAGGTTCCTTTGGCATCTCTAAGCTGGAAGCCCCTGTTTGCTCTGGAGAATTTCTCAGTCACAAGTGATTTCTCTTACCAAACATAGATAGAGCAAACAGGGCAATGGAGCCAGCAGCTTCCTCCTACCCTGCATCTTCCTCTCTGCTTCCATGGTCTGAGTGGTCACTGGGAGAAGGACTGTGAAGGGGTCTGTCTTTGTTATGGTTTCTATTGCTGTGATGAAACACCATGACTGTCTTAGGTAGGGTTTCTATTGCTGTGGAGAGACACCATGACCACAGAAACTGTTATAAAGGAAAACATTTAATTGAGATGGTGACTTGGAGTTCAGAAGTTTAGTCCATTATCATCACGGCGGGACATGGTGATGTGCAGACAGACATGGTGATGGAGAAGGAGCTGAGAGTTTCACATGCTACAGACAACAGGAAGTGAACTGAGACACTGGCCATGGCTTGAGCATATATGAGATGCCAAAGCCCACCTCCACAGTGACACATTTCCTCTGACAAGACCACACCTACTCCAGTAAGGCCACACCTCCTAAAAATGCCACTCCCTTTAGGGGCCATTTTCTTTCAGACCACCACAATGACCAAAAGCAAGTTGGGGAGGAAAGTGTGTATTTGGCTTACATTTCCACATTGTAGTCCATCACTGAAGGAAGTCAGGGTAGGAACTCAAACAGGGCAGGAATCTGGAGGCAGGAGCTGATGCAGAGGCCATGGAGGGGTGCTGCTTACTGGCTTGTTCCTCATGGCTTGCTCAGTCTGCTTTTTTATAGAACCCAGGACCACCAGCCCAGAGACAGAACCACCCACAATGGGCTGGGCTCTCCCACATCAATCACTAATTAAGAAAATGCACTACAGCCTAATCTTATGGAGGAAACTTCCCAATTGAGGTTTCCTCCTTTCCGGTGATTCTGGCTTGTGTCAAGTTGACATAAAACTAGCCAGTATAGGGTTCTACAAGATGGCAGCTGTAGCTAGAGTTTTCTTGCCTGGCCCACAGTCAGGACAAATCTCTGACACCCGCCAGTCCCACAGCCACTCAGACCCAACCAAGTAAACACAGAGACTTATATTGGTTACAAACTGTATGACCGTGGCAGGATTCTTGCTAACTGTTCTTACAGCTTAAATTAATCCATTTGTATTAATCTATACCTTGCCACATGGCTCGTGGCTTACCGGCATCTTCACATGTGGTTTGTCATGGTGGCGGCTGGCAGTGTCTCTCTGACTCAGCCTTCCACTTCCCAGAATTCTCTTCTCTGCTTGTCCCGCCTATCCTTCCTGCCTGGCTACTGGCCAATCAGTGTTTTATTTACTAACCAATCAGAGCAACACATTTGACATACAGAACATCCCACAGCAGGCAGCCTCCTGGTTATTTTGGCCAGACTTAAAGTTTTCTCAGGACCAGCAGACATTGAGCCACTGTTGGACTGGGGGGAGGGGGTTGGGAAGCGGTGCTCAGTCTATGTGCTGGACATCATGGGGCTGGCCTAGCTTCAGGTGCAGAAGTGAGGATGTCACCAGTCTGCTCATGCCTACTGTCACCACTGCAGCTACAAACCATTCCTCCAAGCCAAGCTGGAGACCAGGACAATAATGGGATCCTGCTTCTGACCTGGCACTAGGGATGGGGATCCTGGAGTAGCTGGCAGGAGAAACCAAATAGCTGACACTGGACTGTTCAAGTCAGAGGGAAGGACACCACCGTCAAGGACAGGGAGGACCTGAGGTGGAGCTCTGGGAGAAAGAAGAGCTGGGCAGGAAGCAGGGACGGGGGCAGGGACAGTGAGTCAGAATTGCTACAGTCACAGTCCACAGGAGAGGGTGTGCCTGAATGGCTGGGTGCAAGGTCCAGGAACAGGTGTTAGGGCACCGGGCCTGACGAGAGCAGAGGGGAGGGTGTGGAGGTGCCCTGCCAAGAAGGAGGCTTCCCTGAGAATGGACAGTCCTGTGTGGGAAAGCCCAGCCTCGGTCTTATTCATCCCGGGAGCATTTTCCATGCCCTCTTTGCCTGCCAGAGTCTCTAGCACTGGGCACTTAGCACACCTAGCCTCCCTCTTGTGGAACAGAAGCTCTCTTCGTGGCCACCTCTGCTCCTGGTGCAACAAGAAGCCAGCTGCGGGCCTGGAGCAATGAGTTCCTCAGCAGTGAGGAACGCTTGCTCTTCTTTCAGAGGACCCAGGTTCAATTCCCAGCACGCAGATGGTGGCCCACAACTGTCCATAACCCCACTTCCAGAGGACCTGATGCCTTCTCGGGCACAAGTGTGCACTTGGTACACAGACACTGTGATGGCTATTCTTGGTTGTCAACTTGACTACATCTGGAATTAAGTAAAACCCAAAAAATGATGGGCACACTTGTAAAGGATATTTGCTTAATATGAAGTAGGAAGATCCCCTTCTAATCTGGATCTTTGAGGTAGGAAGGTATGCCTTTAATCCAGATCTTATGAGCTTGGAAAAGACATGCCTTTAATACAGATCATTTGAGTTAGGAAGAGATATGTATGCCTTTTTGGGATCTTGAGTTGGGAAGACAGACCTTTAATCCAGATCATTTGATCTGGGAAAACCACCTCTAATCCGGACCACACCTTCTGCTAGACACCTTCATGAGTACCTGGAAGAATTAAGCTTTCACTCTTAGCCTACTTGCTCTCGCTCTCACCAGCAAGTCCATTCCTTCACTAGCATTAGAGCCTACTTCGTTGGGGTTCCAGAGTGTCCTGAAGACCAGCTCAGACAGCCATCTAGCCTCGTGGACTGAGCAACTACTAGACTCCTTGACTTTTCGCTCATAGCCAGCCATTGTTGGACTAGGTGGACCACAACCTCTAAGCCATTCTAATAAATCCCCTTTTTATATTTACAGAGATCCATTCTAGAAGTTCTTTTACTCTGAAGAACCCTAATACAGCTGGGCTACAGAGTGAGGTCCAGGAAAGGCACAAAGCTACACAGAGAAACCCTGTCTCGGAAAAAAACAAACAAACAAAACAAAAACAAACAAACAAAGAACTCTAATACAGACATATACATGAGCAAGACACTCACATTAAGTAAAATAACCTAAAAATAAAATTGTGAAAAAGAAGAACAAAAAAACAGCTGGGATCCCTTCCTAATACAATGCTCTTCATTCCTGACTGTGGCTTTATCTTTAGTCCTGAATGGAAGCCCTACCCTCAGCCTCTCCCAACCCTTCCAGTGAATGACCAATGAGCAATCAAAAGGCAGCAAGCCCCAACTGACAGGACCTATGGACACAGTAGGGCTGGTGTTTGTCACTGATAGCTCTAGAGGCCGCAGGGTCTCACTCACATGCTGACGTCCCTGGTGTAGGCTACAGCTGTCTTTCAGATCCTACCAACCACCCAGGCCACGTGCCTCCCTCTCTCCTCCTGCAATGACACCCAGCCCTCTTTTCTGTACCCAGAATCTGAAGCTTGATCTAGTCTCGGGACCTTCACCTCTACCATAGCCTAGACTGTGTGGCCTCCTTGTCATCCAGTAGCCCTTGGTGAGGCCTTCTCTGACTGACCCATAGCCTTCGCACTCCCTGGAGTTACCCAATTGTGTTGCCTCCAAAGCAGCATTCAATGGCATGAACTCCTTCACTCTTGGGCTCACTCGTTTACTTCGGCCTCTTTAGAATGTGGGTTTCCCCGAGCTGGTGGGATCTGGAGCTAGAGAGTGGCTGGTTTGGGGGCAGGGGCTGCAGAGAAGGGATGAGAGAGAGTCTGTCCTGCAGTGTGCGTGCTTAGAGGTGGAGCAGGTAGAGACAGGAGATTCTTAGTGGGTCCAGGAAGAATTGGCTCCATGTAGATGGACCATTTGCTGATAGAAGATTCCACTTATCCTGAAGACCCAGACGCAGCTGTGCGTGCCGACCCAGGGGCTCACTCACCCCAATGTCCAGCTCTGTTCCTCCTGGGGGGAACCACGACCGCTTAGCCTAATCCCTTGGCCCCTAGAAGAAGTAGCCACCAAATTTTCTTTTGTCTCCAAAATGCACCTACCTTTCACTAGGAGGTGCTCCACACAAGTGGTCTGCGAGTACCTCATCTTATGTCTCAGGGGAACAAGCAAGCTTTTCCTACTTTTGAGAATGTGTTTATCTTATAGGAGGCACATCTATGAAAATGACTTTTTCTGTCACTGCATCCAGACTGTGACACTGTCCCTTCAGATGTCCATTTCCCCCTCAGGGGGGCAGCCATGGGGCCTGGCTATGCATGCTTGTTGACCTGGGATATTGCCAATCTTCCCATGGATGAAGTCCTCCTAGCTTACTTGAAGCAGACCCAGAACTGTGCTGATAAAAACCAAAGCTTTGGCCAGGGCTGATGACTGGACCCCAATCATCCTCCTCTTGGACAACAGCTGGGCTGGATGTGGATAGAGCTGCTTGTGTTGTGGGCATGAGTTCCTGTACCTACTGTAACTAGTTCCCAGTCTTTGAGCTGGGAGACTAGCAGCTAAGAACCCAATGGTCAGGAGGCCTAAGCCGTGGGCACTGTCAAATGACTGCATGACACCCTAGAAATGCATCTGTGTCCTACTGAGGCCAGCTCAGCTGTCATGCTGGCAAGCCTGCCTCTGCTCAGAGCTGGAGCTGGGTCCCAGGATCTTCTGGCACCCCAGAGTTCACAGCACACTTTCCCAGGGGCTTGAATGTTGGTACCTCACTGTGTTTCCATTCCACAGTCAGGAAACTGAAGCTCCATTAACTAGCTGAAAGCACAAGACAGTGAAAGCCCAGCTAGGACTTAGGCCTCAGCCCTGCATCCAGGCATCACTGGATCCACCTCACAGTAGCCCTAACCCACCTTCCTGCAGTTCTGTTGTGGCTCTTTCCTCCTGTGTGGAAATGATCATTGCCATTTTGAATAGAAAGGAGCTATAATCACTTGCATAAGACCTTCACAAGATTGAGCATGTTAGCATTCCCTCAGGGAGAATGGGAGGGCTCACTAGGCCCATAAGGCCCCTGTGCATCCTCAAGGATATTTAGACAGTTAACTTTTGGGAGAAGGGGACTGTTCGTTTGTCAGCATGCTCCTAAGTAACTCCAATACGCTTATTAGTTCACACACTGGATTTGGGTAGAATCATTTCTTCTGTCCATGATTTCTCTTTCTTTCTGAGTAGAATAGAAATATATCACCCAGGAATAGTCACACAGCATTTGCCACAAAAACAGGAACACAGCAGAACCATCTGTGAATTAGCATGGGGAGATAATTGCCCACCCTTGGGACAAGCTTTATCTTTCTCCTGTGTCACAGAGGTGGGCAACTCTTGGGCAACCCAAGAGTATACTGTGTACATTTCTCCTCTGCAAGAAATTATACTGGGGTAGGTGTTTGCTGGGACTCACCCTGCAAACTATGGCTGGAGTTTCAGCTGAGGGTGTGAACCGTGAAGAAGTCCTGTTTGGTTGGGTGAAATGGAAGCTTATTGAGTTGCCCAGTCCCTATGGGGTAGTAAACACCGAATAGTTTAGTCAGCCTGGCGGATATGACAAATTACAGAGACCTTCTAGGAATTAGAAAGGTGGAGATTATTTTCCCAGGCTAAAAGCCCTTTCTGCAGATGGGTGTGGCTGGTAACAAAAACACAAATGGGTCACAGAGAACGGCCGGATTCATGAGAGCTAAATAAAGTAGACATTGCTTTTTTATTTTAATGAAACAATTGATATGTAGTGAGGTCTTTCCCTTCTGCCTTGGACCTTAGTAGTGCTTTCTTTAGTATTCTGTTAGCTGCTGAGTTCCATGACCAATTCCCACTCACCTGCCACAGGCAATGATTCACTTTAGAGTCCTCCAAGGTTCCTGTCCCAGTCCCATTATTTGTCATGGGATGATAGCCCAAGACTTTTTTTTGTTATCGTACCCAACTTCTATTTAACAAACAAACAAACAAAAAGCCCTCTTTACTGACTAGAGGCTATAATGCTAATTTCTGGGTATCTCACAGCTTCAGAAAGACATCTGGAAGATGTACAAATGTACTTGAAGGAATGAAGAGAGAAGCGAGTCCATACACGGTGCAAGAGCCGGGCACAGCTATGTGATCTGGGCAAGTTTCACGGGTGAGTACGACCTGTGGACACCTGATGAGGAAATCAATGAAATTCTACAACCGACTGAAACAAAGCAAACACTAGGAAGGGCTCTCCCCTGCACTTCCTGGTGACGCAGGTCCCTTAACCAGATAGAAATGGGTGACTGCAGCAATACAAGTGAACGCGGAGATGAGTCAGAGCAGTATGGTGGCAGCAACTGGACTGGCAGTTGAACTCTAATTAGAGGCTTGATTTTATGGACAGTCCCATGAGAAAGAAGAACTGGCAAGTGCTGGGTCAGCCATAGGGGAGCCAAGACAGGCTGGAAATAGCTTCAACTGTCCCATTCCCGTGGGATATTGTGATATTTTGAATGCTATTCAAACATGTGAGGCTTGACATGACAGATGGATGCTATGATTGGGCAAGCACATAAATCTACCTGTCCTGCTGTGATTGCCAGGTAGACTCCATGACACTTGTGCCTGTCAATAATGGATGCGAATAAGTCCTCATCCGTGTGGATACTGGCAAAGGCTTCTTGTAAGCATTCCCATGCAAGCAAGCAACATGGAAGGCTACCATTAGGGGCCTCAGCCAAGTCAGTGTTACATACGGGTGTTCTTGGAGAATTGACTGTGGTGGGGGCACATACGTCACAAACACTGATATACAGAACTGGGCTTGGTACAACCAACTCCAGGGGCTCTTAAGCTATCTGAAAACTTTGTAGGATCTGGGTTAATTGAAAGGAAGAATGAGCTGCTGAAATAGCTATTCCAGAGTTTTAGTGAAGGCACTTGGCATTAGTGGGAAAAGATCCTCTCAGAAGCTACAGGTTACCGAGTGAAAAATCCTGGCACTAGAGGTAATCCACCTCTTATGACTTGTTAGCCATGGAGGTCCCTGAGACTCTTCATATAATATAGGCTATTGCCACTGATGTTGGTTACATGACAGAACTGGATGGTGAATCCATATGCCTGAGGATGATGCAAGCTTGGGTTGTAGGACATGTAGACATTGGGCTGTAGCTGATCTTGAGGCAGCCTCTGTACTTGCTACTGCACATGGTGCTGGAGGGTGCTATGCAGGCTGCTGGGGAAGAACTGGTATCAGTGGTCCTTCCTGGTTATGGAGACCCCCTTCTCCCCTTAAATCCCCAGTTATGTTCTCAGGATGCTAGACAAGAAGTGCCTGCTGGTGCACCAGCAGCATGATTACTATAAATGTAACCAAATGCTTTCCAGTTGGATGTAAGGCAGACTCCACAGCAGGAAACTCATGTTCGGTGCTGCAAACGAGGACAAAAGCCTAGAGCTGGGCATGTCGTACAGGCTTCGTGAAGAAGCCCCTACTGTTGTTTTATTAAATGATAAGATGTACCTATCAATTTGTCTTCTACATATTTCAGTTTATACCTATCGATTACTGTTGCTGTTAGCTTTGGTCAGGGATGTTTCTTTTCTTTTTTTTTTTCTTTCTTTTTTTTTTTTTTTTTTTTTTGTAGTGGGCAGTGGTTACTGAGGAGACTCTTAGTGAAACAACTGAGAATAAATGATTATTGCCATGTCGTGGCAGCCCAATGCTCAGTTCTAAATAGGAGAAAAGAGTCATACCTTTGTATCATCCCCTCCAAGGCTCAGGGAACATTGTGAAAGAGGAGATAGAATTTAAGAGCTGGTTGAAGGGGTAGAGTGTTGCACAGCTGTTTTCTCTGGGTTGAATATGATCACTGCCATCTTGAATCAGAACAACGATGGCCACTCACACAAGACACTCACAAGAGTGAATTCGGTAATATTCCCCTGTGAAAGGAGGGAAAGACTCACCAGACCTCCCCAAGGATATATAAGTACTTACCGATTTCTGCTTCTGTAAGTAACCCTTTACACTGCAGATAACCCCCAGCTAACTCATGAATTCACCAAATGGACTGTGATGGTGTCATTTGTCTGGGCTTCTGTTGCTCTTTTATCTGGAGTGAATAGAAATAGATTCCCAAGAAAAAGTGACATACCATGTGGGAGGTGCTTTGCTCTCTGAAGGTTCATTCTGAAGTGTCACCAGTGTGTAGACAGATGTGTGTGGGTGCATTGCTCATGGACATACAGAGGGAAGCGGGTGACTCAGTGTGTGGTGAAACCAGAACTTTGGCCTATGGAGTAGGAGCCTCTGGGCTGAGATAATGCAGTTTCATTTGAGATTGGAAGGTAGGCACTGAGAGATCTGCTGCTTTGTCCCACTTAGGACCAGGGCTCTTTGCCATAGCCCTCCCATCAGCCCATCTGCAGAGAATAGCGTTGAGTGTTCCCAACCCTCTTAGAGCAGTCCTGGGCATGTCTCTAGCTTCACAGTATCCCAACACAGCCCTGGAATGGGCCTGCTCATGGCCCCATCCCTCTCCCAGAAGTTGAAGATGATAATGTTTGTCCCTTCCTTGGAGTCTGGGCCTGTCTGACCCTAGGACTTAATATGGCCTGTTTCTTCCCTTGTCCCTCTGCTGGCCATGGCTAAAGACAAAACCATATAACTGAGTTACCCATTCAGACAATCAGAACCCAGCCCTCACTGCCAGTTAAGGTGGAGGCCAAAGGCCAGAAAGAAAGGGTGGGTGCCCTTCTTGTGCTCAGAAGGAAGTCACCCTGTAGCTAAACATGAAGCAGTCCTGCAGCTTACACCACCTTACCCCACTAGCAAATAAGGACCAGTATATGTACCCACCAATCATCAGCCTGAGAAAGGGAAGCCATGCCCACCTCATGCATCTGGGAGGCTCTTAGAAAGGACCACTAGCAAAAGCTTCAGGGCATTGACTCTTAAGCAACTGCCCTTATCAAGTGCAGGTGTGAAGCCAAGCACCTCCTCTAAAGAACAAAGAGACCTCATGCACAGAAGGACGAGCCCCCATTTGAGACATGAGGAAAACTGAGAGCTTGGGAAAGACTTGCAGATGCATCTGGATCTCCCCAAAGTCAAAGCCACATTTCCTACTGGACTTGTAAGGGGCACAGAGTTGGTATTATCCAAGCTGTGATGAGTGGTAGAGGTTTTAGGTAGGAATTTGTGGCTACAACAAGAAGTGAGAATGGATGTTCCTTCTAAGTATTGGTGTCTGTGGCTCTGTGAAGCACCTTCCTGCTCTCAAACACAAAAGCGGGGGCCGTGAGATAGCTCAGCTGGTAAAGGCACCAAGTCTGACAACCTGAATTTGATCCCTGGAATCCATGCGGTAGAGGGAGAAAATCAACTTCCCCAAGCTGTCCTCTGACCACATGAGTATTGTTGGCAAGCTTGTGTATGCACACAAACACACAGTAAATAAATACATGTAATTTTTAAGTGACTATTTATTTCAACACAGTCAGTTAGTCTATTTCAATGACTCAGTAGCATACAAACTGTTTTCAGCCATAATGCAATTAGTTTGAAGTAAAAACAAGATTTTACAGATAATTGTCATGAAAATAACCTTTACAAATCATCATTTATTTGGAAAAATAAAACAGACAGTTCTAAATGGCACACAAATTAAGGAATGATGCAAAATAAACATTAGAAATCCTTAAAACTGGTAAACTGGGTGTTGTGGCTTACACTTGAAATCCTAGCACTCAAGAGGGTGAAGCAGGAGGATTACCATGAATTTGAAACCATCGTGGGACACATAGTGAGATCTTGTCTCAACCAATAAGCAAACAAACAAACTAACTAACAACAAGACACATCAAATGAGCTGAAATTCAATTGCCATTACAGTCTGAAGTGTTGAGAGGTGAGTTTAACGGTGATCGAGGGAACTGGAGCCGTGGTTCGGTGGTTAAGAGTATTTGTTCTTGCAGAGGAGCTGACTTTGGTTTTCAGCACACACATGGTGGCTCACAGGCATCTGTAACTCCAGTTCCAGGGGATCTGATATCCTCTTCTGATTTCTTTGGACAACAGGCATGCGTGTAGTGCACATACATATATGCAGGCAAAACACTCATATATAAAAATAAAATGAATAAATCTTAAAAAGTAATAATAACAGTAAACCCCAATGACCAAGAATGAGGGCCCTGCTTTCAAGAGTAATTAATGAGGGACCAGGTTTGTTTCCCTGGAGTGGGGTCCTGATAGGAGGATGGGTCCAATCCTCTCTGTGTATCTTGCCCCTCCACCACATCAGGATACATCTGGAGGCTCTTGCCAGATGCCAGCACCATTCTTCTGAACTTTCCAGGCTTAAGACTGAGGAATATTTTTTACCTTTATAAATTACCCAGCCTGAGGTATTCTGTTATCATTACATAGACTAAAGTAATGGTACCTGGAAATTGTAGCCTTAAGAGAAGGAAAGAATGAAAATCAATGAGCTAAATATCCAATCTCACTGAGAGGAAGAAGAGGAGGCTAAGGGCAATGTCCCTGGGAGAAAAAAAGATAAAGGCATGAGCTAAAATTAGTCATCAAATAAGGCCCAATCCAGAAGACCCAGGAAAGAGAGTTGACTGAAGTGTCGTCCACAGCACTCATGAGAGGGAAGCCCGTGGCTGTTAGGACGAAAATGAGGAAATCAGCTGACGTGTATAGCAGTTTTAAAGGATAAAAAGACCACGAACCAATCAATTTGAAGTCTCCTTCAAAATGAACAAGATGTTCAAGTATGTAAAGCAAATCACTTCCTAGAAAATAATGACTTAAATATTGATTCAAGAGGAGAGGGTTGACCCGAGGGTTCTTTAGCCATTATTGTCTCCTCATAAGAAAACCCAGCTGACAATTGTAGAACACGCTAAGTGCCAAGGTCGAGAAGCATCAGGCGCAAGGGCTTTGCCTCCCTCTGCTCACCAAAAAGCAAGGCCCAGGTTTACAGATCAAAGGAACCTGCCACCACCTTTTTCCCCGGGAGGTGAATGCTAACAACATATTCCCTGAAGCCTCCAGGGAGACCTGGAGGGGTCCATGCCGACTGGCTTTAACATGGCTGAGAGAACATCCATTTTCATCCGTTGCTAGGCACTTGCCTTGCCTGACAACACCCACTCTAGAGACCCTGAGGGTTCCTTGCCTTGTCACCTCTCCCAGGCTCGCAGATCTTTACTGAGGAAGCTACACAAGCTGCAATACAAGGCCCATCCTGAAAGCTGTGTATTTCCTAGTGTGTCTGTGTGCTCACGACACACACACACACACATATCACTAAGCTTCCGTGCACTTTTCTCTGGTTCAGCTGTCTTTTGTCACAGGGTCCCTTCCAGCTAGGAACCTGTAGGAGGTGTTATTTGTCTCACACAGGTTGCAGAGATGTGTTATACCAAGTTTGCAAGGAACAGAATATTCCAGTTTGAAACAGACACTTCCTGAGAGAAAAGTGAAAAAACTCCCCCAAACTACCCTGAGGCCACAACATTTAAAAGAAACTGAGTGAAGGCAGGACCAGAAAGGACAGTCCACTCTAGTTCCATGTTTATTATTAACACACTTGGTCCACAGTGGATAGTTTTCAATGTGATAATGTTCATGTCCAAAGTGGGGGATTATGAAAGAAGGAAGAGGCAAAGGCTGGGAACTGTCTGCCCTTCCTGTGTCCAAACTCTGGGACCCCTCTGTTACCGCACATTCCCCCATAGGAGACCCTGGCTAGGGAGGCTACTTCTGCACCCCTCCTCTGAGTGAGGTAGAGTCTGCCTTGCTGGGCCTAGTGATGCGCCCATCAATAGAGAGCCAATGGCCTCACTGGCATTGACTGGGTCCTGTGTTCTCCGGCATGCCACAGGTGACATCTTGGCCTCCCTCCCTTGCTCCCGGGAGCAGCAGCCAGTGCATTTGAAAGCTGGGCTGTCAGTGTGGGAAGGCTGAGCTTGCTCAAGAAATAGCTAAATTAATTTCCAGGACCTCAGAGTGGGCTCTGGATAGAGCTGATTTCATGATGATCATGGAATCAGATCAAGGAGCCCATTTAGCGTAAGGAGAGCTCCAATTTTACCAGACAGAATGGGATCTGAAGCCTAGAGTCCTGGCTGCTGAGGTTACAGCTGAGTGAACTGGTGGGCCCGCTGTTCCCAGCCTGCCTGGCAGGTAACACAGACCCAGTTCTGGCCGAGACGTACTCCCTTCCGAAGGAAAAGACATGCTGTTCTGGACAGTGCATCCCTCACCCTACCCACGGGCTTCCGCAGACACCCACACTGCTGACAGAGACGTCTGTCCCCAGAAAGGCCCACCTGGGTACTTGGAGGAGGCCCCTGAGGTATCCTTGCAATCTTGAGTGAAGATCCTGAATGAGGTCCTTCCTGAGCGAAAGGGACAGAAAGCCAGCGGGAGTCAGTTCACTCACCCTCATCTAGGGATTGTCCCCTCCCGGCTTCCGTGGGGTCCTGGTGGTGTTCCAATGCAGTCAGGCCTCTGTGGAGTGGAAGCTGTGGCCAGTCACCCAGAGGGCCACTTACCCTGGAAGAAACAAAGCCCAGGATACACCTCTGGGGCTACAGGAGGGACCGGGAGCTAAGTGGTAAGTTAGGTGGCAAGCATCTGTTTGTATGAACCATCTTACCTCTGGTATGCCATGGCCCATCTTACAAGGTTTCCCAGAAGGCAGGCAAGGGTGGCACAGTGGGTGCTGAAGGGGTTTCCATGCACAATGGCATTGTCTAGCCTCAAAGACTACAGGCGTGACAGCTGAGCATAACTCTGCTGAAGGTGTCTAGCAATCGCCGTCTCCAAGAGGGACAAGCACACTGGTGTCTGTATCCAGGAGTCTGTGAGGAGGAAATGGGCCATGGAAGCCCCTATCTCCAGTGCAGAATGCCAAGTTGTTTACATAGCTCCCTCCTTGGTGAGGCAGAGACAATGCTGCACTTCATATACGGTTCTCTTGATCTCGACTTTTAGAAGTGGCTCTGTCAGTGAGCTCCTGTCCCACACCAACATTCTGCCAGAACCCATGGGGGCTCATGGAACTGCTGACCGGAGCTTTGGGTCCTGTTGCTGTCGCTTCTGGCTGGGGTCCCATAGGAGTGTGGAAAGAGGGCAAGCTGCTGGCAGCCCTGAGTCCCTACCTTTCCTCCTGCCACCTCAGGACACACTGGAGACTCATCTTGGGATGTTCGTAAGTCCCAGCCTTTTACACAGGACCCTAGCCACAGCAGGGACTCTAGTATGAGGTAACCCAATGTAACCAGGAACACAGGGTGGCTAGGACTACTGACCCCCCCTTCTCCTACCTTCAGGTGTGCTGGCAGCTGCTAATGACCCCATTTCCCCTACCCTCAGGTGTGCTGGCACCTGCTAGTGACTTTCTTCCTCTACCCTCAGGTGTGCTGGCACCTGCTAGTGACTTTCTTCCTCTACCCTCAGGTGTGCTGGCACCTGCTAGTGACTTTCTTCCTCTACCCTCAGGTGTGCTGGCACCTGCTAGTATTCTGGGAAGTTCCAGGAGCTCCGGGAGGGTAAGGACTGTCTGCACACCTGAGATTCCTGAGAGATCCAGGCAAGCTGTGCCCCGAACGCCATCCCTGCATACCTGGCCCATGGTAGATCTAGCCAGCTCATCAAAGGCCCCTAGTGCAGGCCAGCTGGCCCTGCCTTTCTAGCCTGGCCTGGAAGGCAATGACCGAGTCACTATGAGCAGGTGCCTCGGCAGGGATCTGCAGTTAGTAATCTCTGTTTACTCCTTGAAATGCTGTTGGCATCACTGTGAGCTTTCACATCAGATGTGCAGGGTTGTCAGGTTGTGTCCAGAGTTAGTTCCTATTGGAGGGAGGCACCCTTAGACATTGGGCCTCAGGGTCCCCACCTAGCACATCCAGGTACCTCTCTGTGGGCTCCCAGAGCTGCCCTGCCTTGAGATTCTGGACCTTCCTTCTGAAAAGGACTTATTCCCAGCCTAAACCCAGCTCTGTATACAGGTCCCAGACACTGTTTGTAGAGGCAGCCAGATGGGACACATACACCCTCCTGCCTTAGAGGGACTTCCTTTTGTGTGCTACCAAGTTTTGAAATAACAAGACTTCTGCTTCAAAAGTAATGCCACCTCATGGCAGGAAAGGTGGAAATAAACCAGGTGTGATGGCATACCTTTAATCCCAGTACTGGGAGGCAGAGGCAGATAGAGCTCTGTGAGTTCAAGGACAGCCTGATCTACATAGCAAGCTCTAGATCAGCCAAGGCTACATAGTGAGACCCTGTCTCAAAATACAAATAAATAAATAAGCTGAAAATAACTAAGTAGAAGGAAGGACAGACTACCTGGTGATGGCTGTCCATTGGGCAGAGCCCTCTTCTAGGGTTCTATGTTCAACTGCCCTTCCAGCCAGAGGCCAAAGCATCTAGGAATAGCATTTACAGATTACACTTTTTTTCCCTTGTTAAAAAACAAGTGAAGATAAAGTGATCTTGGGAATTGATTACAAAACAACCCTGTCTGTATATTACATGTAAGGCCTACATTCAAAGAGATTCAGAACATATGAGAAATATACACCAGAGAAACACACTGAGGAAGCAGGTGTGTGTCTTAATTTTTTTTTTATTGCTGTGATAAGATATTATGACTAAAGCAACTTACAGAAGAAAGAGTTTATTGGGAGCTTACAGTTTCAGAGAGTGAGAGTCCATGACCATCATGGCAGGAAGCATGGCAGCAGACAGACAGGCATGGTGCTGAGGCAGTAGCTGAGAGCTTGCATCTTGAGACACAGGAGAAAGCTAACTGTGAATGAATGGTGTGGGTTTGTAAAACCTTAAAGCTCACCCCAGGAACACACCTCCTCCAAGGCAGCTTGAATATGAAAGGATTTGACCTCAGAGGGAGGCACTGGACAAGCCTATTCCTGGGGTATGGATTAGAAGCCAAGGCTTGCCTGCCTAAGAATGGGGAGAGTGGTAGAAAATGGCCTAGGTGTTTGAAGGTGAAGAGAGAAGAAGAAGGCTATGTTAAGGTCACTCCTCAAATGTCACTTCCCCAGAAATGCCAGCTGACCCTTTGCCTCCAGATTATGATGTCCTGCTACAAGTCCATCCAGCATTATCTTTTCCTAATTGGCACTGAACCCTGCTTTTAAGCCATCTTCATGCTTGTGTAATTACCCCCTGGTTCCTGAGTCCCCTGAGAGCAGGGACATACCTATCCTGTTCTCAACATCTCTCCACAGTATAATAGCCCTCCTTATTTGCTGAGTGACCCTTGCAGGAGCAGGATTGGGGTGTGAGGCTCAGTGCCATTTCTTAGTCCCAGCAGATCTAATCTTAGAGTATTGTTTGTTTGTTTTGTTTTGTTTTACAGAGTTTCTCTACGTAACAGTCCTGGCTGTTCTGGAACTCACTCTGTAGACCAGGCTGGCCTCAAACTCAGAGATCCGCCTGCCTCTGCCTCCTAGTGCTGGGATTAAAGGTGTGCACCACCAGCCGCCCAGCCTAAGCCCAGGGTCTTATTAAACTGGAGGACAAGATTCTTTTAGAGCCAGGACATTAGCTAGAACCTGTGCTGTGCCATGTGGTTGTTCAGAACTAGGAACTAGGAACCAGTCGCTAACAACTGTCCTAGAACTTGAAAATCCTGAAAGCACTTGGGGGTAGTTATACAATGAGGAAGGGGTCAGCAGGTACATGATGAACATTCTCAAACCAAAAGCTTCCCCAGTCCCTGAAACGAGAGCCAGGTGATAAATAGTGCTGGCTGAAAGACCCTTGAGGCACAGAAAACTCAGGAGTCAGAAACACATTTTGTTCTGGAAGCATGCTGAGAAGTTAACACCTTCTCCTGAAGGTCCAGCAGTGCACAGACTCTGAGCTAGCCACAAGGGAGGCCTGGGCAGAGGCAAGCATGCCCAGTGGGCACCTGCTTCCCTCTCTTGATCGATAATTGGGTCAGCGCTCACTGTGGCTCCTAGCAGCTATTTTTAAATCCTTTATATAAATTCTGAGAAGCATTTTGCAGAAAAGAGCTGGCGCATCCAAATGAATTTTCGAGATGAGATGACCACTTCCAGCTGGGGCCAGAGGTCATTTCATTTAAGGGAAATGCTCTGCTTTCAGGAGAGGCAGCCAGACCTAAGTCAAGTACAACCTCCTTTTTAAAAAAAAAAAAAAAATCCGAGACAGGATCTCACTATATAGCCCTAGCTGCCCTGGAACTTGCTATAGAAACCAAGCTGGCCTCAAGCTAACAGGAATCTACCTGCCTCTGCCTCCTAAATGCTGGGATTAAAAATGTGGAGCATCATGCCTGGCTCAAGTGCAACCTCAGAACTTGCTGTAGAGCTTAGGTGAGTAAACTCAGTGATACCAATAGGGGTTTGAGACAGATCTGCGAACCTATGGAGTGAGCTCAAGGCTACCAGCCAGGTGGGCAGAGATGCTGCCTCCCACTCTTGACCTCCTATGAGAAGGCTGCCACAAACATGCCAGCCTAGCTCCCAGGACACACCCTGCCTGATGGTAGGGGCACACCTGACTGGGAGCTCCTATGGTACTGGTTTGTTCTCTCATATGGACTTGCAAGAATTTAAATCCACAGCCCTAGAAGCCAAGTGTGTCCAAGACAGAGTGCCTGGATGAAGCCTGGACCACTAGCCCTGCTTTGAGGCTACATCCTGTCCTTACCCATTTCCTCTGGTATTCTGGGCAGAACACTGAACTACCTGCACTTAGCCAATGTGGGGAAGAGTAGCCCTGACTAAAGATGCTGGACACGACAATTTTTCTAGGAACCAAGCTTCATTTTCAACACGGTTACTCTTAGTGTGCTTGACAAGCTGCTTTTGTCACCAGTGGAACAACTACAAACATGTGGTTCATGCCAGAGAGAAAGCACCCTGGGGTCACTTTGACAGTAGGAGAGCTCTCTATAACTCATCTTCCACCTCTCTGGAAGTCTGACTGATCCCCCCATTCTATGACTGCCCAATGCCTGAGCCTCAGGACACAGAAGAATGAAGAGGGATGGGACATTCATGTGCCCTGTGATGTGTGGATTCCCCAGCACACACACACACACACACACACACACACACACACACACACACATACACACACCAAGCTTGAGACAGGGCAAATAGTCCCAAGTCCTGAGCCTCAATATGCTGTGGATATCGATCTCTCTGTATGCTGTGAATGTGTTGCTCTGATTTGGTTGATAAACAAAACATTGATTTGGCCAGTAGCCAGGCAGGAAGTATAGTATAAATGGGACAAGCAGAGAGGAGGTAATTCTGAGAAGAGGAAGGTTGAGTCAGGAGTCACCAGCCAGAGACAGAGGAAGCATGATGTGAAAATACTGGTAAGCCACAAGCCATGTGGCAACTTATAGATTGATAGAAATGGGTTAATTTAAGAAATAAGAACTGGATAGCACAGAGCCTGCCACAGCCAAACAGTTTATAAGTAATATAAGTCTCTGTGTGTTTACTTGGGTCTGAGTGGCTGTGGGCCCGGGTGGGACTGGAGAAAACTCCAGCTATATCAAGACACAGAAGAATGGAGAGGGAGAGGACTATGATATTTGAGCCCCCCCCCATCCCATGCACCAACTGCAGCTGCATGGTTGGCTCTAGGAGGATGGTTGATTTCCCCCAACTCCCATGCCTGCCATATACTCACCCAAACTTGTCATTATGTGGGATCCCAGTGTCATTTAAATGGACCCCAAACCACTTGAAAGCTGCTGGGCTCCCACTATCTGCATTCTGGAAGATTCCCTGAACATCCCTTCCCTACTGATGGGAGGCTGATTGATAGGACTGCCTGAGATGGCTGTCAGTGTGCAGAACCAGACTATCTATCAGAATCTGCTGCCTGGGCCCAGTGCAGAGTGAGTGTGGAATGCCTTATGGTCTTCATGCTTTGGGGGCAAATGGCCCATGGAGGAATGTGATGGGAAACATGAGTACTGGGTGATGAGGCTGTGGGGACTAGTAGCAGGCCAAGGCAGCATGCAGCATGCACCTTCCCTGGCTCCTGAAGCACAGCATGCAGAGTGGCAAAGGATATTACATACTTCATCCTGGGGTCAAGTTCTCTCCTGGCCTTCCTGCTGGGCTCTTGGTCTTGTGGTTCTTTCAGTTCTCAGCCTCCTGATTTCCAGACTCAGAGGCCCCTGGGGACACATTTGCTGATCTCACAGAGGGAGAGGGAATGGTTCTTTGAAGCAGTGTCAAGGCAGATGGGGCTTCCTGCCATTAACATGAAAGCCTGTGGTTATATCATGAAGATGCTCTCAGAGCCTGTAGTCCAAAAGGAGTCATGCTGACTGTGACCCAGTTTCTTCTCCCAGCCTGCCACATGGAGCCTGGATCTAGACTATGTTGAGTCTAATCATCCTGGGCTGGCTTGTGTTCACAGTGGACTAGGTCAGGGTCCTCCTTTCCTGAGCCCATCCCATTGTGGGCATGGCATCCTTCTCTGGGCAGGCAGCTCTAGGTTATATAAGAAATCTAGCTAAGTGTGAGCCTGTAAGTCAGCTAGCAAGTAGCATCCTCCATGGTTTCTGCTGTACTTCCTTGGCTGTGAGCAAATTCTCTTGGGTTGCTTTTGGTTGAGTGTTTTATCACGGCAAAAAGAAGAATGCTTTGCATCTCGGACATTTACAATGCTTAAACATCTTGGTCTTGGGAGATGACTCAGCCAGTAAAGACTTGGCTGCACAAGGATGGGGACCTGACTCTGGATCCCCAGCACGTGCATAAAAGTTGGGCTGAGCAACACACTTCTGTAACCCCAGCACTAGGGTAAGGGTGGGAACACAGAGACAGGTGGAGCTCCAGTGCCCATTGGCCAGCTAGTCTACCCAATTTGTGAGCTCGGGTTCAGTGAGGAACCCTATATCAAGAATTAATGAGGAGAATGTTCACCTCTGGCCTCCATGCATGTATGTAATGTGCATGCACACACATAGACACACATACACACAGATGTTTATACATCTCTCCCCTCAACTCAACTTCCTTCAAATATATCTTTTCTTCTTGCCTGTGTGGACTATACCCCTTGTGACTGCCAAAATGCCCCAATTGCATTGAATCTCTCCAACACTATGTGGGGTAGTTGTCAGTTTACTGCCCCTCCTAGAGAAGCAGGCTTAGGATGGAGAGGAGCCAATGGAGATGCTGGGTGGCTCGGGAGGAGAACTGCAGTACCAATGACTCTTCTAAGGGAACATGATGTCCCCACTGTCAGAGGGAGTGGCAAGTGTCCAAGAAGTCAAGAGAAATGGGTGAAGTGCTTATCTCTACCCATAGTGGTGGTTCCTCCCTCACCTGAAGCAGGGAAGCCCAGGTATTAGGATGTCCCATGTCACTGACCTCTGAGCAATACTGTCATTCAAGCTATGTGTTTGGGTTACTGTAGACGGGACGCAGGGCTTTGGATATTGAGTTACATTCCTATCCCAAATATGCCTAACAGTTACTAGAACTCAAGGGCTCGCTGAAAGCAAACCAGTCGGGCACAGTTAGTGCTTACTGTGTCCAAAGAAAACTCCACATGGGGGAGGAACTGGCACAGACTATGGATGCCATCCCTATGAAACTTCCAGACCTGGGAACATGAGACACAAAGTAGATTCGTTGCTGCCCAGAGCTGTTCTTGGGGGTGATGTTAAATGTTCTACAAATGGCTGTGGTGGTGTTGGTATTGGTGAATTTCTTCAAACCACCAGACTCCACACCATGGGTGGGTGGGCTGCATGGGATGTGAATGCTATCTCAACAGAGTTGTTTTTAAAAGGTAACACTGAAGGAAGACTTTTCCCAGACAAGTCCCAACACAGTTGAGAGAAGGGTTTAGACCCTACCAGGTTCAGGCTGCCTTCAAGGCTGGAGGGTGACTGCTCTGATGGGGGTGCCCAGAGACTACTGATCTGGGGCACGCCCCCTCTTTCCATGCTGTTGAGATTCTGGGTCAGCCTCACCTCTAACAAACCCCCTTGTAATTCTCACCCAGTGTTACCCCCAGGAAGCCATCACCTCTGAGTGTTCATCTCTCCTTCTCACCCCTCTTCCCACAAAACTTGTGGTTCCCAGACATGCTATAGAGTAGGGATGACAGATTCTTAGGACTCTCACAAGACAGAGGCCACACCGAGTCTGTGGCAAGGACCTCTGTTAACCCTCAACTGTTAGAAGAAAGAGGCATCAATCAGTAACAAGTCTGAGGGGTCCAGATTTCCATCTAGAAACATAGCCTGCATCATACTCACTCATGGAAGATTCTTTCTGATGTTCTCAGTCACTTCCTCTCTTGGACTCTGGAGTACTCAGAGTCTTCAAAAGCAGGGTCCCTGGGTCCCTGGGTCCCTGGGACTCCCAGAGTTTTTGCCAGCTATGAGGGGGTTTCCTAGGGTGAGGATCCAGCCCCTCTAGCCACTGCCTGGACCACTCAGGGCCTATGGACTCTGTAGCACCCCCTTCTAAAGGGGGTCTGGTCCAGATGCAGTTCTAGAAACAGTGTGTTCAGGTCCTTCTCATGCTGACCATGGCCTTAGCCACCAATGAGCTGCATGCCAGCCTCAGGCTTGCTTCCCTGGCTCACTTTACAGAGCGACAGGAGAGGCCACAGTCATGGAGGGCTGTTGGCTGCATTCTTGGTGGGCTTGGCACTCTGTTTTCTGTAAGGAACTTGAGGCAGCACCTTGAGCTCTGTCACAGTAGTCACTGGGGCTGATGGATCCATCCTGAGCAGAAGCAGACGCGGCTTCTCGTTCCCTCCTTTTCAAAGTTCAGGGAGAATGCGATGCTGATGCAACATTTTTTTCTATAGCTCGAGTTTGTTCATCCAAGGGCAGGGTGTCCCCATTGTAATTAGGTGGCTCATATTTAATTTGGCAAAGATATTAAAAATCATCCCGGAGGAGGCCCCCGAAACACAGGGCTGAGGAAGAAAGGCTCCTGTGGAAACCCTAAGAAAGAGGGCATCTAAGGAACCTCAGCAACAAGGTATGTGGTGCCCTGAAATCTGGCTCTCAATTGCCTTTGGCTGTGGTGGGTCTGTGATGTTTAGAGGCCCATCTCTCTGTTCTCAGAAAGGGCTTCTGAAGGTCATCCAGGCTGTCACAGCCTCTGAAAAGCAACAAGCTTTGAAAGTCAGTAACAGCTCCAAGGTCCAGCCAGCATAGGATTCCCTCTCCATCAAGGATTGTTCAAACCTTTTGAGTGTACTTGTGTGACTGTTTACCACTCCTACCAAGCCTCTACCTGAGGACACACTCCTCTCACTGTGCATTTACCTATAGCACATCATACCTATCCCAGCCCACCTCCCTAATGAAATCCTTACCACCCAGAAGGAAGGAACAGCCCATTAATCAAGGATAATAACAGCCATCCCTTCTGGTGATATATGTGAGCCCCTAAGTATTTTCTAAGTCCAGTCTCAAGGCAGTCCTCCTGTGCTGGACTGTATAAAAAAGGAGAAAGTACCAGGCATGGTGGCACACACTTTTAACCCCAGCCCTTGGGAGACAGAGGCAGGTGGATTGCTGTGAATTTAAGGCCAGCTTGCTCTACATGGAGAGCTCCAGGCCGCCAAGAGCTACACAGTGAGACTGTGTTTCAATAAATAAATATGAGAAAGTGGGCTGAGCACAAATGTTTACCCTTCTGTTTCCTGACAGGGTGCAGTATGATCAGTTGCTTTGAGCTCCTACAGCCAGGACTTTCCCATCATGGTGGACTATACCCTCAAACTGTGAGACAAACAAACCAAACTATAAACCTCTTTCTCCCTCAAGTTGCTTTTGTTAGGGTATTCTATTACAGGAAAAGCAATTAAAATGGAAAGGTGGCATTAAGAAGTGGAACTGCTGGGGCTGGAGAGATGGCTCAGCGGTTAAGAGCACCGACTGTTCTTCCAGAGGACCTGGGTTCAGTTCCTAGGACCCACACAGTGGCTCACAACCATCTGTAATTCCAGTTCCAGGTGATCCAATGCCCTTTTCTTCCCTCTGCAGTACCAAGCACGCACAGGTACCAGGCATACACAGACATGCGTGCAGGCAAAACATCCATATACATAGAAATAAATTAACCTTTAAAAGAAACCTTTTTAAGGTGATTTGATGGGTGCATTGCATCCATTTAATAAAATGAAAGAAATAGCTCCCACATTAGAGCCTAGGACCTCCGTAGTCACAGCCTCCCACTCCCAGGCTTATAGTAACAAGCATTCCTTTCCGCTGTGGAGTGGGCATTCAATCTAACAGAAACTAGTTGGTTGCACTCTTATCAGCCATGCCACTCTTGCACCAATGGGCATATCTTGACTGGCATGTGGGTAACAATGTGCAGAATCTATAAGTGATAAAAACCACCTGTGACAACTCTCTCCCAGTAGCACAGCACATAGTACCCTCTGGTACTATCAGTACAAGCCGGTAGAGAAAGAGATTCCAACTAAGTCAGCCTGCTTTCTACATGTCCTACAACCAAAATATATGATACTTTGGGCAGTAGGCACTTATATGTTCAGTTCTGGCATGCAACCAACATAAGTGGCAATAGGCCTATATTATGTGTGAGCCCCCCTCCATGCCCCCGCCAAGAACTCATAGAAAGGAGGCCCATCTCCAACACTGGGAATTTCATCTAGTTAACTTAATAACTTCTGAGGTCTTTTTTTCCCCACCAATGTAGGTAGCATTCAAACTCTTAAAATGCTATTTTAGCAATTCATCCTTCCTTCCAACTAATGCAGTCATTTTAAGGTTATAAGGTAGGTGGAAATGAAGTTTGATTTAGTGGTCCTCCACCCAGTTCTGCAAATTTGTGTTGGTGAAATGAGTGCCCCTGTGACTGTCCATCTCTGGTGTGTCCACACATAACACTGAGTTGGGTGAGGGCCTTGATGGTGGCCTTACCTGCTGTTTGCTTGTATGTAAATGCTTACAAGAGGCCCGTGGCAGTGTCCATACAGGTGAGGGCATATTTGAATCCCTCAGTGACACGCATAGGTATTCCTATGCAGCCTATTTGTTAATCCCACATAAAACAGGTATATTTATACACTTACTCCATTATAGTATTCACCCACCAATCATCTGAGAGGACTCAATGAGCTATTGGTTGTCACATAAAAAGTATCAGGAACTGATCCCCAGTGGACTCTGTTATATGCCCCCTTCCACATCTGTTATCCCCACAGTGGCTAACCCAGCATCTGCCAGATCTCCTTTTTCCATTGGGCAATCCATAAAGCCAGGCCTCTACATATAGCCTAATTGTCAGTAAAGATTATCGTGGGTCAGTTTTCATTCATGCTGCTCTTACTTCAGTCCACTGGGTATCCCCACCCCCTCTTTCTTGACCTCATGATGTCTGTGCTGATTTGTATTGCTGAACATCACAGTCACTCTTCTATTGCTGTAAAGAAGCACCGTGACCAAGGCAATTCTTATGAAAGAAAATGTTTAACTGGGGGCTTGCTTATAGCTTCAGAGGCTTAGTCCATTATCATCATGGTGGCAGTGTGGCAGCAAGTAGGCAGGTGCTGGAGAAGTAGCTGAGAGTTACATCCTGATCTGTAGGCAGGAGAGAGAGAGAGAGACAGAGAGACAGAGAGAGAGACTGGGCCTGGGCCTGGGCCTGGGCCTGGTGTGGGCTTTTGAAACCTCAAAGTCCACCCCTAATGACATATTTCTTCCAACAAGGCCACACCTTCTAATCCTTCTCAAATAGTGCCCCTTTTGATGACTAAGTAGTCAGACATATGAGCATGGGGGTGGGGCATCCATATTTAAATCAACACTTTTACTGTTACTAAAGTGGGATAATGGATGCGATTGTCTTACATACTGTTAGCAATTGCTCTTCTGGTTCTATATGCTGAGCTTCTCTCCCTCTCCATGGCGGAGACTAAAGCCCTATTAGAACCACCTGCTTAGGCTGCTTCTTCCACAGCCCCCATAACCTTCCAGGTTCCTCATGACTTCTAGTACAAAGGGATGGATGCATTGAAGCACATAGCTTGTTAGGCTGTCCTACAGGGATCTGACTTGCTCAAAAGCCTCCTAAGATTTTCTGTCCCAATCCCACAAGGAGCCAGCCCCTTTTGATCAAGTTACACAAACGGCAAACAACTTGAGCAAGGCGGGGTGTGAAACCCAACACTCCAAGATGCAACACTCCAAGATCCCTGCCCCCAGACATCTGCAGCTGTTTCGCATTCACATGTACAGGCTATTCACTAACCTTCTCAGTAGCATACGTGTCTTACCCAAACATAAAACTCCCCCGAACTCTGCAGCTGGACTCAACCCTTGCACTTTGTCCACACTGATTTCCATTCTCCTTCTCTCAGATGTGTCCTGTCCTTCCTCCAGGGCTTCCTGACTCCGTAAGACACTCAAAAGTTAGCATTACATCATTTCTGTAATGAAGGCTTTTAATAGAAGATGTGCAGGATGACAAAGCAAGGTTCTAAGCCACCATCCTGTGACAAATAGCAGGACTGTGAGGCAAGACTCTAAGGTGAACTGTTGCCTATGTCGAGTGAGTGGGAATTGGTCCTGGGACTCAGCGCTACGGGAATATTAAAGGAAGCATTGGTGAGGCACAGCACAGTAGGGAAAGATCTCACAACATATCAGTTGTTTCCTCAAAAGAACAATGTTGGACACAGTTGTCATAGATGGAGGGACGTCCTTAATTAGCTCTCAAGAATCAAGTCATTCTCACTGACTCATTTGTGGGTTGTTTGATTTTATTTTTTATTTTTCCAGCCACATCCAACTGTAGTAAGAGCTTTAGCCTGGGCAATTATTTGATATCTTTTCTAATTCTTAGAAGGTTTCTGTAACTTTGTCATATCAGCCAGGCTGACTAAACTGTTTGGTATTTACTACCCTACAGAGACTGGGCAACTCAATAAGCTCCCATTTCACCCAGCTGAACATGACTTCTTCACAGTTCACACCCTCAGTGAAACTCTAACCACGGTTTGTAGGGTGAGTCCCAGCAGTCCGTCCATCCACCCTCACTATAATCTTTGGCAAGGGAGGAATGAACACAGTATGCCCTCAGGAGGTAACTGCCCACCCCTGTGACAAGATTTGTCTTTCTTTTTTCTTTTCTTTTCTTTCTTTTTTTTTTTTTTGACACTCTAACCCAATAGTTACTTTATTAGAATGTCAGTCCTGCTCCAGCAGGAGGGGCACAGGGACAGCTTTCTTACGTGCATTCTATAAGTCTGTCTACTGTTGCCTATTGTTCCTGGAGCTTCTGGGGTTGCCATAAATTAGCCTCAGCCTGCTTCCTGGTCTCCCTTGCTGCTCTCCGTGTATGGTTGAAATATGATCTCTACTCATGCCACCATGCAATGCCTTTCCTGCCATTATGGTTTCTCCCTCTGGAACCATAAGCCGAAATAAACCCTTTCTTTTATGAGGTGCTTTTCATCATGGTATTTTATCACAGCAAGAGAAAACTTACTCATACAGTAGAGGACCCAAAAATCCACAACTCAGTGTGGGACCTCCTATTGCCCTGTATGCTCCTCACCTGTGGGCAATCTTGGCCACCTGGGGGTTTTCTTTCATAGTAGCAAGCACCTTGGGGATCACTGGCATCTCTTCTACCTCTTCAGTGAATTGTCATCAGGCTTTAAAGTGGTGATTCTCAACATGTGGGTCACGAGCCCTTCACAGGTATTGCCAAAGAGGTTCAGAAAACACAGATATTTACATTAGGATTCATAACAATAGCAAAATTACAGTTATGAAATAGCAACAAAAATAATTTTATGTTTGAGGGGTTCCCCACAACATGAAGACATGTATTAATGGGTCACAGCATTAGGAAGGTTGAGAACCACTGCTTTAAAGTCCTCCAGCACCCACAAGCACAGCATCTGGGCCTCTGTCAACTTTTTCACTAGAAACTCTGGCTCAGCACAAATCTTGCTGGAGAGGCCCCTGTGCCAGCTCCCCCTTTTCTCATTCCCCTTTGACTGCCTTAGCACCCCATCAAACTGACCAGCATGCCAATATAAGTCACTCAAATCCACCAGATTCTCCTTTCATAAGGAATGTTATGGGCTCAATCATTTAAGGGCCCAGTGTGAGGGACCACAGCTCTTCTGATTCAAGATGGCTCTGGTGATTTGAATGAGAAAGCCCCATAAGCTCATATGTTTGAATTCCTGGTCCTCAATTGATGAAACTGGGAAGGATTAGGAGGTGTGGTCTTATTGGAAGAGATGTGTCACTGGGTGGGCTTTGAAGTTTCAAAAGACTCAGGCCATTCCCAGGGTGCCCTCTTTCTTCCTCCTGCTTGTGGATCAAGATGTAAGCTCTGGGATACTGCTCCAGTGCCATGCCTGCCTACCTGCTGCCATGCTCTCCATAGTGATGCTCAAGGATTCTAACTTGTCTTGGTTGGGGTGGCTTATCACAGCAATAGAAAAGTAATTAGGACAATGACAGTGACCATGTCCAGTCTGCGGAAACAGCCACAGAACACCACATAACTGATGGAGTTTTCCACTTGCACTCCCCAGTGCTTGGTGTATGTTCCATGTCAAAATGCTCAGTGGCCCAGTACCATCTCCATAGTGGTTTCCCGGTTTCATTCAGCCCTGGGTTCTCTCTACCTCTCAATCTGCATCTGCCTGTGGTGGTATTGTGTTCCCCAAAGTATTGTGCACCCTAATAAACTTATCTGGGGTCAGAGAACAGAACAGTCACTAGATATAGAGGCCAGAAAATAGTGGCACACATGCCTTTAATACTAGCATTCCAGAGGCAGAGATCTCTGAGAGTTTAAAGCCACACTGGAAACAGCCAAGCATGGTGACTCACGCCTTTAATCCCAGGAAGTGAGCCTTTAATCCTAGGAAGTGATGGCTGAAAGCAGAAAGGTATATAAGGCGTGAGGACCAGGAACTAGAGCCTGGTTAAGCTTTTAGGCTTTTGAGCAGCAGTTCAGCTGAGACCCATTCTGGATGAGGACTGAGAGGCTTCCAGTCTAAGGAAACAGGATCAGCTGAGGAATCGGCGAGGTGAGATAGCTGTGGCTTGTTCTGCTTCTCTGATCTTCCAGCATTGACCCCAGTACCTGGCTCCCTCCAGGTTTGTTTTTATTAATAAGACTTTTTAAGATTCGTGTTACATCTGCTAGTTTGTCTCTCCTGATTGGAGGTCTATTGTAAGGGATGTGTCTCTATTTGGACTAATGGAGGACCATAGAGGTCTGTTTTGGTGTGCAATAATCTAGCTCTCAATTGTGACTTTGGGACAATAGCACTTTCCTTGTACACATGAGTTAGCTATGGGACACTGACCTTCCAATTGACTTAGTCTTCCCTTGGATCTGGGACCCCACCTGAGGAACAGCAGCACCCATTTTTGGTGTGGAGGCTCAGCAGAGAGCCATCACATGTAGCAGCCCTGAGGGCCTCTGCTGGGGACTAATCCAATGCTCTGACTGATGTCAGTCATTCTGGTCACTGGGCTATGACAGATTTACTCTTGGGGAGCCCCAAACCAGGACTGCAGCCTGGGGCTGTGGACAAAGGGAAAAGCATGCAATACATCACAGTTGTCTACTGGGGAAGTGTTGGTAACTACCGAGTCACCATGGGATTTCTGCGTGGCCATGTGCGTATCCCCTTTGTAGTGTGTGTTCCTGCAGATGAGCTTTAGGTCTGGGGCTGCATGCTCCCCAGAGTGGCTTTAGGGCCCACAGATGGCTATGCTGCCATCATTAGTGGCTGTGTTTCCTGTAAGGTGTCCATCTTTCCACTCCTGCAGTCTTCTGTATTTGTTAGTTGGCACTTGTTTGTAGGGATGAGCGGTTCTCTCTCCTCCACCTTCATATCACACTTTTTCCTCTAGCACAGAGGCCTGGCTCCTTCCTTACCCAAGGTTCAAAGAAGCTTGTGTCTGCTGGCTCTAGAGTTTTATTTTCCCAGCCTGGACCTGTCATATACACAAACTGAAAGGGGTGAGTACCAGAGAAGCAGGCTTAAGGATGTCCACTACACCACGGTGAGCGACATTACACAGGTAGAAACAACCCTGCTCTGGGGACTTCCGGCCATTTTCCATTTGTTTGCGGCATTCTAAATGCATACAGCAGAACTATAAAAAAAAAATGTGGAAAACATCAAGCGTTTTTCTTTGAAGGGAGTTATAGAATAATCCCAGTAGAATGTCATTTATGACATAGATAGAACAAAAGGGCTTCTTCATTTATATGTGTTGCGTGTCTGTAAATAGAGATGAGAACCAAGACTCCTGGGAAGTGGTATTGTGGATTTGGGAGGAATTACCTGGTTCAGATCCTTTGTTTCTTCAAACAGACTGCCCTTCCCTGAACACTGACAGCTGGGGACAGTATACCATTTGGACACAGGTCTGGAAATGGCAGACATTTAAGGGACTCTGGTATCACCCAGGAGCAACCACAGTGTGTGTGTGTGTGTGTGTGTGTGTGTGTGTGTGTGTGTGTGTGTGTGTGTGTCCTACTGGGCACCAGGCTCATTGCCTTACCCTCTTGTTAGGGGCCAGTGTCCTGCAGCTCATGGCCCTAGTCAGGTCATCTTATACATTATCACCATGTGTTGAACAGTGCTGGGGCAGGCCCCGTGTAAGGACATTCTGTGTCCCCCTGTGACCTGAGTTCTGTGTCTTATGGCAAATGAAAGTTCCATCCACTGGCTGAAGGCTCTATTTCAGCTGGATGTAAGGGGCCACCAGCCTGTGGGATGAGGAGGCAAAGGAGGATGCTACCATGAGACCAGTTTCAACTCCATGCCGCACAGCACAGCTGGTTTCTACTCAGCACATTTCTCCCATGGGAGCTTATCTTCCATCTCAAAGAGGCCATGCCATTCAAGTTTGTCTCGCGTGGGTGTGTGGGTGGGGCAGAGTTCTCATCTTTATTCATATCCACACCAAAGCTCTCCTCCGATTCACTTGGATGGGATTCATGGCTCTCTCGGCCTACCCTTGGGCTGGGATCCTGACCTGGGTCCCATGAGTTTACCAGATGCTGCCACCTTGGCGTGGCCATTTGTGTGCTTCGAGAGTCCAGGAAATCTTCCCTGCAGCCTTCAGAAGGACTAGGGCCTTGTGACACCTTGGTCTGAGCCTTCCGGCCTCCAGAGCTCTGATTTAGTCAATGTTATCCTCATGCCCCTGGGCTGTGTCTGCTGTATAGGCTGGGGTCCCTGATATGCAGCTTCACAGGATGTTGGCCTGAGGTTCAGTGAGGCTTGCTGGAGATTTTGTGACTGGGAAAGAAACAAAGTCAGGCTTTGGCTCAGATAGCACAGAGGGCAACCTACTCAGGCTTGTCCTGACTGAGTGCTCAGGGCCAAGCCTGCAGGACTCCAAGCCAGTGGGGTTCACAGAAGCAGATAGTCTGGTACTTCCAGCTGAGAGGACTCTTATCTGGTCATCTTCTGGATGTTTCAGGCCTCACTGCTACCCTCAGATCTCCCCATAAAGTTGGGCCTGCTCTGGCATAGGCTTGTGTGATACTAGGTCCTTCAACAGGAGTTTAGTGGATGTGTTAGCCTTTCTCACTGCTGTGGCCAAAATATCTGACATAAGCAATGCAATTATTTTGGCTCACAGATTTGGAGGGTTCAGCCCATGGTTATCTGCTCCCATGAGCTTGGGCAGGTCATTACAACACTGGGAATGGGAATGGGCTGGGCAATATATAGGCCTCAGGGACACAATCTCAGTGATCTAACTCCTTCAATGAGGCCCCACCTTCTAAAGCTTCCATCGTGTCCCAAAACAGAACCACCGGCTTGACCTAGTATTTAACACATAAGGATGAAGGAGACATTTTCTATTCAAACCCTAACAACTGGGTTTAGTGGACGACTGGCTGTAGTTGAGGTATGTCAGGAGAACAGAACATCTGTGTCCACCTCCCGAGGTTTACAGGTCTTTCCTGGCCCCTGGCTTCTCCTTGAGAAACTCTTGCCAAGCTATAAGGTCCAAGGGACAGCTTTGATGGCCGAGGGCCTGTAAGGCAGAGGGTACTATGGGGGACACCTCTCCATGCCTTTTCCTGCTCCTCAGGGCTGCATACACATGGCAGGGGATGGAGTTAAGAGGCCTGGGAAGCTGGGCAAGGGAGGCATTGGGACCCTGGAGGTATGCCCTCTGCCTCTGTGACGTGCTGCAGTCAGACCCCAAGATCATGGAGGGAAAACCCAGAATAAGAACCAACAAATGGCTACTGAGGTGGTTTCCTTAATACTCCCATGCAATGAGGGCAGGTAGGCTGCACCTCTAGGGTGGGCAGCTGGTGGATACCCCGTCTCTGCACACCCACAACCTGGCCTGGAGGACAGAAGTCTCTCCCGTTTTATCTTTGGGACCCTGGTGTCCTGAGGGGTGCTGTGAGAGACAGGGCCATGACCCACTTTCTGGTTCCCTTATCTTTATCCCTCCCTTCACTGCCCAGTTTCAGTGTGTAGAGTACTTGGATCCCTAGCTCCATGGCTATGGCCTGGGGACCCCCTCACAGCCTTATCCCCACTTTGGAAGCCAAGTGAGCTGTCAAGAAGGGCCCACCTGCTGCTTGCTAAGGAAGCAAGAAGCAAAGCATCTCCAGGCTCACTTGCCGCTTTGGCAGAGGGAGGCACACCAGGAACTGCACAAATTAGCCCTAAATGTAGCCAGGGCTTTGGTGTGTGCTGTGCTCCAGTGTTGTAGGCACTAGTGGTTTGGGCAGCAATAATCAGGCTGGTCTTTGGTGACCTCCTCCCAGGATGCCTTTCAGTTAGTGAAGGGTGTGCCTTCAATGCAGCCTTGGACCCTTGGCAGCCTCCACAGCCCAGATCCTTGCCTATACACTCCAAAGTGCTCTGGGTGTGGAGAGCTGGATGGGCCTGTCCTGCAACCCACAGAACTCCCAGCTGTCTTTGGGCGGCCTCTGGCTGGAGGCCTCTGTAAAGTGGGCGATCCTAACTTCAAGGCTCATGGTCTTTCTCCCGGTGCCTCGGGGGACTTGAGATCAGGACAGAGCAAGGGGAAATCTCCCTGTAACTGCACAATAGTCCATGTACTGCTATCTGATGGGATCACTGAATCAAGAGGCAGAGTGATGGGGAAAGAATGTGCTTCATTAACAACAAGCCAACATGTGGGAAGACTGCGGCTTCTGTGTTGGTTAAAAGAACTGGCGTCTGGTCTTTGTTGTGGCTGAACTTCTGGCCAGGACCCTTCCAGGTGTGACTCTCAACCATGCTGTAAGTAGGAGGTTCTTAGGAAGGGAGGGTTTGTATGTTCCTGTTCCTTCAGCGCATTGTTAATCAATAAAAGATGGGCTGAGGAGAGCTCAGTCAGTAAAGTTCATGCTTTTCAAGCTTGAGTTCAATTGCAGAACTCACATATGGTGCTTTGAATGACATGTCCCCCATAGTCTATGGCATTTGAATGCCTGGTCTCCAGTTTGTGGTACTGTTTTGGGAGGGTTAAGAGGAGCAGCATTGCTGGAGGAAGTGTGTCATTGAGGAGCTGGCTTTGAGAGTAAAAAGGCTTCTCCATTTCCAGTTCTCTCTCTCTCTCTCTCTCTCTCTCTCTCTCTCTCTCTCTCTCTCTCTCTCTCTCCCCCCCCCCCCCTCTGTCTCTCTGCTTTGTGCTTATGGCTCAAGATGTAAAGTTTCAGCCATGCCTGCCTAGTGCCTCTGCCCTGCTGTGATGGACTCTAACCCTCTGGAACTGTAAGCCAAAACAAACTCTTCTACATATTGCCTTGGCCATGGTATTTCATTACAGGTACAGGAAAGTAACTAAGACATCATATAAGAAAAAGGGAAAAAAAGAAAAGAAAAGAAAGAAATAAAAAGGTAGTCTTGGTGTCATGCACTTGTAATTCCAGGGCTGGGGAAGCAGAGATGAGCAGATCCTTGGGGCATGCTGGCCAGCCAGACTAGCCTAGCTGGTTAGCTACAGTCCAGTGAGAGATCCTGTATCAGAAAAAAAGTGGACAGTGCCTGTAATAGCAGACCAAGTTGTCAGTTGTCCTCTAGCCTCCCCATGCTATGTGCCCACACTCTCCCTCCCTCTCTCCCCGCTCTGTCCCCTCTCCCTCACTCACCCACTCTTGCTTGCTCTCCTATGTGCACACACACAAATAGACAAACTTCAGTGGGCAGCTAGTCCCACTGAAGCGGAGCAGGCAGGAATGAGGAGAAACTTCTGAGTACCGGATAGAAGAGAACTCAGGTACACTCACTCCAGGCCATCTCTGTGGACACAGGCCAATGGGAGCAGGAGGGCCCCAAACTGTAGGGGCCCAGACGAGCACCTTGCAGCTCCTTGAAGCTTCATGAATCTACAGTAAGTCAGGACTTCTGTGTGACACTTGTTCTGCCTCCTGGAGCCCTCAGCCACTAGGGGGAGCAAGTAAGTCATGTCGGGGCCAGACCCACTGAAGGAGGGCGTTCTGAAGATTGTGGGAGCCAATACTCCAGGCTGAGGCAGAAGGGGCGGGCTCCAGGCGGATTGAAGGTCAGAGATAAGAGATGACAGGAAGGGAAGCCTGGGGCTGCCTGATGTCAGAGCTGATTCTTTAAAAGGTTGAGTTGAGTCTTGGGGCTATGTCTTCAGGAGGAGGGTTGTTTTAAGGGTGGCTAGAGGTGGACCTTCCATTAGAGGTAAGACGTGAGGAGACACTGGATGCAGCTCAAGGAGTCAAGTGGAGAAAGATGACGAGAACAGAAGCACTGGGGAGGGCTGGCTATCAACCTGAGGAACATCAAGGAGGACCCTGTACCATCTCCTAGTGTACCCACATCTTCATCCCTCAGTGCCTCAGACAATGGTACGACTGGATAGGAACAGAGGTACTCATCCGCCAAGGGAATGAATACATGGTAGTGAGGGGCTGGGAGTATTGCCAGCCCCTCACCAGGCTGCTGGCAACCACTTGCCCTATGAGTCCTAATGCTTCTACTCTGGCCGTCTGTCTGTTCTATGCAATTAGGATGGGACAGACATTATCTTTGGGTGACAAGAGAGGGTGATGGCAGTCTCAGCCCAAGGCCTCTCCAGCTAAGAACCTAAGCAGCCACCCTGACTAGCGTTAGGTTAAGCCCTAGATTTGGGAACATATCATGAGCAGAGACACTGACAGCCGCAAAGGTTGCTGCTGATTAATTCTTACCCAGCAAAATGCCACAGGCTGTCAGACACACAGCTCCTCTGTCTGCGGTGGTAAATAGCTTATTGATCACTAGCAGGAGCTCACCGAAATCTAAAGAGCATCCTCGAAGGGCCAGACTATAGGGATAGCAGGCAGCCAGGGTGAGTGCAATGGTGTCACAGCTTGGACTCATAGACTTGGGCGCTCCACCTGGTCTGTGCCCATTCTGGGACCTGGGAATCCAGGACATGGTCTAGCTGGAGGAGATATAGCATGGGAAATGGGATGCTTTGAACCCAGGTGCCTGGATCTGTGATGGATGCCGCATGTTAGCAAGCAAGGGGCTCCTCTCAGAGCCTGGCTCTCCACTGCTCCTGGAAGAGAGATTTCCCTTTCCCAGTTTTAAGGGGGACAAAGGCCAGCACCATCTGCATGAGAAAGGCTGACAGATGTTGGCATGGCCAGGGGCTGAGCCTATTCAGATTAAGAGTGAAAGCAAAGGATATAAAAGATCAAGAAACACTGATAGGCATCTACCCCTATTGAGTGGGTCAGGCCTCCTGCCTCCAGGGTGAACAATCTGGAGACACACAAGCATGCACACAACACATTCCTATATAGCAACGTGAACATGTGGGGGGGACATATTTGCATATACCAGCACACACAGGCACACAATGTATTCTCACACTCATCCTACACACACTTATTCACACTTGTTCACACATATGTGCATGTATGTGTGTGTGTGTGTGTGTGTGTGCAACCCATACACATGTATGTGCCCAAAATAAACTCACGTGGACCTGATGGAAAGATTCTCTATCATGCAAGACAGAGGCTATAACAACAATATTAGAAATATTTTCTAGCAAAGAAATGTTTTTTAAATGCCTGCTTTGTACTTTCATTTAAAAACCAAGAAAACATGGACTCAAGAGCACAAAGGATAAATAAGATGTCTTCATAAAGTAAGTATTTTTTTAAAGCAGAGAAGCTGTCTACAAGTCATGTAAGCATGAAGAGCGTGACAGGAAAGATTAGAGAGACCCGAGGAATCTGGAGGAAGGCACATCTGTATGGACGTGGGCTTGAGAAGTCTATTCCCGTTCTCCAATGCTGGCTGCTGAGAAGTGACACCAGAGAAAAGACATCAGAGAAAGGACGGACACATCTTGAAATTTAAAATACTTATAGTGGATCTTGAAATAAATAAAGCATAGAATGGCTTAAACAATTGGTTACTGAAAATAATTCACTATAAAAAAGCAGTTCTTACAAACAAGTGGAGTCACTTCCAACACCATAACACTTGCACATCTCAAAGGAAAACGCGTCGTGAGTGGTGGTGCACACCTGTAATCCAGGCATTCAGGAGGCTGATCCAGGAGGACTGGATTCGTGGTGGTCCTCCTTCTATTGTCTCTTTTCTTTTTTAAAGGACTTTGTGTTGTTTTTTGTTTGTTTGTTTTTTGAGACAGGGTTTCTCTGTGTAACAGCCCTGACTGTCCTGAAACTCGCTCTGTTGACCAGGCTGGCCTCGAACTCAGAGAGCTACCCTACCTTTGCCTCCCAGGTGCTGGGATGAGCCACCATCACCCGACTGTCTCTTTTCTCTTAACAATTAGTCATAATTATTCCTTCATAATTGCCTCTACCATGTCTGGTGATTATTGATTGTGTTTTACATTGTGTATGGAGGAAATAGTGAGGACCAGGTGGCATTATCTTTCACTTGGGAGGGTCTCTTGCTCTCATGAGAAGGTGGGGTCAGGGCCTATCACATGCGAGCAGTCAAGACAGAGCCTTGTGGAGGCAGATGACCATGTCTGCAGCTTGTCTGTCTGCTCAATGCATGGCCTTCTGAGAGAGAGTAAGGGCTGTGCAAGGTCCATCTCCACCACAGTACTCTCCAACTTCCCTCTCTTATTTTGTTATCTGTGATGCTCTTGGCAGAGGGAGAGATTTGTGGCACCCAAGGAGCTTCCTCCCTGACAGACAGGGTGTTGGAGATGTCACTTTGCCCTGGGATCTCTTACCAGCCCCCAACCTCCCTGGTAGTAAGGCCTGCAAAAGGCGCTTGGCAAGCAAGCTTGGTGTCCTGGGTTCTAGTTCCCACATAAAGGGGAAGAGAAAACCATCTCCAAAGAGTTATTCTCTGACCCCAACAAGCCTGCTAGGGCACATGTGTGCACACACTCACACATGTACACAGGAATACACACAATAATAAAATAATTAAATATGTGGGGTGTGGTGGCGCATACTGCTGTGGGATGTTCTGTATGGCAAATGTGTTGCTCTGATTGGTCAATAAATAAAACACTGATTGGCCAGTGACTAGGCAGGAAGTATAGGCAGGACTAACAGAGAGGAGAAAAGAAAGAACAGGAAGGCAGAAGGAGTCACTGCCAGCCGCCACCAGGACAAGCAGCATGTGAAGATGCCGGTAAGCCACGAGCCACGTGGCAAGGTATAGATTTATGGAAATGGATTAATTTAAGCTATAAGAACAGTTAACAAGAAGCCTGCCACGGCCATACAGTCTGTAAGCAATATAAGTCTCTGTGTTTACTTGGTTGGGTCTGAGCGGCTGTGGGACTGGCGGGTGACAAAGATTTGTCCCGACTGTGGGCCAGGCAGGAAAACTCTAGCTACAGCACACCTTTAATCTCAGCACTTGGGAGGCAGAAGCAGGATGATGTCTGTGAGTTCAAGACCAGGAAAGCCAGGGCTGTGCTGGAGCCTTGGGCTCCCAGGCTAGCTATTCAGCTGGAGCAAGCACTGGAAGTTCTAGTGGTTTCTCTTTCTAGAAGAGGAGCCTTGTCAGGCCAAACCAGTGCTCAGCCAGTATTGGAGGGTGGGTTATGGGTAAGTGGGTGGCTGGGTGGTAGTGGAGATGATGGTGTGGTAACATCGGTAACATCTGGGACAGGTAGTTTGTCTGCAAGGGGTCTGCCTGTCTGCAACCTTTGTTGCTTGCATAGCTCCCAGGTACCTTGGGTATCGTTTTGCACCTTATCTGACTATTTCTGGAAGCAGCGGCCTATCATGTCCACTGTGCCTTGTTTTGAGTGGAACTTCTGTGTGCTTCTTTGCCTGGTTTGGTCAAGTGTTGATCCTCTGGCTCCTTCCCTGAGAGCAAACTTGTTTCTCCTTGGCTCTATCTGTCCTGCTTGGTGCTGCTGGGTCTGTCTTTCATGTTGCTTGCTTAGCTCAGCAAGATAAAGAATTCTGACTTAATTGATTTTTTCACTTCAGAATTATAAAGATTTTACAACTCCTAAGTTTTAAATCCATTTAAATTATAGATTAGCAGGGTGCTGGGTGAAATCCCAGTCCTACCCTGTGGTGGCCAACAGGCCCTTGTGTGGGCTGCATGCAGAGTTGGTTTGCTAACAGAGGGAACTGGGAAAGGAGGGGGGCAGGCAGCCTTCTGACACTGCTGTGTCCCCTCCAGGCCACTTTGGATGTGCTGGCTGTTCAGTATGGACTTCAGCCCACATAGGAGTCCCCTGAACAGTTCACACTGTTCTATACTCCCAGAGCTCTCCTGGCTTCCTCAGCCTAGGCCCCAGGGCTACTCCTCATTCTCCCCCAGCCTGGGGATCAGCTCTGTCCTCCTGCCTTCTATAGGCTCAGCTTTTATTATCTGCAATGCAAAGTGCCTTCCACCAGAACTCTGCTGCACAAGTTATGTGCAGGGGCTATCTCTGGGATGATTTAGATAATTATGGGATAGTTCATTATTTAGAGAAAACAAAGTTATATCTTTTCCAAGTATTCATATAAATCAATACCAGCTGGATTAAAGAAAAAGAAAAGAAAAAAAATGATGTTACAAGGGGAAAATGTTCACATACATAAACTCTGCAAGCACTCTACCACTAAGCTACATCCCCAACCCTTGTTTTTTGAGGCACAGTCTCATTATGTAGCCCATGTTGGCCTTGAACTCACAATCTTCCCGATTCAGACTCCCAAGTGCTGGGATTATCCCACTACACTCAGCCTGATACAAACTTCTAAGCATAAGCCTAAAGAAGAATCATCAGAGAAAAGTATAGATAAATTTAAGCGGTTGTGATTTTCACATAGAGGGACGTTCAAAAATTCTTTCAGTAGATTAACAGCCAAGTGACAAAGAGGAGGGAATATTTGCAACAGATGCAAAACTCTGACACCAATAAGAAGACAAATGTCCCAGAGGAATGGAGAAAGAGCAGGAAGAAGCAACAGAAATAAATGAAATGTCACTCTCTGGTCACAGAGCCACTAAGGTGAAACCAGATATAGCTGGTCACAGTTGCTCCCCTCCCTAGTCTCAAGCCCTCCTGAGCGATTCACTGGCCCTGCCGGATGCCCCCTTTACTGAGGCCTCTTGGACTCTCCTGTTTAGACTGTGCCTAGACTTTCCCAAAGGCTCATTCACATAGTTTTCTAACCAACAACCAATTTCCCTTGGTGACAAACTCGCTCCAGAGCGCAGGGACCTGAAGAAAGTCAGATCACAGATAGATGATGTTTGCAGTCAGGCTGCCTGGCGAGACTCACATCCTACATACAGAGCCCTCTGCTCATCGTGACTGAGCCTTTCAGCCTTACAAGGATCCCCTCTCCACTACTGTGGCCTCACTCACAGCTCTCTGCCCTAGTAGTTAGTTAATAGCTCTTTCTGCCTTGGGGCTTTAGTGCTAGCTTGGCTTTCTGCTTCAGTAGTCACCTCAGGTTGCCCGCTTACCAACTCTTTGTGCAATCTCACTTCATTCCAATGTTCTCCTCGATGGCCAGGCGGGAAACAGCTTGGCTGGACACGGGCCTGACTTTCTCTGAAAGCCTGAACTATCACAGAGGGAGGCTGTGCTGGTGTCTGGTCTTGCCTGTTACAGTTTTGCCAGCTTCCTTCCTGGGGCAGGAGTATCAGGGTGGTTTGGGGGGACTCTGCCTTTTCCTATCACCACCATAGCATGAGGCAAACATGAGCTAGCCAGAAGGAGACCTGAATAGCAAATATACTCAAGGAAGGCTACAAGGTCAAAGGCAGGCCAGAAGGTCATAGCTATTATATTGCTATAGTCCTTGACAGCTCTTAATTTTTTTGGAGTGTTTTTATGTTTTCTTCTATTTTACACATTTTTTTATAATATCAATAAGTCAGTTTATCATTAAGTAAGTCAGGAAACATTATTTTATGGGAAAACTTTGAAGTGTGTGCTCATCTGAGCAAATGTCTAGCAAACAAAGAGGTCAGAGATCAGCCTGATGTGAGCAGGCTAAGGGAACCCTCTAGACCCCTGGGCCTGCTAGTCCAGGTTTGATATAAGAGCTGACCTGGCCTCACGTGGCTAATAGGGCCTAGATTGACAACTTCTGGCCAAAGGGCCATAAACAAGAATGTCAGTGGCCCAGGACTATAATCAGATGTTTCCTGTCCCAACTGCCTATTCCCAAATAAACACACAGAGCTTATACAAATTGTAAAGGCTCAGCCAATAGCTCAGGCTTGTTACTAACTAACTCTTACTTTATAAGTTAACTCATATTCCTTATTTATGCTCTGCCACGTGGTGGTACCTTTTTAGCATGGCATGGTTCATCTCCTGCTCCTTCTGCATCTGGCTGGCAACTCCTGACTCTGTCCTTCTCCTTCCCATCATCCTTAGTTTGGTTGTCCTGCCTGTACTTCCTGCCTGGCTACTGGCCAATCAGTGTTTTATTAAACCAATTTGAGTGACAAATCTTTACAGTGTACAAGAGGATTATTCCACAGCACAGGACATGTGCCAAATCTACAGAACTTTCTGAGATACTTGTAGTTCGGAGATAGCCCCACCTGCCTAACCATGCTACCAACCCTATCTGTGAGGCAGGAAGAATCTCAGAGGACGAGGGACTGGTATGAGGTCAGCAGGCTCAGAGAGGCCTCCTCTACCCAATGCTGCCAAAGCCGTTGCCTCTTCCAGCCAAGGAAGTACCTGCAGCCCTAGGTGCCCTCCAGAGCTCCCTTCCCCTCATCTATCTCCTTCTCCCTCTTCCTTTCCTCCTTTTGTTTTAGGCACACAAAGGGATAGGTTGCACAAAGGATCATAGCCACACTTGTATGTGGGATAAAATGTGAACACTAGTCCCTTCAAGACAGACTTAAAGGACCCATTTCTCCCTGGGTGTTCTGGAGCAAGAGTTAAACATCATTATGGCAGTATTGAATAATGTTAAATCACTGTTACTGTTAATGTATGGTCTTTGTGGTAAGCACCCCTGCTGATGTTTATCTTTTCCTTAAATAAGCTTTATAAGTCAAGGGATGGGGGTCTAACTAGTTCTTGGTGCCCTTGCTGACTTGAGCAAAGGACTATCAGTCAAGCAGCCAGCTAGACTGCCCACATGCTGGCACCAGATGCTTTGAACCCCCCACAGATGCAAGGAGGAAGCTACTCAGTAACTGTAGCTGCTTGCTGCCAAACCATAATGTCAATGCCTGAAGGTGCAGCTCCAGCTGTTTCCAGCACTTTGCACTGGACTTTTTGGCCACCACAAGCCTCAGCAAACTCTAGATGATTCTTTAGCCTCTTCCACCCATACCAAGTTGGTTAATTTTGTGTCAACTTGACACAAGCTAGATTCTTTTGGGAAGAGGAACTCCCAGTTGAGAATATACCTCTATAGAGTTTGCCTGTAGGCTAGTCTTTGGTGTGTTTTCTTCATTAATCATTGACATGTGTGTGCCACCCCTAGGAAGATAGTCCTGGATGGTATTTAAAAAAAAAAAAAAAGCAGGCTGATCAAGCCAGTAAGCATCATTCCTCCATGGCCTCTACATCAGTTCCTGCCTTGAATTCCTGCCCTGACTTCCTTTGATGATGGACTATGATCTGGAAGTGTAAGAAAAATAAACCCTTCTTTCCTGTGACAGTTTGAATAAAAATGACCCCCATAGGCTCATAGGGAGTGACACTATTTGAAAGGATTAGGACCTGTGGCCTTGTTGGAGTACATGTGGCTTTATTAGAGGAAGTATGTCACTGGGAGTGCGCTTTCAGGTTTCAGAAGCTCAAACCAGGCTCAATGGCTTACTCTCTCTTCCTGCTGCTGGCTGATCTGGTTGTAGAACTCTCAGCTACCTCTCCAGCACCATGTCTGCCTATGTGCTGCCATGCTTCCTGCCCTGACAATAAGGGACTAAACCTCTGAATGTAAGCAAACCCAATTAAATGCTTTCCTTTATAACAGTTGCCATGTCATGGTGTCACTTCACAGCAGTAGAAACCCTAAGGCAAAAATTGGTACCAGGAGTGGGATATTGATGTGTCAGACCTGACCATGTATTTTGGGGAGGATTGTGGTGACATCTGAACATCAGACTGTACAAACCATTGAGTTCTCAGAGACCAGTGGGCTGTTCTGTGGGAGCTTGGAAGATAAGCATATTGAGAGCAATGTGGATAGTAGAGGTCTGGTGTGTGACATTTCAGAGGGAAATAAAGACTTTACTGGGGCCATGTGAGTGACATTTCAAGTTGATAATCTGTGGATCTGCTCAACTGGGACTGTGATTAACAAGAGACCAGAATCACTAAGGTGAAATATTTGCTTTGATGGAATAATTGATGCTGGTTAGCTGGAGCTAAGAAGTTAGTGGTGATTAAGAACACAGTGGCAATCAGGAGTGGTGGCACATGTCTTTAATCCCAACACTCAGGAGGTAGGGCAGCCAGATCTCTGTGAGTTTGAGGCCAGCCTGCTCTACAAAGAGAGTTCCAAGAGAGCCAGGGCTGTTACACAGAGAAACCCTGTCTCAAAAAAGAAGGAGGAGGAGGAGGAGGAGGAGGAGGAGAGGAAGAGGAGGAGAACAAGAAGAAGAACAAGAAGACAATGATGATGATGACAGTAGTATCACTGAGAATCTTTTAGAGTATTTCCTCAGGATTAGCACAAAGAAACTGTGGTCCAGAAGGGCCTGAGACTATACTGTATGCTAGCAGCTGAACTTGGTAATATGTAAGAGCTTCTCAGGTAGAATTTTTGAAGGTATAAAGGGATTGTGGCGAGAAGTTGAGGCTTGACATAATGAGAGGTCAGGAGAGGCCATTGGTAAAGGTGCAGCATCAGTTACAATAGAAGCCCCAGAATTGAAAGGGTCATAGATAAAAGATGAAGCTTTGAATCATGTTGGGTACAGAGGACATTTGCAGGACCAGGATTCCTAAAGAGAACCCAGGAGAGTCTACTGGTGAAGGTGCAGCCCAGTTGCGATGGAGACTCCAGCATTTCAGAGACACCAATACCATGGGATGACCACCAAAGACAGTAGCAGCTGTGAAGTAGAACCAGCTTGAGCCTGTGAAACAAATTATGTATGCTGAAGATGCCAGAGTCAAAGAGGTAGAACTGACCAGGTTATCTGGAACTCAGATTTATTTTTGCCTTGTTTTATTTTTAAGACAGTATCTCACTCTGTAGGCTTGGCTGTTGATCAGTCTGGCCTCAAACCTGCCTCAGCCTCCAGAGTACTAGAATTTAAGGCATGCACCACCACACCCAGCAAGTATTTGAATTTTTAAAGACCAAGACTTTCAGAAGTCATAATGTTTTATATTGTGGTATTAATATTAACATGACATCTTGGGGACAAATGAAAAAGGAAAGGTTATGGTTTAATAGTGATGTGTTTGCATGTCAAGATGACTAAAAGTCAATTGTGTTGGTTAGTTTTATGTCAACTGGACAGAATCTAGATTCATTTGGAAAGAGGGAATCTCAATTGAGAAAATACTGCCATAAAATTTGCCTGTAGGCAAGTCTTTAGTGCATTTTCTTGATTAATCATTGATGTGTATGGGTCCAGCTTACTGGGGCAGTGCTACCCTTGGGCAGGTGGTCCTAGATGGTGTAAGAAAGCAACCAAGCAAGCCATGAAGTACAAGCCAGTAAGTACAGTTCCTCCATGGCCTCTGCTTCAGTTCCTGCCTCCAGGTTCCTGCCTTGAGTTCCTGCCCCAACTTCGTTTAATGATTGACTGTGATGTAGATGTGCAAGCAAAATAAACCCTTCCCTCCCTGAGTTGCTTTTGGTCATTGTGTTTCATCACAGCAATAGAAACCCTAAGACAAGTACTTGCCCTGGTGACCCAGCAGAGGCTTGTGACTAATGTAAGCACAGTTCTTCATTGCCATAATGGACTGACAGCTATGATTGATTTAAGAGCAATTTCTCATTCTGCATGAGGAATTGTGCCCTTCATTTGCATAAGAGACTGATGTGATTGATGTAGGCATGGTTTCTTATTTGAATGAGGGACTATGGCATGATTGGTGTAAATGCAGCTCTTCATTTGCATGGGGGACTACGGTAATTGGTATAAGTGCTGTTTATTTGCGTGAGGGACTGTGCCATGACTGGTATAATCATTATCCTTTGCTTGCATTTGCTGTAACTGGAGTAGACACACTTGACGCACCCCTTTTCTGGTTATATAAGCAAGCTGTTTGTCTCACTTTGTGAGCTAGCTTAAGGACACCCTCTTGTGCTGCACCCTGATTTTGTAATAATAAGTCCTCCCGCCCCTCCCCCCAAAACAAAACTGCTCTCCACTTGTCTTTTCTTGCCTACTTTTGATTTCCATCATTAACAGAGTGGGCTGGGCTGGTACCACGAAGAAAGGAAGGTGTCAGCAGAGGTGAAGGCAGCAGTTGCCACTGCTCCAGGGGTGCCAATGGTGGCAGTGGCAACAAACGGGCATCTGAAGAATTCCAGAGAGCAGCCGGGGCAGAAGTGATGGAGGCAACAAAGGCTGTGAAAAGATGAGAAACTGTGGGCCCTGGTCACAGTGGACTCCAGGATCTCTGTGACAGGACTTTATCTGGGTCACCAATAGACCAAAGAAAAGAGTGTGTCCAAGTCCCACTTGGTGAACTAATAATTGTATTAGGGTAACTTACAGGAGCACAGGCAACTCACAAGCAGCTGTATCACTGAGAAATGCCATGGCTATTAGCAGGCAACTAGTCAGCTGCACCCCTAGAAATGCCCCTAATCAATTATTTTCCTTTTATTTCACAGCAGTCAGGATGGAGGAGCCTCCGCAGTGGAGATGATGTCATTCCCATGAGCTTTGTGAGTACGGTGAGGCTTGTAAGTCTCTTCACCCTTCCACCCCTTTCACGAGGAGAGCTAACCCTCTCCTGAGGGTTTCCTGTGGGTCATCACAGTTGCTAATCTCCAAGACAGAGATAAAGGGAACAGCTTCACTACAGTCTCCACACTCTAGGCCCTAAGAGCTGTAACAGTTCCTTAATACCCCAGGCCTGAGAGGAACAACACTGGCTTCTGTCAAGGGCTGAGGAGTCCAACTCTTTCTGCCTGAAAGCCGTAACACTTACCACTGAAGAGCACGGGATCCCAGCTCCTGACGTGTGTATGAAGGCTGTAACACAGGATCCCAGCACCTGACGTGTGTATGAAGGCTGTAACACAGGATCCCAGCACCTGACGTGTGTATGAAGGCTGTAATACAGGATCCCAGCACCTGACATGTGTATGAAGGCTGTAACACAGGATCCCAACTCCTGACGTGTGTATGAAGGCTGTAACACAGGATCCCAGCACCTGACGTGTGTATGAAAGCTGTAACATTAGAAGGTACCTCCAGCTGCTGCTTGCTGTTGTCAACTACTGCTGGAAACCAAGGAATGCCACCACTGCCAAGTGATGGAGCCACTGGTACTTAGAGGCCGAAGCAATAAACCTCTGGCCTGAGTGCCTTGAGTCATGAGCCTGTGGCTTGCTGAAGCCTAGAGCGATAGGCCTGTGGCTCTCAGGGATTAGAGCTTGAATGCTCTGGGTCTGCCAGTTCACCCGCAACCTCTCAGGCACACAAGAGGCCAGGCTTCCTGGAAAGAGATTCTCCTCACCTACCCACAATTCCTATCCAGGTAGAGCAAAAGGATGCCAGGCATCTGGTTAGTAACACCGTTGCTGAACTACCCAGCTGTCTGCATCATCCATACCAAGCCCTGCACCCCAGGGTCACCTTGTGCTTCAACCCCTCCTCTCGGCCTCTGCACCCCACTGAAACCTAGGTACCTCCTACAGGAGTCACCCTCCTTGCTTTGGAAGTTCTCTCAGCATGTTGTCTCTCTATGTTGTCAGATAGGTTCTTCTGAATGAATCCAGGAAATGGAAGAGGGCTTCGTTCCCAGGGTCCCCACACCCTATGCATTAATTCATGGCCAGCCTGGGAGAGTATCCCTTATTTAAAGACTTGAGGGTATGCAGGCTGCTTCAGGTCATCTTCCTGGGGAGAGGCCAGTGGGGCCCTGTTCTTCCCTTGCTTCCAGCCAGGAAACTCTTGGGCCTGGAAGCCACAGGCAATCTGGACCGCTCCTGTCCAGCCTTGGCGGGCAAGTGTCCTCCTGGGCCGCTGGGAGCACAGTAATGAGATGTTGTGTAATTGCATTGCTCTCCTCTGCGGGCAGCGCTCTCGGCCCTTCCATTTAATTGTGAGTGTATTTCCAGAAGTGTATCTGGGGCATGATGGCCTGCGGGGAGGGCTGGGCTGGGCTGTGGGAGGGGCTGGCCCCCAGGGTCTTTCTCCACTTTCAGCGGTTTATCTAAGCCCTCAGGTAGCAGACGTGCGTCGGGCAGAGATCGGCTTTGGGGGGGACACTCAGTGTGAGATGAGCAGCCAGCCCAGCACTGAGCCTCTGCCAGGGCTACCCCTTTCTCACCTCTAGCCTAAGCTAGAGGGACAGCAGGCCAGCAGCCTCACTTTTCTGCTCAAGCCCGGTTCTGAGACAGATAGTTGAGGGCTGGGTCTATCAGGTTGTCCCCTGGGGTCCTTCAGACTGCAGCCTTGCTTTGTCTCCACTTGAAAGAAGCTCTAAGCTCAGGGGTTGATACATGCCTCTGACAGCCTGGGGGTGGCCTTGGGTGCCTTGAAGGTGGCTGGAGAGAAAAGCAGTCTTTCTGCCTAGCATACCAATGTCCGACAGCAGCTGGATCTCACAGGGAAACTGCTCTCTGGCTTCAGTGTACACTGGAAGATCTGATCATATGAGACCAAGAATTGCACAAAGCCCTGGTCATGCCTGTCTGGGTGTGCTCAGAGAACCAGGGAGCTTGTCCAGCTGCATGGGACACACAGTGGAGCCTGGGCAGGACTGGCCAGTGTCAGGATGGGATGCACGGCCTTTATCCCAAGGCCATGGCTCTATTGTGGAGTCAAGTGTGTTCTCTCCCTGTGCACACATTCTCTTCCGGTGGGGAAAAGAGCCTTCAGTCTAGTGAGTACTCCCCTGACAAAGACCACCAGCTGGCACAAGGTAGTGACTAGCCTAAGCCGTGCCTTTGGGATGGGACTCTCCCACCCTTGGTCTTGGGTCCTGCAGAGTCAGTCTTTCTAGGGCTACCTCTATTGTCTGTGGTCAGCCCCTGACCTGGAAGGAGTCAGAATAGAGAGATGTGACTAGATAGGACTAATTCTAGTGCCAGGGCTGAGCCTCTGGGTGGCATTTTTAAGAGAGCTATTGAAGGGGCCCAGGTTCCCACCCTGGTGATGGGCACAGTGGTCTCAGCCAGTTAGGAGTCAGTTGGAGGGTCCCTTAGAAGTTGCTTGGCCAGGAGGTACTGTTTTAGTACAGATTCGGTATTTGTTATTGCAGAAAAGTCACCCAAGTTGACACTGTGGGAGAGATCAGAACTTTGACCTTCCTTCTCGTATTTTATGTCTTAGCACTGTTTTCATTTCTAATTGCATGTGGGAGGAGGGGGCCTCCAATCCTCCGGTGAGAGGCCTCAGAGGTCTTAGATCCTTGTGTGGAGTCAAGAGAGACTTTGAGGCCAGGCAAGGAATGGTGAGCAGAGAACTGGGTAGAGAACTGGTAGCTGGGGTGTGGCATGAGCATCATGTCTATGATGGCCTGGCTGAGGCCTCGGCAGCCTAATGAGTGAGCAGGAGTGATGTTGGCTGAAGGAGAGGAAAGCTTGAATCTAGCTTCGGTCCCTGCGATGCACCTGGACTCACCCACTGTGGTCCTCCTGAGAACCTGCTACCTGACCTACCCTTTCTTGGACTGGGTCTCCTGGGGTAGGGGATTGGTAGGCATGATCCCATGACCCTAAGTCTTAGGTCCCCTCTCCAAAGATGCCTGCACAGCCAGGCCTAACCCCTGCCTGGGTGCAGCCTCACATGTTTCCTGCATGGTCCTTGTGCCTTGGCTTCTCCAGTGAGGATGAAATGAGGATAGTGCTCCTGAGCTCATACAGGCTTTTTCAGGGTCACAGAAAAGGATTCCCAGAAGGGGTTGACCCTCACACCTGCACACTGGGAGGCTTCAGCAGGGGCAGTCCTGGTTTATTTACAACTCTGCCTGATACACCTTTCTGAGGCCGTGGATGGCAGAGACACCCTGAGTTAGCCAGGCCTCTCTGACGTCACTGACACAGCCCATTTGATCTCCTGTCTCCTCCTCCTCCTCCTCCTCCTCTGGATAGCAGCATCCTGTAACTAGGGCCTATGATCTTCAGGGTCTCCTACAGAGAGTCCCACTAGGCCTTTCTCCTACTCTGAGCACACAAACAAGGATGCTGAGAGCTGGGGACCGGGAGGGATCTGCGGGGGTTCTTGGCTGGCAGTGCAGCTGATAGAGGCTGTGGTGTTTTTGCTGCTACTGAGCAGAGCTTAGAGGCCATGCAGGGGCTGTGAGTCTAGGGGTGGACAGTGCTGGCATGAGTCCGGAGACTTCAAAGGCACAGGGCTTTCATTGGCAATGAGCCTCCCAAGAGAGTGTCCTGGACATGAGGCCATTAATGAGCCTTGCAGATGGAGAGTGAAGGGGTGATGTAAGAATGGGAGGGGTGCTTACCGCATGGTGGTCTGGGGACAGTGCCTGGAACAAAGGGCAGGGCAGGATGCTGCCATTAGGCGGTTTCATTTGATGTCTGCCGTGGCACCTGGGTACCTGCAGGGTCTTTCCAGTTCCGTCTGTCTGTCTGCTTGTTTGCTTGCTTGTTTGTTTTGAAACAGTCTCTTATTATAGACTAGACTGGTGCCAAACTCCCAGAGATCCACCTACCTCTGCCTCCTGGGTGCTGGGATTTAAGGTGTGCGCCACCACACCCAGTCTTAAGATCCCTTCTGACAACTGCCAGCACCCTTGAGTTCTTCTGAACTTAGCCTCATTACCCACAAGGCTTTGGGGCTGGTAGGAATGGAGACTGGGGTAGCCTTAGGAGCAGACAGAGAGGCTCTGGGGCTAAGAGTATGCTGTCTGATGTCTATAATCCTTGCACTTGATTGGCAGGGCCAGGAAGATCCTAAGTTCCAGGCCAGTCTGGGTTATGTAGCAAGTCCTAGGCCAGTCTGAACTACATAAAGAGACCTGACTCGAAAACACAGGAAGAGGACTGGGTACATGCTTTTAATTCCAGCACTAGAGAAGCAAAGATAGGTAAATCTTTGTGAGTTTGAAGGTAGCCTGGTCTATATAGGGAGTTTCAGGACAGCTAGGGCTACATGGTGAGATGCTGTCTCAAAAAGAGCATGCACACACACATCATAGACAGAGGCAGGGAATGGGAGGTGGGAGGGCCTGGAGGAAGGAAGGAAGGAAGGAAGGAAGGAAGGAAGGAAGGAAGGAAGGAAGGAAGGAAGGAAGGAAGGAAAGAAAGGGAAGGAGGGAGGGAAGGAGGAAGGGAGGAAGGAAGGAAGGAAAGAAAGAAAGAAAGGGAAGGAGGGAGGGAAGGAGGAAGGGAGGAAGGAAGGAAGGAAGGAAGGAAGGAAGGAAGGAAGGAAGGAAGGAAGGAAGGAAAGGGAAGGAGGGAGGGAAGGAGGAAGGGAGGAAGGAAGGAAGGAAGAAGGGGAGGCTCTGGTCTGTTCTGGGCCATGTCTGGCAAGGGGCTGGGGACTGAGGCTCCCAGGTTTCTACACACAGCTTTTGCAGGCCAGGCCTGTATAGAGGCCCTGGGACTGGTGCCAGGAAGGAGGCAACTTAGAGTCCTGGGCCAGTGGCCCCCTGTGCTGCATGGGTACAGATTCTCTGTGCTTAAGATCCCCATGGCCAGTCCCTGTCATATCTCACAGGAAAAGCAAGGAGGTCCTGAGAGGTCAATGTGGCTCAGAGCCTCAGCCAGCAAGTGGCTGACTGTTGGTGTGACTTCAGGTCCTGCCTGGGGAGTGGGAGGGGCCTGCCTTGGCCTGCAGAGCATCTTGGAAGCTTCTGGGTTGTGGCAGGCCCAGGCTCCTTTAGACTCCTGGCCAGAGAAGAAAACCAGATGGGCTCGTTCAGGCCAGGCCTAGCCACTTCCTTTCCCACCACTAGGGCCAGCAGTGAGTGCTGTCCTAAGACAGTGACCTCAGCAGTTGCACTGTCTCCAAGAGGCCTGTGCCCAGGGGCTGAAGTGGGGACACACATCCCAACTGTTCTGCTGTGGAGGTGAGGGTAACCTCCTGAGTCCCAGGCCCCTTGATGTGGCAGTCGGTTTTCTGAGACAACGAGGCAGAAGGGGAGGAGCCAGGGTCAGCTTAACCATTCCTAGGAGCTAACTGACTACACTGTGGGGCTCAGTTTCCCTTTCCATCCCCTCCAGCATTGACATTCACCTAATGGTCTGGGTTCATTCACAAATTAGAAGTTCCTCTAATTGGTTGCTCCAGGCTTATCCCAGACCCACGTGTGTGTGTTTGCTGGTTCTGCTTGCCCATGACTGGCTGCCCACACCCTTCAGTCAGGGTAGACAGTGTGGAGTTTCTTTGGACATTTGCTGGAAGACAAGGGCCATTCCTGGGCCAACCTCAAGATGGCTCTGTTCCGTACAGTGAGGCCAGCTCCTCTCCTTCTGGGAGTTTCCAGGCCTGGAAGAACATGCTGGCTTTCAGCTCAGCCAGAGAACATGAGGAGCTGGCTGAGGCTGCAACAGCCCTTCCAAATACATGGGCAGGGCCAGGCAGCCCCAGCATGGCTCCCCAATGGCTTCTAGGAGGATGCAGGAGTATCAGGACTGTCACCTTTCCAAACGTGGACAGGGCCAGACCTGTGAGGTCCACCTTAGCCATGTCAAGCCTGCTCCTAGGCCTCCGACACTTTAATAAAGGGGCTACCTCTTTGATAAGCTGTTGTCTCACAGAGCTCTGGGGGTAGGGGGAACTGCCTTGCAGGGGACACCATGGTCCTGTTCCACTAACAGCCCACTTTGGTGTACTTGGAGGTAGGCTGTGGATCTAGGGTGTCCCCAGGGCTGTAAAGGGCTCTAGAAAAGCGGTTTTCAACCTGTGGGTCATGACCCCTTTGGCAAACCTCTTTCTCCGAAAAATATTTACATTACGATTCATAACAGTAGCAAAATTACAGTTATGAAGCAGCAACAAAATAATTTTATGGGCCAGGCGGTGGCGCACGCCTTTAATTCCAGCACTAGGGAGGCAGAGGCAGGCGGATTTCTGTGAGTTCGAGGCCAGCGTGGTCTACAGAGTGAGTTCCAGGACAGGTTCCAAAGCTACACAGAGAAACCCTGTCTTAAAAAACAAATAATAATAATAATAATAATAATAATAATAATAATAATTTTATGATTGGGGGTCACCATAACATGAGGAACTGTATTAAAGGGTCCCAGCATTAGGAAGCGTTGAGAACCACTGTTCTAGAACCACCAGCCTGCAAAGCCAGGCTCTCCAGAGTATGTCCACTCACTGATGGAAATGCCAGCAGCCCTGCAGCCTTAAAGATGAGCACCCTGTTTGGAGGCCTGGGTGTGCCACTCCTGAACACACCACACACACATACACACACACACACACACACACACACACACACACACACACACACACTGTGATGCCCAGCTAACAGGACCGGAAACTTGTTGCTTAAGCAAGGGAAGAACGTTGGGGGAAGAGACAGCCAACAGATCCTCTCTATGGCTAAGGCTGGGGGAAACGAGCAGAAGGACAGGGACAAGGGGGACGAGACAGACTGGGGCGCAGGTCTACTGAACCGGTGACCAGGGAATCCCACCTGCTCTCACATGGTGTCTGGTGCTGGCTGATTTGCTGAGGTGATAGGTACCGGGAGCTGCATCTCAGACAGCCCTAGCTTAAGGCTGACAGTCATGGGAGGTCCAGGGTTGGTAGCCTCTGCAGTTCTTTCTGGCTTCTGCCAGGAGAGGGGGACAGTGACCAGTACTTGTCCCATTTCTCACCACTTGAGTGTGACCTGAACATCCTTGATAACCCCACATCTGTCAGGAGAAAGCCTCAGAAAGCGCTAGGCAAAAGCACTGTCAGTATTTAAAACCCTCCCAGGACCAGGATACCCTCTCAGGGCTGAGATATCTCTCAGAGCTCGGGTAGCCTCCCAGAGACACGACACCCCCTTACAGTTAGGTACTCCTATGGAGCAGGTGGGAAGACATGAGGGGTTGTTCATTGAACAAGCCATCCTGAAATGCTCTAACTGCCTAGTTTTCTGGTACATCCAGCACTACGCGGGTCACTGTTGTGCCTGTGTCGAGAGACCCCCCGAGCAAGACCACCACAGAGCCCATATCCGATGTAAAGCACAAAGGGGTTTATTGATAACAAGCAACCCGGGCTTGGTCTGTGTCCAACACTCGACACAGTGGGTGGAGGAGGACGGCCCTGAGCTCTCAGGGTGAGGGGTTTTTAAAGGGAAAAACCGCAAGCTGGGTGGTATAAGCCTTTGCATCATATGATTGGGTGAGGGTATGTAACCTTTGAATTTACTGGTTGAGGGTTACAGTTATCATTTTTGGGAAGGCCTGGACAAGTCTCTGGCTTTGTCCTTGAGCTGCCATGGAGGCTGGCTGGCCTCGAGTGTTCACATTGACCCATGCATGTAGCTTTAAGTTGGTGAGGGGTCCCAGACAGTAAACAACTGGCTGAACCTTGAGCAGTCAGAGTACGTGCAGAAAGGGAGCTACTGCGAGGACTACGTCTTTTGTTCAGGGCCCTCCCAGAAACTGCTTGCTGAAGGCTCAGGAAATTGAAATTGAGGCCTGATCTCTGAGAGAAGACTGACAGCCTGTTATGGTGTCTGTTTGGTCCTTTCATCGTCTGACCAGAGACTGACCACAGTCCCTGTACCCTCAGCCTCAATTAGCCACTGTCAGATCAGGGTGGGAGCTCCAACCCTGCTCTGGGTCAGAAGGCAGGAGCTGGACATGTGAGTCTCACCTTCTGCTCACAATCCACCCTGAAAAATGGCAGCTGCCTACTACCAGGGAATGAAGGTACCCCCATCTCCAGCCAGACCTCTTGATGCTCCCAGTCTCACTGTCTTTTCCCAGCCCTCTCTCTGGTGAGAACAGTAGGAAGGGAGCATCTACACTCCTGTGGATACCGTGTGCTTACCATGCTTCCCCAGGGCTGGCGGGGGGGGGGGAGAATACTAGGTTTCCACACCTCCTAGCAGGGTGCTTCCTGAGCCAGGTCCCCAAGAGGAGCCCTGGACAGTGCCTTCACATGATGCTTCCTGCTCAGCTCACCCTGGCGACAGGTCAAGTAAAGGTCCAGACTTTGCCCATGGGTTCTAGTGTCCATCCAAGGGTGCTCAGTGCCTAGTCTCAAGAGGACAGCAGGCTATTTCCCAGGCCTGTAAGTCCCTGCCCATCAGTGTCCCCTCGAGTGCCACTGGCCACTCTGAATGCTCACCGTTGATAGGTGGAGAAGTTATTTTTGCCATTTAATGCTGTTGTAGCCTGAAGACCCAGCCCTCTCCCAGGCACAAAGAGGTATTCAGTGGGAGCTACCCCTCTGGGTTGACAATTTCTTCCCTAAGGAGATATAAACACCAACCTTCTTCCCATAAGGTCCCAATGACAAACCAAAGTTCATCCTGGGGCACCAATGAGTTTATTGACCTTACTTCCAAAGCAGGGATGAGGGACTACTGGCCAGAGTGTGGAGGACCCTAAAAAACTGCTTTAGAAAACCTGCCCCCAGCATACATGATGGCTTCCCCATAGCCACGTAGATAAAGTCTCTTTCCAGATAACCTTCTCCAGCTCATATATTGGTGAAACTATTAAGGCCACTCCACGTAGTTAAAAGGGAGGTTTATTTTGTGGGGTAACTTACAAGTGAAGGGATAGGTAACAGGGTCTGGGAAAGGTGTAGCACAGTCCTGTGGTGTTCTCTGGAGAACTCTGCTCAGTCTACCTCCAGCGTCCAGGGTCTAGGAACCAAGACAGCTGGTGCATCCAGATCTCGGGTCTTCAGGGTCCTCTCTCGGCCCTGCCTGGTAGGTGTGACAGTTACCGAAGCCTCAGTGGGGGTTGGAACTTCCAGATCAAAGCTGGAATGGCTACCCACTACACCCATATGCTCTAACACCTCCTAAGACAACTTCTCTCTATCCAGGCCATGTGCAATGAGGCTGAGAGGAGAATCTGGAATCTCAGGTAAGGGTTCAGTCACCCTCCCCACACCCTCCTTCCGTGAGGGAATACCAACAATCAGCAAGTGGGGCTGTGGCAGCCTCTTGCAAGCATGGAAAGATGTGATGAAAATGATAGCTTTTTGCTTGGAGGACAGCATTTTGCAACACCCTCTTGTCTACACGAGTGCCCGCGTTCCCTGCCTGCATACGTCTGCACAGGTGCCCATCTTCCTACATGTACAGGAGCCTATTCCCTTGACTACAAAGATGCCCACTTTTCCGTATGCACAGGTACCTCGCTTCCCCACCTGCATAGGTGCCCTGCCACCCACCCCTTTCTCCCTTTCCTCATCTCCCCAGTCTTATTTCCTCCTTTGTTGCCCCTTCTCTGGCTGAAGCCTAACCCTGTTCCATTGACTCTGTTTTGTTCCACAGCCTTCCCACTATCATTTCCTTATTTGGGGGGTGGGGATGAAACACAGCCCTCTGGGAAGCGTCAGGCCTCCTACCTGTGCTGGGACACTGGAACGTGACTCCTGAGGCCCATGGAGCTCAGTCATCCTCTGACTAATTTAGAAACAACCTAATGGACCTAATTCTCAGCTCTCCCCGGAGAAGCACCGCCATCTGTCCTGATTTTGGAGGCCGCCTCCCCATCCCTCTAGAAAGCTGTGTAACCCGATTTCACCCATCCCAGAGAAGGCAGAGGATGTATATACTCAAGGACCAGGCAGTGGAGTGCAGGGCAGTAGACTACTCTGCTAGACAGCTGTACCTGGGCAGGGGTCAAGAAGCAGGGCCACACACAGACTTTCTACAGCAAAAGAAGGAAGAAAATTCAGAGTTTTTGAGGTCCTCAGGTCAAAAGGTCCACTCTGCATTGCCACAAGAGTCCAGAGGTCAGTTTGATGTAAGATGTTCCATCCATCTATCTACCCATCCGTGTAGTCATCTCATACATCCACCCATCCACCCATCTACCCAACCATCCATTCATATCCACCCACTCATTCATACGTTCTATACATACATACACCCATGCATCCATTCACCCACCAGCCATTCTGTCTGTCCATCCACCTACCCATCCATCCATCCATCCATCCATCCATCCATCCATCCATCTATCCATCCACTCACACATCCACCCATCCACCCACCCACCCATCCATCCATGCATCCATGCATCCATCTACCCATCCATCCATCCACTTGTCCATCTATCCATCCATCCATGCATCTATCCATCTGGTATATTTCAGCACTCTCACAAGCAGCAAGACAGTTGCTGGGGACTAAGGGTACCTGGAGAGTGGGAGGGGAGAGGGGAGAAGGCAGGGCTACCACCAGGGAGAAAGGAGAGGGACAAAAGAGCTAATCAGAAGATGGGGACCAGAAATAGAGAAGCATTAGCCAGTGGAACAGGGAGAGGCGGAGCAATAAAGAGAAGCTGAGAGCTGGCTTGGCCTGAGGTATAAACCTGGACCCTCGTGTCACTGGACCTGCAGTGAAACAACTGTACTACCTGTCTGTGGTTCAAGGGGAGACACATGGAACCCCTACATGTTTAGGGCCAGGTAGAACCTCTCAGGTCCTGGGGGCCAGGGCTCGAGCAGCCATTATTTCTCTTAGCACTCTTAGGTGGACCTCCCAGGTTCAAGGTGGGAGACCCAACAGAGCTGCAGCCATGGTCAGGTGCAGCTCATGGAGCCCCTCACTGGCCCCAGGGAAGGTAGAGCCAGTTCAGATCCACTGTCCAGCCAGCCAAGGGGACAGGGCATCTACATCAAAAGTCAGTCTTGTTTCTCTCTGGAGGCCTCTGCAAGGGTATTACACATATAAACCATTATCACAAATTTTGTACCTCTCACTCCTCCAAGAGAGTTCTGACGCCTCCTGGAAGGACCCTGAGGACATTTACTCTCACTTCTAAAGATGCACTATGCAGGAGGAGAGGGCATGGGTTGGTGAGATGCCTCACGGGGAAAGGCACCTGCTGCAAAGCCCTGAGACCTGAGTTAGATCTCTGGGGCCTGCATGATGGAAGGAGAAAACTAACTCCCACAAGCTGTGCTCTGGCTTCCAGGCATGCGTATGTGCAGGCACACACACACACACACACACACACACACACACACACACACACACAAAAAAAAATATTTAGGGCCCAGGTGAATTTCTAGACTAGCCAGAACTACATAGTGAGACCTTGCCTTTAAAGAGGGAGGAGCTGAGTGTAGTGGCACAAACTTTTAATACTTGTAGCTAGAGTTTTTCTGGTCTTGCCTGGCCCACGGTCAGGACAAATCTCTCTCACTCGCCAGTCCTGCAGCTGCTTAGACCCAACCAAGTAAACACACAGAGACTTATATTGCTTACAAACTGTATGGCCACAACAGGCTTATTGTTATCTAGTTCTTCTATCTTAAATTAACTCACTTCTATAAATCTATACCTTGCCATGTGGCTCATGGCTTACCGGCATCTTCACATGTTGCTTGTCATGGTGGCGGCTGGCAGTGTCTCTCCTGACTCAGCCTTCCTGTTCCCAGAATTCTCCTCTCTCCTTGTCCTGCCTATACTGCCTGCCTGGCTACTGGCCAATCAGTGTTTTATTTATTAACCAATCAGAGCAACACATTTGACATACAGAACATCCCACAGCAAATACTAGCACTTGGGAAACAGAAGCAGGTAGATCTCTATGAGTTCAAGGCCAGGCCTGGTCTAAGTAGTGAGTTATACTGAGTTCTAGGACAGATAGATCTGTGTAAAGAGATTCTGTCTCAAAAACCAAAATGAATAAATAGATAGATAGTAGATAGATAGATAGATAGATAGATAGATAGATAGATAGATAGATACATAGATGATAGAAAGATAGTAGGTAGATAGATAAGTAGGTAGGTAGATAGATAGGGAGATAGATAGATATGTAGACATGTAGGTAGATAGATAAGTAGGTAGACAGATAGTAGGTAGATAAATAGATAAGTAGGTAGATAGATATGTAGATATGTAGGTAGGTAGATAGATAGTAGGTAGATGTGTAGATAGATAGATATGTAGATATGTAGGTAGATAGATAAGTAGGTAGGTAGATAGATATGTAGATATGTAGGTAAATAGATAATAGGTAGACAGATAAGTAGGTAGATAGATAGTAGATAGATAGCTAGATAAGTAGATAGATAGTAGGTAGATAGATAGATATGTAGATATGTAGGTAGATAGGTAGTTAGATAAGTAGGTAGATAGATAGTAGATAGATAGATAGTAGGTAGATAGATAAGTAGATAGTAGATAGATAGATAGATAGATAGATAGATAAGTAGGTAGATAGATAGATAGATAGTAGATAGATAGATAGTAGGTAGGTAGATAGATAAGTATATAGACAAGTAGATAGTAGATAGATAGATAGTAGATAGATAGATAGATAAGTAGGTAGATAGATAGATATGTAAATATGTAGCTAGATAGTAAATAGGGAGGAGCAGAGAAGCACTGAGCAGCTGCACATTGACAGCCTGTGGTCATCAGTCACTACTTATTTCAGAGATCACACAGCTGTTTGTGGTCACATGGCAACAACACGGGGGCCACAGACAGTGGGACTTTTTGCAGCACCACCCGAGTCAAAGCAACCTGGTGTAAAGAGCACACACAACCTGCCACTTCCAGGACTGCCTGAAAGAGTGTGGGTACCCAACCTTAGCTCATTCCCAGTTATGTGAATACAGAAGTATGTGCCCTTGGGTAAGAAACGTCTGGGAAGAAGTTTCTGGGATTACTCCAGGTCATGGCTACATTTGACTGTAAACTTCAGAGTACCAGTCACGAGTTTCTGCAGGCTTGCAACCAGAGGGGCTTTTTGAATTGCACTGTGTGCTGCTGGTTCCAGGGTACTCTGGAACTGCTCACACAAGTGTGGGGTGCCCTCTGCTGGCAGAGCTGAGCATGACTGCAGCCCTAGCCGGCAGGGCTTTTTCTGGACTCCTTCCTGCATCAGCAGGGCTGAGCTGGGCTAAGCAACGACTGAGGGTAGGCTGCTAAGCCTGTGAACTGTGGGCACCCTCTGTGACCTACTGAAGGGTCTGTCTTGGTCTAGTGATGCCATTTAGACCTTTCATCTCTAGCTACTGTTGTAGGTAGCTCTGCTCCCATCTGATGTCTCAGGGATACACTTTCTTTGGTCTCTTGTATTTAAAGGGGGGTTACCTGGAAGGGGCAGGCTTCTCGGGAGGCTCTTGGCCTTTCCCCTGAGAAGGATTTTGTCATCCATAGTGGGTCAACCATGTGATTCTGATTCCACCCCACGTATCATGAGCCTGTGCCCACATCGCATTGGCAACCAGACACACGGACCTAGCAGGAGCTACATTCCCCATTTACTCACCAGTAATGGCTCTCTCTGAGCTGGTAATCAGTGGGTCCTCTGGGCTAGCTAAGAAACAGACTGACCCATGCACTGGCTGTCATATGCTGGATGGATGCTCATGATGCTACACAGTGTCAAGGAGTCTTCACTTTCCTGGTGCTTTGCCTGGAAAAGTCCTCATGTGAGTTCTCATCATTCTCTGAAACTTCAGACTTTGTATTTGCAGCTAATACATGGTGTCTGTATAGCTCACCCTTGCAGACTTCTGTCACCCATGACAGGCCTCATTGGGCTCCTGGGTTTGGACGGTTCCCCAACCCCGGCAGGGGGAATGTGGCAGCATCTTCATCCAGTGTACATGCTCAGACCCTGTGACCAGCCAGCCATTCCTGGGGTTGTCCTCTGTAGAGGCCCAGAACAAGGGCTAGCAGCGCTAAAAGGCCATCACTGAGAAGCTTGTCTACAAGGACTGCAGACCCCTGGCTCCTCCCCATCCCTGTCAATCAGCAAGTGTTAGAGCTAGGCCATAGGCTGGAGGAAAGGCCAGAGCTTGGGGCCAGAGCTGGGGCCTACCAGGGGATGTGTGCAGGAAGAGCAGGATCACAGGTGAGGCCTTCAGTGCGAGGTGGGCAGCCTCTTGTCTGTCACCAGGTACCACAATGCAGCTTCCACTTGTGTGATGATTAGTGTCGATTGTCAACTTAGTATAATCGAGAATCAACAAGGAAGAGAGTCTCCATCAGGAATGGTCTAGATTAATTTGATCTGTGGGCATGCCTGTGAGGGATTTTTTTTTTAATTGGGTTAATTGAGGTGGGAAGACTGTGGTGGTTTGAAGGAAAATGCCCCCTCCCATAGGTCCATAGGGAGTGGTGCTCTTGGGAGGTGTGGCCTTGTTGGAGTAGGTGTGGCCTTGTTGGAGGAAGTGTGTCACTATGGGGGCGGGCTTAGAAGTCTGCTATGCTCAAGCTACGCCCAGTGTGGTACAGTCTCCTGCTGCTGCCTGTGGATCTAGATGTAGAACTCTCAACTGTTTTTCCAGCACCATGTCTGCCTGCACGCCACCATGGCCCACCATGATGATAATGGACTAAACCTCTGAACTGTAAGCCAGCCCCAATTAAATGTTTTCATTTATAAGAGTTGCCAGGCCGGATGGTGGTGGCGCACACCTTTAATCCCAGCACTCGGGAGGCAGAGCCAGGCAGATCTCTGCGTGTTTGAGGCCAGCCTGGTCTACAGAGCGAGATCCAGAACAGGCACCAAAATTACACAGAGAAACCCTGTCTCGAAAAACAAAAGCAAAAACAAGAGTTGTTGTGGTCATTGTGTCTCTTCACAGCAATAGAAACCCTAAGTAAGTATTGGGGACTATGGGGGTCCAGCCCCTCGATAGTCCCCTCCCAGGGTCCGGGAAGAATCTACAACCAGCTGATAATTAATCTTTGATGAAAAGAAATGAATCTATGTACATGAAATTCCTTAGTCCATATACTTTATTATTCTGTGTCAATTACAAGCTTATATTCTGCTCTCATATTTAGCTCCTTTCTTGCCCAACATCTCTTTACATTTATTTGTTGTCCCCTTGAGGTTCTATCTTAATTCCTACATCTAGTTTTATCCCTTCTAGGTTCTCATCCATCTAGTTCTTTCCCATATCAGCTCCTCTCCCATCTCCTTCTCTCTCATCTCCTTCTTCCTCATCTTGTTCTTCCCCATCTGGCTCTTCCTCATCTTCCATCTTGTTCCTCTAGTCCTCTCTTTTAGCCCTTCAATCTAGTTCTTCCCCATCTCAGTTTGTTCCTCTCAAGTTCTTACCCATCTAGTTCTTCCATTCTCTTTTCTCTTCTCCATCCCGTGCCCTGGAAGTCCTGGTATATATACACTTACAAAGAGTAATCCCTTGGCAGTGCAAAGCCAGGCTTCCAGGGTCAAACGGAGGGGTGATAAGAATCACATAGGGAGGCAATAACCATTAATTATCATTTATAACCCCAAAGGGAAGTGACCAATGGGGAAATGAATTAACTAAAGGCTAAATTCGGGTAATATCTAAGACGAGGGCTCTTATGTGCTCAACTATAGTCTTAAACATGATTAGTAGAAAATGTTAAGAATCTATAAGTTGCTAGGTCAATGGAAGAAAATAAAACTGTCTTCTTTTTTCCTGTGGCTTATACCTGTCCAAGCTACCTGCCATTTTTCTGCAGGGTGTGGAAAAGTGTGCTCAGTCGCTAGGCAACCTGTGTACAGCTAGATGCCTCTGGTGATAGTTAAAGGGAGATCTGGAACTAGAGGTAAGGTTTGGGAAAGGAGGAAGTAAAGCTTAATTGGCACATCCACCAGGCCTTCTCAAACAGGTAGTCTGGATGCTTAAGTCTGTTCTTAGAGGGTACAGAGGTATCTCTGATAAGGTACTTTCCTCCATTTGGGGATGGACCTGGCCGGATGCTGCTAATGATGATAATTACAAGGAGGCTTGAACTGGGTTTCTGGCTGAGCATAGCTGTCAGTGCAGAAGGTTATATAAATATTCCTAGAAGTGGTTAGGTAAGGAGTTAGAGGTCTATAAAGTTAGTAAGGCTGTAAGAAGGAAGGGTCTGAGCTAAATTGCATAAAGCTATTACTTAATGTCTACCTGACCTAGGCAGTGTCTCCTTGTGGAATTTATCTTAAATCAGGAGACTTGCATGTGGACTGTTGTTACTGCTAGTCCTTGAAAGTGGCCAAGGGAGATATCTGATTGCAGAGAAAGCCTTTCCTGAGGCTGTTCTCCAAATACCTGGAATGTGTATGTCCAGAGAGTGATCGGTCCACACTGTTAGCCCTTCTTAGGGAAAAATCAACTGGGAAAACTATGAAGGCACACATGATTTTCATAACAAAAGACAGCTGATATATAACAAGCCAAGTAACAACAAAAGCTCCTTGGAATTTGGCTTCCTCTGGAGGAAATCCTTGATACCTCCAGGTAGTGACTTTGCCATAACCAGCTGAATTCTTATGATATATTCCTGCGGCCCGCAGCAACTAAGACACAGACCTACCCCAAATACAGGCAGCACCATTTCGTGGGCTGGGTCCTGGAGGTGATAGGGAGCTGAGCACCAGCATGCATGCCCTAATTACCAGCTTCTGACTGCAGATGTAAAGCAACCAGCTCACTCAAGCGTCTGCTGCTGTGAATTCCCAGAAACGAGGGGCTGGAACCTAGAGCCAAATAAATCCTTTGCTCCCTTAAGTTGCTTTGATCGGGGAATTTTATATCACGACAGAATCAAAACTGATAGCCTCTCAGTGCAAAGGGCCCTCTCATGACCAGGTAGCATATCTGTAAGACCACCCCTCACCCTCCACTCCCTAGTGCAGGGCCACTGCCAGGCATACCCCCTACAGCCAGATAACAAGAGAACTTCATGGTTCATGGACAAGTTAACCTTAGTGGGCTCAAGTGTCTGGCAATGATAGGTGCCTCTTAGCCAAGGGGCTTCCACCTGCCCACCCCAGGCTGCTGTGTTTGATTGTTACAGTAGGTAGGACCACCATTAGAAGACAGCGTTGCTCAGCTCTCAGCAAGGAAGCATGGCCCAAAAGGAAAATTTGTGCTGAGTATGGTGATACATGCCTTTAGCCCCAGAACATGGGAAGCAGAGGCAGGTAGATCTCTGTGAATTCAAGGCTAGCCTGACCTACATAATGAGTTCCAGGACAACTAGGGCTACAAAGTGAGACCCTGTCTCAAAGAAAGGGGGGGGGTAGGGTGAGATTTTGTGGAGCTCACAATTTATCTTGGACAAGCTGTGTGTTTCAGTTTCCCTTCAGTACAGGGAGATTCCCCACCTTCCTACTATGGGTTACTATGCATTGGGTGCAGGCAGAGGGTCCAACCTACCGATTTGAGCTAAAAACAAAAGAGGCAAGGTAGGGAGATAAGCAGTCCCCACACATGCCTACAGATGTATCCCTTGAGGGCCAGAGTCCTGTGAAAGTACTGACCAGTCCACCTATGGGCAAGGGAAGCTGAGTAGTTCAGCAGGCCAGGCCCAGAGTGCTGGAATAGGGCTATGGACAGGCATGATAACAGTAGCCCTAGCTCTAGCATGGGCTCTCGGGGCCACAGCACCCTGGATCAAAGATCAGGAAGCACTTCGGAGCCATTTAGAGGTGGGCTGGAGGACCTGAGTCCTGGACAGCTTCCTTAGTGCAGGGCCATGGCCCAGAAAGCAGCCGCCGTGTCTTGTCTGAGCAGGCTGGGCTCTTCACATGGCTCAGCCATGTGCACCTGCCACCTCTTAGCCCTCTGTCATGCTGCCAAGCATCGCGGTTGCTATGGAAATGAAGATGTCACCTCGTTCCTCTCCCAGGACCTGCACAGCCTGTGCCAAGGACACAGTGTGAGCTTTGCTACGTCTCAGCTTCTTTGACACCGTCATTCCCCCAAGCTGACTGCACTGGCTCTGGACGCCCTGGCATCAGAGCCAAGCCCTGCAGCCTCAGAGAGAGCCCGTCTGCCCTGGCTCCCTGAAGTGTGCTCCCTCATGACTCTGCCCTTACGACTATGTCACTCTGGTTCCGTGTCCCGAAGGATGCCCCCAAAACTGTCCTCCAGGACTCTACTCCCTGGGGGTGGGGTTACCCCATAGGACTGTATGTTCCAGGGCTATGCCTTTCCTAGCAAGTCTGCACAGCTAAGGAGAGACATGGGGGCCTCAGCAGCCATGTCCCTACCACTCCCCAGCCTCTACCCTGCTGCACAATGGCATCTCTCTGCACTTTCCTGGTGCTCACCCTGAGAGCCAGGGCTAGAGAACTGACCCACCATCATCACCCAAGACCCAAGCATCTGACCTCTGGCATCATGTCTCTACCCCATGACCATACTCCTGTGACACCATGTCTTCTCTTAATCTTTAATGTTGACAGTCTCTGCTTTAGAAAGACTCCTGCTCAGCCCCCAAAGTCCCAAAATTTGTAAATTTATCATGAAAGCAAATTCACATGCACCTCCTAGACCTCCTTTGCTTGACTCTGGCCTCACAGCACTGGTCCCTCTGTTTGTCCAGGACTCCTCTACCTGGTGTCTCTCCAGCTTCACCCATGGCTGCCAGAACCTTACCTCCGGGGTTGTCCGGGACACCTTGCTCGTAGTCTTAACCAAGTAAGTATGTGTGCAGCCTTGCCAGTGTCCATTGAGAAGAAGCAATCATGTCCTTTCTCTGGGACCTGCCAGCCCTGGGCTTGGATTCCCCTCAGGATCTGTGCAATGCTGCAAAGTGTCGGCAGGTGGCATCACTGCACTGTCTGGGCCCTTCCTACTGGAGGCACAGGGTAGCACAGCCTCCCCACCACCCTGGGATAGAGATAGCGTTAATATGATCCTGGGGCACAGAAGGGAGAAAGGAGACTGAGCAAATTTGCTGTTGCCTACTCTTAAATCTCGTTTCTTAAAATGATCCAGCAGGACCCGAGAATCTAGCTTTCTCTATCCTCCCTGCCACACTCCAAACCTCAGACTCAGGTAGACTGGCACAGTCATAGTGTATGCATGGGACATCTTCCGTGGGGACTCTGACCTCAGTATCTATTGTTTCTGCTCAGCTGGGATTGGGGGAAATTCCTAGACAGAGGCTCCATCCCACCCTCAGACCAGAGGCACCAGCGAGGTCAAAACCAATGCCCGGGAGTGGGGATCAGCCTTGGACACGGGAGGCCAGGCCTGATGGGGGTCAGAGGACAAGTTAGATGCTACCACCAGTCTGGTCACTGGAACCATCAAACCTCCAGCCCACCCATCCTGCTCCATGGCTTCCCAGCCTAAGAAGCCAGGCTGTCCAGAGCTTCACGAAGGTCAGGACCAGGGAGTCTGCCTCCTGGGAATATGGAGGGGGTATGTGCCTGGCTACCACACGCAGCTGAGTATAGGGGGTGCTGACGGTTATAAGGGAGCCCAGGGCAGTGTGAACAAGAGGTGCATGGGGAGGCTTCTAGGAGTGTGGTAACTCGACCTTTCTGCAAGAAGCCAGCAGAGAGTGCCCACCCCCTCCCTCTGCTGACTACACAGACTACTGGGCACTGGGCAGCAGAGAATCCTGTGTTAGGCAAGCCAGCCTGTGTGCCTCTGGGGATTGGCCCTGTGGGCTCTCTGAACTGAGTCTTCCTCCCCAGCCCTAGGGTTCAGGCAGTTGTGGTAGCCACTGCCAGAGGGCCTGGGGAATCAGTGTTCTGCAGGCCTGTCCCCTTCCCTGTTGCCGCATGGGGCTCGTGGATTTCTGCCAAGTGCTGCAGCTCATTGTATTGCTGCCATGCTGTGACAGGCAGCATAATATGCAGGTTCCAGCACACTCCCGGGTGTCACCCGCCAGCAGCTGGGTACCCAGGTGAATGTGGGTCAGATTCTGTTAAGTGAACGTACTGTGCCTCTACTCTCTCGGGAGCTCCTCCTTGAGGGGCCCGGGTTCAAACTCTGGATGGGCCACACCTCCCTAGGGGTCTGCACCCAGGTTCCCTGAGCACACCTGCTACATCACTGCACCCTCCTATGAGCACTTTGGGCAGCCTGTCACCCACGGGTACTGACTGGAAGTCAAAGTCAGATGTGAATATTTCATGGGTGGCAATATAAATAATGCACTTAAGCAGAAAGACAATGTGAATATTTTATACATGGAAGTGCAGTTGAATTTTAAAATCAGTCCACGTTATAGGCACAGCCTGCAGGTCATATGGGAGGCGGTGGTGGCCCGGGGCAATTCTCAGGCACAGGTCTGTGCTGAGGGTGTCTATCTGCACTTACTGCTCTAAGTGCAGGGTTACAATTCGGTCCCTATCTGCTGCCCCTGCCTCTCACCCACCCTCTTGACTCCACTATCTTCTAAGGCCCACAGGACCTGCATTCTGGTGTCCCATGTATTTGGGGCCTCAGCAGCTGACCCTCTGAATTGAGATGGTTCCTCCCAGTCATTATAGGCAGGACCCAGAGAAGGCGATAGAACTCCCTACATCAACATTCTGGGGTCCCCTGCTCTAGGAGGAGCAAATAGAGGCTTGAGTCCCAGAAGACAAAGCAAATATTCCAAGGCCCCCAGCCCACTATCTCCTGGTTTCTGCTTCATTTTTTTTCTCCTAAATATATTATTTCTTTTTGTATTTTCAGATTTTTTAATAGTGTGCATTTTATCTTATTAATATCTATAATAAAACCCAAGACAAAACCCTAAATACCAGAAGAACTTGAGCAAGGCTTAGGGCAGGCAGCCCTTTCCAGTTGGAGTGGAGCCTGGAGGGAGATGTGGGGCCACATCTGGGAAGGGGCCTCATTCTGCTTCTCTCAGGAGATCCTTCTTTTGTTTAGAAACCCCACTTACTAATATAATCTTTAAATTAGAGCAGCTATGGCTTTCCTTGCAGTATTTGAGGGCTCTTTAGACTGGTGTCTGGGGACTGACTTCCCTAATCCCCGCCTCCCTCAACCACCACCACCCTGTCCCTTAGAGAGGGAGTCAATGTTGCTTATACTGTATTTTAATTAGGATTTTTGACAGGCAATTTGTTTCCTGCCTCTGCCTGAGCAGGCCCTTAGCCTTCTCAGGCTGCTCCTCCTCCATAATCTAAAGAGCCTTGGGAGCTCTTCCAAAACAATCTGGGGTCCTGGGGATGGGTGGAAGGGTGCCTGCCAGGTGGGCCTCCCCAACTTCCCCAGGTTGGGAAGCAAGAGTGGTCTTAGATACTGCAGCCTCCTCCTCAGGCTGCATTCCTGAAAGCCAGACTAAGGCCACCTGTTCACACAGGCCCAAACCGGCTTTTCCAGCTGCTTACTAGGCAGCCTCACCAGGTTCTGGCCTCTGGTGTGTGGGAGGCCCAGGAGACAGTTGCTGTGGGGCCTGGGGCTGGCCTTGGAGAGAGACTGGAAATAGGCTTCTTGTCTGAGGTTTGGGTAAGAACAGGAACCTCCAAACCCTCCAAGCCTGGGCCTTCCAGGGCCAGAGAGGGAAATGTTGATTCAGAAGGGAGGAGGGGAGAAGGGGTGGAGGAGGGCAGGGAGGGGATGGGAGGAGTGCAGGCCTGGCACTCGCCAAGGCTGCTGACACTAGCCTCTGCCTCTCCTATCTCCTGCCGGGAAAGCTGCCAGAGGGGTAGAACCCAGTGGCCCATGCTAATGCTACAGCCAGTCCCTGCCCCAGGCACCCAGAAGCTCAGGCCTAACCCTGTCTCTGCACGGTGACACACACGATGAAGTAGGGCACCTCTGTGCCCCGTGGTGGTCCCACTTGTTATCCCTGAGCCTTCAGGATCTGGGACACGTGTTGGACCACTCCGAGGGCCACTCTGGCCAGCACCACTCAGGATGGGGTAGGAGCTGGATTCCAGGCCTGGGAACAGCCCCATACCGCCAGGAGGGCCTCTGCAATTAGTTCCCGGGCCTGCCCGTCACTCTGGCAAAAAATGCTGGAGAAATACTAGAGTAGGTCTCACTGGCCCCTGGTTCCAAGCCCAGGTGGGTCTTTTAAGAGGTGTAGCCTGGGGGATTTCCACAGTGAGATCCCAAAGCCAGGCTGTGCTCCCGAGTGGCCGCTACTCAGGGCAGAGCTTCCCAGAGAGCCTGCTCATCTCTTGTCTATTTTCTACCCTAAATGCCCAGAATCCCTGGGGAACAACCTGGATGACCTTGCTCAGAAGGAGCAGTAGGGAACCCGGTCTCCCTTCCCCTCTCCTGCTGCCTGCTCCTTATCTTCCTCCTCTTCTTCCTCCTCCTTCTCTGCCAGCTCCTCCCCCTGCCCACACTTCCTCTGTCTCTCCCTAAGTGAGTCAGCAGGGAGCTCACAGCCCATTGCAATCCCTTAGTCTAGCTACCCTCATCTTCCAGATTGATCCATGCTTGAGGCCTCCTCTGCACTCAGTCAAACGTGGAGGTCCTGCCCACCTTTACCCTGACCCCGCTGTACCTACAGAGTCAGACCAAGTTCCTTCTCACCCTTGGCCTGCCTTCTGTTGCTGCTGGCTCCAGGGCTGATTGGGCCTCACCTAAAAGTACTTTTGAATGCCCCCCTTCCCATGGGCCTGTCATAGCAGGGGGCAGTGTTGGGAGGGGCTTGATGCTCATAGGCAGGATGGGGGTGAGGGACCCACTCTAGGCCCAGCCTTACCATGGACCATGGCAGCTCATCTGTTAGTGGCTTCCACCCTGGGCCCCTTCAGAGAAGCTGCTAGAACCTCTCTCATGCTCTTTTGCAGAGTTTGGGTGTCCAAGGCCCACAACTGAGGCTGCAGCCCCTCGCCCTAGGTCTGAGCCCCACCACACTGCCTTTGTACCCAAAGGTCCAGCCTTAGGGAGGCTCCACTCCATGCCTTAAAGTCAATTCCGGCTGTATGACCACTGTGACCAGCTTCTTCTCCTCAGCCTTTCATGAGGTCACCCAGGCTTCTGGGATATGGACAGAGCCTGGAGCGGCTGTGCCTAGCTAGAGCACTGTGTCCAGGAAGTACTGACAGGCAGTTGGGGAGGAACGTTTCAGGTCCCTTTGACCACTCCCTCTGTCCCCAAGTCTCAGCCTTTGGGTATTTGAGACAGAGAGGACATAGCAATGAGCTTCTTTGTGGTGGGCTCCTGCTGGGATGCAGACAATGGCTAGGGTGTAGAGCAAGTCTAGATGCAGCGATATGGCAGAGCACGGCTTAGAGGACAGACAAACCAGGAGAGGGACAGGAGTCGGAGTGAATGGGACATGAGGAGTAAGGGGAGCTTGGGAACTGGGGCCTGAGAGCCATAACAGGACCAGGCCCCTCCTGCCTCCCTCCCCCAGCTTCTGCAGGGATAACCGGGCCTAACCAACTCAGCTCAGGGACTTCCAGGCTCCAGGGCTCCACCACTGACTCAGCTTGGCTCCTAACAGCTCATAAATATTCATTTAAAAATTAAAGCTCCATTAAAGAGCTAACTGGTTGCTGATATTTGCAAATTATTTTTGTGCGAAAAAGATTTAGTGGTAGAGGATGAAGTCCAAGAAGCAGATCAAAGGCAGTGAAGAGAGAGGGGCCCCCTCACACGGTATCTGGGGCCAGAGCACAAAAGCAGGTCTTTGTGTTGCCACTCAGTTGGCCGGGGTCCTTTTCTTGTACCTGGAGGCAAATTGTGAGATGTTGAGGTGACACCTTCTGGTGTTGGCAACCCCAGGCCCTTGAGTGCCCAAGACTCACAGATAAGTCTAGCAGACCCAGAGGCATACAGATCAAACCCTAAGACCCGAGGCCCTCTTGCTCCAGGCTTTAGAAGCCAGAGCCTTATGGCTCTAGGTTCTCAAGCTAGAGGCTTATCACTCTGGGCATTAAGACCCAGCCACCCTGCGCTCAGCAGCTGTTGTCATGCCAGGCTTCCATAGCACCAGTAGGCAGCGTTAAGCCGCTCAGTTCTCACGATGACCTGGGGTATTTGGAGTCATGGCTTGACACTTGCAGGCACTGAGGCTGATCGTTTCTTGTCTTTTAACTGGCTGTCACCTTTGTCGTCTCTGCCACTTCTACTCTCCGCCCTGGGCCACTCTGTGGAACTCTTCAAGGCTCCCGGCCAGCTGCTGTGCAGCTGCCACCCTCACCAGCTGCCACCCTGGCCATCTCTTCTCTGTCACCCGCTCAGCCCATTCTGCTAATGACAATGACCAAAAAGCGGGCAAGGAAAATCCAGACACGTTTGAGAAACCTTTCAAGGGACCCAGTGTTGCGATACCGGGGGCAGCATAGGAGGATTCCTTCAGGCTGGATGGAGCCGTCAGCTGAGCCCCTTGCTTAGTCAGGGAGGGGTCCAGTGACCTTATGCAAATGAAGTAGTGTGTTTGCACCAGTTGCAGCCCACAACTGCTGGGCCACAAGGAAAATGGTTTCTAGAGTTCACTGAGACTGGTGATAAACACAAAGGTAGAGCAAGCCATTTGGAACGGTTTTGACTGGAATATTATTACCTTCTGGAACCGGTGAGGAGCTTGGGCACTAAGCAGCTGTGGTTGCAGTACAACTTCCTTGGGGATCTGTCTGTGAAGCGTTCAGAGCATCTAGGCACTCATGAGAACTGTCTCCCTGGCTTCTAGGGAGGGCCTGCTTGTCTGCTTGTTTTCGGTTCAAAGCAGCCAGGCCCCAGGGAGGAGTCTAACAGCTCTTGGTTATGGATTTAACAGCCCCTGGAGTCCCTATATTTTAGCTTTAAAGAAAAAATAAACATTAAAAGAGGTGCTTAAGAGCTAGGGCTGTAACTCAGTAAAGTGCTGACCTAACATGCATAAAGCCCTGGGTTTGGTCCCCAGTACTAAACAAAACTGGGTATGGTGGCTCATACATGTAAAACCAGGAACGAGAGATAAAGGTAGCTGTATTGAGAGTTCAAGACCAGCCTGGCGAGACTATTTCAAAAAACAAAAATGAATGGGTGTGTGCTTAGTGACCAGAGAGAGGCACTATTTGAGAAGGATTAGGAGGTGTAGCCTTATTGAAGTAGGTATGGCCTTGTTGGAGGAAGTATATCACTGGGGGGTGGGCTTTGAGGTTTCAAAAGCCCATGCCAGGCCCACTCTGCTCCCCCATCTCTGCTTGCAGATCAGGATGTAGCTCTCAGCTACTGTTCAGCACGAAGCTTGCCACCATGCTCTCTACCATGGTGATAATGAACCAACCCTCTGAAACTGTAAGCAAGCCCCCAATTAAATGTTTTCTTTTATAACAGTTGCCTTGGTCATGGTGTCTCTTCACAGCAATAGAATTGTGACTAAGACAATAAAGATCTGTCATTAATGTCAGCAATATTTTTATAGTATTTAACAGTGCTCTGCTCTTTGCTATAAACTCATTGGAAAAGTTGAGCCATTGTATCTGTCTCACTAGTATAAGATCCTCTCTCCTTGGTGGCTCCCCTTGGCTGCCCGCGTGAACTTGAGATCAGCTCTTGTGACTTCAAGGGAAAATGCCATGGAAACAAAGTAACCATGAAGACGTGGGTTGGAGGTGAACATCGCTGCCTTGGTAAATGAGCATCATGGCAGCAGCTGTGCAGCCTTGTACCATCCCCAAAATCTCTCCTGGGATTCCAGGCTAGTTCTGGTCCTTCCTTGTCTCCTTAAACATCTTATCTTACATCCAACCCCAGCCCCAAAAGAGACAAGGCCCTTCCTCTCCCAAGCTGCCCTATCCCAGCATACATTCCACCCCTTTTTGAAGGATCTCATGTTTCCTGCTCTCTACCTTCCCCCTGTTGCCTCCCCCAGCTCCACTGTCCTTGCCAACAGTAAAGGGCATGTCTGGAAAGAGACTCAGCATCTCACCTCGAGAGGCTGGTGAGACATTTGGTTATAACACAGTTCTGGGTTTGGTTATAACATAGTTCTGGGCTAAAATGTACCTGTGCAGTCAAGTGTGATAGTGCACGCCTTAAATCCCAGCACTAGGGAGGCAGAGGCAGGCGGATCTCTGTAGTTCGAGGCCAGCCTAGTCTACAAGCGAATTCCAGAACAGCCAGAGCTATAGAGAGAAACACTGTCTCAAAAAAAAAAAAAAAAAGTACATGCACGAGAGCACACATACACACACACACACACACACACACACACACACACACGCACGCACACACACACACACACACACACACACACACACACACACACACACACATTGTGCCCTCAAAGTTTCCTGAGACATTTTGACCAGGGTAAATGAGGATCGTTTCTGGGTACTCCAGGCATTGGTGGTGGCTCAGAACACAGTTTTTCACTGTCGGTACGTTGTGATTGCGTCATAAGGGACCTGAGTTACTTTTTAAATAAGAAAATAGATTTTATAAAGACGCCAGGAACAAGGAAGAGTGGGGTTTTGTTTCATTTTAAATTTACCTTCCACCCTTAAACCTTTGACAGCATTTGATGATCTTGTTTTGTTTTTATTTGTTTTTTGACATGCAGTCCAGGCTGGCCTCATATTCATGGTCCTCCTTCCTCAGCCTCATTAGGGCTGGGACTATAGACGTGTGCTGCTATGCTCAGCTTGATGGCCTTTCAAGTTATTCCAACGAATGTTTTCCATCTCCAGGTCACAGTTTCTAGAAGTCATCCTCTTGCACGTGCTATTTATGACCCCCTGAGGTTGACTGATCTTCTACTGCTTGACATTCCCCTGTCTCAGTTACTGGGACTACAGTAGTGAGCAGGAGTCACAGGGCCACAGAACATCTACCAAGGTGTGAATTGGAAGCAGGAATAGCATAATCCAGGGAGGGGAGAGAGACAGAAATGAATCTGGTCTCGATTAAAGTGGGGTGCCCACAAATAACCACAAGAGAACTGGGGTCACAGAGTGACTCAACCCTGCATGTTCCTCATCCTGGCTGCCAAGACTGGAGTCACAGACTGTGTGGCCTGTGGCCAGGCTCTGCAGCCCTGCAGCCGAACAGGCAGTGGGCAGAGGCAGAGGCTGCTGTGCTGAGGGCCAGGGAAACCTGGCAGTTCTCCCCCTAATGTTTTGTTCTATTTGAGTTCTCACACTACTGTAGTCTGAGCCTTGAACTGCCTCCTCAGTGACTGTGAGATGAAGGCTTGGTCCTCACCTTGGTGCTCTAGGAAGATACCAGAGTCTTTAGGAGAAGGGGCCTACTGGAAGTAGATCAGTGGGGTGTGCCTTTGGGGGTGCTATTAGGACCTTAGTCCCTTCCTCTCACTCTTGGCTTACGGTAACTAAATAGTAAGCATGTGTCTCTGCTATACACACCAGCCATGTCCTCAGTTGACACAGCCACAGAGCTAACCCACCATGGACTGATGCCTCTGAGACCAGTGAGCCAGAGCAGACTTTTCCTCGGCTCATTATCTCAGGTGTTTTTCACAGTGACCAAACACTAACTAGTGTGCTTTGTTTCACTTTTTTTTTTTTTTTTTTGAGAAAAGTTAATATTGGATCATAAAACCTCTCTTCCCTTCATCACTCACGCCACAGGCTGGCGGGACAACACTGGGGCCTTTCCTAAGGGCCTATGCTTGCTGCTTAACTGTCCCCTAGGACAGTGAACTATCTTCCAGGGATGGAATGTGTCTCCGGGGCTCACAACGGTGCCTGGTACAGATGCTCACTTGGAGATGTAGCTGGAATTGAGCATCTCTTGGCAGCCAATATGAGGAACATGCAGGGTAGAGATGGCCGAGGATGGAAAGGAGTCCAGAGGACAGGATCTACACCGTGGCAGGGTCCAAAGAACATGGAGTGGACAGTGTAGGAATGTTCCCAGAGAAAGCAGTGAACCTGGGTCCTAAGGAGGATCCTATGGTGAGCACAGCATTTGGACCTATATAAATTTGTCCTGTGTCACTGTGAACCAAAATATCTAAAGGAACAAGTTGCAGGAGGAAAGCCTTAATGGGACGTGGTTTCTCAGGGTTCAGTCCATGGTTACTTGGCCCTGTGTACTTGGACAAACCATTGTGATGGTGGGAGTGTGTGTACCGGAGTAGGTTGTTTGCCTCAAGACACACATGAAACGAAGAATGAGAAAGGAACGGATTTAATTTCAAAGGCACAGTCCCTAGTAACCTGTTTCTCCAACGAGGTCTACCTACTGAAGTTTGTAGACCCTCTCAAAATAGTGCCATCAACTGGGGACCAAGTGTTCCAAGAGTTCGGCACACGAGTTAGCGCTCTTCTGGATCCTCTCGAGTAGACTAAAGTGGAGATCAGGCAGAGCAAGCCCCCATTCCTGCTCCCACCTCCAAACCATCTGATGGGGTGCTGAGCAGTCAGAGACTATGGTGGGTGTTTGACTGTGTCACCTGTCAGGGAGAGCAGCATTGCTAGATTTAGCAGAGCCCTCCCTGGGTTGTGAGATGGCAGACTCACTCCATCAAGGTCACAGCAGCTGGACAGGCGTGGAGGAGCCTGCGTGGGAGGAGGCAGTCTTGCTGTAGTGCTGCTTTGCTGATCACAGCCTCTCAGGACAGTTGTGGGGGAAGAGCTTGCTCTGGACCTTGAGCTCACTCCTTTACCAACAGCTTGAGCAGCACAGACGTCTCTGCAGTTTACTCTGTACAGGAGGCGCTGAGAGAGGCAACCCTAAGTTTTCTCTGGATGAATCCCGTGTCTGCTCACTATGTGGTACCAGGGGTGATGTCTTAATCAGGATTTTCTTTAGAGGAACAGAACTTATAGGCTGTGGTCCAACAATGGCTGTCTACCAACAGAAGGTTCCAGGATCCAGTCCATGGGGTTAGATGTCTCAGCTGGTCTTCAGTATACTCCAGAATCCTGAAGAAGTAAGCTCTAATGCCAGTAGAGGAATGGGTATGCTATGGAGAGCAAGCTGGCAAAGAGGGAGCAGGTTTCCTTCTTCCATGAATATAGGCTGCCAGTAGAAGGTGTGGTCCAGATTAAAGGTGGATCTTCCCACCTCAAAGATCCAAATTAAAAGAGGATCTCCCCATTTCAAATGACTTAATTAAGAAAAAAATCCCTTATAGGTATGCCTGGCCATTTGGGTTTTAGTTAATTCCTGATTGAGTCAAGCTGACACCAAAGAATAGCCACCACAGGTGGAAAGTTATGGACATTCAGGGTGGGTGGCAGAGGGGGCCATTTCTCCAAGCGCATGCTGCACCCATGGGCAGTTGTAGAGCCAGCCAGCCCAGCTTCCAGTCTCAGTCCCCAGGCCCTCCCCAACAGAGACTCAAATGGACAAAGCCCAGCCCTTCTTAGGACAGGAAGCAGGGCTCTTGGAGACAGCCTGTGGCCTGGCACGTGATAGGCGAAGAAGGACCAGGTGACTGCTAATTCCGTGGGGTCAGCATATCCAAGATATCCAGAACTCTGTCCCTTGCTGCCTCTGAGTCCTTTCCTTACAGACCACCAAAGCCCCGCCCTCTATCATGCCCCGCCCCCAGCTCTCCTCTTATCAGCTCCCTGCATCTCTCTCTCTCTTTCTCTGACAAGATCTCTGTTCCACCTTGCTTTGCATCTAGCCTCTGCAGGATGAGTGGGTCTTCAAGGGGAGAGACAGAGCTATGTAGGAAGCCACCAGTTCAATAACTGACACATCCAGTGTCATCTACAGCCTGGAACATGTGTTGGGCTGATGAAAGAACACAGTGCTCAGGGCAGATGAGTGTGCATCTCATCCTGCCACAAGCCTCCTTGCCCCTCCTTGCTATTATTGACCCCCCACCCCATGGGGGAAAGCAAGAGTGTGCACTTCCCAATGCACTGCCCCTACGTGTGCCCTTCCTGTTACCACCACAGGATGGGAATGAATGAATGAAGCTTGAAAGAGCTCCTAACAGATCCCTCAACACAATCCTGGCAGAAAGAGTTTCGTCTCAGGACCAGTACAGAACAAGGAGGCCATGGAAGAGTGCTCTGACCTCACCCAACTGCCCAAGCCAGGTGACACATATTCCTGCTTGATCTTTCCAATCTCCTGGACTCCAAAGTGTTCTGGGGACCACTAGGAGGCTGCGGTGGATGGAGCACCCTCCCATGACATGAAGGTCTACTCAAGTCCTTTGCCCATTTTTGCGACATCATTGCATCATTGAATTTCAGGAGTTCCCGTGTCACCTGAGTTGTTTGAAATTCTAAGATGCATACGAAACAACAAAGAGGCTGCTCACAGCTGGCCTCTGTAGACTACGCCTGTAGACCTCACTCTTACCTACAGTCTGAGGATATCAGCTCCCTTCTTAGCTCACAGCTGGCCTCTGTAGACTATGCCTGTAGACCTCACTCTTACCTACAGTCTGAGGATATCAGCTCCCTTCTTAGCTCACAGCTGGCCTCTGTAGACTATGCCTGTAGACCTCACTCTTACCTACAGTCTGAGGATACCAGCTCCCTTCTTGGCTCTGGATACCTGGTCCTGCTAGCACCCAAATAGGCAATGAAGAAATCTGAGGCTCCAGGGGTGAAGATGGCTGAAAAGTTACTAAATTGTTCAAACAGCTGAGCCCAAGGCCTGAGTTAATCTAACCACCACATACATGCCGCCTCAACTTCTAAGCTTCCTAAAATAAATAGTTTTGTCCCAAAGTAGAAGAAATATACAAAGGCATCCTATAAATAAATAAGAAAATATAAGCATCAGGGATTTTTTTTTTTTTTTGGATGGTCTTTCAGGAGGAAGTCAAATGGCTCAGTAAACAGCATCGATTATCTCATGAGTAGCCACAGACTTGCACACTAAAGGTACTGGACTAACCAAGTGTTGTGTAGATGTACAGCTTCCCTTCAAACAGAACTTGTCTGCCAGCTGCCACTATACTACCAGCTACCAGCCTGCAAAGCATAAGAATCCAGTGCCATCGTACTGAGGCCACACTCTTCCCAGCAGGCCCTGGCCTGGACTGAATACCACACCGGGCATGCCCCGACTTGATCACTCAGTTGTACAGGTGCTCCTCCCCCGACCCCTCCTCATGTTGGCTGCCCCGCTGTCAGACCCTCATGGGGGTCTGAGTCTCCCCCCCACCCAGTCCTGCTCCCCGCTTTACCTTTCGTTAGTGCCTCTCCCAACTGTTTCTCAGGGCTGACGTCCTGTAAAAGTCAATATGGCACACATACATGGTCCACAGCACATATACATGAACGTTTGTGGTGCACATACACACTTACACACATCCTGCCCGAGACAGAAGCAGGACTGGTAGAGGCAATATGCTCTAAGTGGTGTGCATAGAAAGCACAGGCAAACTGTTTCCAAGCCTGGTCCCTGCATCCCTGTAACCTGCAACTCCCCAGATGGGAGGTTGTCCCCAGAAAGAGCCACAGACTAGTATAAACAGCTCACCAGGAGACCACTTATCACAGGATTGCTTATAATAGTCAAATCTAAAAGCCATCTAAGTTTCCAGCCATGGAAGTCAGGTTATGTAACTCTCTGCACCCACGCAGTGGAATGCCAGGGGGTCACTCAAAAAGGCCCAGGGTGTGCATCAGCTTCTGTGGGAAGATGCCTCCTGTGTGGCATTTGGAGACAGCACGGGTTGAGCGGTGGAGACCAACGCACTGCAGTTGGCTCCTTAAACCTCTTCACACCTCTTCTGCAATGGGCCAAGGCTCAGGGAGCGCAAGTCACGTGCTAAGACCTGGTGGCCACTAAGTAAGGAAGCTTGAGGCCTCCACACTCCTCCCCCGCTCCTGCAAGAGGGAGAAGGAGGGGAGTGACAGGGCTTAAAAGGACAGCCACTCTCGGCGTAGGAGGATCAGGGAAATAGTTTCTACTTAACTGACATTTTCCTGTGATTTTTCCACTGAGCGTATGTCACTCTTAATGTTCCAGGAGAGAAAGGGAAATGTCATGGTTCTCATTTCAATGCTGTGTCTGCCATTTCTTTTGCATTTGGGATAAAACATTCCCAGCAAGCATATCTTTCCGGAGCATCTATGTTTCCTAGCAGTCCGTCTGGTCCTTTAGACCAGAGCCTTAGACATGACTTCACCTGGAGCCAGGAAGTACAGGACACCCTCCCTGGGGGCCACACTCCAGCAGGATGTGCCATCAGTGGGTGACTCAGTACAAAATAACCAAATGGCCAGCGAGGACCAACTCAGGGACTACTGAGTTAAAATTTGCCCTAAACAGCCCTGTTTGTGTAAACAAACCTCAGTGCTTGAAGTAAAATGATGTTATGCTCAGATTTGTTTCAACTGCCTTCACACACACACACACACACACACACACACACTCACAGGTGTCCCCTAAAGAAATACATCAAAGTGGTTAACTGATTTCATCTCTAGTGAATTGAATGTGGGTAATTTTAATTTTCTTTTAAGAATGTTTCCTTATGTTTTCTCTTTTTTTAAGGATTTATTTTTATTTACAGTAAGAATATGTTCTCGGTGTGTGCAGGTGCCAAGGAGTCCAGAAGTTGGCATTAAATTGCTGGAGCTTGAGTTACAGGCGGTTGTTAGCACCTCGACACGGGGCCTGGGAGCTGAGCCTACGTCTTCTGGAAGAGCAGGAAGTACTGTTAAGTACTGAACCATCTCTTCAGCTCTATCCTTATGCTTCTTCATAGCTTATAAAGAACAGCTACAAGTTTTAAGTGAGAACAGAGCAACACCAGGAGCATTCAGGAAGGGCTGGGCACTGCTGAGGACCAGCTTGGGCCTGCGCTTTGGAGAACAGGGTGCTTCATGGCTGCAATCACTGCTGGTGACCGTTCATGTCGTCAACTTGACAGGATCCAGACTCATATAGGAGACAGTCCTCTAGGAACACCCGTGAGAGATTATGTAGGTTAGGTTAGCCTCTGGGCATGACTGTAAGGGATTATGTAGGTTATGTCGACTGAGATACAAAGACCCACCTTACTTACTTACTTACTGCAGGCAACACATTCCATGGGCTTGGGGTCCTAGACTTCATACAAAGAGAAAGTGAGCTGAGCACTAGCATGCCCAACTCTGCTTCTCAGAGGTGGGTGCAATGTGACCAGCGGCCTCAAGCTCGTGCTGCCACTACATCCATGCCATGGTGGGCTGTGTCCCTCTAACTGAAATGAACCCTTCCTCCCTCAAGTGCTGGAGGAACTTAAGACAGGAGTTTCGTCAAGGCAATGAGTAAACTGATACATTGAAAGATGCCGCCAGGCTCCAGGAAGAGGCCTGGCATTTCCTAAGTAGCCTCACAGCGTGGCTCCAGGAAGGATAGTGAAATGAGCAAGCTGGCTGCACACACGGAGAGCTCCAGCCCTGTGCACAGAGGCCATCACCCATTTAGGGTGTGATGTCTCCCAACAGGAATCTGGTGTGTGGCTGGGGTGAGTTGAGGTCATGGGTATATTCAGAACTTCTCTGCCCTGCCCTGTTGGCAGGTACACTGGAATACCCCATGGGGCTCTGAGAAGAGAAGCTTGCTTGGTGACTGTCCCTATACTTGGGACTGTCTGGATACCGCTCACCTGTTCTGTCCCCAGGCTATGGCTGAGATATGGCACACTCTGGGCTGTAGAGCAAGCGGTTGTCTCAGGCACAAGCAAGGTGTCTGTTGGATTTGGTCCCCCCTCAAAAAGCTTCCCTGACCCTGTCTGCTCCCTTGGGGTTGAATTGGAGTAACATTCGTGCCATCTTCTCTGTTCTTAGAGGCCCTGGACACATGGCCTGTACTTTGAAGCGAGTGGTGAGTAGAGGAACATTTAAAAGGTTATGACAGACTCTGTACTCATGTGGGGTGTTCCCTGGGATCCGAATCCCTGAGGGCCCTTGCTGTCTGTCATAATCCACACTAAATGAGAGGCTTCCTGGATCCTTGCTTTTGAGTGCCATGGAGTCTCCTGCCCAGGCCGTGTTCAGCAACCGCAGGATGTCAGCTGGTTGAGTAGATGTTCCAGTGCCTGGGAGCCCTGATAGGGAAAAGCTTGTATCGTGGGAGCAGCCTTCTAAGAGGCTCTCTCAGTGAATCCCTGAGGTCTGTCTGGCTCTGCTGTTGGGTCCTACTGCATCTTCCCTCTTAAAGGGCCTCCACAGTGCCCTCTAGACTAGTGTTTGGCTAAACACTGAGCATGGAGGACTCGGGAAACCAACCCTCCTGGCTTCTGCTGCTGACTGATTACTGGTGCACTCTGAATTCATGTTAGAACCTAACCCCCAAGAGGACTGCGTTGGGAGGTTTACTTTAGAAGTAATCAGGTCTCCAGGTTCTGTCCCTATAGACGGCCTGGAGGGATGCAGACCACCTTCCTGACTGTTCTCTTGTATGAGGACCCAGTGAGATAATGCCCTCTGGAAGCAACAGCAGCCTTACCAGACAATATGTCAGCTGAGGCTCAATCATGAACTTCCCAGGCTAGAGTTAAAAAAATAAATAAATAAAATTAGGGGCTGGAGAGATGGTCCAGTAGTTAAGAGCACATACTGCTCTACCTGAGGACCTGAGTTCAATTCCCAGCACCCACATCAGGCTGCCTATAACCTCAGCTCTAGGGAGATCTGACACCTCTGTCTGACCTCTGTGGGCATGTGCATTCATGTGCATAATACCACGTATAGACACACATGCACATAACTAAAATAAGAAAAAAAACCTAAAAAATTCTATTGTTTATCATCTTTCAGGTCTAATATTTATTGTATCACAAAATAGTGAGGACAATTACAAAGGCCTGCTCAGACTATAACAGGTCCTGGGAATGGTGGCTGGCAGCCATTGTACCCTCCGCTGGCTGCACATGATCAGGCCTGCCTGCTGCTTGCTCAAGGTGCCCACACTAAGATATATGTATATATATATTCCAGACACTGTTAGAGTCCCCCACCCCACAGGGCACCATCAGGCATCCACCTCAGGAGAAGAATCTCCTCTTCCCACCAGACACAACTTTATTTAGCATATCCTGTGTCAATCAGGTATCCAGGATGCCCAGACACAATGCACAAAGATCAGGCTTTGGAACATACAGGAGCACTCTAGAGCTGATGGTGGTCCTGTTCAGTAAGTCCACAGGGAAATATTCCCTGAGGCAGAGCTCTCTGGGGGAAGTTAGAAGCTGCAGGGTCCTGGCTGAGGTCAGCAGGAAGATGTTCCCTGGCCCTATCCTTTAAGTTCTGCCTGGAGCAAGTAAGGGCAGCAGACAGGTGCAGGGTTGATGGAGAGCACCACACACCCACATGGACAGCACAGGCCCCTAACCCTAGCCAGAGTGGAGCACACAATAATAAGAGGAGTTTATACCTGTCAGCATCGACTTGACTTCCGTCTTGTCTCTAGTCCAATATTCACTTAAGGGGGGAAATAGTTGTTTATTTTAATGTTAAGTATGTAAGTTCCTTCTCTCTCTCTCTCTCTCTCTCTCTCTCTCTCTCTCTCTCTCTCTCTCTCTCTCTCTCCTTGAGACAGGTTCTCCATTTGGAACCTGGGCTCTGTGGAACTCACTACATAGCCCAGGCTGGCCTCATATCTGCTCTGCCTTTCAACTGCTGGGGTTACTGGTGTGTGCCACCACACCCAGCTTAACTATGCAAATTCTGCATGCTTTAATTCTTCCATTTGCTCCTACAGCAGACATATTCCAATCAGCAAAGAGGAAGCACCATATACTGAATCAAACATTCAGATTTGCCTCTCTTAGGATGATGCAGAAACAGGATGGTGGGAGAGGGGACGATGGGGTGGCAGTGGGTGGAATGAGGGTCTGATTGATCCTGTCCATCCTGTCCCTGACTGCTGTCCTCCCTGCTTGTCACTCCTTCTGGCTAGGGCCCAGCTCTTCACTGGCTGGGGGGTGGGGAAGGCATTTCCTTCTCTACTGGGCCCACATCTGCTGACTGGACAAGGGCCTGCATGTGATCCTTCCTGTCTATGGAGGTACCCCAAACCCCTCACAGCAGCCCCAGCTCAGGCCTGAGTGTGCTCTGTGGAAGAAGACCATTGGCAGCTCTGAACACTGGGGTCCCTGAGCCCTTCCTATCCATCCCTTTCTTTGTGCCTGATGTGCCCGGTGCTTTCTCAGCTTTTTCCTCAGCTTTTTCCGCTGGGGTCCGGGCTGCAGAGGAGGAGTCGAGGCCCTGGCGCTGCTGGCTTCTCTAGGTGAGCCTGGGACAGAGGTGTTTATCACGGCTCTGCTCAGGTCAGCCTTTGCCCTTCTACAACCAGCTGCAGCGCCTCTCCCGGAGAACCTCTTGGTGGCTCTGTCATTGTCTGTCCCATAGCTCCCGCTTGTGATGCCTGCTCCCATTCTGCATCTCTGGTCTTCTCTCCCCCCCCACCCCCATTCCTCAGGGATGGCTGCAGACTGGCTCACCTGCTCTGTCCCTGCTTCCCATGGCATTTCTAATGTGGAGGCCGTGGCTGGGGAGGTGATGGAGGAGACCTGTCTCCCTGAGGCCTGTGTCAACTGCAACCCTAGCCCTGGAAGCCCCTCTCTCCCTCCTGTCCTCCTTCCCTACTCCCTAGGCCCCACCCTGATTCCTGCTCAGGTACCCTGGGAGAGGCCTCCCCCCAACCCCAAGTCCTCCTTAACAGTGGCTCCTCCTTCATACTTACACTGCTCTGACATCCTGTCTTCCCTGAGGCAGGTGGAACTCAGGGAAGGGGGTTGATCTGAAGACAGTATTGCTTCTTGCTGCTAGCTAGTCAGCTTGGGAGAGTGGTACCACCTTCAAGGCTCTCATCCAGATCTGTGCTTGCCTTGGTGACCCTGTTGCCGCCCACCCCACCCGCCTTGTTTACTAAAGGCAGTTAGTTTACCTGAAGGCTCCAGGGCAGGAGTGGTGCATTACTGGCTGGTAGCAAGCTTGGCTCTGGGCCCATGAGGCTGCAGCCAGGAAGTCTCAGATCTGTGGAGAGAGAACACAAGAGTATTCCAGAAACCCAATACACTGCCCACACCCGCACAGCTCCTCAAATATATCTGTGTACACACAGACGTACAAACAGACACAGAAAGATACATACACCCACATGGATTTAGAGGCACACCAAAGCCCAGTGCACACAAGCTCACACATCCGTACGGAGGCTTGGAGAACACAGACCCAAGTCACTCAGAAATGCACTCCATGAAGATCCCAAATACAGAACTCACATGAGAATGCTTCACACACAGTACCACATAATCACATGAGTATTCTTGTGGACACACGTACACATGTGCCTCCTCATCCCCCTCACTCCCCATCTCACTACACACAGACACACATCTTCCCTCTGGAGCATCCCAGCCTACACCCACTGAAGCCCCAAGGGGCACAGGCATGTTGGTCTGGCAGCTAGCTGCAGTTTCCTAGGAAACGCTGTCACCACCATGTCTTGCAGAGCCTGGGGAGGCCTGGGGCATATGCTGGATGAGCTCAGAGACTATCTGGAGCTCAAACTACCAGGGATGTGCCAGATGAAGAGGAGATGCTCCCTCAAGGACCCAAGTAGACAAGTATCACTCCTTTAAGCCCAAAGTTTTGCTACCCTTGGTACCTTATGCTAGAACCTGAAGAAGAAAGCTGGTATGGGTACTCTCTTCCCACCTATCTGTCTCCACTCTGGTCTGCAGTGTCCACAGAGTGCTTTTGTGCATGAAACACCTGTTTTACTAGAGATTAAAAAAAGAAGAAGAAAAGCCATGGAAAGGAGGATCTGAAGAAAGAGACCTATGGTCCAGCTTGCCCAGAAGGAGCAGGATGAAGGTAGAGAGCTACGAGGCCCAGTACATGTAGAAAGGAACAACAGCCTTGGGGAGGGTCCTGACGGGAGCCTCATTCCCAGTTTTGCCCCAGAGTAACCTTAAGTGTGAGTTCACATGCTGATGGAGACCAGGCAGGGCTAGGAGGATGAGAGAGAGTCCTAGGAATGTTGACAGGATGCCCACTCTATCCCATGGTTGCCAAGCTACAGGGTACAAAACATGTCAGGACCTGCCATCGGGGCTTTCTGTGGGGGCATAGGGGTAGCTTCCAGGAGGCCTGGATGCCGGCAAGCAGTGGATGGCTCAGAATGATAATCATGGAAGGCTGGAATGAGCGTGCAGTAGACCCCACCCTTCTTACTAGAAGGGTCTTTGGCATATCTGACCCCCAGAGCATCCCCAAGCCGAGAGCTGTGTGTGGATGGAGTATCAGTCACCAGAAAAGGGATGGGGACATTTATAGGCAGAATTCCAACTCTATTTTCTTCCTACACTAGATGCCAACCCCTGGCTCTGGCTGGCCCTGAGTTCTAAGACCTGCAGGGGGCAGGGAGTGTATGTGCTTCCTGAAGGTAGGAAGTTAAAAAAACAAGGGTAGAAAATGCAGAATGAATAGACAGGATAGGAGAGAGCAGAAGAGGACCTGGGAGAGCAGAACGTGGAGGCCCTGGGCAACTGCACAGTCTGAAACACCACCAAGAACAAGGATGCCTAGTGCTGGCAGGACTCTCAGGGCCACCCTGTCACTTCCTTTCTACATCAGTATTCTCCCTTCTCTGGGGCTGTATGTCCGTTCACACGGTACACACTTCTCTACGTGGGGTCTTGATCAATAGGATTCGGGCCCAGCCTCCACCCACCTCATCTACCTGGCTTGCCGGCAGTAATGACAGTGACTACGACCATGATAAGGTCACATAAAGGTCACGGTCATGATGGTGGTGATGATGAAGACATGAAGATGGTTGTGATAGTGCTTAGGTTGAAGATGATGGTGGCAAAGATGATGGTTATGATGACGGTGATGGAGTTCAAAGTGCTAATGAAGATGATGTTAGAGGTGATTGTGATATGATGGTGTTAGTGAAGATGATGGAGGTGTTGATGGTGATAATGGTGATAAGACCATGGTTCTGGTGATAGTGGTGAAGATGAAGATGATGATGATGATGATGATGGTGGAGCGCCTGCAACCAGCTTCTTAGGCCTCCAGCATGCGGCGACCAGTGACCCTTGATGCTTGTTAGATGCCTGGGGTCCCTGGAATGGATTTCTCCCTTTCCCTCTTGGGGCTCTCAGCCACTGACTTTGAGTCACGGGAAGACAGTGAAATGTAACTATCCTGTTTGCTGTGTGAGTAGGCATTAATCACACCTCCTTCCGCAGAGCTTAATCAGCTTCTCCTAATCAATCTGCTTTTTCTCAGGGCAGATCAGTGAATTCACTGAGCCATTGTGCAGACAGCAGCCAAAGCCCACCTGGTGCTAATGAAGGTGGAGTTTCAAAACCAGCATGTTTGATTTTGAAAACACATTTTTAAAATCCCTGTTAGCATTTTATTTCTTCTGATTCACAATATTTCCATATGTCTATAGAGTAGAGACTTAATCCATGGGGACTAGGAACTTGGACAAGGAAAATTAACACTTCATGTTCACTGATTTCTGACTCAAATAGTCATTTCCTTCTCTTGAGAATATTAGCAGCTTTGGAACTTCATTTCCAGTAGATAACGTGCGGTCACCTCACTTTATCATTGTCTTGAGTATTTCAAGCGCTGCCCACTCTCACTCCAGGCTCAAAGCCGCGGGGATGGTCTGAGGAATATGGGTCTTTGATACCCAGTGCGCCTTGGAGTAAACACATCACTATTCCCCACGCCTGTGCTGTTGATGTTTTAGCAAATGTGCCACTGGAACTGGAGCTCTTTGTGGTCTTGTGTGTTTGTTCACTTGAAACAGTGGGTTGCAGAATTTGTGGACAGAGGCTTGTGTATGATGCTGCAGTGGAAGATGTGACAGTGTGACTATGCCCAAACCCATAGAATGTGCAGCTCCGAGAGAGAGTCCACTCTCATGTGGTGAGCAGATGGCTGTCGGTAACAGTGTCAATACCAGCTCTGCCAGACAAGTCACCCCACTGCCAGAAGTGAAGGACAGGGGACAGGGGAACCACAAAAAGTACGCGGGACTCCCCAACTATTAGTTAACTTTGTATAAATCAAAGACAACTCTAAAATATTAAGTCTATTACCATGTTTGCATCTATTAATTGTGAAATAAAAAAGATCCCTTGGCTGCCAAAGCAGCCCCCCACCCACCCACCCACACATACCACCTTGGAGCAATGCAGGGGTCTGGGAAAGAGGCCCTGGGCCAGGCCAGCAAGTCCACCACCAACTGACCTGCAGCCTGTGTCTGCCGGAACAGACTGCTGTTTGCTTCTGCATTTAAGGAACAGGGCTGGGAATCATGGAGTCACTGCAGATGGGAAATCATCGCCAGCTATAAACACAGCATAGCGAACGCCCGTGGGCATGCATGGAAGGCACCGTCACACTACCCCCTCCTCCCACACGCGTGCCAGAATCAGCCAGCAGCCCTGCTCTTTGACACACCTGCTGTCTCCATCCCCAGCTATGCAGATCTGAAATTACTTTCTAACATCAGTGTTTCCCGTTCCGAATGCACACGCGCTTCGGTTTCAGCCATCACAGTTACAGTAATTAAACCAAAAAGCTCAACTCTGGGAAGGGGCAAGGTGTTTCCAGTTTTGGCATCGATAACACAATTAACATCTGTCCAACATTCTAGGCACTGTGCTGGTGGTTAAAACAATTTTCATTCCCAGTAAACACTAACCCAACCACAAAGCCCCAGAGAGGGCAATACATTTTCCTGTGAAGGATCAGCTGCACAGCCGGCTGTGGGTATGTAGCTTGGTAGGGTTGTTTTCTTCCATGTTTTAAAATCCCAGAACCACATGCAGCTCAACAATCAGGCTAAGTGATTAGTCTGCTCTAGAGCTGATGTGATTGAAGCTAGACTTTAGCACGTTAAACATTTCAGAGGAAAACGTACAATATGCGAGGAGGATGCTGCCAAGCAAGAAGAGGCCTGTTGTTTGTAGGAATGCTGCCAGTTAGCAGGAGCTCTAGGGAACAACGTGTAAGACGGAATACTTACAACCAGTCCGTCTCCAGGCTGAGAGCAGCACCGTGCCGCACCTTCTGCAGACCCTAAACCATGTGTGATAAAATTACAGGCAGGAGAAGACACATCAGGGCCAGTGTGGACTGCGCTTAATGCAGCAGGTACCGTGTGCTCAGACTCTGCCTGCTCCGTGTTCACCGCGGAGGCTGGGAGTGTGTGCCCTGGCCCCAAACTGCCAGCACAGGAGGAAGCTCAGCGCAAGGAAGGGGATGACTCTGAATCTAGTGCCGTCCTGGGTGCCACCCCGAAAGCATGCTACCATGAACCCAGGACACCATGCAAGACTGTGCCTCCTGCCTCAGCACTTGGCCTAAGGCACTCTGAACAGTCTGTCTACAGCAGGACTATCTAGAGTGTCTGGCTGGGCCTCCTGCTAGGGTTACCATCCCTAGCGACCACCCTTAGCAGCTAATCTGGTGGTGTGGGCTGGATGCCTCCAAGTCTGAGACCTGGGAGCCAAGGTACAGCTCAGTTCTGCCCTTGTCTTAATAGAGCTGGTAGCTGGCCACAGTGGCTCCCCTGTCACTGTAAGTCACCACCATGGCTGCTGTCTGAAAATGACCCGTAGCTGTGACCCACAGGACCCAGTGACCATATATAAACCTCTGTCCACACAGAAACTCATGCACCAGCGTTCCTGGCGCTGTATTCACAATGGTGCAAGGTCTATCAACAGATGGGCTGTCGGGTCAGCAGAATGGGGTGTTGTAGGGGCACGTTAGAGATAAAGGACGTTCCCAGCCTGTGCATGACCCTGGGTTCAATTTCTACCACTTCAGAAAAACACCGACCCAAACAACAAAAATCTTATTGTGAAATGTGGCACGCCCACATGACAGAGCATTCTTCAGCCTTAGAAAGGCTGGAGCGTGGAAATATACAGCTAACGTGGATGAACCTTGGTAACACACTCAGGGGATGAAGACCCAAACCATGTGCAGTGTGACTCCATGGGCACAGGACCTGAACGTCTAGGATAGAATGACTCTTGTGACAGAAGTCAGAGAAGTGGTCGTTAGGGTCTGGGGGTAACACAGTTAAAAAGTACGGATTTTCCTTCAGGGGACATGGTGATGTCATCAAATAGACTATAGTGTTGTGTGTGTCTGTCTGTGGACACACTAAGTCAAACCTACTCATTGTACCAACCACTCAGCAAGCCCCTCAAACGGTCAGGATGGACCTCTGCGGTGAGTGGCTACCGGGAAAGAGTCATACTTGACAAGATCCATCCAGGGCCCCCATGGGCTGGTGTCTTCACTGCTGATGCCACCTGCTGGGTTCCGGCCTTCCCGTTCCATGCAGGACTGAAGAAGGTGGACATGCTTTGTGTGGCTTCCGGCTGATCTTCCAGGGACCTTCTTGATGAGCTGTATGACTTGCATAGATCTGTCCCAGAGTAAGTGTTGCTGCGTGTGCATCCTGCCGTGTGTGCATTCTGCTATGTGTGCACTCATCTCTCAGACCCTCTCCTGTGCAAGGACGTAACCCTTCTGCAAGGTTGGGGGCATGAGGACCCAGTCCTGTGCTCCAGAAACCCTGGACATCTCAGGCCCGTCTGCCCCAACCCCTCTTCCTCCCTCCTACCTGGGACTATCCCGTCACTCCCACCACATGGGCCTTGCTGTCATGTCTCCTGTAGAGTCCAATCATCACATGCCCCTTGTTCTATGAGCAGCTACCTCTCTGTCCTAACGTCCACCCTCAGACTGCTATGGTCCCAACTTGTGACTCCCACCTATGCCCTACAGACTAGGCCTCATGCTGTGACTGCAACTGCTCTCCCCTGCTCTCTTCAGACTGACATTCCAGCTCCTCAGCCTCCACTGTCCCCTCTAGCTGTGGACACTGAATCTGTTCTGCTGTGGGCTTCATTGGGCCCCACTCCCAGGCTCCACCTCTCAGTTGGTCAGGAAGGTCAGGGATACCACTCTCCCTGCCACTTCCTAGAATCACAAGGAAGGAAGCCCTCCCTGTGCCCTCCGGTGGTCAGAGCCTGCCTGCCCTAGGAAGGGCTTCGGGTAGATCCCAGTGCAAAATCCAAGGCAGTGTCAGGCAGGGCAGGAGCTAAAAATAAACCAGCTGGGGCAGAGGCTGGTTGGCGCCTCCGGAGGGGGGCGGGCAGGAAGGGAGTCTGGGCTGGTGACAGCAGTAGCCATAGTCCTAGGAAGAGCAGGAGGGGCCGCTGAATCTTCCTTGAATCCACAGAGGCTGTGGGAGGAGGAAGTCAGTCCTGGATGAGACCTGTGGGCAGCTCCCCCTCCAGCCACGGCCCCTCCTTCTGGCTAGGCATTGGTCAGCTCTGGAAGCTTCTTTGGGTTTCTGGGGCACAAAACAGCTTAACCCTCCTGAACAGATGACAGCCACTTTCAACCAGGGACAGGCCCAGCCTAGCTATTCAGACAGCCCACCCCCACCTGTGTGTGTGTGTGTGTGTGTGTGTGTGTGTGTGTGTGTGTGTGTGGTGGGTATGGGTGTGTGCTCTGCCGTGTGTAGCTTCTCTCTTCCTGGCTCACTCCTTTCCATGGCAGACAGGGACAGCGGAGGGGAGGCTCCCATGGGAGTCAATCCCATTCAGGCCATTGCTCTTTCTGCAGTGTCCAGGGGGGTAAGACGCCACCCAACACCAGCCCCGGAGCCTGGCAGGCAGGGGGAATCCCAGGACATGGGGAGACATGGGGAACATGGAAGGGAGAGCCAGGCGGAGCTTCTTGGTGGCAGGAGGCCAAATCTGAAGAGCAAACATCTGTGAATGCCAGAAGTCTCTCTGAGAAGCGAGCGCAAAGCACATATGGGCGGAGCCCACCTACTTTTATCTTCTTTTACTTTATTTTACTAATTTTCTACCTCCAACAGTGGTGACCTCAGAGTAAGAGAAAAAGAGGCCCTGGAGAAACCACACCAGGGTGTGGCACCACGGGCAGCATCTGGAAGTGTCCAGGTTTGGGGCCTTCCTTCTCAGTGGAAAGAGACCAGGAGTTGGTTGGGGGCGGGGCTAAGCCTTCCCTTTTTGTATAGTTATAGTATAGGGCTTCAGGCTTGATGAAGCCCACAGGGACGACTCTGCCCTTGTCCCTTCCCCCCTCCTCCTTCCTCCTTAGTCACAAGAGACCCAAGAGGGCTAGGCTGTGGAGCCAAGGGGGTATGTGTGTGCACAGGAGTAGCTAAGGTGGCCCCAGGAGTGCAGGGCCAGGTCAGGTCTGTCCTGGGGCCAGAAGTTCTGCTATCCAGGCCTCTGTCCAGCCTCACCCTGCCCCACATTGCCAGGCTGCAGTCCCAGCACCCACAGCCTCCAGGGCCATCTGAGCAGGCAGGTAAGGACATGCCTTGGCTGCAACATGGAGGCGCAGAGGGAGTAGAAGCTTGGCAGGGATGGGTAAGAGGAGCTCAGGCAGGGGTAGGGGTTAGGGAGGCAAGTGACAGAACAGAGTCCCTGTGCATGCTTGGGACACTATTACTTGGGGCTCTGCCCACAGATCCTCCATGTCACTCTCCATCCAGGCTGTTCGGTATCAGAATAGTGACAGCTGGCCTCAGCACCTGACAACTGATGGCCAACCCTGATGGAAAGAAGGGATGATGGAGTAAGAGCTGGTTGTAGAATAGGGAGGGTCATGTCACTGCTCGCATGAAGGATGCTGGATGTCTGACTGGTGGAATAAAGTCTGCTCTTAGGTTGTCACTATGCTGGGAAGGAATTATACCAGCACCCCCACCTGGCTAGAGTCCCACTCATACCCACTGGCATCTGAAGGTGAAGGTGTTGGAGCTTCTCCAATGGCACTCTGGGGTGGATGATGGGAGAGACCCAGGCAATTTCTGCTCTAAGTGGATCATCTCTTTCCTGTGGGAGTCCATGGGAGTGGGAGAGGCTCAGTACCAGCTCTCTCTGCCCATGTCTCCAAATTCCCACAGGACACACTCCCCACACTCCTGGCTAGTACCTGAAATCCAAGTGTTTGCTCCTGTCATCTCCCTGGGAGCTCCCCGTCCCAGTGAGCAGAAGGGGAGCTAGTAACCTTGGATAGCCATCCTGTGTATCAGAAGGAAGCGTTGGCAACAGGGCCTGGAGGCCGTAGTGAGTCTGTCATCTGAAGCCAGAGCAGAGCCTGGCACCCAGGGCAGGTGGGTAGTGAGAGCCACATGGAGTGGCTACACAGAAGCATGCCGTGTCAAGCGTTCCAGGCCTCCTTGTGGGGAACAAGGCTTTGTGTCAGGGTTTCTCCAAGGGGTCATTCACCAGGACTAGGAGAGTCACCCGAGAGTTGTTGAGAAGAGTCAGTTGTCACCTTCTGGGGACCCTTCCATTGGGGTCAACCTAGGGGTAAGTAATAGCCTTTCCCCCCTATTCCCCAGTCTCCTGTGCACTACCATGAAATCAGACTCAGAAAGCACCACTAATGTTCTTCTTAAAAAGACGTTCTTAATGACTTCTTAATGAAGCTACTTGCACTTCTCATTAGATCTGAAGCATCATCTAGGCTCCAGGATAGCTGCTCTCCCCAGGCTTGGGGGGTGGGTGATAGGCAGCATAGGCTAGCTTAGGATTCTAGGACTATCTTGACCACCCTTCCTGAAAGCTTTGATGCCCTGAGCCTCTGAGGTTGTGGACAGCTGGAGGGGGCACTGGCCTTCTGTGGGCAAGGAAGGGTCCCAACTTAAGGAAGTGAGCAGGATCAGGTTGCATCAGGGTTCTAGGGACTGACCCAGCCATCCCCGTGAGTACTGCGTACCTCATTGGCTTCTCTAAGAAGTGCTACCAAGGGACCTAAGAGGGACTTTCATGGTCCTGAAGTCTGGGAAATGTCAGGCATGCAAGAGAGTCCCTTCTGTTTTAGTGACAGGACTCCCCAGTGGCCTCGGGTGTTGAGTGTACAGGTATCCAAAAAGGTAGTGCTTTCCACCTGTCCTGGCTAGTTCTGTGTCAGTGTGACACGAGCTAGAGTCATTGGAGAGGAGGGAGTCTCAATTGAGAAAACTCTCCATAAACTGGGCTGTAGGCAAACCTGTAGGACATCTTCTCAGTGATTGACGTGGGAGTTCCATTGTGAGTAGCACCATTCCTGGGCTGGTGGTCCCCGGTGCTATAAGAAAGCCCCTCTCCTTAGACCTCAGGGAACTCCACAGAAGAGGAGGCAGAAAGAGTGTAAGAGTCAGAGGTGACAGAGGACTCCAAGAAATCAGAGCCCTCTAAATCAACATAAGCAAAGCTCATAGGAACTCAGAGAGACTGAAGTGCCATGCGCAGGGCCTGCATGGGTCTGCACCAGGTCCTCTGTGCTCATATGGCTTCCAGTTTAGTATTTTTATAGGATTCCTGAGTATGTGAATGAGAGTCTCTCTCACTCTTGTGCCTTCTCTTGGGCTCTTTTCCTTCTGTTGGTTTGTCTTGTCCAACTTTGACGTGATAGTTTTTGTTTTTTGTTTTTTTTAAATCTTATATTTTATTGCTATATTTTAAAAAATGAGTGAATGAAATTCTAGCCACTAGGGTAAAGGCTAACAACTGAACTGTCATTTAGACCTGCTGGGAGAGGGAAAATCAGTTTTCTCCAATGGAGTGACACTGGGTATCTTAACCACTCCAGGGCAGGCCTCATGTTCAAGAGTAGTTGACAAACGTAATGCCACAGGTTTTGTTTTGTTTGTTTGTGTGTGTGTGTGTGTGTGTGTGTGTGTGTGTGTGTGTGTGTTTATTTGGTTATAGTTTGATGGATTTTTTGTTTACTTTTTGGGGGGATCATTTTCTTGATTGGAGGGGCTGTTGTTCTAGGGAGGGGAAGAATATGATCAAACATATTTAGAGTTAAAAATTACTTTAAATAATAAAAATACAATAAAAATTCTTTTAATTAAAAAAAAAGAAAGAAAAAGAAAAAAGAACTGGACAAGCCGGAGGGAGCAAGCCAGTAAGCAGTCCCCTTCCATGGTCTCTGAATCAGCTCCTGCCTCCAGGTTCCTGACCTGACTTCCTTCCATGATGGACTATGATGTGGAAGTGTAAGCCAAATGAACCCTTTCCTCCGACTTGCTTTTGGTCATGGTGTTTCATCGCGGCAAGAGTAACCCTGACTAGGACATCACCTTCCATGGCCAGGCACAGGATAAGTATTCTAGAGGCACCCCACACCTGGAGAACTACTTTGCATTGCAGTCTCTCAGTTCTCTAGGATAAGGTGCCCAAGGCCGACTGCTCTGAGACCCACCAGGCAGGGTAGCTTGCTGAGCCCTTGGAACACGTGGGAAGGACATCTGACCCCATCCTCTGACGTCCAGAACTGAGTTCTAAGAGTTGTGCTCACACTGCTCTGATGTAGACCTCGTTTTCACAGACACCAGTCCTTGCCTGTGTCACTGGCCTAAATCCTGTCAGAAGCTCTGGCCTAGTAAAGGTTGTGTGTGGCTGAGAGCTGCCCAGTGGCAGGTGCTCCTGGGCCTCAGCTCCCTTAGAGACACTGGGCGCCTAGAACAGTACCTGCCCAACAGGCTGGGCTAAAAGAGGATGCCTGGAAACAGACTCTTCCACTTTGTTGAGGAAACTGGTCTTCCCTCCTCAGGCTCCACCAGCCTCAAGCCAGAACCCGTGGTTCAAGAATGTGGGTGCTATAGACAGCTACGGGCAGAGGGCAGGGCCAGCCCCCTCTGAGCTGGGGTAGCTTTTGGGGTAGCCCGGGTATAGCACTCATGCATCATGCTGGTTTTTTCCTTCAGTCTTCAGTAGAGCCTGGGACAGGTGCCAGTGGCCTTTCCTGGTCTGTTTTTTGTTGTTTTTTTCTGAGACAGGGTTATGTAGCCCTGGCTGGCCTACACCTCCCTGTTAGATCCTTCTGCCTCTGACTACTACACCAGCTCTGGACTAATGCTCTTGAAGAGGTAGGTAGAATGCACTCCATAGACAAAGTACAGACCGGTCTACTTGGTTCTGTTTGCTTCACATATATCCCCACCCTCCTGCCCAGCAGAGCAGGTCTCTGGAAGAGACAAACCCCTGTCCCAGGCCCCACATGGCAGGGTCCACTTGGCTCAAGATAGTTGGAGGCATGAATTCCCCCAGCTCAGCTTTTCCTGGGGAACCCCTGAGAGGAAGTCTATCAACTAAGGACATGGTATAGCATGTGACTGCAGGGCCCCTGGTTGGCCAGAGGCTGAAACTCACTCTTCCTAGGTTGTAGGACAGATGTGGGGAAGCCATGTCCAGGAAACAGTTGTAGGTGGCTCTTCCACCCTCCTCTCCCAGCCTCAGAACGGGGTGGAGGTGGGGGCCACAAAGGCAAGGCTGACTGCTCTCATTCCTCCAAAGCCCCCTCTCATACAAGGTCCCCACTTCTACGGCTGCATTTTCAGCGGTCCTTGGGGCCAGACACTGGGGTTCTGGGGGAAGAGCTGTTGCTCTAGCCATGAGCTGGCTGCACAGGGAACCCCAGAATCTGCCATTCACCAAGACATATCCCTCCTGACACAAGGGCCTCCAGGATGGTGGGGAGAGACCCTGAAAATAGAGAGATGGTGTATATATAGGGTCTTGGGGGCAAGTCTCTGGAATCACTTCTTCCTGGGGGGCTTGAACGTGGAGAAGGCTTTGCTGCTACAAAAAGTTGGGAAAACATTCTCCCGACTCCAAAGAGCAGATCCAGAACCTCAGGACACAGTTAGAGCAGCCCCTGGGCTAGTCAGTAACGGATCTGCATCAAGCCTCTTCTCCTTCCTGTGCCTGGAGAAGGCCTTGAAGGAACCAGTGCTCCCATCTTGCCCACAGGTTCCTCCTGAGGGCTATGGCACCCTCAACACCCGGAATATTTTCCATTAAAATCAGGAACAGGAAAAGCCACTACTGCAATCTCAGGACATCCTTTAACTCTAACTGAGCAAAGGGAGAAAAGGGAGGCGGAAGGCTCCACAGGAGGAAAGAGCCAAACCATTCCAGGCCCAAGCCTCTGCCTGAGGGACTCAGGGTGGACCAGAGAACCAGGAGGGAGGCCTGAGGCAGGAGACTGAAGCCACCACTTGGAGCAGAGTGGCCACTTGCTTCAAATTTGCATCCCGCCAGGTGACTGTGAGTGAGCAACACAACAGGCACACCACCACCTTGACAGGGGTGGCCGCGGCCCTTCTTCACCCCATCAGAGGGCGGTAGGTACCCTCTCTCACAGGTCAGGCAGGTGCCCTTTTGAGGCTATTCAGGCAAGAGCCTCAGCCCAGACTCCTGTTTATTCCTCTTCATGCTTAAACAAAGGGGCAGAGACAGTTTTCTTTTCTTTCTGTTTTCTTTTTGGTCTGGAAAGTGACAGAGGAGAAAGGAATGTGGCCTCACAGGGCAGAGCTGGTATGTCCTAACCTGAGGCCTGTTTTCAGTTCTGCCCTCCCCGTTCTCTCCCCCTCACAGTAGGTGACATAGCAGCATCTCAGATCTGGGCGGCCTTGCCGGCCAGGGCTGGGAGCCCGGGGGCCCATGCTTTGAGAGGAATGTGGAGGAGACGCAACTAGATTCCTGGCTCAAGAGCACAGAGACCCTGTACCCCAGGGCTGGAGAAGAACCCCAGACATCCTCAAGCCTGCAGAGCGGCTCTAGCTGAATAGCCGAGGCCAGGCCCAGGAGGGTGCCCTGTACCCACGCAGAAGTCTCACAGGCTGGGCAGAAGGTCCTGCTTCTGTTTGAGGGTGCCCAAGCCTGGCAGCTGCTCACACACAAAGCAGCAAACATGTCACCAAGCTCCAGGACACTTCTCAGCTAGGAATGCCGAAGCCTGAATCAAAGGGAACAGATACATTCAGCCGAGAGGAGCCAGGTGCCCTGAGCTTGGCTCCTCCCCATGCACACCTGCTCCTCTGGGGACCCGGAGTCAGGCCAACCACTGTGCCCAGTATGTTTCTGCACACAGCCAGCCAGAGGCACAGGGGCCCCTCGGACAGAAGTTCCAGGACAGCAGCTCCACCCTCAGTGTCGGTGACCTTGAGAGAAGCAGAAAAGGTAGATGTTACCGAGGGTCAGTTATAGGGAGCAGGACCCTAGAGGGTCCAAGCACTTCCACGTTTGCATCAGAGTCTTCTCAGCCTTGGGCTCTATGCCTTTGCAGAGTCCCTAAAGGATGCTAGTTTCCCCACCAGCCCTCACCATACCTCTCTTGTTCTCACAACCTTCGGTACCCGTGACTTAGCCATGCCTGAGGAAAGCAGAGGATCTTACATAGTGGGAGGCTTTGACCACAGGATCAGCCAAGTCCAGTAGGAGGGCCAAACACTGAGACACTGTGGGGGGACGTCTGCTGTTCTAGCAATGAGCTCACTGCACAGGGAATCCTGGGCCCCCCATTCACCAGGACACGTCCTCTGCCCCCAGGGTGAGGGAGGGCAGACCTGAACACAGATGATGATGATGAGTGTGTGTGTGTGTGTGTGTGTGTGTGTGTGTGTAGATGGAAGGGGCTGTGGCACCAGCCCCGGGTGTCTGGCTTACAGATAACAACCATTCTGCAGCTCCGGGCCTGACCACTGCTACTACCCAGTGAGCACAGATATCTGTAAGCATTGTGCTTAGCTGAGGTGTTTTGGAGAAATGTGTCAACTCAGCAGTCTTAAGCTAAAATGGATACCTAATATGTCTGAAGCACTGAAAGACTTCTCTTCAGAGCTGCAGATAGATAGGCAGGCAGCAGGACTACAAAGCAAATCAGACAGGAAGTAGGGCCACAGCAAAGTTCGGAGAGCGGAATCCTGTATGATCTGCAGTGATGGGTTCCGTTTACGCACACAAACCCCGACTCTCATCAGCGAGCCAGGTTTCTGAACATGTTGATGGAGAAGAATGCTCAGAGAACACAAACTCCCCATCTTCCCTGGGGAAAAGACTATAGGGAATGCCCAACCTGGGAGAATCTAGAAACCAGGGGCTGGAGACACTGGCTGTGCAAATTTGAAGACTGGAGTTTGGAGACACAGCACCCAGATGGGTGTGGCAACTACCTGTGATCCCACTGTGGAAGGCATAAAGGGATCCTCTGCTCCTGTACATATACATGCATGTTTGTGTGTGCACACATGGACACACTGAACAATTGCAGCAGCTCAGCAATCTGCACAACCGAAGACCTTGGTTCTCTGGGCCCCTGGAGGCTCTTGAGAATCAGAGGAACTCAGTTCATCAAGATGCATTATGTTAGTTAGAAAGTCACATGCAAACAGGTCCTGGGGCGAGGAGCCTCTCCCATCACCCTAGAAGCAAAGTAAAGGCGGCCCATAAATATACCACACAGCTCTCTTGGTGCTCAGCATTCTGACCTACCCTGGCCCCACAGGCTGACCTACATCCAGGCAGGCACACATGTGAGGAGAGACAGCCACTGTGGGTAGGGAGTCCCAGATCTCTCAATGGCCTTGGCATGCCTGTAAGGTCTAGGGTCTGTGCAGATGTAACAGGTATGGGGGTGGGGGGTGTTAGCATGACTAAAAATCACTTCTCCTACTGCTTCTAATGAGTGCTTTAAGGTTTGAAAGGGGCTCATACTGAGGCCATGCTTTACTGAAAAACAACAACATAAAAACCTCAGCCCTGGGAGACAGTTAAAACTAAGTTTCTCTCATCACCATAGCCTGACCTTTGGAAATGTCCTTAAAACATCCAGCAGTAGAAACCTTCACTGGGGGAAAAGGACAAGCTTTGAGAGGAGCCGGCTCCTGGCCTCCAGCCTCTCTTTGTCCTACAACTGTGGCCTTCAAAGAAGCCTTTCCCTCCCACTCTCAGGGAGCTGGCCCCTTACCAGCATTGTGACCAGCATGGCAGAGCAAGCCTCAAGGCTCTGGGTTGCTGACACGCGAGAACACCAGGCCACCCCAGAAACCTACAGAACATCAGACTCATCCTACCCCAGCCCATCCCACCCTGCAGCTTGGGGCACCTCTCTACCCAAATCCAGCTTTCTCTATAGCTAAGAAACCTAGGAGGCTCACCCTTCAGCTCCCCAAAGAAAGGACAGGAACAACCCAAAAGCAGTTGCTGTTTGCCACTGCTCAGCCCTCAGGGGCTAGTGTTCATGAGCTTGCTTATGTAAAGATCATAGAGCCAAGCCTCCCAGACTAGGGTGCTGACTCTGAGAGGGTCAGGAGGGACCATGAGGGATGCCAAGCAGAAATGCTCACAGCGTGACAAGACACGGCCAGACTTTAGAAATACAATAATGAATGCAAATGAAATAAACCTGTATTGCTGTGTTTGTGTCACAACTTGACTCAGAAAGGAATTGTCCTCAAGGCCTTTGAAACACAGGAATGTGGAGGTCCTAGATGGTTGTGTTATCTATCATTTGGACAACCTTGGTGGCCAGCCCTCCTGGTGGATGACATTAGTGGTCTTATATCCTAAAACTATCATACTGTATTGTAATGCAGTAAAAAATATGTATAACATGCATTACTAAAAACAATTCAATTTTGCATATGTAAAATTAGTAATTGTATTATTATAATACCACTAGGAGTCAAAGCTTTGCTATAAGGGAAAAAAAAAAAAGTAACCCCCAGTGTTAACACCAGAAGCCAGTAAACAGTTCAGGAGTAAGAGCAAGCCAGGAGCATTGAGCAGCCTGGGCCCAGGCCTGGGCTCTCAGGAAGTGTGAGCGCCTCAGGCCTGGCCAGAAAATGTAGAGTGCTGGAGTGAGATGTTGGGTGTGGCAGGAAGCCAGGCTGCTGCCAGATGCCGTGGTCACTGAAGGCCTGGGGCTGACGGACTGAGTGACTTAGGGTGGGCAATCTCAGCAGCAGAGGAACTCCTGCTGGCCGGAAGCAGTGGGGCATGTTGACAAGCACTACGCTGTTAGGGAACACTGGCTTAGGACGCAGCTCCTGAGTCACTGGACATCTGCCCTGTCAGTCTGTCAGGGATCTACCCATTGTTCAGCCTGGCCTTGCAGGATAGCCACTGTGCCCGAGGAGGGTGAACATGCATGGTTGGGGAAGGAAGACACAGTCAGCTCACCAGTGACTAGGTGAGCCTCGAGACCACCACGAGTGGTGAGGACTGGAAATATTCTCTGTGGATAGCAGGTTATGTGACAGCCTCAAGTCTGCACTTTGACTGACCAAAGGGAGTAACTTCTTGATGGGCAGTCCAAGGAGGGGTCTACGAGATGAAGCCCAAAGCAGGTGGGGGCAGGGACCAACATATAGAGATGGGGGTTGAGACCACGGCCTCTCGACAGAAAACAGGCAGTACTTGGCCCAAAAGGTTCAGACGGGTAGGAACATTCAGAGACTCTGGACAGGGCCCATGATGCCCCAGACACTTTAACACCTGCTCTTCCCATTTACCTGCCCCCAACTGTCCTGTCGGCCTGCCTGCAGGCTCCCACACGATACCCAGTGGCAGTGGCAGGGACAGGCCACTGGGAGCCAGTGGGTGGGAAGGCCTGAGCCCCTGTAGAAGGCCTGGAATTATAGGCCTTAGTTTCCTTCTGGAACAAAATAATTACCACCTTCCCAGAGGACCTGAATTCCCTGAAAGCAACGCAGGAGTCAGCTGACAAGCCATGGGGGGGGGGGGGGCGCGCAGAAGTGCTAGAAGCAAGAGCTGGTTTGGTGCATTCCACTAAAGGATGCTGTTCAAAGAACTGGATGGGGGAGACACTGCAGGGTTGGGGGTGGTGCACAGTGCACTTGGGGTCTGGGGGGGCATGTCTTCCTCTCCACCCAGCAGGCACAGTGCACTAGCACCTGCAATACACTGGATCCTGATCATATCTACTTTCCCAGGAGAAATAAATGTCAAGAAGCAGGAAGGCGAGAGGGGCCACGATGTTCCCTGAACTGGCTGTCTCAAACGCCTTCACAGACGGATCTTTCTGGAACAACAGTTCCTTCCCTCACAGCACAGACCCCCTGGAGCTCCGCACCATAATGGCCCTTTGCAGGTGCTACTGTCCAATCAGGCTGGTGTGGTGGGGCACAGAGGCAGTGGCCCTTGCTGCCTCCGTGGGCCCAGGGACAGCCTATCCTTGAAGTTCAGCCTTCTCTCTGCTCCATGAGAGGCTGGGCACAGACAGTGTGTGCAGGTATTCCGGCGACCAACAAGCTGGGAATGTTGACCGATAGGGATGGGTAAGAGGTGGACAGTACCCTACAGACCTAGACCCTAATGTCTGGAACCTGCTCATGTCAGCTTCTACCACACACTTCTGCAGATATAACCCAATTAGGTGTTTCTAAGATGATTATACTGAACTCTGCAGGTGGGCCCCCAAAGTCATTACGGGTCCCTGTCAGAAGGGCGGCTTACGATACCACGCTGAGGAAGAGGAGGGAGCTCCAAGATTACGGAGGCAAACTAGAGGGACACGGCCACAGACAGAAGCTCCTGAAGCCACCAGGAGCTGGAGAGTTGGCTACCCTCCCCAGCTTTCAGAGGGGCCCCCTTGAGCTCAACCCTTGATTTCAGACCTCTGACTCTAAAGGACATGGCGGTGGGGCGGGGGGGGGGGGGGGGGTTGTAGGCCCTCCTTTGTGGCAGTCTGTTACCATGGCCACAGGACAAACTGACTCTCGGGAGGATGAGGGCCAGCAAAGGGGGCCATCCAGGGCACGGGTGTGCTGTACTCCCCGGGAGAGCTTTCAGCCCAGCGGTCTGGCCACCCAAGGTTGAGGCCTGGGTGCTCCCATGTCTGGGGCCTGTGATGTCTCCACTGTCCTAGGGGCTAGGTCCTGGGATGGTACTCCATCTTCCTTGTAAGGAAGTGATATAACTTCCAGTCCACGCAGCAGCCAAGCACTGTGCTGGCTACCTGCCAACTCTGTGCCTCTGTCCGCAGATCGCCTGGGCACTCCAGAAAACAGAAAAGAGGCACCATCAACCGTTGTAGCTCCCAGGCAACAAGGGCAGGCATGCTGTACCTCTTGAGAGTGTTACGGTACAGGGTGAGCAAGGCCCCATCCCATTACTGTCAGCCCTGAGTCCTCCTGATCCTATATGGCGTCCTGTCCTTGGGGGTAGTGAGCCCACTCTCTCCTGGACCCTCTCTTCCTGCTTCTATGGTGCCACTCTCTTATCATTCCCACAACATCTCTCTTCACTGAGGTCCTGAATAGAGCCTTGCCAGCCATAGTAAGGTCCTCTTTCCTCCTCTGTCTCCCACAGTACTGTCCCCACCCATGTCCTATTGAACGCCCCTCACCTTCAGCCTGTGGTACCAGGGCTCTGAGCTTTCCACCAGAGACACTTTAAGGCAGGCCTTGGGCACTTTGCCACCATTAGCCCACCAGGGTCACTTTGAGGTCAGAATTGTGGGGCAGGGAGAGGCAGCAGCACCCTCTTGTCTGAGGATTTAACACCATAACATTGCCCACTCTCTCTAGCTTGTTTCAGCACAGATGACTGGACCTGCTCACTGCTCTGAGTCCTGTATTTCAGGCGCCATTGTTTCTAGGGTCAGGCCAGAGTCTGCAGCACCTGGAACAGGGTCTGCCCTGGAACTACCTCCCACAATCCCCTACACCTGATTTAGATCTCAAGTCACTTTCTCCAGGAAGCCCTCCGAGATAACAGTGTAGGTCTGGGTTCTGACCGTATGGTCTGCTTCAAAGTCCTTGTCCCTTCCTTCCTGGAGCATGCCTGTGTGATTAGGACACATTAATTTGGGAACTGTGACTCACAGATTATCTCCAGGATTCTACCCACCCTGCTAGCCCATATCCAGTTGAGTATCTGCAGGGTGGATGACAGACACTAGCTAGAGGAGGAAGACAGGACCAGGGGCTGGAGTGGAATGTGGACTCAAGCTGGGCAGTGGTGGCGCACGCCTTTAATCCCAGCACTGAGGAGGCAAAAGCAGGATGATCTCTGTAAGTTCAAGGCCAGCCTGGTCTACAGAGCAAGTTCCAGGACAGGCTCCAAAAGCTACACAGAGAAACCCTGTCTTGAAGAACCAAAGTACGTGGACTCAAACTAGCCCTTTTCAATCTTTGCTGGTCTAGGAGGTAGGTAATGTCAAGTTCTCCATTTGGGGAGCACCCACTCATATGGAGGACAAATTTGGGTGGCCAGCTTCTACAGGGCTCCAGGCAGCATCATGGGTGGTAGCAGAAACCTGCCCTGTCCAACCAGGGGTAGAGGCTCTACTTCCACAAAAGAATCCCCAAGAGCTTCCTGTCCCAACCATTAAACTTATACCAGAGCCCCTGAGTAAACAACCCCAGTGTAGCTAGAGAAGGTATGGTATCACCTCCAGATCTGCCTACAAGTTCATCCCTAAGCCCATAATGTTGTGTACCCCTCACTCATCCACAAAACAGGTACCGTTGTCACCCCATGGTACACAAGGAAACTGGAATCTCTGCGCACCTATGGAGTGAGGGCAGCCGAGCCTGAACATCTGGATCAGGACTTACTTGAAGGAGTCATTGAGTCTGACAAATGACACCATGTCCCAGGAAAGTCCTTGATAGGGACCCTTCCCATCCCACCCCATGTAGGTCCAGTGTGCAGGGTGTCCACACCAAGTTCCCTTAGCTGGTCCTTCAGCCATCCATCAAGGTGAGTATAGGGTCTCTTGGGTGGGATACTGAGCTCAGTGCCTTTGGAAGGGAACATGTGGCTGTGCTTCCTGTGATGGCTCCCAGCACACGTGAGAGTGGCATGGACACCCCCAAATCCTGAAGAACTGCTGTCCCATCACAGCTGTCTTCAGGTACTTGCAGGGCCAGATATGAACTGCCCGTGAGCTGGACCTGGAAGCTGACCTTCTCCATCAGGCCTCTCCTCCTACCTGAACTCTATCCCTGGGCAGCTTCCCACTTTCAAATGCCCAGGCCAGCAATTATGCCCTTCCCTGGATCCCCATCAGCATTTCAACAGCTTCTGCTTAGGGAGGGCCAGGTCCCCAGGTTCCCTGCCTGCTCCAGCTGGAAGGGCTTAACTCTAATAGCACTAGGGACAGTGCAAGGCACATTTGTCCACCAGGGGACCCCAATTCACACAGCAGGAGGTTCTAGCTGCAAACACCAGCTCGGATCACTGATGAGCACTTGACCTGCCTGGCAGGAACCTCCTCTCCATGTTTATAAAGTCCTTACAGAACCAAAACACCAGCCAGACAAGCACCATTGAGCACTTTGCTGCTATAGAGACCCAGCGCTCTACACTCCCAGGAAAGCAAAGGGCTGCTGAGTGCATGCTGGTCCAGGCACAGCCCAGGACCCGGGGGCCAGGCAAACCAGTTGGGTGAGATTTTTTTCCTCTGCTTCCGGATAAGCAGGGCCGCCCAGAACCTACAAGGCTGCATTCTCCAAAGTGCAGCTAAGGCCTGGCTGGGCTTCCAGAGCCCAGGGGTCCCTTTGGGTAGGCGTCTCCAGTCACCATCTGGGTCTACACAGCTGCTATGATGGGAATTGAAGGTCAGGCTAGACTCCATCCATCTCTCACCAGGACCTGGGTTTATGCCACATAATTGGGGCACATGACAGGGGCTGTCAGCCTTCATCCATACTGCCTCCGGTCAAGCCAGTGCCATGACCAGCTGCTGAACAGAGGGCCAAGGCAGGGAAGAGCGTGAGGAGGGGCCCAGCAAGGCACAGCCAGGTGGAGAGTGTGCCAGGACTGGGTGTGGCTGCAGCTGAGGTTCTACCAGGGCCAGGATACAGCACCAGGACTCAGGGCAGGTCAGCTGACCCTTCTCTGATTAGCCTGATGGGTGTTCTGCCTTAAGATATGCAGAGGTGCCAGGTGTGGTGGTGCACACCTTTAATCCCAGCAGAGGCAGGTAGATCTCTGTTCTGTGAGTTCAAGGCCAGCCTGGTCTACAAAGTGAGTTCCAGAACAGCCAGGGCTGTTACATTGAGAAACCTTGTCTCGAAAAACCGAGAGAGGGCAGAGAGAGAGAGAGAGAGAGAGAGAGAGAGAGAGAGAGAGAGAGAGAGATTCGGAGGCTGTTGCCACAGGCGCCAATGCCTGTTTCTACCTGCCTCATTCTACACAAAGGTCCCCAAACTGAAGAGAAACTAGCTTGGCTGTGTAGAGAAAGAGACATTATGCACAACCAGGACGCCAGTGAAGAAGGTAGGTGCCAGAGCAGGCAGAGAGCTGGCCCCAAAGCCTGCCCCTCAGTGCTGCTTCATCTCCTGGCACCTCCAGTTTAACTGGCAGAGCAGTGAACAGGCTTGAGAGGTATCCCAGACCCCTCTTCCTGAACTAGACATCAGCTGGCCCCGCTAAGCCTGAAAGACTGACGAAAGGCTCTCATCCAAGAAAGCATGATGCCAAAATGGTGGCGTGAGCAAGAGGTCTGGGCAGATCAGTCCCTGAAGGAACTAAGACCAAGTCGGGGGTCCGGCTGGAGGGAGATGCACTGCTCTTGTCTTCTGAGTATAATCACCTGACCTGACTTCCATGTCTCTGTACTCTGAGGTCACATTAAGCCAAGGATTAAGAAAAACAAAGAGGCTGCCTGGAGCCAGGAAGAGAGCCCTAGGCCAGACCTCTGCAGAGTCATCACCAGGGCGGTCACAGCTGGAAGTGGCTATCAGATGTGAGTATGCCCAGGGAGAAGTGCAGGCAGGTTGTGTAAGTGCAGGCAGGTTGTATCCCTCATGTTTCCAGACACCCCACATGGTGACTACAGACCCACCAGAGTCTCCCTACTCCATGTGATCACACCCCGTGATCCCCCACAAGCCTGAAGGATGACCCTCCCTTGCCGCGCATGGTGCAATGCCCCAGACCTTGTAGTCCATCTGAGGATTGACTACTAAACTACAGAGTTCTTCCATGAGAGACCAAGACGCTGTACAGAGCACCGGGGCATCAGAACTGGGTGCACCTGGCCACACGGCATTCAGAAGCATGCGGGAACCATCACACTTGCCGCGAAGGAGAGGGGGTGTGCTGAGGGGGAACCGCCTGCTTGAGGAGCTGAGGCCGGCTCCACTGGAGGGTAAGATGCTCTCCTTACCGTGCCCCCCACTTCCCTGCCAGTCAGATGCTGGGCCAGCATGGCATGCACCCCCATAAGCAGGAGCTTTAAGGCTACTAGTGAAGATGATGAAGGTCACTAGGGAAGAGAGTAAAAAGTTTCCTCAGAGTGACAGAAGATGATGGCCTGCCCTTTATCCTTCTGCTCTCCCTTTACCCCAGTCAGAGTCAGGCAAACTGCATCCCTTTCTCAAAAATCCCAGCAGAAGACTCATAGGGAGGGCTTCCTTTGATTAACCGGCTGCAAAACTCACAACCACAAACACACCCGATAATCAGAATCTTTAAAGCATCTCTGTTGGGATGTGTGGGCTCCGGGGACAACATCAGTGAGGGCACTAGTGTTTAGGACAGCCCCTGCTGAGCAACAGGACAAAGTCTGGCTCCCTGGGGGCTGGCTGCTGACACCGGCTCAGGATCACTGCTTTGGGAACAGCAGGCACCCAGTGGACACAACACTCACCTGCTCCCGGAACCAAAGTTACATTTCAAACTGGGTCAAGAGCTCCCTTATTTCTGGGGCCACATGTTGTGTGGCGTTAGCAGCCTCAGTTATAGCTCTCCGATACATCCCCTTCTTCTTACGGTTAAATCTCAGTTTGAAAAATTCAGAGAAAGGGGACAGTTTTGAAATAGACAAGAATGATGTAGTTGGAGACCCAAACCATGAGACTTTCGCTTCTTGCCAAGAGGGCTCTCCATCCTCCTTCTGGCCAAGGCTGATGTCAAGGACACGCGCTGGCCACCAAGGAAAACCATGAATCTTACCCCACACAACGTCCCCTACAGCCACCGTCCTTCCATCTTCGGTCACACATTGTGAGACGCTCTGCGTGTGCAGCCTGACCGTGAGGGGAGGGACTGTCTGGCGAGTGTCAGCAGAAGAGGAAGGCACAGAGGCGCTGTCACCAGATGACAGGTCTCCTGTGTCTGGAGACGTCACTTCTGAACCAGACGATTTCAGTTCATCCAGGCTGTCGGTGCTGCACACAGATTCACTGGTACAATCTGCTCTCCTCCCCGGGCAGTCGACAAGAAAAGCCAAGCTACCACGTCCATGTTTACCTTGAGGAAACCTCTTGAGGTCATCGTCCTCACCAGAACTTCCAGAAGACAAATCCTCCAGCCCATGGGTAGAGCCATCAGCAAAGAGAGCAGGAGAGCTGGCCAGGGAGCCTCGGGGGCATCCATTCAGCTCCTCAACCAGCTCAGCCCTGTACAGAGGCTCGTGCTCCCCATCCCTCAGCCGGTGGGGCTTCAAGCGGATTTTGGGAGGCGGCAGGTCTGAGATGGGAGGCAATGGACGAGTCAGCTTCAGCTTGGGAATAGAATGCCCGCTGGGTGGTCGGTCACCACCACCCCTGGGCTCCACGTCCCTCGCTACCTCTAAGTCCTGGCTGCCGTTCTGTAGAGGCTGTTGGGGACAGAAGGGCTCCACAGAGCCGTGCACTCTGGATGGGATCTTGACCACCTCACCCTTGCCCTGTGGTGTGCTGTAGGAGATCTTGATGACTGGGCTCCGTGGAATACGTTCTCCAGGAACCCTGTCCTCTTCCCGCTTCTCTCTCTTGCTCCTCCTTGAGGTGGCCGTAGCTACGGAGTCACTGTCCTCTGGTTCCTCTGGCTTACGGTGCTCACTGTCGGGGCCACTGCCTAGCCTCCGGCGGGGTCTGGGGGTGGTCAGGGGGCCAGGACTGGCCTCCTGAGGACTCACAGTACTCTTGCATTTCTCACACAGTACCTGGCGTGGCCGCAGGCGGATCGTGCTAAGAATGAGTCTGCCAGGGTCCCGGTTGCGGGACAGTCGCCGCCGGGTCCGCTTGATGGTCCTGGGTGGGGGCTGCGGCACCCACTGCTGGTAGGTGTTCCTCAGCCATAGTGGGTGGGGGAAAGGGGCACCCTCAAAGTAGGGTGGAAAGGGAGGCAGGTTCCCAGCAGGCAGAGGTGGAATGAGAGGTGGGGGCAGCTCGGGCCCAGCTGTCTTGGGAGGCTGATCCTTCTCTGGGGGCTGGTCTTTGTGGTGAGGAGGCAGAGGTCCTGTTCCCAGCTGCATCACTTCTCCAGTTCCCTCCTTAGGCACCTGGCCATGACAGCTGATGACAGAGGGGTTGTCAGCCAGAGGCAGCAGAGTCGATGGAGACAGGCCAAAAAGGCCGGACCTGGTAGAAAGGAACAAAATCAGAGTGAGAATGGCGAGAATTCCAGCTACGACCGGCATCTGTCACCTAACAAGCTCTAGGCCTGGGAGGCCGTCTGTATCTAGATCCAGAGCAGTAGATTAACATTAAACAGGTACAGGTTGACATTAAACAGGTGCCCAGGGCCTGTATGTCCTGTGACATGTGGTTTGAAGGCTGACATGCTTCTAGAAACCTGAGAACATCTGCATCCCAAGACAGGGTGTGGCCTGAGAGGGAGTCCACCTGCCCCGTGGCCAGTAGCCACAGAACCCAGGCCTCTGTTCATGTGCCTCAGTTGTCATTTTCTTTAAAAGAACTAGGGACTCAACTTGCTAGGGACACCACACAAACCTCCTGACCCCAAGAATGTGTTATGGATGCTGGGCAGTGGTGGTGCACGCCTTTAATCCCAGCACTCCAGAGGCAGAGGCAGGCGGAACTCTGTGAGTTCAAGGCCAGCCTGGCCTACAGAGTGAGTTCCAGGAAAGGTGCAAAGCTACACAGAGAAACCCTGTCTCGAAAAAACAAAAACAACAACAAAAGAATGTGTTATGGAGCACCCTGGTCCCAGTTGCCTTGCATACATCTGTACGTGCAGGGTGGGAGCCAGACGTGGCCAGTTCCAGAGTCACAGCCACAGCTTCTGCTACCTAGAGGCCAGAGGCGCCAAAGCACAGCTTTTGGGCCCTATAGCTTCCCAAAGCTTCACAACTGGCCTCTACTTCCATGGCCCCTAGAAAAGATTCCTCAGCCAACCTGTCACCTCTGGACCCTGCCCTCAGAAAACAGCACAGTGGCTCTAATGAGGATGTTGGAAGAAAGGGGAAGCTGAAATACCCGCCCCAGGGAGCGTAGCATTCCTGCGAGAGTAACACACACATCCAGGTCCTGGGGAAGGGAGTGGAGGGCAAGAAGGTCATCCCAGGAACTGGGAACATGGTACCCTGCCCAGACACGACTAAGGGCTAGAGAAGGCCATAAGACAGCAGGAAGGAATGGCAAGTGGCTGAGAGGCAGAGCAGACAAGGGACCAGGGATGGAGAGTTACTATCCAAAGTCCACCTCCCTGCCCACTTCCACAGTCACCTAAGACATAAAGTGGGGATTCCCTCTAGCCCTTCCTCTTATCTGTCCATCCCTCCCCTCCTCCTTGTGCTGACCACCTGACAGGTGCTGTAGAGGGCAAAGAGCACTTCAGGGGGTCTGCTTCTTCCAGGGGCCTAGTCAGACTCTGTATGCTGACGACAGACACCCAGTGCTTGGCTGCAAACCCAGGTCCTGACCTGGGCCAGGGCCGTCAAGCATTACCACAGGCTGGAGCTGGTCCTTTCTCAGAGTCCAGGGGCCAGATTCTCCTCAGAAATGACATGGGCCCAGCAGCAGGCGGCCACTCTTCTTTCCTAGAGCTACTGCCTTGCCCCTGCTTCGGCCACACCCAAGGCCTGCCTGGTGGGTAAACATCAGAACAGCTCACCCTAGGTCAAGGCAGGCTGGCTGATGACTTCCCCTAGGAGCCATGAAAGTCACTGAGGCTAACTGCTAAACTTTGGGAGGCCATGGAGCTCCAGGGCTCTGCTTTAGTGCTTCCGGCATCTAGGAAGCAGAGCTTGTGGCTGTGGCTCTGACTTAAGCTCCTTTAACCCTTTAGCACTTCCACGGAATGACCAGCAGCAGTGACAGTCCCTCTTCACAGATAAGACAATGAGGTGAAGGGACCTGCAAACATGTCCCCGCTGCCCAGTCCTGGGACGTTGGGATCCGCTCCCTCCAAGCATGGAGATGGCCATGGCACAGGGGAAAACAAGTGGGCAAACTGTGGCCTGGCCTGGGGCCCATGGGGTGGGGGGGAGGGGCGTGTGTGCTACAGCCTGTGGCTCCCAAGGCTTGGCAACCCCGGCAAGGCCAGGCTGTGGCCCAAGCTGACCAGTCTCAAGGACAGAGGCCCACAGGAAGGGCTACGGGCTTTGGCAGCGAGAGGAACCTGTCAGGGTTCACAGTGGACTAAGAGGGCCTGCTGAATGAATGGGTGCAGCTTTGGGGATGGCTAACTTTGGGTAGGTATGTAGGAGAGGTGCCTGGAGATTAGGGAATGATTCACCAGGGTAGGAGCCAGGATCTCCTAGAAGCATAGCATCTTGGGGAACTCAGAGGCAGAGCAAAGAACCTCTGATTTCAGGAAAAGATGGGGAAACTTCGCGAGGTTGAGAAGCCCGGGTTATGGGGGGGGGGAGGGGGGGAGGTGGTCATATCCAAAGGCAAAAGCAGTACTAACAAAGGGGACAGGAAACAGGGTTCCCAGGAATACCGAGTCTCTCCTGTTCTGTACAATGCTCTGATGAGGACACACAGTCCTGGGGGCATATGGCCTGGCCCAAAGTCCTCAGCAAGACACCAGTGACCAAATCATGTCCCTGGGGACTCACCTGTGGGTATGTCTCAGCCACTCACCCAGAGTAGCCTGGCTAAGGCCAGCCCACGGACAGTAAGAATACAGTTCTGGCTCCCTGCCAGAGCTCTGGGCTGCCCCTGCTTGCAGCTGCCTCCATCCGGCTTCCCAGATCTGCAGGCAGACCCAGGACTCATGGGGCTGCTGGCACCCAAGTGGCAACCCCTCCCCCACTCCGTCTTTCTGGGGCCTTCCTCCCTGAGCCTGTGGTGGCAGAGGCCATCCTGCCACTGCCTGAGGGTTGAGTCAACAGGCTCCTGGATCAGAGGCATGCGGATGTGCAAAGCTGGGCGGGAGCCTGCGGAAACTTCTCTACATAGCTCTGTTGCCAGGAGCCTGCAGCCCCAGGAAGGCCCAAGTCCAAACACCCAAGGCCCCACCTTGGGCTGTTCACCAGGGCTTAGTTTAGAAAGTCCCTGTGGTCTTTCTGCTGCCCAGCAAACAGCCAGGAAGCAATAGGGCTAGAGCTGGATAGGGCCACGAGCAGGAAGGTCTTGCAGAAAACAGAATGGGCTGCTCACGACTGCAAAGTACCCAGAGGCCTCCAGGGGCCACTTCTGCTCTGGGAGTCAAGATGAGGAGGTTCTCAGGATAAGTCACAGCCTGGACACCAGAGGAGCCCCTTCTCCAGAGCATACAACTGGACCTGCCCCACATCTTTGGGCACTGACCCCAGATTTCCAAGGGAAAATAGGTGAGGATCCTGCATCCTGCATGTATTAGCATCAAAGACTTATTAGCACCAATACCATTCGTCCGTAAGCCCTAAGGCTCCCCTAGAAGCTCAAACCAGGCCCACCCCACTCCCATGTCTTCCTTGCCCACTCAGCCAACCTACATCTCGATGGTAAAGCCCCCAATTCCAGCATGCCAACCAAGCCCCCAGCATACCAGCTGTGATGCGCAAGGCACCTGGGACCCTCCAGTTCCTTGAGGGCAGAGAGGATGTCTGAGTGCTATTGTGACCTCTGTGCCTACTACATACTCTCATGAATAGCCATCAGCAGCTGAGCCTCCATCCTGGATGGTATATTCCAGGACAGAATGTAATGCTCTTTAGCCTGGTGACAGGCAGTGGCTGTGGTCTTGGTCACAGAGGATGCCACACTGACTATCCCAGCAGATGGGCTCAGGGGTTGTGTGGTGATGTTTAAGAATCAACAGCTCTAGCCGGGCGGTGGTGGCACACGCCTTAATCCCAGCACTCGGGAGGCAGAGCCAGGTGGATCTCCGTGGGTTCGAGGCCAGCCTGGTCTCCAAAGCGAGTTCTAGGAAAGGCGCAAAGCTACACAGAGAAACCCTGTCTTGAAAAACAAACAAACAAACAAAAAGATTAGAAGTCCTGAGTCGGTGAGCCTTTGCCATCTGCAGGCTTCCCTTTGGCCAGGGTTACCTCACCTGAGGTGCTCAGTAAGAGACATACCTCTACACCGCCTGCAGAACAGTGTCGACCCCACCCCTTCATGAAGGATTTGGGTCAGCACACCTTGGAAGGGATCCTCAAATTTGTAAGTAGGGATCACAGAGGCAGCTTGCCAGAGGCTCACCCCACTCCCTGGCACAGTGTACCTGCTCAGTGAACGTACAGGAATGCACAGGTACCCAGAGCAGCAGAGAACTTGCTTCAGGCTGCTCTATTGCCAGGCAGCAGATTCAGGATATAAGTGGGAGGTGGTACTTGGCACTGTGCCAGGTGGCTTGCAGGCAAGACCTCTCAGAGCTCCCTAACCATCTGCAGCCAGGGAAGGGGATCAAAAGAGAAAACATCTTTCAATAACTCCACGATGAACACCAGTGGTGGTGGTGGCGGCTGGATCCTGTCTCAGCCCCTTCCACCCAGTAGCCTATGTGAATGGGGCCACCCAGGCGATACTTCCAATCTAACAAGGGGGACACACAGTGATCAGGAACCATAAAGGACAATCGGGCCACCAGGTCTGTATCCAAACTATGGGAGCTCTGACGGCTATAAACGCCACCAGTACCCCAGGAATGCTGACCTGCTTGCTGCTTTGAGACCCAGATGCTCCCCTGAGGTGGGAGGAAATAGAATTTGGGAGCTCTTCCCTGGCCCACATCCAAGGACTGGGCCTCCATAGAAGCAAAGACCGGTACTGGACCCTGAGGAGAAACTGGTACCTGGGAGGGTAGGTCAGTGTGTGGACCCTGTAGGCTAAAAGCAGGCCCTGCTGCCAATTCACACCCAAACCATTCCTAAGCTGCACTGTGTCCTGCATGGCAAGCAGGGCTGTAAATATTAGCTTTGAAACTTACAATACTATGGCTAGAACACTGGAAACAGAAACCGGGGGTGGCCTGAAGGAAAGATTAGGGGTGGGGAAGATGAAGGGATCGTTTCAAGGCCAAACCTTGCAAAGCTGGAGGGGCAGGGAAAAGCAGCTTTACCTTCAGATTCTCTGCAGAGTCACAGCCACAACCAAAGCCAAGTGCAGAGAAGAGCTGTGACCACTGAGGGAGCTGAGCTCCAGGCTCCGAGGGGCTTTGGTTACGGCAGTCTGTGGGGCACAGACACCCACCCACGCATCTTGTGCTGCCAGTTCCCATTCTCAAGATCCCAGCAGCTTCTTTTCATGAAGGGTGCATGGATCTGTAAGCCAGGTTAGCCATGGATGGGCCTCAGGCTACCCCACTATCTCTATAGACAGTCTCAGCCACAAGCTAGAACTACCTCGGCCTATCTTATTCTGAGCACTGGAGCCTGAAGAGCTGGAGAAATGCAAGTCCTCTGCTGCAGACACTCTCTAGGGAGAGAGGCCAGAGCAGGCTGCACAGGTAGAGCAGGGGTGCAGCCCTGCAGGCTGAGGACTGAGCCAGACCTGCCTAGGGAGGACAGGGCAGCCATCAGCAGGGTGGGGGAGGGCCTTCACTGGAGGCGCTCAGGTGGCTATTCGGCAGCCCCTGAAAGTCACCACATCACCCTGTGCTAACCAACAAGAGAGGGGCACCAGTCACACGGGAGGCCATATGTTAAGTCACATGACTTGTGCATTAATGGCTTCTGGCACATCTAATGAAGACATAATGTCAGCAGGGTAACTGTCAGAGGAGGAAGGGCTGGGCTCTGTGCTGGGAACCCAGGAAGATCTGGGTTTTAGGAAGGGAAAAAGTTGAGTCTTTGAAAGCAGAGCCTTTCTCTGTTCCCAGTTCCAGAATAAAGCCCGGCTGGAGCCGAAGAGTCACAGCCTGATTAATGCCTAATCATTTATCCGGCAGTGACAGCGCACTGCCATGTGACTCCGGGTTCAGGTGGCTGCTCTGCGCCGCAGAAACCCCTGCAAGGGGTGCACAGGTGGTCTCAGGAGCTGAGCCCAATGCGCCCCTCCAGTAGAGGCACTGGCCCTGTAACTTGTATCTTCCACTCCCCCGCGAGGCACCTCGCCCACATCAGGGTTTCTACACCCCGCAGCCGTCGCAGTTGGTCCCCACCAGTCACTCCTACAAGCCTCGGGACCCACGATAGAGATAGGGCTTCTCCCTTTTGTGACAGGTGAGGCCACCGCGTAACTAACCCCCTTAAACGAATCACAATTCTGCAAACAGTCGAATCAACAGTGCTTCTGAACAAAGAAAAGTGCGTTAATTATGGCAGATGTGCGGAGTTTCAGGCAATGCTTCCCATGAGTCCCGGCCGGCTCCCGCAGCCCCTCTGCGGGGCCGCATGCTCTCCTGCCCCGAAAGTCACCGCGACTTTGGGAGAGAGCCACTTTCGCACCCAGACCGGCGGCCAGCTGGCGCGCCTCGAAACCCCGGCCCGGGAAAAACTGAAAGTGGGCGCCGGGCTTTGCTGCTCTGCCCAAGAGCCTGCATCGGAACCTTGAATCGGCGGGGGAGTGTCCCGGGGGATTCCGAGGAGTCCCGGGCCCGCGACCCTGCCCCGCTCACTTTTTCGTGCAATCCAGCAGGATCCCGGCGAAGCTGCGCTCGCCACAGCTCACGGTGACCACCAGCGCGCCGTTGACGACCTGTTCCACCCGCACCGGCAACCGGCAGCCGGCCCGCGGCTCCATGCTCTCGCCGCCTCCGGAGGCCGCCCCCGCCCGCCACCGCCGCCGCCGCTGCCGCCGCCGCCGCCGCCGCCGGGTCAGCCCCGCGTGACGCCGCCTGACGTCACAAAGCTCTCTCTGCCGGCCGCCACCGCGGAGCTGGGCTGGGGCGCGCGGCCGCGGGCTGCGCTCCCGGGAACCGGAGGGCGTGGGGCGGTCCGCCCGCAGTGTGCGCCCCACAGCCGGCTCTCAGAGCTGGACTGGCAACGCATTGCGGGGCCCCGCCGGGCGGAGAGGAGGGTTCGTGAATCTTGCCGCCACGCTGGCTAGGAATGCCCCCTAGAAGGCCCTGCCAGGAACCGAGGGGTGGCAGGGACACTCCCCGGGCCCAGGCCCTTCCCCCATTCTGCTGCTCTGGGTCCCACCCCGGGCCCCACCTCCTTCCTGATCCTGTCCCGGGGCCACTCCCTTAACCCGGCGCAGCCTGGGGCCCTTCCCCCATGCACCCTGGGGTCCCCTGCCTAGCAGTCTGTGCTAGCGTACCCTGGCAGCGTCTCCTACGCACGACTCCTATGTCCACTCAGTACTTGGAAAAGTCTGTGGGCGCGTGTGTTTGAAGCGAGTCAGGCCTGGCCGAGGAGACTCGGGGTGCTGAGGGACCCCAGTGGGACTCTTGCAACGAGGCCTTGTGTGTCGCCCTGACCACACGGGCGATTTAGCACTGGGCTACCCAGGTGTGCTCGACGCCTCCTGGGCCACAACGGGGCTCGCGCCAGAGTGAGGACCTCACAGAACGCAGGGGTGGCCAGCACTAGCGTTGGGGAGGATAATTCCATTCAGAGCCCTAGGACCAGTCTCTTAGGTCTCCCCCGACTAGACGCCGCAACGCGCCTCGCCTAGTGTACATTACGAAGAGCCGCCTCCCGAGAGCAAGAGCCGGGCTCCAAGGCGCGCGCAGCCGAGCCTGCGGGGGTAGGCTGGCCAGGAGTGGGAGGTGGCGGCGCCCGGCGGACGCCTGACCGCCACCTCAGACCTCCTCCGGCTTCCGCAAGCACTTGCACTTTGGATCCGGATTCGGAACCGTAACTGACTGTCCCCAAGGGTCGGCTGTGTTGTAATGACCAACAACATCTGCGACCCGGGCCCCTAAGCCTGGCGGCATCGCCTTGATTGGTGGCACCAGGAGGGCATTGAGGCCCTGGCCACCGGTCTCCTGAGCCCTTGCCCCTCTCAGCTTGGGAATGGAGGTTTTCCCCCGCTGGGACCTGCTTCAGGGCTGCTACCACAGACGCCGCCACCGAGGACAGTCGAGGCCGCCCCTGGCACCGCTCTACCTCACCTTAAGGCGACCATGGCCCTAGTTCCAGAGCAGATGAGAAAGCCTGGGCGGAGACCTGCTGATGGGCACCCCGCCTCCCCCAAGCGTCTGTTATCCTCACGCCTTCTCTCCAGAGCTGGGTGCAGCAAAATTTGGAGCAAAAATGGTGGCTGCAGGAACCATTCCCAGCCCAGTCCCAGGTGGATGGCTGGTGGGTGGCTGCCCACTCGCTCAGCCCAGATACCAACTGAGCATGTGCCTGAGTATTGGGGGTGCCTGCTAAAGGACAGACCATAGCAGGACCCTCTTCCCCCAGTTTAGTAGCTCCCAAGCTGGGGACACCCACAAGTTCCGAGCAACTGGGGCTATGAGGGGCCAGTGGAAGGGGCCGTGGAAAAAGACACTTGAGCAAGCAGGTGCCCTTGTGGAGGGACCTCAGGTTTATAGAGGGGTGGAAAGTAAGTTTGCTAAACAAGGGCAGGAGAACACCTTGAAAACTGCCAGCTTATTGTGTGGGTAAGACGTTTCTATTAATTCCGAGATGTCAACAGGAATAATTTGGTTGTGGTAAGGGACAGATTTGGCTTGGAGGGACACAGAGACACAAGGGACAGACAGAACCTAGGGTTTAGCCTGTGGCAGGAAGCTCCTGGGCTGCTTGGTGGTCAGAGCTGGGGAGTAGAGGGAATGGCCACGGGCCACTTCTGGGCCTGCCTGCCAGGTTTGTGCTGTGTATTTTAATGTGTATTTGGAAGCCATTTTTAAAAACCTGTTTCTCGTTCGGTAGAATATTTAAGCAGCCAACAAGGAGATGGATTTGCAATTTAAACACAGGCCTTTCAGGGCCTCATCCTAGCCCCCGCCCACCTGGACAAGGAAGGCAGCCGGGCCCCAAGCTGCTTCCCTTTTGGAGCCTGGACTTGGCTTCAAGATTCACCTTCCACAGCTGTCTGTCCCCTTCTTGCCACTAGCCCCTGCCTGCCTCCATCTTGCAGATGACTCCTTTGCAGGTCCTGGCAGAGCACTGCCCTTCTGAGTCTCACTGACTCACAACACAGCTCTGGTGGGGAGACTCTCAGTGCTCTCAAAGCACGTCCATGAGGGATGCTGCCATAGCCTCAGGCCTGGCCCAGGGCTGCCTGGCCAGACAGCTCACACCAGCATACCTGGGCCCGCCTCTGCTTCCTTTTTCTGAACTTACTGGCTGGGACTGCCCGCTGGGCAGTTCCTTCAACAAGGCCTGACTTGGTCAGAGCTGAGGCTTCTGAGATAGAATCAAAGGGCCTGGTCTGGGTGGAGACCTGGGATATGCAGGCCCTAGAGCCTGGTTCACTAGGCACTGAGTAGAGTAAGGCACCAGAGCACACCAGGACTCCCTGGGGGCCGCTGTGGGCAGGCCACGCTTCCCCGGATGTCCTCCATGGGAAGGCTTCATGGAGTCTTTGTATCTGAAAATCCTGGACCTCCTACAGGCCACAGAGCTTTGGAAGCTGGACTGGCTCCCTTCTGGCCACCCTGCAAGGGCTGCTCTGAAGAGATCCTGCCCCCTAAAAATCAGGATAATTGTGGCATTCTCCCATTAGGAAATATCTCGGGATTAGGGAAAGAACTCATCAGAAAACCATATGGCTAAGGTTATGGACTTTGGGTTAAGATTGTAGTATTCTGTGTGACCTTGGAGGGGGTGGGGGAGGGAGCTGCCTGTCAGTACCGGTAGAGCAGTGGCTGGAAACACGGCCCCACGCTGCCACTCCAAGCAGCCTGAGATCAGAGACCTTCTTGCAGGTGAAGCTGGGATTGGTTTTACTAAGAATCTCTGAGTTGGGGAGATTTTAACATTTAAACAGTGGGTGAGGTATGGGAAGAGAAAGACAGAACCAAGGATGGGTGTGGCCCTCTTAAGAGAGTCACACTTAAGTGTCTTTACAGTAACCGTACATATGATTTGGTGGCTTCTGAAGTTATGTCTCAGGGCTTGCTAAGGAACCTTTTTACAGTAAAGAACAAGGTGGTTCCTGGTGTGCACTGGCTAGGATAACAGCAGGTAAGGTTAAGCCCTAGGTCACAAGAGTTATGTGAACGTTGAGTACTTACTACGAAAACAACAAAAAAGTCTTTGTGAGATTCCCAGAAAGTTTTGGGTTTCTGTGTGGGGAAGGAGCAAGGCCATACATGAAGGTCATATACACGTGAGCCTTAATCATGGTTCATTAACATTTTAACACCTTTTTTTTTTTTTTGGTTTTTCGAGACAGGTTTCTCTGTGTAGCTTTGCACCTTTCCTGGATCTCCATCTGTAGCCAAGGCTGGCCTCGAACTCACAAAGATCTGCCTGCCTCTGCCTCCCAAGTGCTGGGATTAAAGGCGTACGCCACCACCGCCCGGCTTGTTTTTTTTTTTTTTTTTTTTTGAGACAAGGTTTCTCTGTGTAGCTTTGGAGCCTTTCCTGGAACTCACTCTGTAGGTCAGGCTGGCCTCAAACTCACAGAGATCCGCCTGCTTCTGCCTCTGGAGTGCTGGGATTAAAGGCGTGCACCACCACCACCCGGCTCATTTTAACACTCTTATTTGATAGAGTGCCTTAAGAGAGGAAGGTGGAGGCAACAAGGCTTGGAAAAGCATGGCTATTTTGTAATTTAGAGTTAGCCAGGTGGTGGGGACACACGCCTTTAATCTCAGCATTCAGGAGGCAGAAGCAGGTGGATCTCTGTGAGTTCAAGGCCAGCCTGGTCTACGGAGTGAGTTCCAGGTCAGCCAGGGCTACATAAAGAAACCCTGTCTCGAAAAACCTATATATATATTAGGTTAATTGTGTGCATGTGTTTATAGGACTGCAGGTACACATATGGATGCCAGAGGACAATTTGTGGGGTCAGTTCTTTCTTTCTGCCTTGTTGAGGCAAGGTCTCTTGTTTCTGCTGCTATACAGTATACCTCAGACTAGCTGGCCTGTGAGTTTCTATGTCATTCTCTTTTCTTCACCTTCTACTTCATTTATAGGTGTGCTGGGGTTACAGATGTACACCACTGCATATGGCTTAAGATGATTTATAAAAAACTGGGTTTCAGGGATTGAACTTGGCTTGTAAGCCTTGATGGCTAGGACCACCCACCAATCCCTTTTCTTTTTAATTCTTTTTAATGTTTCCTGTTAAATGACTTTTGGTTAAAAGGATAAGATCTGAGTTGTATCTCTGGCCCCAGGTGGAGACATGGCATTTGATACTGCCCAAAGGATCATGACATTGCAAAGACTCCCTGAAGAGTTTACCCAACTTGGCCTGCCAATCACTTGGCCAAGTAAGCAATCTAGAGACATGTTAAGGAGATAGGAGGAGTAATTTTCTCTAATCAGAATGCACACTGCACCTGCCGGAAAGACCCTCTCCCACTGCAGTTGCTTACAGAGCTCTGCTGCTAAGCCTGTCTGCTTTGTTTTTCTGAGTTCTAACTCAAAAAGTGTAACTTTTCTTCCTCTTCTCCTCCTCCTTTCTTTTTGAGACAGGGTTTCACTTGCTCCTTGAACCAAAGCTGGCCTAGAACTCAAGACATCCACTGCCTCTGCTTCCTGAGTACTGTGATTGAAGTTGTCCACCACTCACACCCAGCCTCCTCTTTTAATTAAAAATTTTTAAAATCTGTGTGTGTGTGGCAATGTGTGCCTGAGCACCCTGTGATGGTCAGAAGACAACTAGCATAAATTGGTTCTTTCCTACCATGTCGGCTCTGGGGACTCCAGGCTTGTCAGCATGCAGTCACAGCTGAGCCATCTCTCTGGCCTCCTCCTCCTCCTCCCTCTTTGTCTTTTTTGAAAGTCAGCCAAACTCCTAAGCCTGCTTGCCCTAACCCACAGGGCATTCTCACTCTTCTCCGAAGGCCGCCCCCCACCCCATGCAGCTGCTCCCAGCTGATTATCACTAATTTAAGGACAACATCTCTTGGACTAGCAAGATGGCTTTGTCAGTAAAGGTACCTGCTGCCAAGCCTGATGACCTGAACTCCATTCCCTAGGAACCCACATGATGAACATGATGAAGAGAACTGACTCCCTCAAAGTGTCCTTTGACCTCCATGTATTCGCGCAAGCGTAAACACACACACACACACACACACACACACACACGCACGCACGCACGCACGCACGCACGCACGCACGCACGCACAACACACATGTAATGATATTTTAAAGGAATGGCTTTCTTCTTATCCCTCTCCCTTGTCCCAGAAGCTGCAGGGATTTCTAGCTTTCCTGCCTTGTTTTTTCTCTCAAACTCTAATAAAATGGTCTTTGGGCTTCCTTCCAAGGCTTTTTTAAAATTTTATTTATTTATTTTTGGTGTCTGTGTGTGTGTGTGTGTGTGTGTGTGTGTGTGTGTGTGTTTTGCCTACATACATGTTTGTGCACCATGTATGTGCCTTGTGCTCACAGAGGCCAGAGTGGGGCGTCCCTAAACTAGGGGATCCCCTGGATCTGGAGGTACAGATGACTGTGAGCTGCCGTGCGGGCACTCTAGAAGAGCAGCCAGTGCTCTTACTCTCTGACCCACCATCTCTCTAGCCCTTCAAACATGTTCTCAAATTCTCTTGTTTACAAGACCAGGAAATTCAAAAGGGGACCCTGTTAACCAGCACTGACGCAAGAGGAAACAAAGTCTGAGTAGTTCTATGTCTGCTCCCAACATCCTGAAGCAAAGGCCCTGAGTTATAGTCACATGCAGAGCTGGAACCTGCCATGCAGCCCCTGAGTGAGTGGCAGGAGGATTACAGGGGAGGTGGGAGTTGGCATCGAGAGGAGGTTTTAACTTTGGTGGTGGTGACGGGGGGGGGGGGGGGGGGGGGTTGTCCAGGGATCCTACAGGACCTGGGGCTAGGTGTCACTGTCCCTGTGCAGACAAAGGACACTTCAGTTTGAACAAGAGAGCATGCTGCACTAAGCCCCATCTGAATGAAGATGGGGCTGGAGCAGTCAGGCCCGGAGCTTCCCCTTCCTACTGGGTCCACGGAAACCAGGACAACAGCTTTGGCTTAAGACCCCAGTCAACCGGACTAGTGGACACGGGGACAGAGAGAACAGTTAGGCTTGCTTACAGCAGTCTTCCTTTTAATGCAGTTAAACCTACAGTCTCTGAAAGGAATCAGGCTTATCAGAGGCCGCAGCCTGGGGAGCAGCTGAAGACCCCACTAGTCGCCCTCCTGCCAATCCCCACACCACATAGGGGACAGCAGCTCCTCACTGCGGGAGGTAATTGTCATCCCTGTTGACAACACCACTTTCTTAGTATTTTGTGTTAAAAAATATATTTTGAGGCTGTGATGCTGGTGGGTGAAGCGAAAGGTTTCCAGGGAAAGTTGCAAATGGATGTTCTTTGTTCAAGGTCATCTCCAGTTTCAGTTTCCTTAATTCCTCGTGAAGTTTCTTGGCCTTTGAGGAGGAGAAGAGGAGATGTAAGTTAGACAGGCAGGACAAATGAACCCCCATGTTGGTGCATATTGGGGTATGTGCAGGAGCACTCAGGCTGCCTTTTCCCCAAGCATCCACAGACTGCGTCTTAGTGTTGTCTCCTCAGTGATGCGGAGGGGCCACACCACCTGAACCCCTGACAGCTCTTGTACCTGTGGATATGTCCACCGAGTTAACCTTGTGGGCCACGTGCCATGGTGTCCCCACAGCATCCCCTCAAGACTGCTGTGCCGGCAGCAGTATGAATAAGGAGAGAGAGAAGCCTGGGGCTGGTGCCGTACATGCCCTTGGGGTTTGTGGTGGGATATCCCCCTAAACACAATCCAGCCAAGATTTCTAACTACCCAGGAACAGAGCCAGACAGACAGAGAGGGCCAAGGAAGGACATTGCCCAGCTTGGAACCAGGTGTGTGCTTTGAGTCCCACATTCCCCAGCCCATCTGCCGGTCAGGAAAGGGGAAACCTGAGGCCACTGGTGGTCACAGGTGGGCAGTGTTACCAGTGTTACAAGCTCTTCTCACCTCTGCCTGCCCAGTGTCTCTCTGTCTGAGGTGGATAGCTGCCTGATCCTTGGGTGGAGACCTTAGCTCATCCCTCCACCCCTTCTGCTTGTCTCCTCAAGCCCAGCCGCGCCATCTTGGACCAGCCCTGAGGGACAGTTTTCCCAGAGAAGCGTCAGCCACGCTGTGGGTGTGACCATTCTCAGGTCCACACCACACCAGTCAGCACTGTTTGCTGTTGGCCCTGTTGGTGCCCACTATCTACAGCTTTGCCTCGTGGGGCCTCTTCTCAGACCTGTGCTGTTTCTTTTGTGCCCGTTGTCATTCAGTGTTCCTGAATGGGACATCCCTCCCTAGTCTCTTCCCCTGGACAAACCTGTCTCCTGAGAGGAACTTCTGGCCAGAGTCTCTGGATCCCTGGCAAGAAGCCTGGGGCATTTTTTCCCCCTTGCTCTGCTTACCCCTCCCAGACAACTCCCTTCAGGCAGAATTCATTCCACAACCCCTAGAGAGGCTGGGCGGGAAGCAACATTTTCAAAGGATTGTCTACAGTGGAATTTATGCTGCTCCGGCCTCAACCTCCACGATCCATCTAACAATGGGATTGTCTAGTCCTTGGCCAGGACATCAAGCTACTGACATGTGGACCATCGGAACCCTTTCTCTAACTGTACTTTCTTTTCTTTCCAGCAGAGTCTTGTGTAGCCCCCCTCTGGCTTGAGCCTCACTATGCAGCCTTGGGGCTCCTAACCCTCCTCCCTCTGCTCTTAAGTGCTGGAATTGTAAGCATGCGCCACCAAGTCCCCTGTGCTGCGGACCAAACCCAGGGTTTCATGAATGCTAGGAAAGCCGATTTTTCTTTCTTTCTTTCTAAACGTTCCTCTCACTTACTCTGACACCTCCTGAAATATGCTAGCACATGTTGAACCTCTCAGGTCGATCTGCTAGTTGTTGCTGTCTTAAAATCTTGTTTCAGTTTTGTTGTCCATCTTCCTTTCCATTCTCCTTCCTGAGGGATTTACTGGATTTCACCTCCAGGCACTTGTCCTGGTTCACAACAGCAGTTGTTTCCACCAATGACCGGGGTTAATGCTATCAAGTACTTCATGCTTCTTCCTTCCTTCCTTCCTTCCTTCCTTCCTTCCTTCCTTCCTTCCTTCCTTCCTTCCTTCCTTCTTTTTTAAATGTATTTGTTTTATGTGAATGAGTGTTTTGCCTGCATATATGTATGTGCACCACATAAGTGCCTGTGCCATGGAGGTCAGAGGTTACACTAGTTCCCCTGGAATTAAAGTTACAGATGGTTGCAAGCCACTCTGTGGGTGCTGGGAACTGAATTTAGATCCTCTGGAAGAGCAACAAGTACTTCAGCTCTACTGTGCACTTTTTTTTTTTTTTTTTTCCAGACAGGGTTTCTCTTTGTAGCTTTGGAGCCTGTCCTGGATCTCACTCTGTAGCCCAGGCTGGCCTCAAACTCACAGAGATCCGCCTGGCTCTGCCTCCCGAGTGCTGGGATTAAAGGTGTGTGCCACCACTGCCCGGCGGTTTGCATCCTTTTTAAAAAAACATTTTCTTCCGGGCGGTGGTGGCGCACGCCTTTAATCCCAGCACGCGGGAGGCAGAGCCAGGCGGATCTCTATGAGTTCGAGGCCAGCCTGGGCTACCAAGTGAGTTCCAGGAAAGGCGCAAAGCTACACAGAGAAACCCTGTCTCGAAAAACCAAAAAAACAAAACAAAAAAAAAAACCAAAAAAAAACAAAAAACAAAACAAAACAAAACGAAATTTTCTTAGTTCTTTGAGAATTTTGTCCATCATGTTTTAATTGTATTTACCCCCCTCTTCCAACCCTTCCCAGATCCACACCTCCTCCCTACCCACCTGACTTTGTGCCCCCCCTTCTCCCCCCCCCCCCAAAAAAAACCTCATTAAGACCAATCTGTGCTGCCCAAATGTTCTTGGATGTGTGGCTCCCTGAAGCCTGAAGCATAGTTAATTGACTACCACCTGGGGGCAGACCCCTAGGGCGTCCTCACTCACCTGTCATTTGTCAATAGCCTCTCTGTGGGAGAGTGGGGACTTGGTACCAAATCCATGTTGGGGGGGGGGGGTTGGTCTGGGTTTGCATTCTTGTGTTTTAGGTTCTGTAGAATGGATCTCATAACTGGTGGTGTTTTCTCTCCCTCAGCAGGCTCTTAATACTATACCTCAGGGACTTTCTTCTTACAAAACTTTGCTGGCCTCAGTATGTATTAGGATACAGGCTCAGCCATTATGCCAAAGGTCAGGTAACAGTGACTGAAAGCCAGGGGGTGTGGCAACTCTGGCAGGCCAGAGCCCGGTGCCTTAGACTCCCTGCAACTGTTACTGGGCATCCACAACTTTCACCTCAAAGCTGTCTTGCCTCCTTTCCCTGTCTAGAAGGGCAGCACCCATTTTGTTTCTTCCTGCTGTGGTGGGTGATGATTAATCTGGGTGCACATGTGGTATGCTGACGTGGAAGGTTCACGGTGGGTTTGTGTTTACTTTGTCCATCTGGACAGAACAGAGACGGAGCTGCAGACAGGCTGTGGAGAAAGCCTGGTCTTGAGTCAGTGACAGAGTAACCAGGAACTAAGCCATGGTGGGGTCACAGGCACCCAGGTGCCACTGTCACAAAACCACTTTTTCCTTCTATTAGTTTCCTATCGGGGCAGGAAGGGCCGCTACTCTGTGCTCCTCTCACAAGCAGGGACATTGAGGCACAAGGTGGGGGCTGGTGGTATCAGTCACTAGGTGGGAACATGGTTAGACTGCAAGAGTCTGGGAAGGGTTTAGGGGCACCATTTGCTGTTCAGGAGCTCAGGGGTGTGGTCATTCAGATCCCCGTGGATCCGGCACACTGTTTTCTTCTCAGGCAACAGCAATGAGCCCTCTCTAAGCAGCCCCATTTCAGCCCAAACAGGGCTTCAGCTCGCTCTTCAGGTGTGAAGCCTTAAGCAAAGACTACACAGACTTGTGGAACGGACTGGTACCGTCCTCAGGGGCCCTAAAGCTATCATGCTCATTCCATTCCGTCTAGTGCAGCTGAGGGCTGACAACGTGGCCAGGATATTTTCTGGAGTCTCCTAACACATACATGGCAGGCAACCCACATTGTGGGAGGGTACCTGCTCGGCAGTTATATAAAGAATTCTCTTCCATTAGTGAGGCATTCCCAAGTAGGGCAACAGATACTCACAGTTTCCAGGTCCTGGCTGGCCATCTTCATGTCTTGCAGTGGGTTGGTACCCAGAAAGTTGCGAGTCCGGATCTGCTGCGTGTGACGCCTTATCTTCTCCTCCAGCTCTGCTAGTGGCGAGGCACTGGGACACAGACACTGGCTGCTTAGGCTAGCGTCCTCATTCTAACCATAGAGAAAGTACCTTTTCCCCTGAAGCCCAGGAGCCATCTGAGGCACCAGGTGTCAATGACATGGCTTCCCTGCCTCCCTCTAGAGACGCTGGGCTTGAGGCAACATCTTTACCCACAGGGCCACTGTGCTCAAACACCCTCAATTTGGGGCTGGGGAGATGGCTTAGAGGTTAAGAACCCCGTGGAGCTTACACAGGAACTAGGTTTGGTTCCCAGCACCCCCATGGTAGCTAACAACCATCTCTAACTTCAGTTACAGAAGATACGAGGCTGTGCCTATTTTTTTTTTTTTTTTTTTTAAAGATTTATTTATTTATTATGTATACAGTGTTCTGTCTGCATGTACGCCTGCAGGCCAGAAGAGGGCACCAGATCTCATTACAGATGGTTGTGAGCCACCATGTGGTTGCTGGGAATTGAACTCAGGACCTTTGGAAGAACAAGCAGTGCTCTTAACCTCTGAGCCATCTCTCCAGCCCTGTGCCTATTTTTAAGAGCCTGTTTTATGCATGTGGAAAACAGTATTCCTTTTCATAGGTAAAACAGTCTTACTGAACCTTGAGACAGAGCAGAATATCTCATGGACCTGAGATTTTTTTTTTTTTTAAATATATCTCTATCTCTGTTAACATTGGGCTGAGACTCCAAGGTTGCTATTTGTGAACAGTAAATACAATGATTTAGAATGGCAGAAAGAGGCCAGGAACCTCTGGCTAAATGCCAGGAGCCCCCCTCCCCCCACACCCCCACAGTTCTCTGCCACCCGCCCTGGACCCTGTACTACTTCTACAATGTCCCATTGGCTTTGTTCAGGGATCTCCCATCTCCCATTGGTCCATTGCTGACACCTAGCTTACCCAATGCTCTCCTGAGCTCCAGATGGGTCTGCCAGCTAGCCTAAGCTCTTAGGACAATTGCCACACTACCATCCCCATTAGCAATCTGGTGACTCCTTAGCCAGAGACTCTGTCAAACTCTAAGGTACCATGAACTGGTCTTTTCATGTGTTCGCCTGCCTTTCTTTCATGGAATCTTTTGGCAGAAGCCATGCCCAGAACACCACGAAGGGAAAGCTAGATGTAGTCCTAAGAGCTGAAAAGACAGGGCTGAGGGCGAGACAAGTGCTCAGACACCGGACCAACCAGGGCAGGGTGGGGCTGGTGGGGCTTGCAGCTGCACCCTTGTAGTGGGCGTCTTCTGAGTCCCGCTGGTCATCTGGCAGGGTAATGGAACGCCAAGGGTGGGGACCGGGTCTTTCCAGATCATCCACTATCCTGAGTGCTCCCACAAAGCTGGACAGTCAGGGGCCCTTGACACATGCCTCAGGCAGCCTGTGGCCCTGAGCTCGGGGTCCCGGAAGGCAGAACTGTCACCCACCTCATTTCAGCACTGCTTTGTGCTGGCCTCTCTTTGCTGTGCTTCGCTTTCCCGAATGGATTCACTGGCGTTTTCCCATGCTCCAGCAGATCTGTGGCAAAGGGAATCTTTGATGCCATCTAGAAAAGTACAATAAGGTATTTCCAGCAATGCATGGAAAGGCTGCTCTTCCCCACAGGCCCACTTGCCCGGCTCATGAGCTTGCCCTTCACCCTGCTAGGCCACCCAGAGGGGACATTCTTTTCGTTGTTTTGTTTTTTGAGACAGGTTTTCTCTGTATAGCCCAGGCTGTCCTGGAACTCTTTGTAGACCAGGCTAGCTTCAAACTCAAAAAGATCTCCCTGCCTCTGCCTCCCGAGTGCAGGGATTAAAGGCATGTGCCACCGCTGCCTGGTGGGGGCATTCTTAATAGGCATCCCGTCCTATGACTTAACTAACAGTCACTCCCATCTTGGTCCTTGGTTCAGACATCTCTCAAATGCCCCAACAAACTAAGCTGGAGTGGAGGCAGTACAGAGCAAGGGACCCTGGATGTGCTCAAGATTGCTACAGTTGACCTAGGATAGATACCCTGAGACTCTGTCACATGACAGAAAACACATTATTGTAACAGGACCCAAATTAGTGTTAAGTCACAAAGTTTCAAGCTCGTACATAAGTGCTAATACAGACCAAGTATACAAAGTCCAGACCTTGAACGTGGCCAGCCTGCAGGACAGAGCTGCTGGCCACAGATCTAGACATCGTGAGTAGGACAGGTGACAAACCTGTAAATGACTCAGTCTCCCCCCCATAAAGAAATTGCATCCTGAAGGACACCAGGGCATGTCTACATGTGCCCATTTGGTACCCCAGCCCCCTGCACTTCACAGCCCTCAAGGCCAAGTAGTACTAGATCTTCCCACAGGCCAGAGTATTCTCAGTGTGTTTCCAGGACATCCCACAGCCCTTCTACCATATTGCCACACAGGTTCCCATCTCGGATTTCACTAAGTTGTAGGAACAGAGCATGGGGAGAGGGGCTCAGGCCAAAGCAGAAACTTATGTGCCCTTTGTAATGATAATGGGCTACCTGGAGTCATGGAAACACAGCCCGCTCCTTACAGCATCCCAGGCACACTCCTCATTTCTGGACAGCCTGATGTCACTCAGATTGACGGCCACTCATACCCCACTTGGCCTTCCTTACTCACTGTGGCTCATGTAGACATAGCCTCTCTCCCCAGCAGCCCTGCCTTCTGCCCTATAGCCTGGGTCACCCTGTCTCCTGACTGCTGTGGCCTTCCTCCAGAGCCTCTATGTCACAGACACACCAGCTCCAGGCTAGTCTTCCAAGTCTCCTCTGGCTATGACTGGAGATCTCCTTTCTGATCCCCACTCCCCATGGCCACCCTGTCCCTCTGTGCCTTTCCTGCTCTGCTCAGTCTTAAGAGCCAAGCTAAGGCTCAGTCCTAATCCTGGCTCCTTCAGAACCTGAGCTGGCCTTTCCCCTCTTAATACTAGAGGTAAGGGAATTTCATCCTAGTAATTGCAGAAACAGAAATTGAAACTAGAGACATTTCTATCTTACTCCCTGGCCTTTGCTGTAGTGGCCAGCTTTCGGCAGAGCCATCGGATGGCATCTGAAGCTGTTTGTGGCTCCAACAAGCAGATATGCCTGCACAGGACATGTTGGTAAGGGCAACAAAGACCACGTGACCAGCGCTGCTCACTGCTGCCTCCGGGGGATGAGGTGGGGAACTAACGGAGCCCCACATTGGGGAGCTTAAGTGTGTGTGCATCTGTCTGCGATGTGCAGGGTAGGTGCGTACGTGCCTGTTAGGGGGAGGCAGGCTGTCGGACTCCAAGGCTGACTAAACAGAGTGAGACTGAGTGCAAGTGTGAGGCCTGGGGAGGGGATGAGCCTCCTGCCCAGGGTTCCTGCTGTGCGCTATCTGCCTGCAAGGGTGGACTTTGAGCTCAGCCAGATTATGCCTCCCTATCAGATCTGCATCTTCCCTTCTCAGCAGAAGATTTCCAAGGCTGGGGTCTTATCTGCCCCCATGTGCAGTTCAAACCCAGCATTCCTGGCGCCCTGAAAGGCTTAGAACCCAGGAAGATACAGTAAGGGAACAGGAGCCACCACACCCTTTATTTTTTTTTACAGCCACCCCCACCCAGGAAATGCACAGGGCTGGGACACGGTGGAATACCACAAGCTTGCTGTCTGTGACAGCCGCCGCACAGCACACAGGAGGTCAAAAGTCTTCCAAAGAAATTCCAACAGAAAGAAATGCATGATGCTAAATCGAGGTGGTTTCTCTTTTTCCTCATTAGAGTCAGACATTACTTGTTTTAAGGACTAAAGGCAGGCATTTGGGGAGCAGGGGTGGGGGGAGTTCATCTATACAAATAGTAAATCTGTAATTTACTATTACAGAAAAACACAGGCAAGAAAAATTCATCCAAATACCCCAATTCTCTAATAACAAAAATAATGTAAATACTTGGAAACTGGGCAAACCTTTAGGCAAAGGAAGTGTTGGTGGCTGGGGGAGGTTCTCACTAGCTTCACAAGAGCGTGTCAAACATGCAATTGCTATGGAGGCCCAGAAAAAAGGGCTCAAAGGTCATAGGCAAGGCTGTTGGCTTCAAAACAACATGGAGAAGAGAAATGTAAACCTTTTCTGAATAGGGCAGTATACCTGGAGTCCTACCCAGTGTCCAATCTCAGAATCTTTTAGCAGTCAGCGCCTGCTGGGATATGGGATATGACCTGCACATGTAAGGGTCACAGGAAGCACAGGGAAGGCAAGTGGGCTCTGCAAAGGCAGTTCCTTACCCCGCGTGCTAAACTAACTACCAGGGCTTGGCACACAGTGCTCCAGGCTGGAGCATCAGCTCCGCCCAGCAGCTTCCAACCATGCACAGCACCCTGGCACCCTCTAGCGATCTCCAGCCCAAACGCAGGAGCCTGTACAGGCTGAGAACTTCCCCTAGGCTGGCACAAGAACATACCATCTACTGAGTGAGTCCTTACTCTACGTTTGTCTGTGCAGATGACAAAATACACAACTAAACATCTTTGTTTACAGGCTTCCAATCAGATTGTTGTCATCTCTGAAAAACGAACTCTCCAAAGTGTCCAAAGAACACTAGTTGATTTTTTTTTTTTTTCTGATACAAGGCATCATGTGGCCCAGCCCAGCTTCAAACTCAATCCATAGCTGATTCTCCTGTCTCCACCTCCCAATATCATGCCCAGTTTCTGTGGTGCTGGGGCCCTTACCCAGGGCTTTATACATGCCAGGAAAGCACTCATCAACTGAGTGGCATCCTCAGTCTGCCTGCCCCATTATTAAGAGGGTTTTCCAGGAGGCTGCTGGGGGCTGTGCTCACAGACTGTTCATAATGCAGGGTCCTCAGCTGGACAGGTGGGGCATTGCATACCCAACTGATTTCTAGTCATTCAGATTCTCTCTTGTGAACGGCTTGTCACATCCTCTGTCCAATTCTCTTTTAATCTTTGCTTTCTTTTAAAATATTTTAGAAAGATTTATTTTTATTTTATGTGCACCGAATTCTTTGCCTGCATGTATGTCTGTGTACCATGTGTATGCCTAGTACCCAAGGGAACTAGAAGAGGTCACTGGATTCCTTGGAACTGGAGTAACAGACCGTTGTGAGCTGCCATGTGAGTGTACTGGGTACTGAACCCAGGTCCCCTGTAAGAGCAGCAAGTGTTCTTGACCACTGAGTATTCTTCCCAGACCTCTTTGCTTTCTTTGTTTTTGTTTTTGTTTTTTGTTTTTGAGACAAGGGACCTGTGTAGCCCTGGCTGTCCTGGAACTTGCTCTGTAGACCAGGCTGGCCTCCCTAGTGCTGGGATTAAAGGCATGTGCCACCACCTGCTGGCTGATAGAAATATTTTTAGTTTTTTATACATATGATAAAACTGGGAACACGGAAAACAAGATGGACACAAAAGTGAACACTTTGTATAGTACAACACAGTTTTAAATGAATTAGGCACACACAGCCCTTTCTGACATCACACACATGCAGAAGGCATTACCATGTTGAATCAGAACAGAGCGGCCTCCAGGATGAACACAGTGACCAAGGCTAGCTTTCACCATGCTTTCCCTGAAAGCCTCTGTGGGCCTGGCTACATCATTTAGGAAGATCCTGTTTCAGGGTCCAGGATGACTTTAAGGAACTACTCTTGAGAGTTCTTGGCTAAGTAGTGCATGTGACATGAGCTAACAGGTCCTATTTGGGCTGGAGGCACCCAAATCTCTTGCATTTCCATCCCAGGAGGTGGCCACCCCTCTGTCCAGAGATTGAGTAGTGGCACACAGGTGGCAGAGCTGTGTCTCTGCTGACCATGAGCAGGGAGGGAACTCAAACCACCCAGGGACCCTACCTGCACCAGACCTTGAAAGCCCCACCCTCTACTTTCTGTCACTCTCTTGGGATATTCTACTATAGCAAACATTTCCATGGCTTTTCTTTCTTTTTTCTTTTTTTTTTTTTTGTTTTTCGAGACAGAGTTTCTCTGTGTAGCTTAGGTTTGCACCTTTCCTGGAACTCGCTTTGTAGACCAGGCTGGCCTCGAACTCACAGAGTTCACCTGGCTCTGCCTCCCGAGTGCTGGGATTAAAGGCGTGCGCCACGACCGCCCAGCCGTTTCTTTCTTTCTTTTGAGTAGGATGAACAATGGCAGCCTGGGGAATGTTAGTTGGTAAAAGAACCCAGTGACAGAACTCTAGCTGGCCATCAGCTGCCAGCCCTACTGCAGATGAGCCCCACCAGACATCAGTGACCATGGGTCCTGCAAAGACAGCAGCAATGGTCTCTGCTTTAGACAAGTTGCACCAGAACTCAGCGACAAAGGGGCACGACCCACTGCCAGCATGGCCCTACTGCAGATTTGGTGAGGAAGGGTCCTGGTAGGAATCAGTAAGAATCTCAAGGCCTGGATCAGCCATGGAGGAGAGGTCAGTGTGACTGCAGGGGACAGACATGCTACCCTGAAAGGGATCAAGTCTGGTGTCGTCTTACTTTTCTATTACTGTGAAAGGAAACCCTGACCAAGGCAACTTATAAAAGGAAGAGTTTATTTGGTGCTGGCTTACAGTTTCAGTGGGTTAGTTCATGGCCATCATGGTGGGGAACATGGCAGCAGGCAGCAGGCAGGCAGGCAGGCATGGCACTGGAGCAGTGGCTGGGAGCTTACATGTTGAGACAACCACAGAGCAGAAGAGAGCTAACTGGGAGTGGTGTGAGCTTTTGAAACCTCAAAGCACAGCCCTGGTGACACCTCCTCCAACAAGGCCACGTATCCTAATTCTTCCCAAACAGTTCCACCAACTGTGGACAAGCATTAAAACATATGAGCCCGTGGAGGCTTTTGTCATTCAAACGACCAGAGCTGGGTACACTATGAACCCATGGCAAGCTGCTCAGAGAAAGAGACAACAGTGCTTTGTGGTATCCTAATTTGCCCCTAATACACAGCTCTACCTAAGCCCTAGAAGTGAAATCGGAAGGAGATAACAGCTGACAAAAATCACGTTCAGCACTATCCCAAGGCATCAGGTCAAGAAGGACATAGCGACAGAGCCACCCAGCCAGAGCACAGCAGGGAACATGACTGCTAGGTGACAAGAGGACCCAGCCGGAGAAGCTTGTGAGGGGCAGGTTTCCTTTGGGTCTTCATATTGCAGCAGCAGGCAAGCCTATTCTGAGTACTGCTCTGTGGTCAGCATCAGAGGAACGGAAGAAGGGATGTATGGAACTCTGCATTGATATCGGAACTTCACTCTAAACTCTAAAATTAGGGGGTTTTGTTTGTTGGTTGGTTTTAAAGAAGATTTGAACTGTGCACACTGGCCTCACTGCAGGCCAGCATAGCTTGGTCAGAACAGACTGTGCAAAACCTTGGGACCTTCTTCAGCTATTGACTTAACCAATGACTTGCTTGACACAAGGAACTTTGTTTCTCTCTCTCTCTCTCTCTCTCTCTCTCTCTCTCTCTCTCTCTCTCTCTCTCTCTCTCTTTGACACAGGGTTTCTCTGTGTAGCTCTCTCTAGCTGTCCTTGAACTCACTTTGTGGACTAGGTTGGCCTCGAACACTACAGAGATCCACCTGCCTCTGCCTCCCGAGTGCTGGGATTAAAGAAGCACCCTGCCAGCCTGGACCCAAGTACAGAGGATGCTAGGCACATTCTGGAGGAGAAGCCAGTTCCCTGTGCCCTACTGGAAGGGATTCAGAAGGGGTGCCGCACAGACATTCTGTGAAACACAGCCTGAGGGGGACCCTGGGGTCAGGGACAGTTTGCAAGGTTACTGCTCTTTAGGTCCCAAGGTGACTGGCATCAGAGTGCAGTGTTCACAGGATGATGCCTGCAGTCATATCTCAACCTAGTGGTGCTGGATCTTTCCCCTAGTCCTTCCTCTTTCCTCTTGGAACGTCGAGTCCTTCAGATGGAACCAATAGTCAGTGGGCAGAGGGCAGCCTCAAAGGCCAGGTCCTGCCTGGTCATGGCCCAGACACTGTGTGTGAGCCCCACCGTGCTCACACACGAAGCCAGAGCCACCTGTCCTGCCACGTACCATGTTCCTATGTGGAGGCTGGAATTTATTGACCTCCCTCCTGCTCCTCATCAGCTGGGTCTGTTCTCTCCACTCCTGCAGAGCTCTCTTGTCTCTGGAGAAGAAGCATGGTCACATTAAAGTCACAAGCTGTACGGTTACTTCAAGCAGAGCTCGTGAAATCTGCTGTCATTTCAGATTCACACGCCTTCTCCCTTCGACCTGTCCCTAGAGAGTCAGTGAGAGGCTGGTAGTGCCTTCCTTCCCTTCCCTTCCTTCCCCTCCCCTTCTTCCCTTCCCTTCCCTTCCCTTCCTTTCTTCCTTCCCTCCTCTCTCCTCCCCCTCCCCTCCCCTCCCTTCCCTCCCCTCCCCTTCCCTCCCCTCCCCTGCTTTCCCTTCCCTTCCCTTCCCTCCAGCTGAGTTTCTTCCAGTCACTTTGAGCAGAGACAGGGGTAGGCAGGTTCCAACTGAGACCCCCCGGGTGCAGGGTGCACTTCCTGCTGCAGGCTGATACCCTGCCGTGGCAGCCAGTTCTTCAAGTCCTCCTGGCCAGGGAGGAACCAGCTAGGCTGCAAGCACTGCATCACAGGCTGCAGACCCTGCTCAGGGTCATGGCAGCTTCTCACAAGATACTGACTGGTCTTTCTCTTTAAATAATGTGCGTCTTCCATCTCACTCAAACCCAGGGGCCAAGCGAGACTCTAGGGATGGAGTGTTCACAATGGCCAGAGTGGTAGGGATGCAATGAGACCTTGCTACATGAAGGCCACCTCTGCTGTCCCAAGTCCACCTGCCTGTTGGAACCAACTCTAGCCATCAGCTCCAGTGGCTGGCGCCTCAAATCCTGTTCCAGACCAGCCTCTTCTTGCCCTCCTCAGAGACATCTGTGCACTGGTTCATGCTTATCTTGCCTTGGCCTGGGCCTCCCCATCTCTCTTTTCCCTCCTGAACTATTTCCTGTCTAGGTGCCAGCGCTCCCTGGGTTCCAACATGGGGTAGAGAGCTGGGTCCTCCCCTATACCTCCTCCCAGGTGAAGCTGTGTCCTGCCACCCACCTAGAAGGTCCAAGTCCCCAGCCCCCAGTGTTCAGACATGCTCCAAATCTTCCACTTAGCTTCTAAACAAGGGATTCCATTTCCTCTGCCACCTCTCCATCACAAGGAGCAGAAGGGATCTGCTCACCCTTCAGGAAGCTCCTAACTGGGCAAGTGAGAGCCCCATAGCTGCTCAGCAAGGGACCACAACACAGAGGCAGGACAACGGAGATAATTCACTGGTTATCTGTATACAAGGCACGTTCCCAACAAAGGTGAATGACCCACTATGGAAGAAGACAACCAACTACAGGGTGTCTGGTATGATTCCGGCCATGGACCACCACAGACGCTGCTTGTGAGCAGTCTGTCCCCATTAGGGCCCAGACAAACAGAGGCAGAATTCCTGATTGTGGCCTCAGAAGGTTTATTTATAGCCAGGCTTCAGAGGGAAGGGAGTGGGAGGCTTCCGATATCTGAACCTGATGTGGCCAGGATCCCAGATCCTGACAGGACAGCGAAGGAACAGTAAGGAAAACTAAATGGGAGAGAAGGTGAAGTCAAAGGCGGCACGAGGGATATGGCTAGGGAGCTCACAGAGGCTATGGGCATACAGAGTCTACCCTTGCTTTCACCACACTGCACATGTCCACTGGGACCCCCCACTGGCCAAACCCAACCATGAAGCTTGGGGCCCTGTGGCACTGTGGATGTGGTCCATACTGGCAGGCTGCAGGGGGCCCGTAACAGGACACAGCTGGGTTGTCAGTGGAGCTGTAGGGCAGAGGAGAATAGCTGTTGAGAATGGGATAGGTGACAAGCTGGCCTCATGAAACCAAGGGTGGGGATTGTGCCATTGTGCCACCACCATGAGAGAAGCTCACAGGTGACCAGTCATGTCTGACAACACTCCTTACATATGATGGCGGGCCCTAGAGATGGTCAGGGGAGGAGAAAGGCACTTGGGTGGGTAGGTGGGGCCCGCACAAAAAAGCTCAAGGCACTTGCAAATGCAGGCAGGGGACAGGAAACTGCCCAAAAGGTGCCCATTAACTACCGCTGTGCAAATCCAAGGAAAAGTCTCTGAAAAGAGCCTGGGCATTTCAGAAAACTACAGACCATGCGAAATGTGTGAGGATTCCAAATGAGGGAAGGTGAGCCAGCCTGGCCAGGAGAACAGAAGCCACCAGACCTCTTCTGAGGCTGGGGACAAAATCCTAGCTGCAGAGTTGGCTACTGGGCCCCCAGTCCCGATGCTATCCCATCCCAGGCACACCTCCTGCGCTGCTGCAGCAGTGTCTCCTCTCCTTGGATCTCCCGGAGGGATGCCATATGATTGCTCTCCAGCCGTTTTGTATGAACCGTGTTTGGGTATGTTGAAGGGAGGCTGGGAAAGATGCCTTTGAAGGAGGTGGACTTCTTTCTAAAATCACAAAATGATTATAGCTGAAATGTAACTTTATGATGTTCACTCACATCTGTGGGAGATACAAGGCTGAATATGTGCAGATTTAAACAAAATCAAGACCCCTGCTCCTCCCCAATAAATAACAGAAAAGCTTTAGAGCAGGCCTGGATATAAAAACAGTCACTGGTCCCAGCTATAGCAATCCAGGGAAAGCATCAATCAGTACTGGTCCATGTCAGTTGAGGATGCTGCCTCCAGATGTCCACCAGATACTGGACTGAAGTCCACAGGAAAGGACATCGTTAAACCATTCCCAAGAGGCGGCACAGTGTCATCAGGGGAACCAGAGGGAGTGTGGTCACACACTGAATACCCCAAGCTCTCAAGTCACTTCAGTCTCCCAGGGCTGAGGCCTGGTATCTCTGCCTGACAGAGAGACAAACTGATGAAGTACTTTTAGAGAGTGGCCATGATTGCTGGAATAAGTTATCACAATTATTCATCACAGTCAGTGTAAGAGAGGAAAAGGGCTTCTAAGCATCAGGGTGGATGCTATTGCTCCCTGCCTGTGACTTCGCACTGAGAACATGACAGCGGCCTCAGGCCACCAAGACCGCATGCTACAGCGCAGGAGTCCAAGAACTCCAGAACTTCTTGGCTGCCACCTGTGTGAATGCTTTAAGGTTTTGATAGATGTTGGAGTCCAGGAACTGCACAGACGGCTCAGTGGGTAAAGGGCTCACTGGACAACGTGGAGACCTGAGCTTGGCTCCCAGGCCCTCATGTAGAAACTCACGTAGAGAGGGCAGTGGTACACACCTGCTGCCCCAGCACTGTGGGGGTGGGGGCAGAGACAGATGGATCCTAGGGGCTTGTTGGCCAGACAGACTAACAGAAATGGCATGCTCCAGGTTCAGTGAGAGACCCTGTCCCAAAGATCAAGGTGGAGAGTGAGACATCCGAAGTCATCACCTACTCCCCATATGTGCACACACGGGCAAGTACACCCATACATATGCATGTACACACCCCCACAAATAACATTTACAATGTTCAAAACCAGAGTATACTTAAAGAGTCCAAGCAGGCCCCTGCCTGTCATCTCCAGACTCCTCAGCTCCTGTGGATATCTTCCCAGATGCCCAGCTAGAGTTTTAAACCACTGGCTACTATCAGCTCCAAGACTCTGTCATCCCCAAGAGCGCATGATTGTTCCCTGAGATATGGTGGCATACTCCTCATTCTCTACATGTGCAGCACCACGAACTCACCACACACACCAGCTGCATGTACACACATCACACACCACACCGGAGCCAAATTTCATCTACCTGGCCTACTCTGCCAAGTGTATTCTGTGACACTGGTCTGTTCTGGTCCTATACTCAGGACTGATTCGACATACCCTAAATGATGGTTTTAGAACAGATGAGCATTTTAGAAAGTGGACCTTGTGCTTTAGATGATTACAGAATAACTTTACAGCTCTGTGAGATCAGGCAAGTCTGCCTCAGCGCTGCCTTACCTGCCTGTGGGCCCTGGCTTCCGGCGCCTTTTCTCCTTGGCATTTAGTGCTGCCCTGAGATATGGGGGCAGCTCAACAGCCAAGAGCTTCTTCTCCGGAACGCCCACCTTCTCATTCTCCACAATCTCCTGCCTCAGCTTCCAGAAGCGCTTGATCTCCTCCTCACTGGGCCAGTTCTCGGAGGAGGCACTGGATTTGCGGAGCTCACTCAGGTCTAGCCTGTCCATAGGCGGGAAGAAGTCAGCCTTCTCCTTCACCACAGCCGCCTCATGGCTCAGGACATTAAGGTCTTTCTCACTGGACGTGCTTTTACAGGGTTGAGCCGGCACAGGGCACGGAAGGTCCTTGAGGCTCATCTTAACCTCTGAGACTTCTGGTGGAGTAAAACGACATTTTAGTACTTGTGGGGCCAATCTTCAATGTCAACCTGTCTGGATTTAGAATCACCTAGGAGACACACCTCTGGGCGTTTCAGGGAGGTGGTTCCAGAGGGGTTTAACTAGGAGGAAAGATCCACCCTGAATGTAGGGGACACCCAGATGGAATAAAAAAAAAAAAAAAAAGAGAAAGTGAGCTAAGCACCAGCCTTCATCTCTTCCTGCTTCCTGACCACAGACACACTATGACCAGCCGCTTCCTGTACCTGCTGCCACGGCTTCCCCACTCGGAGTGTATCTTCTCAAACCCTGAGCTAAAATAAGCCTTTCTTCCTTAAGTTACCGTCGTCAGGCATTTTGTCCTACCACAGCGGCCTGGAAGTCCAGTATCACTCTCCGGGATCAACTAGCAGCCAGGGCCACAGTCTCTGTACCTTTGCTGAGGTGTCTGGAAGGAGGGAGGGTGTCCACTCAGATCCGGACTAGCTGGACCCCACAGGCTGCCACAGACCCACAGCAGCTTCTGGGCAGGGGATGGACACACTGCTTGAGGAGCCCTGACCCCCTCGCACCTTCTCCACCTATGGTATCTTGTAGCCCATGCGCATGAGGCGTACTTGCCACCCTTATGGACATTTCTGCCCCGCTACCCCAAGATATCTTGAGTTTTTATTTCCAATTAAAAGCTATCCCATGTGCCTGCTGTTCTTTGGCAATGCTTTGCTGACTTTTAAAGATTTTAATTCCATGTGAACTACTGAGAAAAGACAAGTCCAAGGAATATTCACTGCTGAGTCACTGTGGCTCCTGCCCACTGGGGACATAGGCTGCAAACTTGCCCTCAGACGGGCAGGGGCTCTGCACCACGAGCCAGGAGGTGCAGGATTGGACAAGACTGGACCCCACCATCTAGCACCTCCTGATTTTAGATACTTAAACATCTTGGCCACTCTATCATTGACCACCTCTTCCTTGCATTTGTGTAACACACAGAGCAGGGGAGACTGCCAGTCACAAACTTTACCACAGAGCCAGGGTGTCACATGGACGACTTCCTGTCATCATCTGTCATGTCACGGAGGACCTGCAACCCCACAGCTGTCTCAGTGGCACTTCTTGCACCATTTCCTGGCCCCAGACCCAGGGCTTTCCTGGAAGGGTGGTGCATTCAAGCTCCTGTGCCTTTAGCTCCTCCGGTCTGGAGCACAGCTTTAACTCCTCTTCACGGCATCCTCACTTCTGAACAGTGCAGATTAGCTGCCGGAATGCTTCTTTCTCGTTGGGGTCTGACATGTATGCCCTCTAGTATCCTGCACCATGTGCCCCAGGTGTTGCCCCAAGTCCCTGCCCCCCACCCCCCTAGCACAGTGGTTGTTGCATCCAGACTCTCCCTCCTGCCTCTCAGTAACCCATAATCCCATGCGTACTCCTGCTCCTGACAGGCATGAAGAGCTTCCTACATGGCCTTTCCTCTCTTATCCTGTCCTTGTCAACCTGCCCTTAGGGGACTTACGGTGCCATTTGCACCCTCTCAGAATCTTGCTATATGCTGCCTCTTCCTAAATTATGTGCCTTTACATAGGCAGTCTAAGGCACCAGAAGTAGATGCCACCCATGGATGAGCCCTCAGCTAGGTCCCCATGCAGGCACAGGCACCCTTGAGACTCAGCACCAGCACCCTCTAAGCTGTCTCCTAGGGTCTTGCCTAAGTACAGCCCTTCACCTTCCCTGGATGATGTCCAATGCCGTTCTCTCTCAAGTTTCCTGAGATACCTCCAAAACCATCCACCGGCCCTTGAATCCCTATCTCCGAGCTGATTCTGGAGACACCAACAAAGGCCTTTTATGAATATGATTTTTAAAACATTGCAACCCAGGGCATTCATGATGGGTCAAGGCAAAGACTGATTCACCATCCCCCTCCCCTCCCCTCTTCTCTGGCTGGCTAATATGTTGACAAAATGGGACAGTTTAATAAGCATCCCATAAGGGGACACCATGCTTTTTAAGCTAGCTCCTGGTATCTAGGCAGGAACAGGATATGCATCATGGAGTTTTTTAAAAAAGCTGTCTGGGGGAGCACAAGGCCCCCCAAAGCAGCTGCTTGCTAGTGGTTGGAGGCAATGACTGCTCCACTTGCCTTCTCCCATGAACTTTTACTGCATTTACCCAGAAGGTGTGGACTGCTTCTGAGGTAAATGATGCTTGAGCCAGGGCAAGACATGGCATTTGGGCCAATGTAGGAGTTAGCATTTGCCATGGGAGCCCACAGAGGCTGGAGATCAGCTCTGCCTGGTTCTGATCAGCACTCCTAGTCTCCATCTAGTCATAGAAAATTCTCTACAAACCCTGAGGTGACTCATCTCCTGGAAAGGCAGTCTCCACTGAGCAGATCCGTAGGAAGGTCAGGATGGCTACCAAGCCTTTCTGCACGATCAGGTGAGGAGGGAATTCCAGAGGGCAGTGTCTCAGGTTCAGTGCCTTCAGTGTGGTGACCTGCCCTGCAGTGGAGGGAGACTTCAGTACTCTGCCCGCTCCTTAGAGGGGGACCCAGGAGGGACAGGAGAGCAGAGATGACAGATATCTGAGGTTTGCTTTAAGAACTCTTCAGGTAGGGCCGGCAAGATGGCTCAGTGGGTCAAGGCACTTGCCACCAAGCCTGATGACTTGAGTTCCACCCCTGGGACCCACATAGTGGAAAGAGAGAACTAACTCCTACAAGTTGTCCTCTGACCTCTACACTCATGCCATGGTACAACTGCACACTCACAAAATAAATAAATGTAACCAAAGTTATGAACAAAACTCTTCAGGGGAGACAGATAGTTAATGGTAACAAAAAACAAACCCAACAGCGGCAACCTTAAAGTGAAATTCACAGCAGACAGTGCCTAACTACCAAAAATTTGTATCATAAAAGCTGTATGACAGAAAGAAAAGAAAAATAGGACCTGTACCAAGGAAACAGGTGTCAGACACTGTCCTTAGACAGCCCAGATGCCAGGATTAGCAGATAAAGTCTTCATCAGCCATTATAAACACAGCCAAAGAAATGAAAAATAAAGATACATAACTAATTCAAGGAAAATCTCGTAAAACACCTAAACTAATAGAAATGCTAATGAAACAAAGCATCAAAAAGTACCAACAGTTCTAGAACTGAACATGACAATAATTGCCTCAAAAAGTTTAGCAGAGGACCTCAGCAGTGGGCATTAGATGGAGTTGGGGACGCAGCTAAGTCAATAGAGTTCTTGCCTAGTATGTGCAAGGCTCTGAGTTCCATGCCCAGCATAAACCAGCTATGGTGGAACATGCCTGAGATTCCAGGTAGAGTCAGGGAGATCTTGAGTTCAAGGTTATCTTCAGTTACATGGGGAGTTCAAGGCAACTTGGGGTACAAAAGGCTCTGTCAAAAGGAGGAGGAGGAGGAGGAGGAGGAGGAGGAGGAGGAGGAGGAGGACGAGATGGGGAAAATGCATAGTGGTAATGGATATTTATCATTCATTCATTCATTCTTCTGTTTCTGCGGAGTCAGGGTCTCACTCGACTGTTGCCCAGGCTGACCTAAATACACAGCAATCCTCCTGTCTCGTGTCCCAAGTGCTGGGATTACAGGCTTGAGTTACCAAACCTGGTTGAATTGACAGTTTCTAAGAATGTCATAGGAATCCACTTCCCACCCCAGTCTCAAGCCTAGGTGAAAACCAGCATCACCTTCGGTATCTGCTCTTGGGTATGACAGACCAAACCATGGTCTATATTTTCTCCCATGTGTAACCTTTGGGCACTTCCCCCTTACTCCCACTTCTTCATGGGCTTCATGGCCAACTGATGATGTCAACAAGAGAAACCAAGGGGAGCCAAAGATGGCTGTCCACCGCCTTTAAGACACACAGTGCTTTAGTGACAGAATGACACCGACCACTATCAGATGCTTACCGAGAACATCTGACTTGGTAAGCAGCTATCATAAAGTCACTTGATCCTTATGCCTGCTGCTCCCTTCCCTTCCAGCTGCTGGTGCTCAAACTTCCTCCTGCATTTCAGTAACTTCAAGTGGGTTGCATGCAGCTGGCTTCTGCATTTTTATTTGGCCTGAGAGTCTCTGCCTTTTAAATGGCAAAGCACCACTCACCACAGAAAGCTAGCTGGAGGATCTCTAGTTGTGTATAAACTAAGCAGCAAGCTGTGGCAGCTATTCTTCCTAATTAACCAGGGTGACTTGGAATCACCTAGGAGACACACCTCTGGCGTGTCTAGGAGGTATCTCCAGAGAAGTGTCACTAAGGGGAGGTGAACTCACACTAAATGTGAGTGGCACCATCTCACGGATCTGGGTCCTTCACTGCAAAGGCATAAAGCAGAAAGCCATGAGCACCAGCATTCCCTGCTCTCTGCTCCCTGACCTGTCCCAGCTGCATGGTCTGTCCCAGTGAACTCTGCCGTGCCTTCTCTGACGTGAGCCGAAACAAATCCCTCCACCTTCAAGCTGTTCTCGTCAGGTATTTGGTCACAGTAGTGAAGAAAATAACTGTGACACAGCTCATGGGTGAATTGCACCAGAAAACATGTGGAGCTGAATGACAAGTCAAAACACGTGGATGCAGCGAAGGCCGTGTTTAGGACAAAGTGCAGTTCAAATGTGTGTTAGAAAAAAGATCTGAAGTCAAAGCCCAAGTTTCCAACTCAACAAAGATGAAAAAAAAAAAAGTGAATCAAACTTAAGCAGACAAAGAAAAGAGAGCAGAAACCAAGACAAATCAATGTGTAAAGGAGAAAACGAGCACCCTGCTCATCTATAGCAGAGAAAACGTACACAAGGGAGTGAGTGGCCCCACACATCCACTCGGGCCTCCGCAGCACGTGCGAGCCAAAGGACCAAGGAACTGAGATTAAGTCCAAAGAAGAGCACTGAACCCAGGCAGCTAGGACTCAAGACTGGCTCCTGTGGACAGCAAAGCCACATGCTGGCAGCAGGCAGCATTGTATGGCCAGGTTTTCTTAGGCTGTGTGCTATCTGCAAAGCTGTCTGGCCTTGGCACAGACAACACACATAAGTGTTAACAACTCCTCTGCCTGAGAATGGGCATGAGCTCTACCAGGAACCTGGAGATAGCCCTCTGGATGTGCCTGTGGGGGTGGGGTATTGTGATAAGGTTACATGAAGGAGAAAGACCGTGGGTAGCACCATTCCCAGGGCTGGGATCCTGCGCTGTAGAAAAGGGAGCAAACATTCACCCCTTCCTGCCTCCTGACTGGGGGTGCAATGCGACCCCCGCCACCTTCAGTTGCCCACCATGAAGCTCTGAGCTGTGAGCCCAAACAATCCCTTTCTCCCTTAGCTGCTTTTTTGTCAGGGTATTTTATCACCACAACTGGAAAAGTAACTAATAAACTGGGAGAAGGCCTTTGAACAGCTCTGCCTCCCCTCCCTCCAGCATGCCTCCCCACTCTATCACAAGCCTCAGGGACCTCAAAGCATTTTCACTTTATTGTGGTACTTACCTAGCTCAACGGGTAACATTTTGATAGGATTTCTTTCTAAAAGCAAAGTTTTCAAATGTCTTTAAAAGAAAACAACAACAAAAATACTTTAGAAAGCAGAAGATTAAATGACCATCTGTAAAATATAGTGTCAAAGTCCTCATTTTCCTTTCCTTGATCCCTGATGTTCTAACACACACCCATAGTATGCACCATCAGCAAACACCTCAGAATCAGAAGGCAGCCCGAGAGCCACACTGAACTCTGTCTCACACCTGTTCTGGTTGTTTGTTGTTTGTTTTTGTTGCTGTTTTGTTTTTTGTTTTTCGAGACAGCATCTCTACGTGTAGCCCTGGCTGTCCTAGAACTCTCTCTGTAGACCAGGCTGGCCTCAAACTCACAGAGATCCGCCTGCCTCTGCCTCCTGAGTGCTGAGATTATTTTAATTCTTAAGACTGTACCCATTATTTGTTGCTTTCTCCTTCTCCTTTACTTCTCAGGGACCCTCAGCAGAAATCTGGCTCAAGGTCTCAGATGGCCTGTTCCTTCATTGTGCCGTCTACTTGAAGGTAGGGTCTAATCTCATGGCCTGTGCTAGCAGAGGACAGGGCTCTAAGCCTGAGCTACACCCAGAGATTCTGAAGATGCTAAAATCATTGCCCTCTGGACTGATGGGCTCAGTGTGGCTATATCTGATGAACCTGAAGCAAAGAGAAGGCATCCTGGGGTGCAGAGCACTATACCTCAGGACCCCAGAGTAAAGCTCATGTCGGCGTACTTCATCATTCACCAAAGTGTTACTTTCTCAGGAATTCTTATTATTTGAAGTTTGTTTTTGAGACAGTTTTACTCTATCTCATGGCTGGCCTAGACCTTGCTATGCAGAACAGGATGGTCCCAATTTTTCAACAATCCTCCTGCCTCTACCTCTCCAGTGCTAAGATTACAGGCACATACCACATCTTGCCTTATTTGAAACTTGTATGAATAAACTTTTCTTTTTTGAAAGCTTTATTATTTAAAAATGTTTTATGTCTGTGCATGGTTTTTATGGCTTATATGTATGTATGTGCACCATGTGCCCATGGAGGCCAGAAGAGGGTGTCAGGTCCCCTGAACCTGGAGTTATAGATGGTCATGAACTGCCCATGTGGGCATCTGCAGAGAACCTAACCTGCTCTTTTGCTAGCGCAGCAAGCCCTTTGAACCACTGACCTATCTCTTCTGCCCTAAGAAACTTAACATGCTGTGCACAAAGGCTGGTTATTTGAACCTTCCTGACTCGGCTCAGTGGCTTTGCTGTCGTGCCCTTTAAATCTGTTCTTTAGGAAAGAAGCTGCAAGGCCGTGCCAGCTCTCTGTGAGCTGACTGCAACTCAAGACAGAAGACTCAGCAACGTGCCCTGGGCCTCTCCAGCACCCAAGCCAAAGGCATTCCAGTCCATTTGGCTTGAGTTCTTCTGGAAGAGTATGTATAATATTTAATATTTACCAAATATGAAGCTGAAAGTATGCAGGGGGTTGCTATCTTATATAACAATACCCACATGATGATGACCCTGTGCAGTCTCAGAGGTTCTACCACTAATCAGACTGTCCTCGCTGTTTACCTCAGCACCAGCTTACACTTGAGCAGATACCTGCCGGCTTGTAGCCTTAGGAGAATGAATCAGCATGCCTTGTTTTAATCTCTGCGCCCACACTCACACATCCACACACAGCTGAGGGGGGCCTCTGATGATACTATTGTTTTAAATATATTTTTTTTAACTTTAAAGCCTTTAATGAGCCCACAATTACTTAAAATTTCTAATTAATATGTTTCAGCCCTTCAGCAAGTGGATCCAATTTCAATGACATAATGGGTGTAAAATCAGAGGCTCAATTATAAATTAAACAACAGAAAGCAGCTGGAGTTGGCTGTCAAAATCCAAGGATTCCAGTTCTGAGAACTAAGCACCCCTTTTGGGAAGAACCAGGAAGTGGGCCCCTCAGCAGCAGAGTTCGCATGACCTTAACCCTCAGGGACAACAACTGCTGGACATACTGAGTGCTAATCATCAAATAATTTGTGGATGAAACCACTCAGCTATCCCAGCACAGAAGATGGTGTCCTTGTGAGGAAGAAGGCCACTCTGCACAGGACACAGGCCCAGAAGACCAGGTGTCCTGGCCAGGCAAGCAGGACTGGGTAGAAACAGCCTAGAGATTCGTTCAAGAAATCCAGCTCGGTTGTCTCCCCACCAGCCGGCCAGGCATATGCTCGCCCCCATCAGTCCATGCATGCTTATCCTGCAGGCTCTAGGGTCCCCAGGGCTCCAGAGAAGGGTTCCTGGTGTATCCCCAGCTCAGACACACCAAAAGCAAGCTGCTTCCTGCTGAGCTGGAGACTGGGGGGCAAGAGCATTTGTTTTCACCCTAATTTGTGTGAAGTGCTCACTTTTTCTCCCCATTTTTATCTAAATTTTTTCATACAATACACTTTGGTCAATACTTAAGAAAAGGTGCTTCCTGAGCAAGCAAGGCACCTCTGCAAACCTTATGCTGGTTTGCAGTTGGACTCATGGTCTCCTCACTGGGATATCCCTACATGGGTCCTGGGGTCAACCTTGAACACCTGTTTTCTATCCTCATGTCAATGCCAATCGCGACAGCTCTGAGGTCCTGGGAGGCCCTGCTTCAGTCACTTGGCCAAGCCTCCTACATGGACCACTGCCCTGGCTGCCTGCCAGCTCCTTCTACCCTTTGCCCTACAGCTTCCTTCCTCAGGCAGTGATCTGGGCCAAGTCTAATTCTATCCCTACCTAGTTCAGTTCTTTCAAAATACATTTCAAAGTTGAGAATACAGATCTCAAACCTTGGAGGCCTTCCTCAGCCTCATCTCCTACCATGTCCTCAACACCTGGTAAGTGCCCGATAATTTCAGGGACTTGTCTGCCCCTTTCCTCTGCCCAGATCTGTGAGGTGAGGAGGAGGGTCTGAAGGGAGTATCCAGGGCAGATCTAACACTGGTACAGGAGGACCCAGGAAAGGAGGTGGTGAGTCCGCAGCCTGGTTGTCAAAGGTGGACTGGACTGGGCTCTGCAACTGGGAGTTCCAGGAAACCCTGGGCAGCTGGGGGTCAGGAATGTGGCAAGACAGTCTATACTGCTTGCTTGAGAGTTTCTAGCTTTCCAAAAGGGGGCAAAGCTCTTCCTCAAGAGCCAGGGAGAACTCTCCAAGGCCCATGGAAACACATGGCTGGGTTTTTAACTATCCAAAGTAATTCTGATCTTCACTGGCTTCCCACAGCAGAGTCAGGGTGAAATCAGTTGTCCAAAAAACCCTGTAGACTTGCTAGCAGAGGCACTGAGGCTGGCATCTTCCACCGTGTCAAACAGCCCATCATAACATGGTTAGCTGCAGGACCCGGAAGGGCTGGCCACGCCCCTGTGAGCTGCGTCTGAACCATCTGGACTTTTTTATTTTGGGATGGCAACTCACTATGTAGACTGGCTCAAACTCACAGTGATCTGCCCGCCTCTGCTTCCTGAGTGCCCAGCCCAGTTGAAGACACATCTAAGAAGCAGACACTTACTTGTGAGAGCCGATCCCAGAAGGAAGAGCTTTGATCTTGTTGTAACGGAGGTCCAGCCATGTCAGGTTGGGCAGCAGCTGGAAGAAATCCCTCGGAATCCCACTGAGCGAATTCCTCTGCAGGTGTAATTGCTTCCACAAAAAAGGGCCAGAGGATGCTTTGTCAGCCAGTGAAATTTAAAACAGGATGTATCCAAAAACCATCTCCAAAAGGACTAAAACAACCACAACTACATGTCAAACCAAAAAGTTACCCTTAAAGAATACAAACAGTAGACACAAGAATCAGAGAGATTTAAAACCTGAAACTGTTTTCCCTCTCCTTGGCCACTCAGTACCATGCTCACAGAAAACCCAGTGAATAAACAGTAAGAGCCACGTCTGACTCATTCCAAGTTGGTATATGGAGGAAGCCACGGGATACAGATACATTCTGCTGTGGCATGATCTGTGATGACCAGCCACACAGAAAGGAGCCATTGCCCAGGTAAGAAGACATGATACATGTGGCTTGATCTGAGCCCTGTGAAATTCTGTCCTGACTTTGAAAGCGCAGTGGATGCACGAAACTATGGACAGCACTGGGTCATTTCCTATCTGTGCACTCCCACGATGTAGTGGAGCAGCGGAAGTCGGCAGAGCACGAGAGCAACACTAACCAAGAATGCAAAAGAACGCCTACAAGAACACGTTTTATAAATTATTAAAACAGGATTTGTTCCTGATACTTTCTATTGGTCATTCCTGGATAAGGGGAAATACTATATATATTTATATGAATTATCTGTGTAATATTTAATATATATATAATTTATATATGAAATTTTATTATTTTTTTGCATGTGTGCATGGTGTGCATGCATGCAGCAGCATACATGTGAAAATCAAAGGACAACTTTGTGGATCCAGTTCTTTTTTGTTTTTCCAGACAGGGTTTCTCTGTGTAGCTTTGCCCCTTTCCTGGAATTCGCTTTGTAGACCAGGCTGGCCTCAAACTCACAGAGATCCACCTGCCTCTGCCTCCCGAGATTAAAGGCATGCGCCACCACCGCCCTGCTGGATCCAGTTCTTTCCTTCCACCTTTACATGGGTTCTGGGGACAGAACTCAGGTTGCCAGGCTTGATTGAATTTACCTACCTAGCCATCTTGCCAGCCCATGAGTGTGTAAATTTATAGTCACACTGTGGTTGGATTATAGGCCATTTTAAAAACACCTCCATCAATGTTGCTATTGTATGCTGTAAAAGCATTATTGTCCACATTTACACCTGTATCCACACTTGCCATGGGGCAATATCAGATGTCCAGAGCACTGACCTTAAAGCCAAGTGGCTTGAGTTTAAATCTCAGTTTCAAAATCTATTAGCTCTGTGACCTTGAACAAGCTCCTGCACCCCTCTGTTCTCAGTGTCCTTGCCTGTAGAGTGGGGGTGATGGGACCTCCCTGGCAGGGTGGCACAGGAAATGTGAGTGTATCAGCCACAACAATTGTGCTGCTTTCCTACTCCAGGAGCCATAGGCAGCTTCCCCTGCCAGGGTTTTCCTCTCCCAATTCTACTGACCTAATCTTTCTAATAGAGATGACTTCCAGGTTCTTGAAGAACAGTGATTGGAATCAGGGTGTTCTGTAAGCACCTGGTCTGCCTCCTAGCAGCTGGCATGGTCTCTGGAGAGCAAAGTGGCAGGTAGGGGTGCATGGTCTGACACATGCCCTCAATTCCATGCTTACGCATACTTCCAAATACACAGAATACACACCCCACATACAACATGTATGCCCCTATGTACATGAGAACGTATGTCCCCATGCACATACATTCCCTGGGCACATAAGAATACACATCCACATCCATATACATGTGCCTGTCTCCAGACATGTGAGGATACATTCATTCCCCCTTCTCACGTGTGTACATGCCTTCTTCAATTATATGGTGGCAAATGTCCCCCCATACAACATGTTTATGCCTGCATCAGACACACGAAGAGACACATCCCTGTACATGTATGTGTATCACTGGACACATAAGGACACATGTCCTCAAAGACATGCACATGCAAGCCCCCATCATGAACCTGCTTGGCCCTTTGTTAGAGCAGAGGCTTTAACCTGCTCAGGCATGCTCTTTTCCTCTAGTGTAAGCTAATCCTGATACTCAAGACTGGAAACCAGGGTTCCTTCTGAACGTGGGGACATGAACATTAGAGAGGCTAACATGCTCTCCCTCCCCAGTGAGCCTGGCAAGGCTGCCTCCACTCTGTCTGGAGTCAGTCATGCTGCTGTGCCCTTCCTCTGAGTTCTAGTGTGAACAGGGTTCCTTCCACGTCCTCTGAGCATCGGTGTTCCGGGCATGGAATTTGCAGCCTCTCAGAACATGGAATTTACAGCTTCTGGGACTGATTGCTACACTGTTGCAAAATGCTGCTCATAACCCCTAATGGTCTACAGCTCTGGGCAGTTGCTACCTCATTGATTTTTTTTTTCTCCAGGAAGGGGTTCTCTATGTGGCCCTGGCTGTCCTGGGACTCACTCTTGTAGACCAGGCTAGCCTCAAACTCTGAGATCTGCCGGCCTCTGACTCCCAAGTGCTGGGATTAAGGGTGGGCACCACCACCATCTGGCTGATTTTTTTTTTTTTTGCCATAGTAATACATTCATGGCAACACCTGTCTTCTCAGTTATGAGTCTGGGTTAGACATAAAGGACTTTGGAATTTCCTCCTTCCTTTTTGGATAAAGGCAATGGGTACCTCACAGCTGGTACCAGCTTAGCTGGACTCATGAGAATGGAGAGCTTCACTTCTTAGTGATTGCCATGTGAACAACAGTGGCTGGAGGAGGTGGGTCCCAGCAATTAAGAATGCACTCCTGGAGGCTGATGATAATAACAGCCAGACACAGGCCAGTGGAACTGTGAATCTGAGGCTAGTTTGGGTCACATAGCAAGGCCCTGTCTACAAAAGAAAAAAAAAAGGGCAAGAATCAGCTAGCTCTCGTGTCTTGAGAGCAGACATGGGCAGAGTGAATGAACAGCTTACCTCAGTGCTGTGACGTCCCTGACAAGGTCTTTATGTATGCTACTGCGTCATCTTACAACAAACCACCGTAATATTTCTAGGTTCCAGATGAAGCTGAATGCAATTTAAGGACATTCTGCGACACAAGGGCAGTGCCAGCACTGCTGGGGACCCTCTATCCTGTCTGCCACCAAAGCTGCTTGCTCCAGACAGCACCCGGACAATGCAACATTATTAGGAAGTGCCCTGAAGGAGGGCCCAGCACGAAGGAAAGCTGTGTACAACATCAGCAAAGTCCAAGACAACGAGAGAAAGCTTCCAACTGCTTTCATAGTCCCCAGGGCCTACAGAAGGACACGTGTTTTAAATCAGAGACCCAGGCTGTTTGGGCAGGGGTCTCCCCTTAGGCTGATCTCAGCCTGAGGCTTTCCCATGAAGAAACACAACCCGCAGGGTAGAGAAGGCTGCCCCATCCTGATACCCGGCTCTCTCTGTTGCCTGGCACCGCATCTCAATTGCTCTTTGTTGTGGTCAGCCCGTGAAACTCCAGTTAACCCTCCTGCTCCTTCTAGAATTCACCTCTTCTAACAAGAAGGACAAAAAGCCCAGTGCTGATTCTGCTTCCAGCTGCAGGCCACCTGTGCGTCACACCCTCCCAGGAATGGGGCACTTACTTGAAGGTTGGGAATTTTAAAGAACTCTCCCAAATGGCTCAGGCCTCTTTGACTCAGGTCTAAAATTGGTGAGGAAGAGAAGATGACTCCCTCAAAACTGGTTTCATCATCTCTGGAAAGGGAAGCAGGTATGCTCTTGACCACAGCAGTATCCTCGGGATCATTGGCAGCCTCCTTGGCCACTGAACAGGTGCTGGTGTCCTCCATCTGATGCCCTCCAGTGGCCACTGCTCATCCTTCTTGATATGGAGTCACCTGGGGAAAAAAAAAAAAGGCGGGGGGAGTGTCCTAGCAACCAGAAGTCACGCGGGGCAGGGCGCATCTGCAGGGGCTTGACAGGCTGAAAAAGCAATGGTGCCACGAATTTGGCTTTTAAACTTGTAAATATTGGAACACAAGAAGGCACTGGTTAAATTCTTTGCTCCTCACACCGTAACACAAAATTTAAAGAGGAAAATGATATTATGATCTGAGAAAGAGGTTCAAGTAGCCCAGGCTGGCCTCTAACTCACTGTGGTGAGCTTTGAATTCCTAATCTCCCTGCATCTACCTTCAAAGTGTTGTGACTATAATCAAGTGTCTACCTGGCTACAATTTAACGTTAACTGGAAAGTACCAGTGAAAAGAAGCATGCTGGATGAAAACAGAGGGAGACCTTTAAAGTTTGCAAACCACCTACAAAATGGAGAGGGGTTTCTGGTAGGCCTGTTTCCTTTTTCCACCCTGGTTCTCTGCCTCAGCAATGACAATCTTACATCTTAGTGCAATGATCCTTTTGCTTAGCCAGAGTATACTTTCAAAATAATCCTGGATGGAATGCTTAAAGGTTTGAGATCATCTGTCAGCTAGTCAGCCCAATGACTGGCACACGGGCGGAAGTGTTACTCCCCTTTAAGGAGAAGGTAACTTTTCAGTTAGGGAGCTGACCTCAAGGATGTACAATTCATGGGGAGCTTAGGTCTGCTTGGCAGGGGATGTGTCCCGGGGCTCCCTAAGGTCTCCAGGCCTTTGCACAGTCTATGGTTTGCTGTTTCTTTTTCTTTCTTTTCTTTTCTTTTCTTTCTCTCTCTCTCTTTCTCTTTCTCTCTCTCTCTCTCTCTCTCTCCTCTCTCTCTCTCTCTCTCTCTTTCTTTTTTTTGTTTTGTTTTTTTTGTTTTCCGAGACAGGGTTTCTCCATATAGTTTTTGGTGTCTGTCCTGGATCTCGCTCTGTAGACCAGGTTGGCTTTGCCTCCCGAGTCGTTGTCGTCGTCTCCCTCCTCCTCCTCCTCCTCCTCCTCCTCCTCCTCCTTCTTTCTTCTTCTTCTCCCTCCTCCACCTCCTCCTCCTCCTCCTTCTTTCTTCTTCTCCCTCCTCCTCCTCCTCCTCCTCCTCCTTCTTTCTTCTTCTCCCTCCTCCTCCTCCTCCTCCTCCTCCTCCTCCTCCTCCTCCTCCTCCTCTTTTTTTCCCCCTACACCTTGGAATTAGGAAGAAAAGATTCTGCCTCCAACAGATTACATTGTAAGGAAAAATGTTGACAAGTGGGAAAAGGGACTGGTGGTGCGGTTTCCACACTGGGGCTGGACGTGGCCAACTCGACATTTGGGCCTCAATTTCTATCCTCGGGGGCGCGGCCACTGTAGAGGGTCAAGGGACCAAGTCATAGTACTTTCCCAGCACCTTGCTATCAGAGGCTAACGTTCAAAGGACCCCCAGCAGACCCACAGCCCGGTGGTCCTGTCCTGCAGCGAGATACGGTCCTGCCACTCAACCCTGGAGTCCACACCCTCCAGCCCGGTGGCCCCGCCCCACAGCCCGGTGGCCCCGCCCCACATCGCGCCGTCAGGTGCCGCCTCCCTTCCGGTCCGGCCCGGCCAGCGGCGATTGACGCGGCGGCATCCTCCTCCTCCCCGCCAAGCCTCCTCCACGCCCACCTGCGACTCCGCCTCGGCACGCCGGCTGCCCCGCCTCGGAAGGCTCAGGCACCGTCTAACAAAGGGGCCGCGCGACCCACCCGGTCGCCACGGAGACGCGGCTGCTGTACGGAGGCCCGAGGGCGTCAAGCCGCGGGGCAGGGGTGGGGTGACTTCGGTACGCGTGCGCTTACCGCCTCTTATGCTAGAGGTGGGTGACCGGGCCAGGAAGAGACTTCGAGAGGGCAGGCGGGTGGATTCGGGGAGGGCTTAGGAACCCGAAGGAGATCGAGCGATGCCTTTGCTGACCAGACCGTCCTCCAGGGAAATGAACCCTCGGGCCGCAGGTTGCCCGGAGCTGACCGCGGCCCTCCGCGCCTGCGCAGAAGCGGGCTCCGCAGTGCCAAGATCTTGGCTCCCAGGCCGGTGCAGGGTTTGAGGCAGAGAAATGTTCATTCGGCAGGGCCTGGCGCCACAGACCCTCCGAATGTGGAAACTTGGAGACTGCCCCTGCCCATTTAGAAACCTGCAGGGCAGGACATTCTGGGGGACAGGTCAACCAGGTCCATACACCCTAAACCACATCATACTCCAGAAAAAGGGATCCTGATAGAAAAGAGAGATTACCAGAACATGGTGGACTGCCTTAAAACCAGATTTGGTGGGGATAGAAACTCTGTCGCGGGTCCCAGAAGATCCTGAGCACTGAGGTGATGTGAATCACTCCTTTCTGTCGGTCAGAACTTGGAGATCTTAGAACGTTCCACAGTTCTTAGTAATATGTCACACACAGGGCGACACAACACGTGATCAAATCTAAGGGAAACCACCGGAAGTGAACTGGTCTGGACAGTGAGTTGAGCCCTCAGCTATGGTGGACGTTAATGTAATTTTGCTAAACATTTTTGAAGCAGCAAAAGCAGGAACTGTCCTGAAGGTGTAAGATGGAACCAAAGTGGAAGTCTTGAGCTGAAAAAAAAAAAGCAGCAAAATTGGTTTATTCGGGCTCAGTGAGTAAGTTCACTGAGCTGATTCTTAGAACCTAGGTAAAGGTAGGAGAGAACCAATTTCACAAAGTTGTCCTGTGGCCTCCACGCATAACCGTGGTACCTCCCATATATATGCGATAATAAATTTAAATAATAGTTTTTCAGTTCATTTATTAGCAGATTACTTAGAACTGAAGGTGAGATGGGGAGTAAATTATATTTTTTAAAAAAAATCCCCAAACAAGAAAACGATAAAGCTTAGAAAACTCAAGAGATATGGGAGTCCATTGGCCCAGGTATGTGTGGCTGGGTGTCCTCTGATCAACTGTCTTTTTTTTTTTTTTTTTTTTTCAAGACAAGGTTTTTCTGTGTAACAGCCCTGGCTGTCCTAGAACTCGCTTTGTAGAGACCAGGCTGGCCTCAAACTCACAGAGATCCACCTGCCTCTGCCTCCCGAGTGCTGGGATTAAAGGCGTGCGCCACCACGCCCAGCTTCAACTGTCTTCTGATGTCCCACCAACACAGCACAGATGGATGCTGGCAGCTGAATTTGTGTTTGGTTACATGTTGGTAAAGGTTGAGGCCAAGAGGTGCCAAGAGGAGCTTCAGGAGGCAAAGCAGGCAGGCCGTTCCTGCCTGGCCACACATGCATGAGAGAGCCCTTTCTGATGGCTCGGCCAGTGAAGTGCCCACCACACACGCATGGGGACCTTGAATTAGACCCCCAGAATCCACTTGAAAGGTTAGGTACAGCAGGGTAAGTCTGTAATCCCTGCTCTTGGGAGGCAGACAGGTGAATTCCTAGGGTTCACTGAAGGAACCCTAGGAATTCACCTGTCTATTCACCTGAACTAGCCTAACCCACTTTCCTCCAGGCCAATGAGACCCGGTCTCAAAAAACAAGAAACAGGGTTGACAGCTCATGAGGAATGACATCTGAGGTTGACATTCAACCTCCACACATGTACCTATACCCACCCACATGTGTATATGTTCAACCTTCCCAGCTACTAGGAAAATAGAATTTCACCCCAAACTGGACATTGTATTATTCACATTTGATCGGTAAAATGAGAAGCTTGGTGTAAGTCCATGTGCTGACAATCCCAGGGTCCCCCTGCTGGGAACTGGTGTCCATAGGCACCTTGGAGAACCACTGGGTACCCTAACACAGCACCCAGAGCCTGTTGCCTCTTCCTACTGTTATCTTAAGTTTTGATTTCACTTAAAAATCCACCAAATTAGTTTTTGTATTCAACAGTTAATTATATGTAGGAACTTATCTTGCCATTTTTTTGTGCTCACTCATTATCCAGCTAAAACGCCTCTGTCGAGTAGTTCCCTTGGCAAGTGGGCTGTTCTCCTTAAGCTTATGAATGTACCCTCTTTATGTTCGTCTAATTCTTGAATGACTGTTCAGCTGGTGCAGAGTTCCCTGTTGACAGCAGTTTTCTATCAGAACTTTAAAGACATTACTTGCTGGCTGCTGTGGAGAGGGCTGCTGCCAGCCCCACGGCCATTTCAGTGAAGGAGTCCATGTCTTCCATCCCCATCCTTGCTCTGAAACCCCACTCCTGGGTCGCTAAGTCCACACCGGGTTTCACTCTGCCTGCGAAGTCCCTGTCCTCCATTCAGCCTCTTCTCACCCTTTTTGGTCATCCCATTACGTGTCCACACCCCGACATTGGCTCATGTTGGTGGGAATCCCTCCCTGTGCCCACCCCACCCCCCAGCTCAGAACTGCCCTTCCTGAGAGTTACCCATCCCTGTTCTTATGGACCATCTGCCAGCTCACTAAATCTTTCCACTAGGGTGCAATTTGCTTCAACTGTTGAGTTTCTCAAGTGACTTCATTTTGCATGTCTAATTCTCTCTCTGTCTCTCTCTGTCTCTCTCTCTCTCTCTCTCTCTCTCTCTCTCTCTCTCTCTCTCTCTCTCTCTCCTTCATGCAGCATATGTGCATTCAGGTACACACATGAGGTTGGAGGACAAGCATTGTCATTCCTCAGGTGCCGCCTTCTTTTTGTTTGAACCAGGGGTTCTCATTGGCCTGAAACATGGCCAGCCACACAGGCTAGGCTAGCTGTCCAGTCTCCTCCCATGTTGCTGTGACTGGGAACACAAGTGCCCACCATTGAATTGCATTTAGCTTTTTATGTGGATTCTGGGGATCTGAACTCAGGTCCTCAAGCTTGTGAAGCAAGTGCTTTACTGACTGAGCCCAAAATTCAGAATATATAATAAAATAAGGAAAAGCTTCTATAATTCAGTAAGAAAATAATTCAGTAAGAAAAATATGACAATACACTTAGGTTAATGAGTAAATGAATAGGAACCAAAACTTACAATAGAAAAAGGGAGAATGCAAATACAATGATATATATATTTATTATGTTCTATTTATACATATTTATTGTTATATATAATATATACACATATACAATTATATATATATACATATATGTATATGCACCCTCTTTCAACTAATAGAAAAATAAAACTTTATCCAAAATTGGAAGCTGGGTGGTGGCGCACGCCTTTAATCCCAGCACTCGGGAGGCAGAGGCAGGCAGATCTCTATGAGTTCGAGGCCAGCCTGGGCTACAGAGTGAGTTCCAGGGAAGGCTCCAAAGCTGCACAGAGAAACCCTGTCTCAAACAAACAAACAAACAAACAAACAAACACCCAAAATTGGTTGTTATTTTCTATACATTTGATTGACAAACTGAGAATCCTGGTGTAATGTCCATGTGCCGGGTCTCCCTGATGGGAACTGATGTCTCTAGGCACGTTGGGCAGCCACTGGGTACTCCAGCACAGGAACTGTATAGATCTGAGTTCTGTGTGCAATGGTCACATGCTATGCTTTTAGACTCTTTTCTAGAGCGGCTGTTAGAGATGTGTCTCTGCTATACCAATCTGTCCACAGCAGGGTCACTTGACTAATCAAAGTACTGCAAAGGACAGGAGAACACATGGATTAGTGAATTCCATGAGTCATGGAGCATCTCATGCCTTGTACTGAGTGAGCAATGGCTGCCAGCAGCCGTGAGAAGGAACCTTAGAGCAAGTGGTCAGGGACCTCAGTATGACACACCCTTGTGAAGGCTAAAGCTAAACAAGGATAAATGACAACAGAAGTGGAAAGATAAAAGGCTAAAGCAAAAGATCACAGAGGAGCATCCCATAGTTCAAAGCCGGGGAAAAGGGAGGTAGGACATGGGCAGGGGAGTGCAGAATGGGGCTATGTGCAGGATATGAGCTCATACTGTCCCAGTGTTGTACCCTGGGCACGAGACCCCCAAAGAGACCACCAGAGACACGAACTCACTGAAATGCAAAACCAAGGTTTATTGAAGCAGTTCAAGCCGCGGTAGGGACCTCATCAAGCCATCCAACACAGTAGAGGCTGGAGGAAGTGCCCGCCCTTCTGCAAGCTCAGGTTTTAAAGGCAAAAAATCCCCATAAGGTTACATCGTTTAGGGGCGCTAGTACAGGTACAATTCTGATTGGTTCAACTTTCAGGGGCTTTTCAGAATTTCCGTGTTATCTTACTTTGTAGTTTTAAGTGGTTGTTTATCAAACTTTATAGACTACCTCCAGCATCGGGGCATTCTGTGGTTAATCAATTGCTACCAGATAGTCCTTTAAATGTCCTGACTTTGTACTTTTGACCATCTCCAGCATTGGGGCATTCTATGGTTTATCAGTTGGCTCTTCAAACATCCTGACTTTGTCCTGGGACCTATGTCAGCAGCTCTGAGAATTTTTAAACTCAGGCCTGTTTCAAGCTGGGGCGAGGGGCTTGCTTGAAATCGGGGTGCTTCGGTTCTTCACCAGATAAGTAAGGCCACACTGGTGAGAGCTCAGAACAAGCTAAATCTGCAATAACTACTGTAATGGGGTGAGAGCCTGGGCCAGGGGCTGAGCCTGGGCCGGGATTGAGCTCATCCTGGCCTCTAGGTCTCTAGGACTCGTAAAGGGAGAAAGAAGGATGAGGGAGGGTGGAGCTGGGCTCAGTGAGGTCAAAGAGGAGGAAGTGTGCAAGAAAGTGGGGATGGGGCTGGTCCCAAAATCAGGGTTTGCTCACTGGCCCTACAGAAGTGGTCAGCCCGCAGGTGTGGTTCAACAGACAAGAACTATCCTTGGCAGTCTTGAGAGTTCCAGGAAGGTACTGGGGAGACCATCTTACTAATGAGGCTTGAGCGGTTAGAAAAATCTTTATTGACTGAAAGAGCCCTGGCTGGGGCTCTATCAAGGGCAGAATCTTTGTTCACACATTGGAGTCCCGACCCCAGTTCGTCATAGGGTCACCATTTGGAAACAATGCCACTAAAGAGTTCATCAAAGTAAAATGGGGATCTGTAAGTGGGCCCTGATCCAGAGTGACCAGTGTCCTCATAAGAAGAGCTCAGGACACTGCCACAGGGGTATGACCATGTGAGGACACAGGGAGATGTCATCTACACGTCAGAGAGAGAGACCTCCAAAGGACCCAGTCCTACCACACCTGCATCTTTTCTCCCAGTCACCACCAAAGTCAGAAATAACCTGGTTTGTGAACCAGACTGCAGGCCTCACTGTGGCAGCGAGAGCTGACTGAGGAGGGAGTCACTCAGTGCAGGCCAGAGAGGGGCAGGAAATGGATGTGGGAGCCTTGTGATAGTGTCAGAGGGAGGCCGATAAGGGAGGGAGAGTCCATTTCTTCCCAGGGCACTAGGCAGAAGTTGAACACCGTCAAGACACTTAAAATCATGATTAATGCTCATGATAAGTTCGTTATTTCTTACTGTAAGCACTCCTTCTGGTGTCCATCTTCCTGTTGGTCAGTAAAAACCACGGGGGGGTGGGGGCGATCTGGATCTCTAGTATCTGTTGGACTCTGCTGCCCTTGCTCTCTTGAGCCAAAGGACTGTCAGTCAAACCGCCATCCAAGCTACCCTTAGACCACCACAACTGTTTTTGAAGACCCCTTAGATGTCCCGAGACAACTACAGCTGCTTGTTCTGGCTCCTGAAGGAAAAAGCCCAGAGTTTGAATATTTAACCTGCAACCACTTCACCTAGGCCAGAGGGTGCAGACTGCCCCCTGGTGGCCCAGAAGAGAATCGCCGTGACTGATGATCCAGAGACTATAATGAGGGGGAGGGTTGCAACTGCCTTCAGAGAGAAGGTCATGGCAGCTGGCACTGGTCAGAGGCCACCAGGTCTCTGGATGCCATCCAAAGCTGAAGTCCATTGGTGGAGGCTCAGGAAAGGGGTCTGCGCATAATACCAGACATAGCTTCCCATGGTATACAGATGACTAGAATTCTTGTTTCTGAATATTGCTTAAGATGATTAGAAAGTAGGTTTCCACCTGTTTTGGAGTAATATGTGTCAATAGGAACCTTGGTAAGGCCACATTTGGTAAAAGCATTCTGGACCAATGGGAGACTTTTCAATTACTTGGAGACTATCTAGTGTTTTATTTCTGGTCTCCCTGGCTATCTAAGAACTTGAACTTTGAATTTTTCTATTTCTTTTGAATTCTGCTCACGTCTGCCCACTCAGCTTGCTATACTGGTTTTCAAAGAAGCTGTAAAACAGATGGTAGCTGTCTTTGAAAAAAAGAGCACACAAGCTGTATGGTCCAGAAACAAATACACCTGGAGGAACTGTTGCTTTGTGGAGGGTAGAGGGCATGGTACGTGAAGGGAACAAAGAACTGTGTCACTTCCTGTCAGCGTCAGCTTGCCCACTCTTGGGAAGTGCTTTCATGGTTTGTATTCAGAACTCAGTATTTGTTAAACCAGCTTTGCTGAAAATGAACACACGGAATACGGACCCCTGAGCCCCGGTGTGGTTCAGTGGGTAGAGTGCTCTCCTAGCATACACAAAGGCACTTCCCAGGGCACTAGGCAGAAGTTGAACACCGAGCCCTGGTTTCTGCTGGGTGGTGGTGGCGGCAGCGGCGGTGGTGGCAGAGGCGGCACACGCCTTTGATTTTAGCACTCAGGAGGCAGAGGTAGGTGGATCTCTGAGTTCGAGGCCAGCCTGGTCTACAGAGCAAGTTCCAGGACACTCAGGGCTACACAGAGAAACCCTGTCTCAAAAAACCAACAAAACAAAACAAAAAACAAAGCCCTGGGTTCCAGCTCCAGCATTGCATAAACTTGATATTGTGGCACATGCCTGTAACCCAGAACTCTGGAGGTAGAAGATCCAAAGTTCAAAATACCAGTCTGGAATACTGAGACCCTGTCTTGAGAAAACAAAACAAACAAACAAACAAACAAACAAAAAAAGAGGCTTGCTGGTGCCTCTCCTCTCACCTATTCCCTGGGGGCTGAACCCTGCTGTGGATCCAGCTTTCCTCCTCCTGTGGGCCTAGAAACACTTTCTACCTGTGACCCGCAGTAGTCACACTGTGGGCTAGGACTCAGGTCAGCAGGTTTCGCTCTTTCCTTAGCCTCTATATGATCTCCCCATCTCGCTCAGAGACCTGTAGCAGCCTGCTTGCAGATGTCCCTCCTCCCACCTCGTCTGGGTTAGGTTCCCCTATGAAAGCACAAACATTAACAGCCAAGACAATATCCTTCCACCAGAACATAGTCACCACTACAGTAGCCCAGGAGAAATGTACTATAGCTGAAGCACAAGAAGAGGACTTCAAAACGGCAATTAAGACTATGTTCAAGGGCCTTAAAGAAGATATGGATAAATCCCTTAATTAAGTCTGTGAAAACACAAACAATGGAATGAAATCATAAAAACAATTCACAACATAAAAGAATTTAACAAAGAAATAGACTAAAAAAACACTAAAGAAAACCCAAATTGAAATAAAACTGGAAATAAAAAAATTTAGGAAGTCAAACAAAAACCTCAGAGGTAAGCCTCACCTACCAAAGACTTGGAAGAGAGACTCCCGGGCACTGAAGATAAGGTAGAAGAGGCTGATACCTCAGTCAAAGGAAATGTTAAATCTAAAAAAAAAAAAAAAAAAAAAAAAAACAGCCACCAAACGTTCAGGAAATCTGGGACACTATGAAAAAAAAATCTATAAATAATAGGAATAGAGGAAAATGATGAAACCCAGTTCAAAGGAACAGAAAATATTTCCAACAAAACCATAGAAGAAAATTTCCCCAACCTAAAGGAGGTGCCCATCAAGGCACAAGAGGCATACAGATTACCAAATAGATAAAAACAGAAAAGAAATCCTCCATGGCACATAACAAAATAATCAAAACACTAAAAACATAGAGCAAAGAAAGAATATTAAAAGTGGCAAGGGAAAAAAACAAGTAACATACAAATACAGACCTATTAGAAGAACACTGGACGGCTAATGGAGACTCTAAAAGCCAGAAGGACCTGATTGATGTTCTGTAGACTCTAAGGGACCACAGTAGATGAGAAAGACATTCTATGAAAAAAGCAAATTTAAGTAATTTCTGTCAATTCAGCTCTATAGAAGGCACTAGAAGGAAAACCAGTCAGAAGAGGCTGAACACGACCAAGAAAACACAAGAAATAAATAATCCCAGAACAGCCAGTCAAAAGAAGGGGAAAACCCTCGCTATAACAACAATATAACAGGAATCAATAAACACTGCTCATTGATAACTTTCAATATTAAAGGTCTCAGTTCCCCAATAAAAAAATATAGACTAATGGAGTAGAAAACAATCCATCTTTCTGCTGCATCCAAGAAACACACCATAAAGTATAAACATTACCTCAGAGTAAAGGATAGAAAAAGATATTCCAAGCAAACGGACCCAAGAAGCAAGCAGGGGCAGCCTTTTAAAATATCTGACAAAATATACTTTAAACCAAAATTAATCAGTAGAAATAGGGGAAGTCACTACATACTCATCAAAGGAAAAATCCACCAAGAAGATTCTGCAATCCTAAACATTTATGCATCAAATACAAAGGCACCTGAGTTCATAAAAGAAACACTACTACTGCTGAAAATTACATATGGACCCTCACACAGTGATAGTGGGTGGCTTTAATACCCCACTCCCAACAACAGATAGGTCATCCAGACAAAAACAAAACAGAACTGCTACAGTTAAATGACATCATAAATCAAATGGACCTAGTAGACAGTTACAGAACATTTCACCCAAATACAAAAGAACATACCTTTTTTCTCATGGAACTTTCTCCAAAATTGACCACATACTTGGGCAACAAACCAAATTCTAACAGATAAGAAAACTGAAGTAACACTCTGTATCTTAGCTGACCGCCATGGATTAAAGCTGGATATCACCAACAGAAAGTATACAAACTCATGAAAAATGAACTGAATGAAAAATGGGTCAAGACAGAAATTAGGAAAGAAATTAAAAGCATTTTAGAATTGAATAAGAATGAAAACACAGCTGGGTGGTGGTGGCACATGCCTTTAATCCCAGCCCTTTTGAGGCAGAGGCAGGTGAATGTCCGAGTTCAAGGACAGTCTGGTCTACCTAGTGAGTTCCAGGACAGCCAGGGCTACTCAGAGAAACCCTGTCTCGAAAAAACATAAAATAAAAAATAAATTTAAAAAAGAGAAAACAACATAATCAATCTATGGAACCCAATGAAGGCAGTTCTAAGAGGCAAGTTCATAGCATTAAATGCAATATAAATAAATAAATAAATAAATAAATAAATAAATAAATAAATAAATAGGAGAGATCTCATATTAGTGGCACCATCTTCAGGTGGTGTATTCCACCAAACTGGAAAACCTAAAAAGAAATGGATAAATTTTTTATATATACAAACTATATCAAGATCAGATAAGCAGTAATTAAAAGTTTCCCAACCCAAAGAAACTTTTCACCAGTGCCCAGTGGATTCTGGGCAGAATTCTACCATACCTTCAAAGAAGAATTAACATTAATGCTCCTCAAATTGTTCTGCAAAATAGAAACTGAAGGAACATTGCCCAATTTTTTTTTTTTTTTTCGAGACAGGGTTTCTCTGTGTAGCTTTGCGCCTTTCCTGGAACTCACTTGGTAGCCCAGGCTGGCCTCGAACTCACAGAGATCCTCCGGCCTCTGCCTCCCGAGTGCTGGGATTAAAGGCGTGCGCCACCACCGCCCGGCCCCAATTATTCTTATGATGCCATAATTATTCTGATACCTAAACCATACAAAGACTTAAGAAAGAAAATTACAGACCAATAGTCTTTAAAAATATAGATACAAAAACTCTCAATAAAACACTTGCAAGCTAAATCTAAGAAGTATAAAATGATTATCCACCATAATCAAGTAGGCTTCATCTCAGAGATGGAGGGATGGTTTAACATACATAAATCAATAAATGTAACCCACCACAAAAACAGACTAAAGGATTAAAAAACATGTGACCATCTCATGAGATGCTGGAAAGGTCTTTGAAAAAATCCAGCATCCCTTCATGATAAAAGTCCCAGAGAGACTAGGGATATAAAGTGTAACACGATTTGCTAAATGGTCTTATTAATAAAAAAAAAAGTTGGGCACCAGATGTTACACAAATCTTAAAATGTCTTATTAATAATAAAAAAAAATCCGGAGCCAGATATTGGTGTGAAAGCTGAAAGATCAGAACGGCAGAGAGCAAGCCACTAGTTCTAGTTCTTTTTTTTTTTTTTTTTTTTTTTTTTTTTTTTTTTGGTTTTTCGAGACAGGGTTTCTCTGTGTAGCTTTGCGCCTTTCCTGGGACTCACTTGGTAGCCCAGGCTGGCCTCGAACTCACAGAGATCCGCCTGGCTCTGCCTCCCGAGTGCTGGGATTAAAGGCGTGCGCCACCACCGCCCGGCTTAGTTCTAGTTCTTACCCCTATGAAATCCTCTGTTGAAAGAGAGTGAGTTCCCGTTTCCTCATGCCTTATATACTTTTCTGTGTCCTGCCATATTACTTCCTGGGATTAAAGGTGTGTGTCCTTCCCAAGCAAAGACTTGAGGTCTCAAGTCCTGGGATTAAAGGTGTGTGCCACCATTGCCTGGCTCGGTTTCCAGTGTGGCCTTGAACTCACAGAGATCCAGACAGATCTCTGCCTCCCAAGTGATAGGATTAAGGGTGTGTGCCACCAATGTCTGGCCTCTATGTCTAATCTACTGGCTAGTTCTGTCCTCTGATCCCCAGATAAGTTTACTAGGGTACACAATATATCACCACATTTAGGGTACACGATATATCACCACAATCAAGAATATATCTCAACATAATAAAGGCAATTTACAGAAAGCTCATAGCCAAAATTAACCTAAATGAGGAGAAACTCAAAGCATTTCCACTAAAATTGGGAACAAGACAAGACAATGATGTCCATTCTCATACCTATTATATAGGTACTTGAAGTCTTAGCTAGAGCAATAAGACAACTGAAGAAGATCAAGGGAATACAAATATGAAAGGAAGAACTCGAAGTGTCTTTATTTGCAGATGATATATTATATATAAAAGACCCTAAAAATTCTATCAGGAAACTTCTACAGCTGATAAACACATTCATCAAAATAGCAGGATACAAAATCAATGCACAAAAGTCAGTAGCTTTCCTATACACAAATGACAAACAGATTGAGAAAGAATCATGGAAACGGTACCTTTCACGTCAGCAAAACAAACAAACAAATCTTGGGATAACCCTAACCAAGCAAGTGAAAGACTCATATAATAAAAATTTTAAGACATTGAAGAAAGTAATTAAAGAAGACACCAGAAGATGGAAATATCTTCCATGCTCATGGATCAATACTGAATCAATGGATCACTGCTCCTGGATCAATATAGTGAAAACAGCCATCTTACCAAAAACAATCTACAGATTCAATGCAATTCCATCAAAATTCTAACAGAAAATGGAAAAGACAGTTTTCAGTTTCATATGGAAACACAAAAATCTCAGAATAGCTAAAAAAAAAAAATCCTGAATAATTAAAGAGCTGCTGGAGATATCACCATCTCTGATCTCAAATTATACTACAAAGCTACAGTAATAAAGAACAGCATGGTATTGGCATAAAAACAGACACACTGAACAATGGAATCAAATTGAAGACCCACACATAAGTGCACACACCTATGGGCACCTGGTTTTTGACAAAGACGCCAAAAGTACACAGGGAAAAAAGATAGCATCATCAACAAACAGTGTTTGTCAAACTGCATGTAGAAGAATGCAAATAGATCCATATGAATGACCCTGTACAAAACTCAACTCCAGTGAATCGAGGACCTCAACACAAGGCCAGCTACACTGAACCCAATAGAAGAGAAAGTGGGGAATAGTCTTGAACTCATTGGCACAGGAGAGGACTTTCTGAACAGGACACTGACAGCACAGGCACTAAGATCAACAATCAATGGGATGTCACGAAACTGAAAAACTTCTGCATGGTAAAGGACACCATCATTCGGCCAAAGCAGCCAGCTACAGAATGGGGAAAGGTCTTTACCAGATACATCCAATGATATCAAAGATACATAAAGAACCAAAAACAAACCAACAAGCAAACAAAACAAAACAAAACAAAACAAATTAAATATACTGGATATCAAGAAAACAACCCAATAAAAAATGGGTTACAGATACAAACAGAGTTCTCAAAGGATGAAACACAAATGGCCGAGAAACACTTACAGAAATGTCCAACATCCTTAGTCATCAGGAAAATGCAAATCAAAACCGCTTTGAAATTCCATCTTACATCTGTCAGAATGGCTAAGATCAATACAACAAATGACAGCTCATGCTAGTTAGGATGTGGAGAAAGTGGAACACTCATCCATTGCTTGTGGGAATGCAAACTTGTATAGCCACTGTGGGAGTCAGTGTGGTGGTTCCCCAGGAAGCTGGGGATAGATCTACCTCCAGATCCAGCTATACCACTCTTGGGCGTATACCCAAAGGACTCCACATCCTACTACAGAGACACTTGCTCATTCATATTCATTGCTGTTCTACTCATAATAGCCGGAGATTAGAAACAGTCTAGATGCCTATCAACAAATGAATGGATAATAAAATGTGGAACATTTACACAATGGAATATTATTCAGCTGTTAAACAAAATTTTTAAATTTGCAGGTAAGTGATTGGAGCTACAGAAAAATCATTCTGAGGTAGCCCAGACCCAAAAGACAAATATTGTATATATTCTCTTATATATTGATGTTAGCTTTTGATAGGCATGCTAGAGTCCATATACTGTAGAGGTTAGCTATAGAGTAAAAGACTGAGAGGGAGGGAGGATCTTCCAGTGAAGGGGAAGTAGAATATATAGTTACGGAGAGACCTGGAGAAGACTGGAGCAGGAGGATTAAATGGAGGTGGGGGGGAAGAAGAGGTAAGGGGGGAGTACAAGGAAGAACAACTAACGCTAAGGATGTAAGGATCCATTTGAGGGATCCTGCGGAAACCATGTGACCATATGGAGGCCTAAGGGGAAACCAAATGCCTTTGTTCTCCTAAAGAAGCACAGCAATAAAATGACTGTTAAGGACGTTCTGCTCTACCCACAGATCAGTGTCCTGCTCAGCCATCATCAGAGACACTTCTTCTTGCAGTAGACGGGAACTAACACAGAGACCCATAACTGGACAAAGTGCAGAGAGTGAGAGACTTTGGAGCACTAGAGCTAAACGGGATGTCTTCATCAACCCCCGCCCCCTTCAGGGTTCAGGTATCTATGTGGAAGAGGAGACAGAAAGATTTTAGGAGCCAGAGGGGATGGATGACAGCAAGAAGCGAGTGTCTACCAGACACAACAGGACAGACACACGTATGAACTCACAGAACATTACGTTCCAATGTTGAGAGGGGGAAATGGATCGCCCACCTCTCACCACAAAGCTAATTGACACTCGCTTGCAACGGAAAAAGTTATTTCCCTCTAATGGAGTCTCACTCCCCACATGGGCAGGCCCCGTGTCCAGCCGTAAATGACCAACACAAAACAAACTCAGTGGTATTTTTTGCAGACTTGTTGATTTACATTGCTTTGTTTGGGTGTTTTTTTTTTGTCTTACTGGTCTGTGGCTTGTATATTATGGTTTCTAGTTTTATGGTTTTTTAAATTTATTTAAAGATTTACTTATTATGTATATAGTGTTCTGCCTGCATATATGCCTGCAATGCAGGCCAGAGGAGGGCACCTGAATGCATTACAGATGGCTGTGAGCTGCTGTGTGGTTGCTGGGAATTGAACTCATGACCTCTGGAAGAGAAGCTAGTGCTCTTAACCTCTGAGTCATCTCTCCAGTCCCCTGATTTTGTGTTTTTATAATGTCTCTCTGTGTGTTTTCCTTGTGCTCTTTTTTTTCTTTCTAAATTCTGGTTTGTTTATTTGTTTCCTTTGCCTGTTTCGTTTCGTTTCTTTTCTTTTCTTTTCTTTCTTTCTTTCTTTCTTTCTTTCTTTCTTTCTTTCTTTCTTTTTTTTTAAGATTTGTTTATTTATTATGTATACAGCATGTATGACTACAGGCCAGAAGATGGAACCAGATCTCATTACAGGTGGTTGTGAGCCACCATGTGGTTGCTGGGAATTGAACGAAGGACCTCTGGAAGAGCAGTCAGTGCTCTTAACCTCTGAGCCATCTCTCCAGCCCCCGCCTGTTTGTTTTCTTAAGAGAGAGAAAGAAAACATGGAGTTGGGTGGATGGAGAATGTGGAGGAGCTAGAGGAGCTGGAGGAGCTGGAGGAGCTGGAGGAGCTGGAAGAGCTGGAGGAGCTGGAGGATAGAAAATGCATCAGAATATATTATGTGGAAAAAGTATTTCCAATAAAAAAAAGAACTTAAAAAGAGTATGGACCCATTGTACCTAAAATTATTTCTCTATTATTATTTCCTCTGAAATTAAACTCTCCATCTTAAGGGCTGGAGAGATGGCTCAGAGGTTAAGAGCACTGACTGCTCTTCCAGAGGTCCTGAGTTCAATTCCCAGTAACCACATGGTGGCTCACAACCATCTGTAATGAGATCTGGTGCCCTCTTCTGGCCTGCAGGGATACATGCAGGCAGAACATTGTATACACAATAAATAAATCTTTAAAACAAACAAACAAAAAAACTCTCCATCTTAGAGGGAAGCTCTGCTGTGGGATGGTCTGTATGTCAAATGTGTTGCTGATTGGTCAATAAATAAATCACTGATTGGCCGGTGGCCAGGCAGGAAGTATAGGCGGGACTAACAGAGAGGAGAATTGAGAGAACAGGAAGCTGGGTGAGAGAGACACTGCCAGCCGCCACCATGACAAGCCGCATGTGAAGATCCTGGTAAGCCACAAGCCACGTGGCAAGGTATAGATTTATAGAAATGGATTAATTTAAGCTGTAAGAACAGTTAGCAAGAATCCTGCCACGGCCATACAGTTTGTAACCAAAATAAGTCTCTGTGTTTACTTGGTCGGGTCTGAGTGGCTGTGGGACTGGTGGGTGACAAAGATTTGTCCTGACTGGGCGAGGCACAAAAACTCTAGCTACAAAGCTCCTTAAGACACAGGATGTTAGAAAGGAGGGGGAAACACCAGGATATCTGAAGACGTGAAACATGGCATCCTTCAGGGAAACTCATTAAGCTCAGAGAGTAAACAATGAAGGGCTTCAGGAAGTCCCTAAAACTGAGCAGATTCACAAGGTTTCTCCCACTCCACACATATATAAGCAGTAAGGACTGTTGAGACAGTCTGAGACAGCTGAGATTCCTTGAAGAGGCTCAGACTCACTGTGCTACCTGGAGGAGACAGTTTTCAACCTGCTGAACTGCCTGCAGGCTGTGCAGTGAGCTCTAGATTTCCAGATTTTGTGAACTGTCACCCATGCTGGGGAGGGCTTTGCAATGATACAGCTACCTTTGAGCCATTTCTGTTCCTGTAAGTAACCATTGCTCATATCACCCAACAAATCTCAGGAGCTCGCCCAGTTGGGTTTCAGTGGTACCCTTGCTTTAGTTTGTCATTGGTCCCCTGTCTGGCACAGGTAGATGTTTGTTTATATCTCCGGAAGAAGATATAAACACAAGAGTGTCACATAACAAGGACTGTGTGACTTTATGTGTAGCATGTGAGTACAGGAGCCAGAGGAGGCCAGAAGAGGCCATCAGATTCTCTGGAGTTGAAATTATAGGTTGTTGTGAGCTGCCATGTGGGTGCTATAAACCAAACCAAGGTCTTCTGCAAAATCATTTAACCACTGGGCCGTGTATCCAGTGCCCGTAGAGTTCTTTGCAATTGTAGTTCATGAATATATTCTGCAGTTGTAATAATGGGATAGTATCACTGTTGCTAGGATACCACATCATTCTTCTAAGCATCAGTTGAAAACAATTTTTTAAACCTTTTAATTACCGCCTAACTTAAAAGAGGTTGGGTGAGATGATATATGTTATATATTAACCATATCATGTTTGTTCAGAGAGCCTGGAGTTTAATGTAGGGTCACCCAAGTGGCTTTGAGTATTTGAGGTATAGTTATACATTTAAAGTTAAAACTTCAATTAAAAATACTGTTAATGAAGGCCCCCTGGTACTTGGTATTTTATGAACAGTGAGACAAGTGGCCCAAAAGGTAAATGACGTTTGCTGCTATTTGCAGCCTGACCACAGGTACTTGTCTGCTTTTCAGTAATGCTAATTGCGTGTCAAATTGTATCTACTGCTGTAGGCAACAGATGAAAAGAAGTTGGCTAATAGGTCTTTAGCACAATGAAACTCTATTAAGCTTAATAAAACAAATCTGCTTATTTTTGCAGTTAACGTTGGCGTTGAAATCTTCCTATACTGCTCCAATGTGTATTTAGATAGAAATAAAGTGATGATGATGATCATGATGATCATGGTGATTATATTGAAACAGGGTTTCCCTGTGTAGCTTTGGAGCCTATCCTGGAACTCACTCTGTAGACCAGGCTGGTCTTGAACTCACAGAGATCCACCTGCCTCTGCCTCCTGAGTGCTGGGATTAAAGGCGTGCACCACCATTGCCTGGCACATTATTATTATTTTTTTTTTAAAGCCAATTCTGCCATTGGTTCAAACTCAAGCCTTGGTTTGCATGGGCAGTGTGCTCTGATTGGTGCTGTTCAGAACTTCTTAGGAGAGAGAGCCTCCTGTGCTCCCTCTCTGGTATTCCAGTCTTAGGCTCAACGAAAGTCTCCCTTGAGTGTGCAGAGCTGGTAATATGAAGAAAGAAACACCAGTGCCTGAACAGTAGCAGTGACGGCAGTGGCACCAGTGGCAGAGACAGCACCAGCCATAGAGCAGCAGTGGCTGCCTCCAGAACACCCTGAATGGCTGTGACAGTGGCCATCACAGGAAGACATAGTTGAACGTCTGAGAGGGGAGGGTAGGAATAAGAGAGGAAGCAGAAGTAGAGAGAAGATGAAGGAGGATAGAAGGCCATAAAAAGCCAGAAGAGGAACTTCAGGCCCTGGTCACTGAAGAGTTCTTTAGAGCTGTTAAGTCTTTAGGGCTACAAGTCTCTGACACCCCAGATTCTGAAGCTGTAATGGCAGTTACCGTCAAGGGCTAAGCAACCTGGACTTCCAGGAGGACCCAGGGAATTAAGGGTTTAGTTAACCAAGGGCTGCACCGGAGCTCTAACACTAGAGGGCAGCACTTGCTGCCGCTCCTGCAGGCCTGGAGCTACTATTCATGTTGACCAGCGTTTGAAGAGCTTGTCCTTGCCTACCCAGGATTCCTATCCAGGCAAGACGGTTTCTAGCTAGCTGACTGGGAACAAGAAGATGGGCTGCTGGCAGATGCCACCTGTGGGTGTTTCCTTGTTACTCTTCAGGACATTCATATGTCACTGCTGCTGTGAAGAGACACCATGACCAGGGAAACTCTTAGAAGGAAAGTATTTTATCAGGGGCTTTCCTGCAGTTTCAGAAGCTTGGTCCATCGTCGACGTGGCATGGAACATGGCGGCAGGCATGCCAGGCATGGTGGAGTAGTTGAGAGCTGCATCCTGATCCACAGGCAGAGAAGGAGAGAGCCTGGTCCTGGTATGGGCTTTTGAAACCTCAAAGCCCACCCCCAGTGACACACTACCTCCAACAAAGTCACACCTCCTAATCCTTCTAATCCTTTCAAAGAGGTCCACTCCTTGGTGACCAAGCATTCAAATATATGAGCCTATGGGGGTCATTATTGTTCAAACCACAGAGTCTGTTACAGGTTTCCTTTGTAGATACCCATCTTAACACAACAGAAATGTGAAAATTCAGCCAGCCTCTTAGTTACTTTTACTACAGCTCTGACAAAATGCTCCAACCAAAGCAACTTACAAGTTAATTTTGCTTTGGCAGCATGTATACTAAAATTGGGATGATACCAAGTAGATTAGCATGGCCTTTTTTGCAAGGAAGACATGCAAATTTCTAAAATGTTCCATAGTTTTTAAAAAAAAGTTTATTTGGGCTCAGAGTTCAGGCAGGTTACAGTCCGTGTGGTGGGGAAGTCATAGTGACAGGAACTAGAGGGAGTTGGTAACACTGTATCCACAATCGAGAAGTACATGCCTACTTAGTGCTCAGCTTGCTTTCTCCACTTTTTACAGTCCAGCATCCCCTGCCCAGGTAGTGGTTCTGCCCACAATATTAGATCTCAATCAAGAATAATGATACCCATGGGATCCTGACCCAGGTGAACATCCAAGGAGCACCTGAGGCCAGGACAGCAGCTGTAACTATATTGCGAAGCCTTGCCTCTATTCCTCATAGGTGTCTGTTCTGGGCAGGCTCTGAGCTGAACGACCCATTGATCTGGTTAGGATGCTGGGTTGGGGCTGTCCAGTATATAGGAATGACTGGTTATTATGGACAATGACCTTGACCTTGGGGCTACTACCTCTCTAGTGAAGGCTACAATCTGTATCATTGGCAAATAATGCCTATTGGAGAGACCTAAACCTTCCCAGGAGCTTCTGTTGGGAAGTCCTCAGCCATGGTGGGGGGCTGGCCCCCCCAGTGACAGTGCTTTCTCAGTACCCCCAAAGACTGATGCTATACTGCAGAACTTGCCCCTTTTTTTCAGTGTCAAAAGCGGATGAGACACTAAGCCTATTTTGAAAAGAGGATCGTGGGCTGCTAAACCCAGATGATGCGAGGAATTGGTTTGGCCCTTTTCTAAAGATTCTGGAAGTATTTGAACAAGATTCCCTTACAAGCAAGGCATGGGTGGGGTTGATGCAGAAGGGAGGATGGCTTCCTTCCCAGTGCCTCAGTGGGGTTTTCGCTCTTGACAGGCCAATAGGTAGATTTTGCAATTCATTGTTAATTTAGAGTGTCACTGGATGCTCCGAAAGAGAACCACATAGCCACCTCCTTTTGAAAGCCCCTCAGGTGCCTGCCCTGAGGAGAGTTCTCCCAGAGTCCTGGGGAAGACGCTACAAGTAGCAGGGATAGTAATCTGAGGGATATCAAATTAATCTACCTACGCGGAACTCTTTAGTCCACTCACTTTACTCTTCTAGGACAAAATTCTATCTATGCGGCTTCGGTTCTGTTCTCATACTTAGCTCCTCTCCGTCCCTTCTCCCACTGTCCTCTCATAGTTCTAAGTTCTTTCCATCTCATTCTCATCTTTGTCTTTGTTCCTCTCTCCATCCTGTCCCTTCCTTTCCTCTCCCTGTGACCCATCTCCATACACCTACAATCAGCAATACTCTGGCCCTGCTGCCGGGGAAGTCTACTGGAGCTAGGAAACCTGTGTTATAGCTCGAATCACCTGGTATGAAAAAGCCCTTTTTTCTAAGTAAGTTACTTGAGGGGAAGTCTAGAGGTGCCACTTAGGCTGTGAGAGAAAGGGGGGTCTGACTTAATTTGCACAAGAAGCAAAGTTATGGCCTAGGTGGTGTCTCCGTGTGGGTATTGACCTTCATTCAGGAGACTAGCGGGGGGGGGGGGGGGGGGGGTGTCTGGAAAGCTTATTCTGTTTGTCCTTAGATGCGTTTGTCTGGAGCTGGCCCTGGTTTTGGATGCTTGCTAAAGGAGATAATAGATAATTGCAGAAGGCAGACATATGATTCTAACGCTAAAAAGAAGCAGAAAGCCTGGAAGCAGGAAGCCTTGCCTGTGTGACTGTATCCAAATACCTTAATCGTATATGCCCAAGGAATGATCAATCCACACTGTTTAGAAGGTCTTAGGAAGAAGAATCAATTAGGGAAGCTATGATAGCTCATATGAAGTTCATAGCAGAAAACAGCTTATATATTAAAGAAGCCAAATAACACCAATACTCCTTGAGCCTTGGCTTCCTCTGGAAAGTCCTTGACCTTCCAGGTAATAGCTTTTGTCATAGTTATCTGAATTCCTACCACATATTTCTGCATCCTGCAGCAACCTCCAAAGTGCTGGAAGCTAGAGTTGTTGCTCTGGTTTTATACCTAACAAATTGAGTGACTGTGGCATCCCCTGGGAGTGAGAAGGAAGGTAGCAAATTGTCCCCACTCCTGAGTGCCTAGAGTCCGCATAGTCTCCAGGTACTTTGCTTTCCCTATTCTAGAGCAGAAGGGCACAAGAAGGTGGGAATCTCTCACCATTCAAGACTTTATTTCATTTATCTAAAATTATTATTTATTATGATGATGATGGTGATGATGTGTATGGTTTGTGTGTGTGCCATATAACAGCAAAAAGTGTGTCTGAGTTTCTCCCATGTCAGCCAGATCAGGAGGTAGAGGACTTGGGCCAGAAGCAGAAGTGGGCATAACCCACCACTGCCAGCCAGGACACACACCACAAAGGTTTTACAACCTTCCCAAACAGCATCACCAGCTGGGGATCAGCTGGTTAGTCACATGAGCCTATGGGGGACGTTTGACATTCTAACCACAGCACTCGGTGGGGATGAAAAGATGACAGAAAGAGGGAAGACAGACCTTGGCCTCAGTCCACTGAGACCTCTGTACTCAGCACTCCAAAGCCTGTCAGTATCAATCCCACCCCAACCCAATGAGCGCTGACCTCCTGGCTATCTCCATACCTTGCTCTTCCGGGCCTTTCTCATGAACGGCATCCTGTAGCATGCAGTCTTTTCACATGGCTCTGTTTGTTGGGTAGGTTGCTGTTGAGGCTGATCTGCTTGCTCGCTCGCGCTCTCTCTCTCTCTCTCTCTCTCTCTCTCTCTCTCTCTCTCTCTCTCTCTCTCGTCAGTGTTCCTTTGCTGTGCCTTGCTCAGTTGAGCTCCAGGGCATTGATATGCTGTTGTGTATCCATTCACCAGGGGGCAGACATTTGGACTATTTCTAGCTTCCGGTTATTATGAAATAATGCTGCTATGAATATTCATACTCTGAGTTGGCATATATTTTATATTCCTACATTTCTGAGTCGCATGGTAAGTGTGCTTAAAATTTTAAGGCAGTGTTTTCCAAAGCAGCTGTGGCACTTTACATTCCTCTGAGCAAAATGTGAGCCCCAGACTGACCACCTCCAACTCTTGGTGGTGTTTGTTCTTTTGATTACAGCCTTTTTATTCTTATGAGTGGATAATGGCATCTTGTTGTGGTTTAGGTTTTCCTTGTGATTTGTGATGTGGGTCCCATTTTCATGGGTGTGTTAGCTGTTTATATGACTTCTTTGGCGTAGCGTCTACTGAACTCTCTCCACTGTGTGGCTGAGTTGTTTTGGCCCAATCTGTCTTTTTATTCTCTCTCCTTTTTTTTTTTTTTTTTTTGGTTTTTCGAGACAGGGTTTCTCTGTGTAGCTTTGCGCCTTTCCTGGGACTCACTTGGTAGCCCAGGCTGGCCTCGAACTCACAGAGATCTGCCTGGCTCTGCCTTCCGAGTGCTGGGATTAAAGGCGTGCGCCACCCCCACCCCCACCCCCACCCCCACCACCCGGCTATTTTTATTCTCTTAATGGTACTCTTTGCAGCACCAATGTTTTTAATGTTAACCAGGATCAGTTTACTTTTTTTTAATGGATCATGCTTTTTGTTTCATATCTAATTACCTTCTGTCTACCCCCAAATCAAAGCTTTCTTCTAGTTTCTGTAAGTGCTAGGCTTTAGTCTGGTCTCTTCACTCTGCATTATTATTTGTGTAAGGGTTTATTTATTGTTCTTGTGTGGGTATTCGAGGTCTCAGCAGCTTTAGTTTTCTTTGTGGGGAAGTTTTTAATTACATGTCTTGTTTTCTTTCTGTTTTTCCCCCCTTCCATTGAGACAGAGTCTTCTTTTAAAAAGTCATCATTACATTCATTTATCTATTTTGTGAGTGTGTGGGAGGGTGCTTACATGCTTGCAAAAACGTGCCCCGGGGGAGGTGAGGCCAGAGGTCAACTGCAGGAGTTGGCTCTCTTCTTTCATTCTGTGGACCCAGGCAACTGAACTTAGGATGCCAGGCTCAACAGCAAACACAGCTTATACGTCCTTGTTCTAGAACCAGAATGGCCTTGAACCCACATGCCTCAACTTCTCCAGTGCTGGTAGAATTACAGGTGTGTGTCACCACACACAGTTTAATTACACTGCTTCTTTTACACATATGGGTTGTGCTACTATACCTGAGAAAACATCATCCTGAATCCAGGTGTGATGATACATGCCTGTAATTCTAGCCCTTGGGAAATAGAGAGAGGAGGACCAGGGGTTCAAGGTTATCCTTAGCTGCATAGTAGACTGGAGGTCAGTATGAGACTCTGTCTCAAAAGAGAGAGAAAAAAAAAGATAAGACATTTTGAGTTACGGCTTCACACATGCCTGGCTGGCTCCACTGCTTCGGGCAGAGTGTCACAGCAATGAGTTTGTGGTACAGCAAAGTGTCTCACCTGATGGCCAGGAAGCAGAAAGACAAGCAGGACGGGCCAGGCATGGCACACCTGGAGCGACTCCATGATCAGCTTCCTCTAATAGATTCCCACATCCTCACAGCCCATCTGCACTGGACTCAGCTGATTCACCCATCCATGGCACAAGTGACCTCGTGATCCACCAGCTTGGGACCAAGCTTTCATTACTTGACTCTTTGGGAAACTTTCACACACGGTAATATGGAACTGCTCTATTTCCTATTCTGACAGTTTTGAAGAATTACATTTTTCAAAGAATTCCTCCATTCATCATCCGAGTTGAGGCTATATTGGTGGAAAACTTTCATAATATTCTTTTAGTGAGTCTTTTTAAGGGACTCTAGTGCTGACCCTTCCTTATTTCTCTTTTTTATATTATTTATTTTTATTTTATGTGCATTGGTGTTTTGTCGGCCTGTATGTCTGTGTGATGGTGTTGGATCCCTTGGAACTAGAGTTACAGACAGTTTTTTTGGGCTGCCATGTGGGTTCTGGGAATTGAACCAGGGTCCTTTGGAAGAGCAGTCAGTATTCTTAACTGTTGAGCCATCTCTCCAGCCCCCTCCTCCTTATTTCTGATATGAAAATTTCCTTCTTATTCTATAATGCTAGAGCTTTTATATTTTTATTTTTTATTTATTTATTTTTTTAGATCTCTGTCTCTTTGCCTCTGTATCTGTTTCTCTTTCTGTCTCTGTCTATTTTTGTTTGTCTCCATCTCTCTGTCTCTTTCTGTCTCTGTGTATGTGCATGCACACATAGGCACCAGCCCGCCTTGGTGCACATGTAGGGGTCAGAGTACAATTTGAGAGTCAGCTCTGCCCGTCCACTGTGGGTTCTGGAGTCAAACTCAGGTCATCAGTGAGTTCCAAGTACTTTTACCAGCTGAGCCACATTGCCTGCCCCTTCGTGATTTCATAAAATGATTTGTTTTATTTTGATATCATTTGTAATGTTCTGCTTTGTAGATTTATGTTTTCCCACCCTTTTACTCCCATTGGGTTTACATCCTTCTTTCTTTGAAGGCTCCTCCTCTTCCTCCTTTCTTTCTTCACACCCATCCTGTCTTCCCTTGACTATAACTCCCCACCTCTGCTCCATTGGCTTCTAGAAGTGATTTTTTTAAAAGTATATAATATCTTCTTCAAATTTATTGTCTTCTTGTCAGCTGACAAGTTAAATTGTGTCTGCTTATTAAGATCTGTATGCATTGTTGAGTAACATATTCTTGTCTCACCCATGTCCATCTCATGCCCCTGTGTGAACTGCAAGATACTCTACTCCATCTTCCCCACAGAGCTGATCCTTTAACGGGCAGAGGCTAGTCGTGTGTGCCCACTTGCCTGGGGGTAGCTCAAGCAAACCCTAATGTAGGTGTGTCTGGAAAGGCATCATGTGGTTGTTGCTGACTTTAGGCACAGGAAGTTATACCAGGCTTTTGTTTTTAGGCCACCAACCAGCTCCCAAATGATGACAGAGACTTATTAGTTTTGAATGCTCATACCAACTTAGGCTCATTTCTGGCTAGCTCTTTTAACCTAAATTAACCTGTTTCTCTTTATCTACATTTTGGCCTCAGGACTTTTTACTTCTTTCTTCTCTTTTCTTTCTTTTTTTCTCTTTCTTTCTTTCTTTCTTTCTTTCTTTCTTTCTTTCTTTCTTTCTTTCTTTCTTTCTTTCTTCTTTCTTTCCTTCTCTCTCTCTCTCTCTCTCTCTCTCTCTCTCTCTCTCTCTGTCTCTCTCTCTCTCTCTCTCTCTCTTCCTTCCTTCCTTCCTTCCCTCTTTTTTCTCTTCTTTTTCTTTCTGTATGTCTTACTTTCACTGCTTCTCATGTCTGTCTGTCTGTCTGGCAGCTGCTGGGCTTCTTGCCCCCGGGTGTGACCTCTCTTGTTCTCTCATTTCTCTTCTCTGTCGAGCCTAGATTTCTCCTCCTATTTATTCTCTCTGCCAGTCACTCAGCATATCCTTTCTCTGCCTAGCTACTGGCCATTCAGCTCTCCATTAGACCAATCAGGTGCCTTAGGCAGGCAAGGTGAAACAAATGTAATACATCTTTATAATTGAACACACATCCTTACCTCATTAAACAAATGCAGCATAAACAAATGTAACACATCTTTGACCAGTTAAAATAATATTCCACAACGGGAAATGGTCCTTGCTAATCTGGATGGGCTCAACGTTCTGAGACTGATGGTTAGAGATGTGGACTATGAAGGTGCTTGGGGTAGGGGGGACAGGTGAAAACACATGCCTAGAAACGGGAGGAAATGCTTCCCCAAAGTAATACAGTAGACACCCGGAGGGAATAGTGTCCTGCTGTTGGGTGAAAAGTATAATGCAGAGTGAGAACTTTGGATGTTTAGCTGAGATTTTTCTAGCAGAGCATTACAGGTGTTTGGGCTGGTTTCTCACTGTCCCTTGTAAAGGTAGAGGGAAGAAAGGGAAGACAGATAGGATCTGTTAAGTGAAAACAAGTTAGCACGGAATTATATGGGAGCTTGCTGGCCTATCCAGGTCACAAAAGTTATTCAAACTAGGAAATCCACTGTGGGGAAAATACATCCTAAATGGTGGCTGAAGTGATCAAACTGAGGGAGGAGCAGAGACGGGGTGTTCGGGATGGTCTTCAGAGTGCTTTTCTGCTGTAACTAGGAGATTCACTAGGCCTTAAAGAACGTTCTGTCAGCAGAAATGCCCTCAGCTTGACTAGAATGGACAGATTCAGGACAGAGTGCAGGGAAGCTGCTGGACTTCCACGATTCTGCAAGCAGAAAATGGACTGCCATTATTTTCCTGAAAATGTGTGCACACTTCAAGACAGAGGGAAACTGTAGCGTGAATCCTAATTGGTCTTAATAGTAAAACCCAGAGTCAGATATCAGGGTAAATGCTGAAAGATCAGAGAGACAAAAGAGCAAGCCACAGCCACATCTCACCTCACCAACTCCTCAGCTTGAAGGGGGGTTGAGCTCCTGTCTCCTCCCGCCTTATATTCCTTTCTCAGTCCAGCCTTATCACTTCCTGTCTTCACCCCCAAGTACTGGGATTAAAAGCGTGAGCCTCCACCACCTGACTCTGCTTCTCTTTTAGACAGGCTCAATCTCGTGTAGCCCAAGTTGGCCTTAAACTCCTGATCTTCCTGTTTCCTCCTCCCAAGTGCTTTGATTAAAGGTGTGTGGCACCACTGCCTGGCCTCTATGGTTAACTAGTGGCTTAGCTCCTCATTCCGATCTACAGGAAAGTTTTATTTGTTAGAGCACAAACAAAATATCACCACAGAAAACACCCTCTGGACCATGCAGGGGCTTCAGGGGTCTCTCCAGGCCTAGAGAGTGGAGCATGGAGCTGCAGAGAAGTCTTGTCAGGCCTAGGTTTTTCCTACTAGGTTTCATCTTACTTGGGCCTGGTGGTTCCTTCATCCCTTATTTCTTCCCTGGGATGGAAGTGTCTACCTCTTACCCATCCTGCTCTTGCAGCATGGAAGCAGATAACTTGTTTTCTAGCTGCTGGGACCCCAGGTAGAGAGCGGATTTGAGTGTATCCAAACATCCTCAGAAGAGCCTTAAAGAGAGGGCAATGTGCACACACACACACACACACACACACACACACACACACACACTCCCTGGCTTTCCCATCTTGGCAAAGCACTTGTCACACACTGTGGTATAAGTTTAGCAGTTTGGTGAGACAGCAAAACCAGCACCTATTTCTTCATAATTTCACAGGCAAGATTTATTCTTATCACCGATCTTAGCAGTCTCAATCCAGGATTGTTTATTTCCTTCCTAAGTGAGGCACTTTCCCCCTTTATTTACAGGAAGGGCTTTATACCTTCTCCTGGGCGTATGTCCAAATCCTAATGTCACTTTCACATTTACTCTTTGGGGCCAGTGTGAAGTAAAGTAAGGGTTACTTAACTATGAGTACCAGATATCACCACAGTGAATCTAATAATGAAGAGGGGGCACTAAGTGGGGAAAAAAAAAGTGGTTTAGCTAGGCTAGCTCAGCACTCGCCTGCCCCTACTTCCTCAGAGCTGGGATTACTAGTGTGCAACATCCTACCTCGCTTTTGACATGAGTTCTGGGGGAATCTCGCTGAGGTCCTTATGCTTGTGCTGTGAGCACATTACTGACTGAATTATCCTCTCAGCCTCTGTAGCTAAGATTTTTGGACAGCAATTTACCCAGGATAACTGGAGCTGCTGAAAGCGAAAATGTGTGTGGATGGAGGGGAGGGGCTATGTGCCTGATTTAGATGAGGAGATTCGAGACATCTGAGCTGAAAATACTCAGGTGGGATTTGGGACTTGGCGTTTATGTTGAGACTCCTGAAGATATTAGGGAGCTTGGGAACCCCCTACTGGCCTTCCAGCTCACTTTTTAATTATGGTTGGCTCAAACTCCAGCCTCTTGGTGGGGAATTAGGTGCAACGTACATCTCGGTGCAGCATTTCCTGTCTGTTTATGCTGTAAGCCCTTCATTAGCCTGGTTCTTACTGTCTGATCTACACACCTCTGGACCCTGAGCTATGGCTGGAAGCCTGGCTCACCCAGTTTTCAGTCAGATATTTTGTCATTGTGACAAATATCTGAGTGTTCTAGTTAGTTTTGACTCTCAATTTGACAGTCCAGCGTCCTCTGAGAAGGGAATCTGAGTTGAGGGATTTCTTGGATAAAATCGGCTTGAGGGCATGTCTGTAGAGGACTGTCATTCGTAATTGACATAGCAGGACCTAGCCCACTGTGGGCAGCACCATCCCTAGACAGGTGATCCTGGGCTGTATAAGAAAGCTTGTGGGGCTGGAGAGATGGCTCAGAGGTTAAGAACACTGGCTGTTCTTCCAGAGGTCCTGAGTTCAATTCGCAGCACCCACATGGTGGCTTACAACCATCTGTAATGAGATCTGGCTCCCTCTTCTGGCCTGCAGGGATGCATGCAGACAGAACATTGTATACATAATAAATAAATAAATCTTAAAAAAAGAAAAAGAAAAAGAAAAAAAGAAAGCTTGTGAGTGAGCCACGAAGAAACATTCCTCTGTGGTGTCCGATTCTGAGTTCCCTGGATGACGGGTTGTGACCTGTGAACTGAAATAAACCCTTTCTCCCCTAAGTTGCTTTTGGTTAGAGTGTCTTATCACAATAGCAGAATGAAATCAGAACAGTGGTGATGCAGGGATGCTCCTCTTGTGGTGAGCAGGGGGCAGAGCCAGCACATCTGTGCTGGTGGGCTTCCTCCTCCTTCCCCTTTATCCCACTCAGGACTCTACCCTGTGGATTTGTGTGGCCCACATTCAGGGTGGACCTTCCCCTTCAGCTGTGGTACCACATGTCAGTCCTCTCTGGAAATGCCATCCAGGACACACACAGAAGTGTGCTTTATTAGCCTCTTAGGTGTCTTAAGTATTAATCATAATATTTGGACCGTCAGAGACATCAACATTGCCCCTCTTAATTCACTCTCTACTTATTTTTTGAGACAAGGTCTCTCACTAAACCCAGAACTCACTCAATTTAGCTAGACTGGTTGGCCAGCAAGTCCCAGAGAGCCTCCTGTTTTGGCTTTCCCATGCTAGAACTACAGACTCATGCTGTCTGGCTGGGAATGGAACTCATGCTTCTGTGGCAGGCAAGTGAGTGTTGGGAGTGGAACTCATTATGTGAGTGCTGGGGATGGAACTCTTGCTTCTGTGGCAGACAAGCTCTCTTCCCAGCCTCTCTCCCATTAGTATTTTGTCTGGGAAACTCTCTTCCTTCTGTTCCCTCTGTCTCTTGTGGTGGTGGTGGGGGGGGGGCGCGGGCGCGGGGATGACAGAACTGTAGATTTTATTTCTTTCCTGCCATTTGCAGAGGTCTGGGGAGGGAAAGGCTGCCACTATTTGGGTCAAGGCCCTCGGGGAATTCTGATGTACAGGGTGGCTTGGTTGGCCTCCACTCTCTTCCCCACAATGAAAGCTGAGGAGCTCCTCTGAGCAGGGCATGCAGCAGGTGTGTGTAGGTCTAGGCAGTGGAAACAGTGCCGAGTGCAGAAAACAATAGACATCAGCCAGGATATATCCCACCGTCTCTGCCCTGGAGAGTTTACCTTGAGACTCCATGGAGACCTGTGGTAGATAGCCAGGCTGACCTTCAGCTATGCTACACAGTAAATCCTCCCTAAAACCTCCAAACAGCTGGTGCCTCCCTTGTACCTTGTCCTCTGTGTCATCCATTGTCTTAGCCAAGGAAGAAAAGGAGGGGGCTCCTGTTTAGCAGGGGGTGGGGAGGTGAGGGGATTGTAAACCAATGGGGTTCTAGCTCCTAAAATGTTGACCCAGAAGAGAGTCAGGTCACCTGTACTTAGATTTTTCCAGCCAAGAAAGCTGGGAGGCCTTACTGCATTTCCAAAAGAAGAACCTGCCATGACTGAAGGAATGATGCTGTAGACATTATGCTGAGGGAGGTCACCTTTAATTCACAGAAGGAAGGCCACCCCAGACTTCCAGGTGGTGGAGAGAAGGGCTATCTTTGTGACCAGGCTTTAGGGCAGGACAGAAGCAGGCAGACTTCCAAAAGTTAGACCAGCGAGTAACACTGGTCTAAGTGACCAGGCCTTAGATGCCGGAAGCCAAGTATCTCGACCTTGTGAAGGAGCAGAGACAAGAGAGGCTAAACTGCGCTCCAGGCTTTCCAATGTGCAGCTAAGAACCTAGGGGAATCTTGGGGCAGACACAGGACTCTGGACGACTTGTGCTCCTCGCCAGGACTATGGCGCGAAACTGCACTAGGGGACTCTATTCGGTGTCCAATGAGCCATACTAGGAGAGGTCAGAATTAGACTAGGGTACAGCACACCTAGGTTTCAGGACACGAGCGTCTGTGTGTATGCGCGCTCTCGTAGCCAGAGTCCGCGCTGGGCGGAGCTTGCGTGCCAGATACCGCCTGCTCCCACCCTCGTCGAGCGTCGAGATCCCGCGCCTCCTGTGGCCTCGGAGAGGGATAACACCCTGCTGCCACTGCAGGGCAGCGCAGCCACTTCCTGCGACCCCCATTATGTGCACAGCGCAAAGCCACGGCCTTAAGTTTGAGGTTTCTAAGGATTGAGTGACAGAAATCTGCACGCAACCTTTTCTACAAAGTCAGCGGAGGTTGGAAAGCCCAGGGGATTCCCGATTGCTCGCCGGTCACAGCATTCCTGCAGGGCCCCCAAAAGTCTCCGTTGCCCAGTGAAGCAAAGAATTCTTGTCCCTGGCCTTTCCGGCGCTTCAGGATAGAAGGAAGGAGACTGACATCTGTTCGCTCTCGCTTTCATCCCCGCTGCCTTTTCGGTGCAAGGGTTTTCGAGCCCACGTGAACCAGACCCTTCTCCACCGGTAACCCACGCTGAGCGCGTTGTTCTGAATCCAATACCTGCCCCGCCCTGGCCCCGCCTGGCCCCGCCCAGGTTCCGGACTCCACCCCGAGTCCACCTCTCCGGCCCCGCCCCGCTGCTCACAATCCGCGGGTCGGCTGCCCCGGAGAGCCAGAGCTGATACTAGGCGTACTGCCCGCGCTGCCGGCCCCTAGCTCTGCTGCTCTTGCCCGGCCGGGCGGCGGGCCATGTTCCGGGCTGTGGCCGCTGCGCAAACCCAGGCCTGGCGATGAGGAGCGGCGCCGAGCGCAGGGGCAGCAGCGCCGCGGCGCCCCCGGGCTCGCCTCCTCCCGGTCGCGCGCGCCCCGCGGGCTCCGATGCGCCCCCCGCCCTGCCGCAGCCCGCAGCCAGCCAGCCCCGGGCCCGGGACGCCGGCGATGCCCGCGCGCAGCCGCGCCCCCTGTTTCAGTGGAGCAAGTGGAAGAAGAGGATGTCTATGTCGTCCATATCGGCAGCCAGCACGCGGAGGCCGGTGTTTGACGACAAGGAGGACGGTGAGTGAAACCGCCCACTGGGGACTCCCGGGGACAGCCGGGTACCCGGGCCCCGGAGACCTCGCGCACTATCGCAGGGCGGACGCGGAGGTGGCATTTCTCTGCGTTGGGACACAGTCGCCACCTGGGTGGGACCGCGTGGGGCGTCTGCGTTTCCGGAGAAACTATTAGACCACCCCTGAAGTCCCCATGTGCGTCCTGTTTCCAGTGACAGTGCAGCGGGCAGGGCAGGCTCTGGCTCGCCCTGCGAGGTGAGAGTGGGTGATCCGTGGAGGCTCCAGGCTCGGGCGCGACACCACCCGCTAAGGCACACCGCATGTTTTCAGTTTCCTTTACGGGTGGTGTGCAGGCTGCGTGGTTACTTTTAATTCCAGGAGGTGCTCGCTTAGTGTGCAGTTTGTGAAGTAAGGTGTCTGCCCTACAGGTGGCACAGGGGCCTGGGCCCTTCAGTTTGCCATGCACCGTGCAAGCCCAGAACATACACTGGATTGTGCTGCACAGCCTTTGTGCAGAGACCCGCCCTCGGGGGAACTCGGGTTCTGTGAAATCTTTCTGCAAGAATAGCTGTTGACCTGGAGGACCTGTGTCTCTTGAATAGCAGGGCAAGGTAGCCACTGGTGAGAAGCCGAGGATGAGAGGTGCCAGACTGCTGGCTTTGCAAGCACAACCTCTGGGGCCATGCTGGGTACAGGGACCTTTCACTTAGCACCTGCTGGATGTGGCTTTGGGGGAACTGTGATGGAATCACATGCAACATATAGCTTTTTTTTTTTTTTCTACAGATGCCATAAGGATAATTTTAAATGGTACAATCATGACACATTTGATGTTTTTTTGACATTTTCTTAAAATAGTTGAAATATGCATTTTCATTTGTAGGCAGCCTGCAGAGATATGATGGATTTTTTTTTTTTTTTTTTTTATAATTTTAGAACACAGCTCGGCACAGGAGCCCAGGCTACTTATTTCCAATAAATAATTTAAGCATTTAGGAAATTACAATAGTCAGAACCCAGGCCTGTGTTGGAGAGCATGTGGGGCTACATGCTGGCATTCCTTTCCAAAATGGGAGGCATGGGGTCAGGCCAGTGAGTTCCAGGCCTCTGCTGAGTATCGTCCGTGGGGGATGGGCATTCAAGTCTGTCTGCTTCAGGCACAGTGTGTTCTGAGGTGGCTGGTCACTGTGCTCTGAACTTGGGGACAGCAGGACTCACATGTTATGCGTTCGTTTGCAACGTCAGTATTCAGAGTTAAAAACAAACAAACAAACAAAAACCCTGCCCAGTTGGAAGGAGCAGATCAGTAAATGGGCTTACATCTGGTTTCTGGCTACAAGATGAGTGGTCTGGGAAACACATTTGATTTCAGTACTTGCTGGTGCCAGCCAAGGGCTGGCTACCCTTCCGTGTCTCTGCGTCATGTCTCCAAGGCAGCAGGGTGGAAACAGAGATTGATGTAGTACAAGGGCTGTGGTCGGTCGGTGGTGTAAGCCCACTGTTGCTTCCTCACAGTGTGCTGTCTCAGAACTCGAGGGTTCCCAGAGGGGCACGGGAGCAAGGTCAACTGTGGTGCTCGCTGTGACTTGGGAACCTAACCCCGTACGTGCTTGTGTTATGGTAGGATGGCAGAGGTCCTGACTGTTCCAGGCTTATGAAGATGATCCACTGATGTGGCTCGCCAGGCCTTGTTTTGTATGATGTATCACACTGGTGGTGCTCATCATTGGTGTGTGGCCCCGGATTGACATACCTCCAGAACTTAACTGGGTTTGGGTGGGTTTAAGAGACCAAGTGGAGTACTGGGCCTGGAGGCTGAGAATGTTCTCTGGGTGAGTGACCACTTGTCTGGGTCGTTAGCAGGGCACACATGGATTCAGGATATGGTGTTTCCTTCCGCAAAGTGCCTAGTGTGAAGGTGTTAGGTAGGATTCATTAACATAAAAGGGTGCAGCTAGGCAGAAGAGCAGCCTTTAGAGAGGGAGGAGGGCCTGGACTCCTGTGCCTAAGTCACTCCTTTCCCCTGATGTAGTGGGGCCTCAGAGGCGGTCGTGCTGTGCTGGTGACTTGCATGTACTGGAACTGTACAGTTGCCATGGTAATGTGAGACCTTCTGATGAATTTTTTTTTTTAGATTAAAACACCTAATTAATATATCAAATTTGCTCAGCAAAGGAGGGAAAAAAGGAAGAAAGTAGGAGGGCAATTTAACAAAGTAGCAGGTAAATTGCAACTAGAAGAGTCTAGGCGGGCCAAATAGGATCTCAGATGGCCTCTGTTCCTGTGAATAATCCCCGAACGCCAGTGTGCTGTTCCTCCCTAACAGGCATTTGGAGCAATGAAGAATGCCCTGCACTTCTTCCCCAACCAAGGGCTCCTTTTCCTTCCCCTTGGCCTTCGACCTCTGCTCTGACTTGTGCTAGAAATTCCTTTGGAGAGGAAGTTCCTGTCACTGCCTTGGTGCTCCTGTGATGCTGAGGGGTTCCAGCACCTTCCCGCTAGTGTGACCCTCTGGGACATTGGTCCATCCTAGCCCGGTGGCGGCGGCGGCGGCGGCGGCGGCGGCTGCGGCGGCGGCGGAGGAGGTTTGCCACCTTAGACTCAGTGTAGTGTCCCCCTAACAATAGGGAGTTCCTGAGAGCTGAGGAGGCTTGCTCCCACCCAGAACCCTGGACATGGGTAAGGGTGCCTCTCCAGGGCAGTAAGTCAGGGAGCACAGTGTAGGACAGGGACCCAGACACTTACAACACTGCTTTAAAATCAAAATTAAAAAAAAAAAACAAACCATTTTCTAATTATAGGTGCATCACAATGTATACGTTTGAAAAAGAAATTCTACTTGATGCCAAAGTGCATATTCAGCATGGTGAGGTCCCCAAGTGAACGCCTGGGTGTTGTCCTTGGGCTTTCTTCCAGGGATCTAGGAATAAATCACACCTACAGCTGTGTAGAAACACCTTTTTTTCTTTCCCATTTTGTACAGAAATGGGATCACGTTCTAGACACTGTTTTGTTGTAACCTGCTTTTTTATTTACCAACATGTCACCAACATCTAAGAGGTCCGAAGTATCGACTGGCTACTGGATTCACATCAGCAGTTCTCCACCTGGGTGGTGTATCACATTCAGTGGACACTCTTTTTTTTTTTTTTTTTTTTAATCAATCTGATTTTTTAAAATTTATTTATTCGTTTTATGTGCATTTTTGTCTTGCCTACAAAAGATGAGGGTGTCAGATCTCCTATCACTGGAATTATAGATAGTTGTGAGCTGCCATGTGGGTGCTGAGAATTGAACCTGGGTCTTCTGGAAGAGTAGCCTCTTAACTGCTGAGCCATGTCTCTATCCTTGAGTAGACACCCTTGAAAGATGCCAAGTCCCTTCCTGGAGAAGCTGAGGTTCAGCTTGAGGAGGTGGGCTGGCTCATGGTGAGATTCAGGTATCTCCTTTCCTTCCTTCCTTCCTTCCTTCCTTCCTTCCTTCCTTCCTTCCTTCCTTCCTTCCTTCCTTCCTTCCTTCCCTCCCTCCCTTCTTTTCTCCCTCCCTTTCTTCCTAGACAGAGTTTCTCTGTGTAGCCCTGGCTGTCCTGGAACTTGCTCTATGGACGAGGCTGGCCTACCTCTCCCTCCTGAGTACTGGGATTAAAGGTGTGTGCTACCACGGCCTGCCTAGGCATCTCCTTCCTTAAGTCCTTGGGACTCTGAGAAGCAGTCAGGGTATGTTCCTGTGTAGAGGTGACTGCTCTGTTTACTTGATTTCCTACTGGAGGACATTTTTGAAATATCATGAACTGCATGGCCATGAGTGCCTTTGCATGCTCATCTCTGTTTGACACTGTCCACTTAGGAAGAATTTCCAGGAATGCCGTAGCTATGTTCCAACAGGTATCCAGGGCTGGCTCACTTGGATAGGGATGGAGGCTCTGTCTGAAAGACAGCAGACAGCTGTCATACACATACTATGGCACACATGTGGAAGTCAGAGGACAACTTGAGGGAGTTGGTTCTCTCCTGACATGTGCATCCCAGGGTTCAAACTCAGGCTGGTCAGTTCAGAATTTTCTTAGGTTGAACACGTTGAAGGTGTTTGTAGGCTCAGAGTCTCGGTCTTCCTGTCTGTCAGTAACATTTCATTGTTGGGCTGTGGCGGGGGCATTTTGACTGGCTCTGCTTCACATGGTTAATGCTGGCTGAAGAGACTGCTGGTTCAAACATTCCTTTGCCAAGCGTTGGTTGTAATCCCAGCACTTAGAACTCTGAGGCAGGAGGATCAGGAGTTTGAGACCAGGCTGGGCTATGTAGTGAGGTTGTTTAACGGAGAACAGACCAACCAACCAACGTCTACTCATCTTGAATATGGGTACTTTTGAGACCCTTGCTTGTCTTAGTAGTGTTCTGGTGACTTCGGTTGGGTGTCCTGGGAGGTATTTTGTGCCACCTGCAACCCATGGCTCTAGTTATATGGTGACACTTGCTTCTCTTTTGTTATTACCCAGAGTTCAGGAAGCAGAGAGTAAGGGGCTGAGCCCCAGGCTGCTGGCCCCTACTCAAGCTCTTCTGTGTTTCATAGTGTCTATTTGGCCCAGTTTACTAAGAGATCTTGTCAAGGCAGCTGAAGCCTTGAGAGGGGTGTGTGTGTGTGTGTGTGTGTGTGTGTGTGTGTGTGGTTGGCTAGAGGACAGCGTTAGGTGGTGTTCTTCAGTCATTACCCACCTTTCGTTTTGTTTGTTTTTGAGACAGGGTCTCTCACTGGCCTGCAGCCTGCCAGGTAGGCTACGCTGGTTGGCCAGTGAGCTCCAGGGATCCTCCTGTCTCTGCCTTCCCAGTGTTGGTAAGAGTGTCATCACACCTGGCTTTTAAAACGTGTGCTCTGGAGCTCGAACTCAGGCCATCGTGCTTGAGTGAACTGTCTCCCCAGCCCTTCACCTCTGACTCTGGGGTGAGGGAGAGGAGGAGGACTTTGTGTAGCTCGGGCCTGGCTCGTTAGCGATTCTCTCTCTCCCCAACCTTGGAGAGGCTTTGGTGTCCAGAAGCCTTTGGCTGCAGATAATGAGGCACTTCCCTGGTTGTAGCCGTGTCTGAGTGGCCCCCAGGTGTGGGTAGGACCTGGGGTCAGGTTGAGAAGGAGGGCATGTGGTCTTGGCCAGGAGTTCCTCTCTTGGTCACTGTTTGCTGCTTCTCTGGCTGTTCGTGCTTGAGTTCCTGGGTTCCAGGTACAGTGCGTTGGCCCTGGAGGATCCTTGGATGGCTGTGGAGCCCAGTGCTCCTTGTCCTTCTGGCAAATGAGGCCCCTCTAGAGTGGACTTGGGACCCACTGTCAGGCGTTTTTATGTAACAAATGTCATCTCTGTGTGTCTATCCATCTGGTTGTGCAGTTTACAATGCTAAAAATAAGCCAGTGTTTTGTTTAAAAATTTAGCCACCCAGTTTTCAGTTGAGAAGCAATGCAGGCAGCATTGGAAGTCTTTTTTTTTTTTTTTTCCCGGGGCTTCTCTCTGCTGATGAGATGGAAATGCTGAGGGGGTCCTGAGGGAGGCCAAGCTGTGGGAAAGGATTGCTTCCAAATAGTTGGATTGGATAGCTCACATAGATTCTTAAAGCATCTTTGGTGCCTACATGCCCCTGGGGCATTGCTTCGAAATAGTTGGCTTGGATAGCTCACATAGATTCTTAAAGCATCTTTGGTGCCTACATGCCCCTGGGGGAGGGGTTTAAAGACACAGATTTTGGTTCATGGGGGTCTAGAAGCCTGACAGGTTTATCTCCAGCCAGATCCCACGATATGTCACTGGTCCCTGGACACAGTTCAAATAGCAAGAACTTCAAGTATGCAGTGAGTTTACAGCAGGTATATTGTTGAGGACGGGGAGCTGGTAAGGCCTGCATGCCCTGGGCCCTAATGAGCTATGGGTGTCGAGGCAGACGCCTGCTTGGCTTTGCTGGATGCTGGCTGGACAGGAGACTCCCAGCTGTGACTACTGGCACTTCTCACTGAACGGCTGTGTGTTCCCACTGTCACTAGAACCTCGAGTCAGTGTGTTATTTACATGTTGCCCCTTGCAGGCTTGCAGGCCACTCCTTTCCCATGTGTAACCAAACCATGGCTGGCACACTATGCTCATGTGGTCCATTTGTTCGGCAGCCCAACAGTTTGCCTCTGGGTTGGGCCTTAGCATTTGCTCAGTATTCCCACTCTAGGCATGGCCACTGAGGGGTAGCTGTCCTATTGGTCAGTGTGCCTTGTTTTGCAGATGTAGCTACAGGAGGGATGTGTGTTCCCACCAGCCTCCAAACCAGTGAGTGCTGGGGGGGGGGGGGGACTGTCCACACTGCCCTGGTCCTGATGCTGAGGCCTGGGGCCCTGTGGTCCTGGTCACGTTTCCTGTCTCGGGAGGATGCTCAGAGTTGCATTTGTGGTTCACTTTAGCCAAAAGGCTGGGTCCTCCACTCGCGTCATTCTTGCTTTCTAACTGGACTTTAACTTTGCATCTGAAAATATGATGAGCTGTGTTTCTGTGCCCCTCCCTCTGCTCTGTGCCAAAGTTCCGGGGCCACTGAGCTGTTACTGCTACCCTGGCACATGACATGGCCCTGGTCTTCTCAGCTGTCCCCCTTGGATTGGGTATGGTGCTGTCTCCCCAGGGTGAGCGGGCCATTCTGTCCCCAGAGCTCTCCCAAAGTGTCTCACTCTTGCTGGAGTCGGGCCCGTGCTTCTCTCCCACCTCAATCAGGCGGGGGCTCTGTATCTGTTCCTCTTTTCATCGCTGTAACAAAATACCTGACAAAAGCCACTAAGAAAGCATTTATTCTAGATCACGGTTTGAGGGCACAATCCATCATGGCAGGGAGGGCATGATGGCAGGCGTGTGAGGCAGCTGGTCACGTGGCATCTGCAGTCAGGAAGCAGGAAGAGATGAAGGCTGATGCTCAGCTGTCTCCCTTTTATGCTGTGCAGGGACATCAGCCCCTGGAATGGCGCCACCTGGAGTCAGGGTGGGTTTTCCCACCTCGGTTAACCAAATCCAGAAACTCTTTCACAGCCTCACCCGAAGTTTGTCTCTCCAGATTCTAGATCCTATCAAATCGTTGATATTAATCACCATCGTCCCACATGTTGAATAATAATAGTGATCAAAATTTAGGACAATGTGGAGGAAACTGTAATTAATGCAGTTTTGTTATTTTTAAAAACTAAAATAGATAGCAAATGACCATGGCACTTAGGGAAAAACTGCCTGCTTTATCACAAAGCTCATTTCCCATTGGCTGGAAACCTGATGTTTAAGAGAACCAAGGCAGTTACAGAGGTCTTCGTGGCTGGGAAATCAGCGCACGCCGGATGCTTGCCAGCCTGCCTGGGTCCAGCTATGAGGCAGGAGTTCCTCCTATCCCTGTCCCCCCAAACGTGACCTGGGAGCCCACGCTGATCTCCAGCATGTTTCCCAGCATACTCTGGCCCGCGTGGATTGTGTGAAACCCCAGCTCACTGTTATTTTGGTCCCGAAGCCAAGGAGATGCTGTAGGTGGGAGGCAGTGTCGCCCCCAATTTATTAAAAATAGGAACAGGCACATTCCATTTTTTCACAGTGATTTAAGAAGTTGACTTTGGAAAGGTTTCTGGGCTTTAAGAATTACCATATGACTCTTCATGCTTCGAATGCAGAGGGTTTCACTTGTGACCACAGCAAGAAGTAAATAGCATGTGTGTGGAGTTTCTCTGAGTTCGTCATGGGTGTCACCGGCACTTTCCAGCATTCATGTGTATGGTATTTTGTCATTGTTTTTGACATGAGGTCCCGAAGGTAGGAAAGGGCACATGGCAGCCTTGAGTGCCATCTTCTTGGCACCTCCGCTTTTCCCTAGGTGCCATTGTCACTTGCCATATCTAGCCTTGGAGCTACTACTTATGGTAAAACCATTCATGGCCCTTGACAGGACCCCATGGCATTGTGTCTCTCAAGGCAGACTCCCTTGGTGCTCTGGGGACCATCGTGCTGGTTATCTTTTCCTGATAAGATACCCCAAAACATTGTGACTTCAGAAATACCTTTATTGTTTCTTGTGGTGATTATGTGGCCAGGGAATTTGTGACATTCATGGAATCAGGCATCAAGGTGGCTGCCTCACTTGGGAGTCAGAACTCAAGAGTTGCTGCTGCTGCTGCTGCTAGTGTGTTAGGATATCCTGCTACTTATGGGTCACCTCAAGACCTAGTAGCCTTCCACTACACAGTGTAGCAGTTTCCTCAGGTGGCCTCCACAGCAGAGCTGCTCAGATCTCTCCCGAGACTTTGATATGTCCACTGGGATGCTGTTCTCTGAGGGTGGAGGGGCAATGGGATCTGCTTTTCAGCCTCAAGTCCCCACCAAATGAACTTCCAGTCTCTGAAGTCACACTGCCTTAGCCTCAGCCTTCTAGAAGCAAGGAACTAAGTGTGTACTAGGCAGGAGGGTGTGGGGCTGGGCTTGGCCTTCTGAAGGGAGCACCCAAGAACCCGAGGACACATTTGAACTTAGTTGCCCTCATGGTCTCAGGGTTCTCACTTCCCATAGTCCCTGTGGTGGGATATCAGGGCAGACATGGAAGATGCTTCTCAAGGGGCAGGCTTGATGGCAGAATCCCTTCTCCTGCATCTGCTGTGGAGGTCAGTTCCAGGTTCCACTTGGACCCAGGAAAGGAACTTGCAGGTGGGCTGAGGTTGCTGTGGGTCAAGGCTGGCTGTTGGCAAGAGTTAAACAGGGTCAGGGAGTAGCTGAGATGGGCTGGAAGCGCCATGGTTAGCACATCTACCCACAGTGACCTTCATTTAGAGAGCCTTCCCAATACCATACAAGGCTTCTCCTGGCAGTGTAGACCTGGCCCATGCATGGTGCCCATTTGGCCAAGGCTACTCAGCACACTCAATACCTCCTCCCCCAACCAGCTTGCATGCAGTACCTGAAGCACCAAGGCCTTTGGGGCAGTGTGTGTGTGTGTGTGTGAAAGAGGTAGGGGTGGGGAGTCACTGCTCAGCTGTGGCCCTGTCTCCATGTGGTTGTGGGGACTTTTCTGGAAACCGCTTAAAGACTCTGGATTCAGTTCCTGGGTGGCCTCTGTAGGATCTGCTCATGGCTGTCCATGGGTCTTGTTAGTTTTAGTTCCATTATTTTGCTTTTTCCTCCAATTTATTTATTTTTGTGTTTGTGTATAGGTGTGTAGTACGCGCATGAGTTCCTGTGGGTACATGTGCACATGTGTAGAGGCCAGAGATTAATGTTGAGTGTCTTCTGAGGCTCTCCACTTTATTTTTTGAGGTAGCATCTCTCACTCAGCTCGGAGCTCATAGGTTGGCTAGACTGGCTGGGGATAGATTGACTAGCAAGCTCTGGGGATACACCTGTCTCTGCCTGCTAAGTGCTAGGTTATAGGTGTGCACCACCATGCTTTGCCTTTTGTGTGTGGCTGGAGATCCGAACTCAGATCCTCATGTTTACCCTGGAGGCACTTCCAAATATGCCACCATCCCAATCTCTTCATTTTCTTTTGATTGTTAAGTTTACTTTGTACCTCTGGAGTCCTGTTTTAGCTCCGTAGGCAGAAAAGGGAGTTTATAAAACTCAGTGACAGAGAGGAAGTAGGGAAAAAAATGAAACAAAAAAAGGGGCAATACAAAAGGCTTTAAAAGAGGTGGCAGGACCTCAGGCCCTTCCATCAGTGCTGTGGTGTCCCCAACAAGCGGGGCTGAGAACCGGGAGTGGGTGGGCAGGGCATGAATGGGTTGGCTATTCTGAACATACAGGGCACAGTTGCTGAGAGGGTGACCCTGGGTGCCCTGAGCTGAGGTGACGCCTCAGAAGGGGTAGCGTGCAAATCTGAATGGGTCTTTCGTGGCTGAGTTCTGATGAACCTATCCCATGAGACAGGAAGACGGAGAGAATTGTCGCCCTGAATCTGACAGGCAGGGTGTGGATGCGGGCAATCGAGGAGGAGCTGTTCTGGACAGGGGGAGGCCCAGGCCCTTACCTCATTCTCTTAGATCATAGCCCCTCTTCCCATCTCCAGAGACTCCTCCTGCCTTTCTTGGCCTAACTTGACCTCCCTGCTGATGACCCTCACATTCCTTCCCGGGGTCACTGAAGCCGACCCGTGAGCTACGCTTCCATACGGTGATCAGGCACCTAGGGTCACCTGGGATGTGGGCTTCCAGCTGCTGACCTAGCATGGTTATTAATGGTGTCCCCTTTCCCTGGTGACAGTGTCCTGGTTTGGGTGATAAATTATATAGATCCTCTACTTAACTGCCAGATACTCGCCAGACGATCTCCCCCCCCGCCCCCCCCCCCCCCCCCGTTTAGAGCTTTTTCTTATGTAATGAAAGTGACAAAAAACTTAAGAAATCCATTGTCTTATGTAACCCCAGCTCTCGTGGAGCAGCCATTTTTTTGTTTGTCATCTCTCAGTCCCACCCACACTTGAACATACACAATGCATGCATTTCTTCTTAACCACTTTTTTTCCCTAATAAATTTATTTTAGAATATTTAGATTGGTAGGAAAGCTGGGAAGCTGGTAGAGGTCCTGCATACCCACCCAATGTCTATTTTCTTTCACAGTAAGATCTTACATGAATATGGTATATTTGCAGTCTGGTGTGATGGTACACACTTGTCATCTCAACACTGGGAAGGCTGAGGCAGGAGGATTGTGAGGTTGAGGCCGGCCTTGGCTACGTAGTGGGACCCTTCTCCAAACAAAGCGCAATGTGTGTCCAAGCCTTCGACACAGTAGGGATCGCTGTGATGAACAGTGTCTGTGCTGTGTTGAGATTTCTTCAGTTCTTCAGTGTCCCCTCTGTCCCTGGACCCCCACCTGGACCCCACATGAGGTTAGTCCTTAGGCCTCTCATGGTTGTAGCAGCATCTCATGTCCTGTGTTCTTGATGGCCACTCACATGTTTTGTAGCACACCCCCAGTCAGCAGTAATTCCATCTTTGCCTCAGGATTAGTCAGGGGCTGGGCTATGTGGGGAGGAAGACCTCAGAGGCAAAGGACCATTTGTCATGAGCTCACACAGGCCACCCCATTCATCGTGACACAGATTAGATCACACAGCTAAGGGGTTGTGTGAGTCAGCTTTTTGTTACTGTAATGAAATACCTGACCCAGGTTTCTGTTACAGAGAACAAGGTTTATTAGTTCACACTGTTGGAGGCTCAAAACCCAGAATCGGGCGGGAGGAAGAACCGTTGTCTTGGCTCGGGAGAAGACAACAGTGGAGTGGTTCACAGTAAGGGCTGTGTGTGTGCGTGTGCGTGTGTGTGTGTGTGTGTGTGTGTGTGTGTGTGTGAAGAGAGAGAGAGAGAGAGAGAGAGAGAGAGAGAGAGAGAGAGAGCATGCACAAGCTGGTGAGCCATGAGGATTTTGTACAGAGATGCCTTCTTGAGGGGACCCCTGTTTCTGCATAGAGGATTTGTTTGTTCTCCAATTATTTTGCTGTTCTGTCACTTGTATTACTGTTACATATAGACATTTGTTTCATGGTGTGGAGACATGATCCAGCTCTACCTAGTATGCTGTCCGCCTTGGTCCCCTGACTCTGTTGGCATGCCTCATCAACACTGTGGCTACTGCCTGTTGAAAATGTTCTTACCTCCTGGCACACATTCCTGGCTTAGCCTGCAAATTTCCCGACCCAACCCTAGGGTCAGCCAACTCTCCAAGGAACACTAGCTTCTGTTTGTGTTCAGATGGAAGTTGTAGAAGCTGAGATTTATGTTCTGGGTGACTGGGTGTGCTCCTTGCTTCTGGGGACAGTTGTCTTTAAAATACAAGCCTGGTTGTATTGTCTGCTTAGGATCTTGCTTTTCCCATTGCTTCATTCATTCAGCTCATCATGTTTCCTGTGCACTCACTGCACATTATTTGTGGGCGTGTGGGCTGATGCCCCACTTTGGAAAACAGTCTGTCTGTTGAAGCTGCATTTCTGTATGTCCTATGGGATGGGCAGCAGCCGCTCCCAATGGTAGCTGGCTTGACGCTCCTGATGGGACTTTGCTGTTCTCCATAGAACACAAAAGACTCACAGAACACCCTATGATACTGTGCTACCTAGGACCGGGACAAAACAAGACCTCCACATCTGAACACAGCCTGAAACATGACATGTCTCAACCTAAATGATGAGCTCCCATCTGGGCTAACCTGAGTGAGAGCTGCTGCTTGTCTCTCATACTGGATCACATGGGGACAGTGGCTGCTTTGCCAGCCACAGCTCCAGGTAGCCTCATTGTTCCCATGAAGAGTTATGGAGATGCCAATCATAAGGTTACTCCATATGCTAAGTACAGTGAGGCTTTGGTACCTCAAACCTCTTGGAATTCACCTGCAAAAAGCCCTACACCTGTCACGTGTTTTTTTTTTAGCACTGTCTTCCTGAGACACCCTATATTCTCCATGGTGTGTGTTCTCTCATATTGCAATGAGCCTTACATCAACCATGTTTAACCACAGGATGCTTCTGTCTGGCTGCAGTGTTGAGCCTGTAGCCCAGCAAATATATCCCCAAGTGGAGACCCAAGAAGATGTTCATGTCTTTGTCCTCAGAGGCACCAGTGGGCATGCCCACGTGGCTCTGTGTGTGGTACTAAGAGTTGGAACCAGATGACATGTATGCCACATTCTTGTGTGTTTATGCCACAGAACCCTTTCTTAATGGGACAGGAGACCTACTACACATGACAGTCTCATAACCATGCTTCTGAAGAGAGGAGTGGGGCGCAGGGTCCCTGCTGCTCAGCTCCATCTTGAAGAAAGCTCAAGGGAGGGGTTTCAAACTGCCACCCGCAGCTGGGGCTTGTCTTTTACTTTCTAACCTCTGATTTGACGTCCTTCTCTGCGTGTCCTGTGAGATGTCCCAAATTCAGCATGGTCAAGAGCAAGTCCTGTGGCCAGGCTTGCTAGCTTATGCCTGTAATCCCAGTACTCAGAAAGGTGAGTCAAGATGATGGCTATGAGTTCAAGGCTTGTTTGGGTTAGAGTGAGACTCTTTCTCAATAAGCAAACAAACAAACAAAATAAAATTTTGTAAATCCCATCCCAGCACATCTGCCCTTAAACTCTTCCCCACATGTGACCTTGTGCCCCTGTGACCCCTGCCTGTCACATCACTCCCCCTCTTCTGTGGATCTATAGCCCCTCTCAGCTACAGACCCAGAATCTTGACCTCTAGTAGGTGCCCGCAGTCTAGGACCAGAGCTTTCTCTGTGCCCTCCCTGTCCTCACAACTCAACCTGAAAGTTAGAGAGACCCCTGGACTCTTAGTCATCACCACCCCGAAGGAGGTACCATTAGTGACCCTGGAGAGAACTGTGGGTGCAAGGACTTGGGGTGAAGGTGGTGTTGGTGGATTGTGAGCTGTCCAAGGTACCAGCTGTGGGAGGCATCTCCTGGGCAAAGGGGGTGCTTGGAGCTGCAAGATGGAACTGTTAGCTGGGGACTGTGCTGAATTAGTTGTTGACTTGCCATGACACAAGCTCCAGAGGATGCATGAGGGTGAACCATGCATTTTTGTGTCCCTAGAGTAGAGCATAGCACTAGTCACCGGGTGGCATTCCACGTGTGATTGCTGAGTGAATAGGCAATGTCTTATTTTTCTCATGGTAAGGAAGACTTACTTGGCCCTATGTCCCCATTTCTTAGCACCCCACCTTCTCAGCAGTATGAGACAGGACTTGTCTACTGCTCCCTAACTGTCTTGTGAAGGTCCCATCCACGTGACTAATGTTCAATGCACTGACAATCTTTACCACAGCAAGATCGGTTGCTCCTGATACCCCTTCTTTTATGCCCGGTGGCTGGTGATGCACATTCTAGGACCCTTCTCAGCCTTCTTGGCTGACCACCCCCACCCCCTGGCTCCATGGCTGCTGCATCAGGCTGGGACACCCTCTCTCTTCTTCTCACTCCACCATGCGCTGGTGATCTCATGGCTTCAAATGTCGTCTATATGCCAACAATTTCAAATTTACATCCCCAGCTGGGTCCTGTCTCCCACGTCCCACACGTTCTGCCCAGCTTCTGACCTCATGTGGTTCTCTATATGTCTTTGAAAATGCCACGCATTCAGCATGGTCGAAGTCAAGTCCTTCTCTGGCATCTCCCTGAGTCACCACCACCCGAAGCAATGGCTCCCCTTTGTTCTTCCCATGCTGGGCCAGACCTTTGACCTATCTTCAGGGTCTCTCTTCTCCCATATGTCCCTGAACCATCCTGTAGGATAGCCTCTTGGCTCCACAATCAGAAGAGTATGTCATAGCATGGCCTTCTGCCTTGTTTCCTTGTGTGTTCTGAGCCCCATCCTCACCCAGGCTCTGGCTGTGTCCCTAGGGGTCTCCCCAGTGTTCCCAGGGCACTGACCCCATCTTCCTGCTCTGTCTGCTTGGTGGCTTCCTGGCTTATCTGATAGTCAGGGTGATGGGACACACTTGGGTGACAAGTCCCCCGTCATTGCTCAGGATCACAGAACTTTCTTCTGTCTCCAGCCAGGGCCACAGCTTGCCTTGTTTCTGTCGCATTAGCCCGAGGAGAGGGTCAGAGGGACAGTAGGACTCTGGAAGGTCTCTTATTGGCGAAGAATTTCCCTGACCTGAGATTGGCTCATAGTTTAGCCGTCAAAAATGTCACAGTGGCAATCTCAGAGGTCAGCAGGGACACTCGCCAAGCCCAGGCCAGATGTTGGAGAATGGCCACCACCGGTCCCCCTCTTAGCTTAGCCACACCTGCTCTCCCTCATGCTTTCCCGTGCTGCTGACCACAGTGCATCTCATGTGTTCTCAAGAAGGTGGCTCCTGAGGCACAGACCCATGGGGTTCATCACTCCTGTATCCTGAGGGACTTAGTTCCTGGAGCATGTGGCTCCTGCCAGTGTTGGGGATGTCTGTAGGGTGATGGACATGGAGTGTGGAACCCTGTAGTCGAAGGTTGTCAGCTCAATGTCCCTCTTTCTACATCTCCCATGGAAGGCTTCAGGGAATAAACCTCAGCTAATGTTCCCAGGGTCCTCGCCCTGCCCCTTCCCAGAGGGCCTAGCACTTCTGTGACTTGAGCTGTGATTCCTGTGGCAGGTAGAGAGGACCTGGTGTCAAGTGGTCAGGGGGGTCTGGCCATCCGTGCCTTCCCAGCTATCAGGCTCTCGGGGCCTGCAGATCAGTTTTTGGCTGCTGTGCATGCTCCTGCCCATCATTTTATGGGCGTGTCTTCTGTCCGGTGCTATTACCACCCTGCAGGCCAGCTCATGACGTGAAGAAACTGACAAATCTCAGTGCTAGGACGAACTAGGAGAGTGGCCTGGTGGGTGGCTGCCTGGACCTTCCAGGAGCTGTCTGGGGCTGGCCAGCACCTTTTGACAATCTGAGTATAACTCTTGGGCTTTGGTCACTGCAGGCGCATCTTCCTGGAAGTCTTTTCCTTGAGGTGGGAGGGACACTCTGTATGGAGCTGGTTACGAGTCAACATGAGCTGAAAATCTGGTTTAGGGAAAGGGCCTGAGCCTCGTACCCTGTGCTGGGGCAGCTTTGATGGATGTTCAAGGCTTTCTTCTGTGTCATCGCAGGTAGCCCCTGAACTAAAGGAGGAGTGTCCCTGAATGGCTGGAGATGAGGCTCCCATGCTGAGTGGGTTCCGGAACCATTTTAGCCCAGGTTGGGCCCAGCCCCAACGTTGTAGATATTCTCGCCTTGGTAGCTCCGTCGGCGAGAAGCTCCCTCCAGCACTGGGGGATGTTGGCAGCATCTGGCCTCTGTCCACTGCCACCAGTAGCAGCCTCCTCTGTGTTTGCAACTAGTTGCCACATACCCTGAGAGCAGCCGTGCAGGCAAGTGAGAACCCTGAGGCTTGCTACTTCTGTAACTGCTGGGGAGGGGCGCAGTTGCAGCCATGGCTGAGTGTGGCAGGTGGGTGTTGCTTCCAGAGCCTGACTAGTTCTCACAGGCTCCAGAGACTTCCAGGGCTGAAAGCAAACTGCAGAGAGATGGTCCTAAAAAGGCTGCGAGAAGCATTTGGCCTCATGATTATCACAGAGTCTGGCTAAGGACCAGCTCTCCCAGGGCTTATACACTAGCTGTATGGGACAGCCCATCCTTGCTGGCCTGTTTGCCAACTACAAGGCCTGTTTTGATGCGGGGGAAGGGTTCCAGAGAACCAGGATGTTACTGAGGGTCTGTGGTTAGCCTGTGTAAGAGTGAGTGTGTAAAGGTGTGATTACATGTATAAATAAAGTGTTCGCTTGTTGTGTAAGCATGAGAACGAATCCGCAAGACCGTGCAGGTGGGTATGTTTGTGTGCATGCATGGTGGTGTGAGTGTGAGCATTCATAGCATGTGAGTGTGTGCATGGGAACGGAGGCCAGTGGTGTCTGCAAGGAGCCTTGGCTGGCAGGTGGTCCCAGGGTTTGCAGGCCAGGATTAGGCTGGGGCTCCTGCACTCAGATTCTGCTACCCTGACCATCTCACAGGTGGATACCTGGTGCAGGCGCCTGTGGTGGTTCTTGCTATCCAGAGCAGTCTTTACATGGTGCATCTTCAAGAAGTGGCTGGAGCATCAAGGTGCTATGTCCGCTAGGACCTGAGGCCGGAGCCAGAAGGTACTCTGTCCCATAGCAGCCAGAGCTTTTGGGTCTAAAGCATGCCCACCCCCCAAGCTGGGGAGGGGAAGAGAGGCTGGTGAGCAGCCTGTGCGAGCCTCACCTCAGGAGCCCTGCCTCCTGCTTTCCTTGCAGGTGTTTGTGAGGCATGTGGGAGGTGGACGCCCCCTGACACACATACACACATACCTCTTTAGGCCGCCTGAGGCAAGTGGTTAGGCTGGTAAAATGTGGGCACACACTCCGAGTCCACCAGCTCTGCAAACTGAGCTCCAATGTAGCAGTCATGGTCAGAGCTGGGGGGCGGGGATGGTCCTGGGTACCCAGAGCCCCAGGAGTGGCTTCTCTACACGCTTGTTTTTGGTAACGATGCTTCACAATTCTGACCGAATGGCTCTGCCAAATGCCCGGGCTGGCAGTGCTGGATGCACCTGGCCAGGTGAGAGTGCATTCTACTTTGTGTAGGTGACAAGGACCTTAGATGTCTATAGAGGAGGGCAGATGTTATATGGTGTAACACTAACAGCAGGCTACTGAGGGGATTTCTGGAAGGTCCAAGGCCTGCTTCTGTCAACAATGGGGTGATGATCCATGGTACTGCCCATCCTCACCTGGGAGCCTGTTCCTCAGAGGCATCACTGAGTCTTGGCTTCAGTCAGCATAGCTTAGTCATAGGCTTACTAAAGGCTGACAGGAGAGGTGTCTTGTCCAGAGGATCCCTGGGTCCTTGGAAGGCAGAGCCTGCCCTTTCACAAGAATGATACATATCTTTTTTTAAAAAAAGATTTATTTGGGCTGGAGAGTCTCACAACCAAAAATATAAAAAGATTTATTTATTATGTATACAGTGTTCTGCCTACATGCCGGAAGAGGGAACTGGATCTCATTATAGATGGTGATGGGCCACCATGTAGTTGCTGGGAATTGAACTCAGAACCTCTGGAGGAGAAGCCAGTGCTCTTAAACTCCAGCCCAAGAATGATACACATCTTAAGGCCCCATATGTGCAGTCTGGGAGTTATATGGTGTAACACTAACAGCGGTTAGTTCAGTGGTTACTTAGAGCCAGGTGGGTCCTTCTAGGCTTCGGTTTTGTCTGTGGTGGTGTCCAGTGGGCTCTGCTATGGGGTAATCTCAAGAAACCTTCGCTAAAACGAATGAAGATTCCTTTCAATTACACTTGTAGTACCCCAGAGAACAGCCTGCTCCTCACAGACGGAGCTAATTGGAAAGTTCAGAAGTTTCTGTTAATTACACCTGCCATCTAGCAGCCTCTTCTCTCACTGGTACGGTTGTCTCTCTGCTGGCTTCCTTCTGCACAGTGAGCTGCTGCAAAGGAGTCATCAGGAGAAAATCGAAAAGCGGCCAGGTAAGATGGATGAGGCAGAAGTCCCCCTCCAGGTCTGGTGGTGCCTTGCCCATGCTGACCCCCTTGGGTGTCCTGGGTGGATGTCACTTGGTGGTCATCCCTAGGTTTGGTGTCCCTGGGTGAATGTCTGGTGAATGACTGAATGGGTATCTCTAGGTGTGATATCCTTCATGATTCCTTGTGTGTGGTGCTCCTGGGTATCCCTGGATAAATGAATATTCCTGGGTAAAGAGCTCCAGCCTTGGGCCCTCAGGGCAGCAGTGACTAATGCTTCAGGCTGTGGGCAAAAGAGTTCCTCAAGCATGACACAAAGGAATTCTGGAAGATTTGGGCTTCTGACGGCCTTCTGATGGCATCATCATGAGTGTCAGTTCAGATGGTCGAGCCATGGGATCTGGCTTTCTGCTTTGAAGTGATAGCTCTTAGGAGCTACATGAACCCCTACACACCCTCAGTGAACACTTTTCCAGGAACCACCTGAGTCAAGAACTCATTTCTCTACCTGGTTGAGAAAGCTGTGAAGTCAGGGGCCAGGTTATGTTCACACAAGACTTGACTCAGCTTTGCATAGTAGGTGTCTGTGCACACTAGTCAACCATCACTGCAGTGAACTAAGCTGGGCTGGAAAGAAAAAAGACGGCTGAGCAGACACCCAGGCACCCTGTGAAAGTTTGGTCATGTGAATGTCATACGACTTGAGATGTTCCTTATGGTGTATTCTCCTGTTACTAGAGGACCACACTGTGATCCCAAGAGTGATGCTTCTTCTGTGACACTGACAGATATTCTCAGAGGTAAAGACCTAGAAACTCTGGCTTTGGGAACATCTGCATTTCCCGATGATTAATAATATTGACTATTCCTTCATGTGCTTCTTGATTTCTGTGATGGATTGAATGTTTGACCCCCCCCCCCATATGTTGAAATCCTAGATCCTGAGGCAATAGGTGTGGCATTTGGGAGGGGAATAGGTCATATGGGTGGATCTCTTGTGATGGAATTAGTGTTCTTATCTATTATATGACGGTTCAGAAGAGGATAGGAATGACCCCAAAAATGGACTTTCACCAGCTGTGACATCTTCTAGATTTGACCTTGTGTTTCTAGACTCCAGAACCATGGGAAAGAAGAAAAATAAGTGTTTAAGCTACCCAGACCATGGTCATTTGTTAAGCTACCCAGACCATGGTCATTTGTTGATAGCCTGGACTTACTAGAGTGTCATTTCGTGAAGTGTGTGTTCATGTCTTCTGCACCATGTGTGTGTGTGTGTGTGTGTGTGTGTGTGTGTGTGTGTGTGTGTGTGAATATTGAGTCATAGAAGCTTCTTAAACTCATATTCTAGTTCCTGGATGAATATACGAGATGATCCTGTCTCCCAGGTTATTGCTCACTTTTCCATTCTTTTTCAGTATTATCTTTTGATGAGCAACCTTTTTCAATTAGTAGTTTCTTCATTTTGGACTAAGGAATCTTTATTTGTCCTTTGATCAACTGTGGCGCTTGGGATCATGACACGAGAGCTGCACTCCCGTCCTCTGGGGTCTGAGATGCATTTAGATAGTATTTTTGTGCAGAGTGTGAGTTGGAATGGATGTACATAGAGGTTCATTTTTTTCATGTGAATGTCCAGTCATTTTTTAGCCCTTCTCACTGAAAGGAATTAACATTTCTTCTCTGGATTCCTTCTCACCTTAGACAAAACTTAGCAAATAAGTGTCTTTTTCTGGTTCCTCTTCTTGTCTTTCCTTACGCCAGCAATACACTGCCTCAGACATTTAACTTTACTGTAAATCTTGAATGGAAGTAGTAGTGTGTATCCTCCAAATTTGTTCATTTTCCAAACTTATTTTTAGGATTTATTTTATTTTATGGATATTAGTGTTTTGCCTACATGTATGTATGTGCACCACATGTGTGCTTGGTGCCTGTGGAGGTCAGAAGAGAGCATCAAAACCTTTAGAACTAGAGTTATAGACATTTGTGAGCCACCATGTGAGTGCTGGAAACGAAACCCGGTCCTTTGCAAGAGCAGCAAATGTTATTAACCACTGAGCCATCTCTCCGGACCCCAAACTTATTTTGACCATTTTAGGTCCTTAGTATTTCCATAGAAATTTTGAATCAGTTTGTTTTGAGTCCACATAAAACCTGGTGATGTTTTGATTGGGATTATATTAAATATACAAACCAATTTTAGGGAGACCAGATGTCTGTATTACTATCTGTCTTCTAGTCCATCAACACAATATATCTCTCATTGACTCACTCATTCATTCATTCATTCATTTATTTTTGAGACAGAGCTGAACTGGAACTCACTCTCTCCATTTATTTAGATTTTCTTGAATTTCTCTGACTAGTGGGTTGTATTTTCTGGTAATCAGGTCATACACAACTCTCGTTAAATTTGTCTCTAAGTAATTATGGTTATTTGATGCTATTATAAGTGACATTTTTCATATGATTTTTTGTTGCCAATACACATGAATACAGTTGATTTCTAAAATCAGTTTTATTGAAGTATGGTTTGCAAAAATGTAAATTTTATCCATTCTAAGGGTGGTTTGATTTTTTTATTTTACTTTTTGAGGACAGGGTGTTCTTATGTCCCCTTGGCTGGCTTGGAACTTGCTACTAGATTCAGCTGGCCTTGAACTTAAAGAACTCTGCCTGCTTCTGCCTCCTGAGTGCTGGCAGTAAGGGGATGAGTGGCCACACCCAGCTTTCAGTGGGTTTTATCAGAATCACATCACCATGTGATGATGCGTGCTCTCAGAGCGTGAAGACTCTTGTCACTTGTGACGTTCGTTCTCTTGGACATTTTCTTTCCATTAACTCAATATATGTGTAGCTCATTACTGCTCATAGGAGCCATAATTAACATAGAAGTCCACTAATTCTGTGCATGCCACATTCTTTTTTTCCTTTCCTTTTTTTTTTTTTTTTTTTTTTTTTTTGAGACAGGGTTTCTCTGTGTAGCTTTGTGCCTTTCCTAGAACTCACTTGGTAGCCCAGGCTGGCCTCGAACTCACAGAGATCTGCCTGGCTCTGCCTCCCGAGTGCTGGGATTAAAGGCGTGCGCCACCACCGCCCGGCCTTTCCTTTTCATTTATTGATTGATTGATTGATTGATTGATTGATTGATTGATTGAGACAGGGTTTCTCTGTGTAGCTCTGGCTGTCCTGGAACTCACTCTGTAGACCCGACTGGCCTTGAACTCACAGAGATCCACCTGAATTTGCCTCCCAAGTGCTGGGATTAAAGCTGTGCACCACTACTACCTGGCCAACATTCCTTTTTTTAATGATGGTTTTAGAAATAGGCACTTTCAACTGTGCTAAAGGTGTATTTATACCTGGCGGTGGTAGCGCATGCCTTTAATCCCGGCACTTGGAAGGCAGAGGCAGGCAGATCTCTGTGAGTTCAAGGCCAGCCTGCTCTACAGAGTGAATTCCAGGACAGCCAGGGCTATTAGACAGAGAAACCCTGTCTTCAAAAAAAAAAAAAAAAGATGTGTGTGTTTGTGTTTTGATCTTTTCAATTCTTATATAGTTTATTCTTTTTGTACTCTGCTAAGAAATCTTTGCCCAACTCAAGGTTACAAAGATTTTCTCCTGTTTCTTTTTAGTGTTTTATAGCCATTAATTTTTGTTTGCATTCCATATAAGATAAGGTTGAGGGTTTTTTTTCCCTCCTTCTTTCTTCCTCTTCTCTCCCTTTGCTGTCTAGTGTACATTTGGTCCAGCACTATTTGTTGAAATGAGATAACTAGGTGTGTTCCTGGAGGGCCCAGTGCAGAATGCCATGTTGATGGCCATCCTTTGTGGGGAGGATCTCTTGACCTAGAGAACTTGGCGGGGCTGGCCTCCTCCGTTATCAGCTGAGAGGCTGAGACAAGCTGATGAGAACCGGCTCCCGACAGCTGACTGACGCTGGGCCATCTCTGAGCATCACTGTCATGGCCCCAACCTTGTGGTAAATAGGATTCCACAGATGAGTGGATCCGGCCGCTGAGAAGCTGTGTCCAAGAAACTATCAGGACAAGCTGGGTGATGGTCGCAGGCCTTTAATCCCAGTACTCAGAAGACAGAGGCAGGCAGATCTCTGAGTCTGAGGCCAGCCTGGTCTACAGAGTGAGTTCCAGTACAGCCAGGGCGACACAGAAAGCCTGTCTCAAAAAAACCAAACAGAAATAAAAACAGTGTTCCTGGCTGACTGTTCCTGGCACCCAGGGAAGGCCAGGACTGGCACTCTGCTCCATGAGGACACGTGGCTCAGGAGGGGCTGCATGGTGTGTTACTTCTCTCTGGAGAGCGGCAGTGGGTGGCTCTGTGAGGCCCCGAGGGTGCTGCTAGATCATTGGCACCTCTGAAGTTCTGCCTGAATATTTTAAGCACAGCCCAGCTCTTGCTCAATGCACCGACTGGCTGGAGTGTTATACAATTTAACACCTCTCCCCCACCCAGCACGTGTGGTACCCCCAGACCTGTAGGATACAGATGGTGACTCTGCTCTTGGGCTGCCTTAGCGGGAGGCACCCCACACTGTACCATGTGCACAGGTGGCCAGTTGGCAGCCCGTCTGACCACAGCCCCTATTGGAGAGTCAGCTCCCATAGACATGCAGTCCAGGGAGTGTGTTCTAATCCTCCCCTTGCTGGCCCAGGTTCCTCTGGTAGGTCTGTGGTGACCACTGTTTGAGTGGAATCCAGCTGACCGCAGTTGGTATTTTTTTTCACTGGTGTTTCAGGGCTTCTGTAGACCCCTGAGTCAAAAGCCAAAGGACCTTCAAGTGTCCTGCAAAGTTCATTTTTTCACTTGATAGAAACAAGCAGATCAGGGAACTTCCTGCTAGTGGGAGCAGCCTTTACCTGGGAGACATTTACCCTAGGTAAGATTTTGTTTTCTAACTACAAAGCAAGTTCAAAAACAGCCTGGGCAAGTTGGTGAGACCCTGTTTCAAAATGAACTTACAGAAGAGGACTAGGGGGTGTACCTCTGAGGTAGAAAGTTGCCCAGCATGCAGAAGGTCCTAGGTTCAATCCCCAGACCCATCTAAAAGCAAAACCATAACAGTAACAACAGCAACAAAACAAGTGTAAAACACCCAACAAGAGTTCAGTTTCTGAAGATGGTGTTTTCTAAATTGAGTATGTGTGTTTATTCTTAAAGCATTTTTTTTTTCTTACAAACACCTGCAGTCGTTTGTTCAGGACGACAGTGACAGAGCTATCAATGGCCGCTCTTTTCCCAGTGGGGAGAGGGGTACAGGAAGGTAAGCTGGGGATGCTGGGGGCTGTTTCTGTACAAGGTCAGCAGGCCCCTGCTTCAGTTGTCAGAGACTCCTAGGAGACCTAGGAGAGCCAGTAGACTCACACTCAGAGAAAGGGTCCTCATGTTCAAGTTCAGATATGAACATAATAGAGGCGAGCAGGTGGGACGTAAGGCTCTCACCATCTGTGCACTCTGTGCACACACATCTCACGCTCCTTTGTTCATACGTGTGTCTTCGCATGTACTCCTTTATGTGTCTTTACATGTTTCTTCTCCCGTATTTTACACATGTGCATTTGTGTATGTGTGGTTACTACAGAGAGCCTCTAGTGTACATGAAGCGAGGCATCCCATGAAGCGTGCTCTGAATTTCTGTAAATTATGTTGTCACCATGTGGTTTTTCTAAGCAGCCTGTCAATGGGTTTAAAACATGATAATATATATAAAACATAAAAACACATATATAATAACATAAACATGATAATTTATTAGTTTTTTTGAGAATTTAACACATGCATGCAATTTATTTTGATAATATTTACCACCAGCCCTTCCCCAACTCCTCCCAGATCTCCCCCCACCCCCATCCCAACTTCACGTTCCTTAAACAAATTTTGTTGTTGTTGTTTTTTACGATCCACCAAGTCCAAAGTTTGCCGCCTGTATACCTGAGTGTAGGGCCTTCTGCGGGAACATGGTCAACCTACCAGGAGCCAAACTCCTAAAGAAAATGGACTCCTCTGCCTCTGGCGCCTGAAGCTGTCACTGGCTCCTCAGCTGTGAGTGGAGTCTCGGAAGCCCCTCCCCTTTCATGATGGATCTTGTGCAGGTCTGTGCAATGTATGCATCCAGTCTCTCCTTGCCCCTTTATATTTAGATTTTCTTGTTTTCTTCATGTTATAATGTACCCACATGTACATTTGTTTACACACACACACACACACACACACACACACACACACATACACCATTAGCTAGATTCTACATATGAAAGAGAACGTGTGTTCTGCCTGCGTGTATGCCTGTGAACCATGTATGTTCAGTGCTTGAGGAGGCCAGAGAATGGTCTTGGATCCCCTGGGACTAAAGTTCTAGGTGGTTGTGAGCCACCCAGTGTGGGTGCTAGGACCTGAACCCTGGTCCTCTGGAAGAGCAGTACATGCTCTTAACTGTGGAACCATCTCTTTAGCCTAAATCTACTTCACATTTAACACTGTGTCCCATTTTCGGACTCTGTCACAGGAAAATAGCTGCCTAGAAGGACCCAGCTCCAGCTTTGCACTTAGTAACCGTGGGAATTGCTCTCTGACCCAGGGAGATGAGATCAGTTTGAAGGTGCGAGTTTGTCTACAATGTTATCTCAACTTTCGGTCGCTGATGACATGCCACCGTGGTGTATAGGTTGCTGATAACATGCCACTCTGGTGTGTGGGTGGCCCATACAGGCTGTGAGCACTGCTTGATTTGGTAAATCAGAATAGAATCTCCTTGGAATTTCAATTGCATTTAAGCTGGAGACAGATAGGATGCAGGCTCCTACCTGACATGTGGCTTCTGCAGCTTGGTCCCCAGAGCATCTTCACTTTCTCGAGTGAGTTCTTTTTCTCATTGGTTCATACAGGTTTATTGTGCTTTAAGAGAATTTGCACTGATGTATGGTTTTTTGCCCACTTCATATTATTTTTTCTTTTCTTTTTGTTTAGTTATTTTATTTTATTTAGATTTTTTTGAGACAGGGTTTCTCTGTGTAGCCCTGGTTGTCCTGGAAAACTTGCTCTGCAGACCAGGCTGGCCTCAACCCTCCCCCCAGAGATCTGCCTGCCTCTGCCTCCCGAGTGCTGGGATTAAAGGCATACACCACCATCATCTGGCTTTGTTTATTTATGGGGAATGGAGGTAAATTTGGCTCATGGTTCTGGAGGCTGGGAAGCCCAAGAGCTCAGCTTAGTGCCCGTGGGGCTTCCTGGCACATCCTACCGTGGCTGCAGGCAGTGCTCCATTTTGTCGTGCTCTGGGTTACAGAATGGTGTTGGTTTTTCTCTGTTCAGAAGTGTTAGGTTTTGGGTACTTCACGATGTCCATCCATCTAAAATCCAGTGTTTTCCCATTTAGCCTCTGGGGTTTGCTTTTGGCTAGGAAAGGCTTTTCTTGCCATAGAGCTAAGGATAATCTCACCACTTCTCATGGAAACAGAATGTTTGTAGATCTCTCTCTCTCTCTCTCTCTCTCTCTCTCTCTCTCTCTCTCTCTCTCTCTCTGTGTGTGTGTGTGTGTGTATGTGTGTGTGTGTGTGTGTGTGTGTGTGTGTGTGACTTTTGCTGCATCTGCGGTTTATTTTGTCATTGGGAAGGAGGTGGAACTCCAGCTTTCTTCAGCGTTTCTTCCCTGATGGAGCGCCTCCTGTGTCACTCACATACTGAGTTCCCAGGATTCTGGATCTTTCTAGACTCTGCAGGGACTGATGACCTGCCTCATCTTGCTCTGTAGTGACCACTTTGGTTCTGTATCTCCTTTGAATATACAGCTGAAAGCCAAGTCATAGGATGTGTCTGCAAGGAGGAGTGATGGAGGGTCCTCTAAGAGAACTTTGTGTCTAGGTTCTGTCCCTGGATGGTATCCATCATGACCACTCCTGCTTGACCTTGGAGGGCCAGGAGGAACTCAGAGGCTCTGCTTCTACAGGACAATTGGCAGAGATAAGGCTGGCCCTGAGATGCTGCATTGGTGTGATGGAGCACTGGATAAATAATCAGTTACCTGAAGCATGAAGGTCATGTGATTCAGCCCAAGTTAGGGCCAAATAAAGACCCCTCCAGACCTGGGAACGCAGACCATGGGGACTGTAGACAAGGAGGTGATTTAACTGTGGTTGCCTGTGGGGCTCTGAGGTGCAGTGCTGAGGCTGGAGTCAGGCCAACTTTCTGGGCTCTGGAGAGCTGTCTCTGGGAGAGAGAAACTGCTCGGGAGGACTGGAGAGAAGGCACTGCACAGTCCGAAGGTCCAGAACCGTGGGTGGCCCCACCCATCTACCTGGCCTCCTTCCCTGAACTGAGTATGGATGAGGCCGGGGCTAGTTTTGTGGCATCAGCATTGGGGTCTGGAGGCCTAAGTGCTAATGTCGGGACTGGGCTCTGAATTGGCTTTCGGGGAAGGCCTTCAGACCTGGCTGTCCTTGTCTAACCATCCCAGAATTCCTGGCTGCCCTTGTCCTAACCCTCACAGGCTTCTATGTCTGGCCAAGACACTCATCCTGGAAACCACAGGCTTGAGCTGACTCCTAGCTCTGTGATGGCTTTGACTCTTATTTTTGGAAACATCAAAGAGAACAGAAGTCTTATGCTCTGTGTAGAAATAATGCCTTTCCTTAATTCAATTCAGTTGGTTAAAAATAGGTATGCCCCTTTGCAGGGCAATAATCCCATCTCCTGAGCTGGAGGAGGAGGCACGGAAGGAGCTGAGGTGAGGGGCACCACTGGCTGTTCCCTTGGAAAGTGAGCTGGAGCATAGCTGTGGCCTTGAGTCTTCAGGGCTATCAGACCCTGTGGTTTCTGGTCAGTTGGAGATGAATTGGCCAGGCCAGGATAACTGGGGCCCTCAGGGACAGCTGGATGCTGTGTTTGCTCTGCATAGTCAGGGATGGATGGGCCATGCCAGGTTAATAGATGCCATTGGGAACAATACACTCTGTGTTTGCTGGACAGACAAGGAGGGGTGGACCAGGCCAGGGTGATTGAGATCCTCAGGGATAATGGGAACCCTTTCTTTGCCGTGGACATATCCAGGAAGTGTCAGGCCAGACAAGGGCAGTAGAGGAATCCTCGAGATCGAAGGTGTTTGTATTTTAAATCATTTGGCCACACAAAAACAACAGCTGTACCTTGTGGATGGGTGTCTTGGCATTTGTGGATACTAGCAGCACCCCATTAAAACCTTAGAACTAGCTTTGGGTGTTTATAATGACCTGGCTCATATACTTCAAGGTAATGTGCCTACAGGAAATGAGGCAGAGAACCTAGGGAGACTGATGTGGTTTTAGAGAGTAAGTTGGTGGGGTTCGGGGCTTGCAGGCTTTTCCCATTGCTAAGATTCAGATAAAGGGGCTTGCCTTTCATCACTAATCCCTGGCATTGAGATAGACTTTTCAAAGCCAGGCCAGGAACCTGGCTTTCTTCAGTTGGCAGATGAGAGAATTCATCCTTTTCTCTTTTTCTCTTCACAAGCCTTGCTGTGGTCTCTGGACGATGTTGTATTTGTCTCTGTGGAGCCCGGTATCTTAGATTCCATTCGCTGTGCTATAGGACCAAGTGGAAGAATGTGAGGGCCTCAAGGGGCAGCATGGTCCTGGGAGACAGTGAGTGTGTGGAGGAGGCTAGACGCCCCCTAGGATGGTAGTCTGGGCTGAGGCCTGGGAAAGCTTGGGTGGAATTGGTTCAGGGGAGGGTAGGCGGGCAGCACCAGGGACAGCTCCTCGGGGCTTCAGCTGCCTTTGTCACTGACGGGAAGGGTTAGCTCCTCACCATCCGAGCGTGCATTTTGGCCTTGTGTGTGGTGGAGGTTTGCGGTTGATTTCTTACAGTCCCTGTCATGATGTTGCTTCTCTCCAAATCTAAGGTGTTTTCCCAATAGTGGGAGAAAGATGGATTGAGGCTCCTTTTGAAGGACCTCTGGATATGACCCAGTTCCAGGCTGATTTTCTTGACCCTGAACTCAGGTGACCTGGAGCCTGAGATGCCCTATATTCTGAGGAGCCATTGGACTGGGCTATCTCTGGTTGGCACTTGGACAGGCCAGTACCTGAAGGATTGATGCCTGTAAGTATATGCTGGGCAAGGGTCAGGGTAGGGTCTGTGATCAATCCTATTAGATTTCAAACCTTGAGTAAATGTCAGCACTTTGATTCAGCTTCCACAGCCCAGTAAAAGGCTTTATCAACATACATTTCCTGTAAAAATAAATAACCATGTGATTTGTTAATCTTCAAATATCGACTTTCCGTCAGAGTGTGTACAAAGGAAAAGTCTGAAATAAAACCATATATTTACTGTGAGGTAGAATTTAAAATAGCAACTTTCCTTCAGCAGTGATGTGTCACTTCTCTTGATCCCATTTGACGTGGGGCTGATGTTCGGCTAAGACCCCGTGTGCCCTCCCCAGAGTGGAGTCAGGCATGGCTGTCAGCTGCCTTCCAGGCCGGACAAGATCAGTGTGGTTGGGCTGATCAGGTGGTCAGGGCTGTCCTTTTTCTACAGGCTCTGGGGGAAAACTCTTACTTGTCTCTGCAGCTTCTGGAGGCTCTGTTCTTTGTGGGCTGTGACTTGCGGCCTCTTCATTTATTCTCCAAGTCAGCAGCACCACTGCCTCTCTCCTGAGCTGTCCCCAGCGTCATTTCCCCTGGGAGCATCCCCGCTTCATCGTTCACAGAAAGCCATTGTGATTACTTCTTTCCCAACAGGATAATCCAGGGTCCTTATCTTCTCTCAAGATCCTTCACTTTGTCACATCTGCAAAGTCCTCCTTGTAGCAGGAATCTTAACAGGTCTTATTAATAAAATCAAACCTGAGGTCAGGTATTGGGGTGTTTGCTGGAAGATCAGAGAAGCAAAACAAGCCACAGCTACCTCACCTTGCCCGTTCCTCAGCTGATCCTCTTTCCTCAGACTGGAAGCCTCTGAGTCCTCATCCCAATGGCTCTCTGCTGAACTGCTGCTCCAAAGCCTGAATGCTTTACCAGCAAAATGCTTAACCAGCCAAATGCTTCTAGTTTCTGGTCTCCATGCCTTATATATCTTTCTGTTTTTGCCATCACTCCTTGGGATTAAAGACTCACTTCTTGGGATTAAAGGCGTGAGTCACCATGCCTGGCTGTTTCCAATGTGTCCTTGAACTCACAGAGATCCAGAGGGATTTCTACCTCTGGAATGCTAGGATTAAAGGTGTGAGTGTCACCATTTTCTAGCCTTTGTATTTAGTGGCTGTTCTGTCTCTGACCCCAGATAAGTTTATTAGGGTGCACAATATTTTGGGGAACACAATACCACCACACCTCCTTGCCATGGAAGGTGACGCATTCACAGGCTCCAGGGATTGGGGTCCAGAGAGCTTCTGGGTATCATTCAGCCAAGCACATGCTGAGCATGGCAGCCTTCTTAGATTCTCATAACCATGGGTGCTACTCTTAGTCAGCACTGGGCCGATGAGGCCAGGATGAGGGATCAGCTGGCAGATTCCTGCATGGTTGCCAGGAAACTGTGACCATGGGTGAGGAGCCGTGCTGGCAGGTACCAGAGAGTGGGGATGTGGAGCTGAGTTACAATGCAGGCCTCGGGGGATGGGCCTGGCTCCAGAGAACAACAGCAGGTCACATCCAAGAGAGGCCTCCTTCAGATGTCAGCTGCCGTGGCCTTACCTAGATTTTCCCCACGACTGACTCTGAGGCTTGGAGGCTGCAGCCGCTGCAGCTAGGATTTGTGATTCCACAGGCGGAAAGATTTGTGATCCCATAGGAGAATGCCTAGGATGAAGGGGATCCTGGGCTATCCCACCTTTTCAACATGAGGTAGGGGTTCAGAATGCTTCTGATGAATGTGGTGCAGAACAGCCTGATGTCTGACTTATGAGCCAGACTGTGGGGGTGAGACCATCTACCGCCTGTCAGCCTAGTGCGCAGCCTTCATCAGCTGGCTGCCTGTGGCCCAGCAGCCAGCCCAGGGAGGAGGTGGTGGCTCCAGGCAGAGTAGTGATGGTGATAAGTGGTTGTGAGCTCCATGTTCTCCCTCAACAGCAGGTTGGGATGGCAGTGAGCCTCTGAGGTCTCCAGGGAAGAACTGACTCAGTTAGCAGCATCTTTATTCCATATCCCCTATGGCTCAGACCACAGAGCTGTGTCCAGACTTTGGAAAGGGTATGTGTGTCAGTGAGGCCTGAAGCAAAGTGAACCCACTCAGAGACCTCTGTGCCCCACTGTGTGTGCAGTGCATGCACACACACACATACATATATATATATGCATGTACACACACAGATATGGGCACAGAGCTGCACCCTCAGACTCATGCATGACACACAGATACAGCATGCACATGCACACACGGACAGAGTTGTACTCACTGGCACATACAGACATGTATGGTCTGAGGCATACCTAAGAACTCTAGTGAATTCTGTGCACAGACATCTCCCATTATAGCCAATTTCCCAGGGGTTTCAAAGACAGACCAGCAACCTATACTAAGTGCCCTGCTTGTAAATGGGGAGCGTGGTTCCCGGTGCATCGGGTTCGATGTGCACTTCTGAGCCCAGGGGCAGAGGGCCGAGGTAGTGTGGGGATGGGCCAGAGAGGACTTCAGGGCCACCATAAGCCAAGCCTTGGGTTGTGGACATTGCTGTCCACTCAGGTAACCCAAGTTTCTGAAGCTCAAGGCAGTGGTAGAGATGGAGCGTTGGCTTTTCGGGGTCTTGTCCTCCAGCACACCCCTCCCCAGCCCTTCCAGCCTCCGTTGCCATCCCAGCCCAGGCTGGCTCAGAAGTTCTGCTGCTCTGACCCACAATAGCCCTGCTTTAAAGGCTTTCCTGGTAGCCCCTCCCACAGTCGTACCCATCTTCAGCACTCCTGGTTTCTGCAGCCTTTAGGGTCAACACCCTGCCTCCCGGTCTCCCTTCCTCTTCACCCCACACTGGCCCCTTTTCAGATCAGTTCTGTGGTCTGACTCTCTCATCTTCTGCCTGACTCTGATGCTCATCCTAGAGACAGATTTGGGTCTTGTTGGCACTGCCCATCAGCTGACTGTGAAGAGGTCATTCTAACTACCAAGGTCATTAAGGGTCACTGTTCCCAGACAGCAAACACTTCTCCAGAAATACAGATTAAATGCCTAACATTCCCCAGAAGACCCATAAACATGTCAGGCACTTTTTGAGTTGGAATCACAGGTGCAGATCAAAATCACACACGAGCTGAGAAACGTGGACAAACAAGTGTCCCGTGAAGCTGGGGTCCCTCAGAGTACAGAACTTTGTCATCATTCTAGAAAGTTCTCTTCCAGGCATTTCTCTCATTCCAGTGACAAACATCAAGAACTTTTTTCTGTTCTTTCCTTTTATTTCCCCTCCCTCGCTCCATTTTTGAGAGTTTCTCATTGTGTAGCCCAGGCTGACCTTAAACTCACCATCCTCCTATAACTGGGTTCTGGAGTTAGAGAGTGTACCACCACCCTGGCTGTGAGGCTCGTCTCATGGATCCATGTATCTGTTCTTGAGTCTGCACAAATGGCATTGTGTAATAAGTGCTTTTTACTTAAGTCTGGCTTCTGTCGTTCATGTGCATTCGAGATTCACCCCCGTTGTTCAGTATCAGCGATCTTAGCAGCTCAACAAGTCCTCCAGTGGTGTCTGTTGCATGAGTACAGAAAGCAAGAGTCCCCTGAGCGCTTGTCCTGTGACCACACCCTGTGGTTTCTGGCACTTGGCTGTCAGCACGCCTCATTTCTCTTGGGCTGATATCCAGCAATGAAATTCCTGGGCTGTTCAGCCAGTATATGCTTGACTTTCTAAGAAACTGTGCACGTTTTACCCAGTGAATGCAGCCTGTCACACTCCCATCGTGATGTATGATTCCAGTGGTGCCCTGAATTGCTCACACATGTGACATGGGTTTCACGGCTGCTGTAGGGGCAGGACTGCGGTTGGGGTCTAGTTGTCATCTCTTGATGAATAACCAAGGCCAGCGTCTCTTCTCTTGTCTTGGGTCTTTTGTTACTCCTTCTGTTTGAGTTCTTTGCTTGCTTTTAATCCCCTGTTTGTTAATGTGTTGGCTATTTGGGGGCTGACCCTCACTCCAAGCCTCAGTAAGAAGGAATTGCATTGTCTGGGTGGTCAACTACTCAGAGGCTGGCTGATGCCAACTGCTTTTTCAGCCTCTGTTTTTCAGATATGCTGCACTCTCTACTGGTTCAGGCTCTGGTGCATTCTCCCAAGTGCAGGGAATGTCCCCAGCCTCCTTCAGGCTCATATTCTGCCCATTATCTCAATGACTACCATGATGGTCTAGAAACCATCAGACCAGGGCAGTGTGTGTCACGGAGCTGGGCCCCGGAGAACTGGGCTATATTGCAGGAGAGGGGGAGGGGGTTTGCACATGGAAGGACAACCACAAGATCTGGCCCCATGCTCTGGTGGTGTCCCGTCCCCGCTCCCCCCACCCCCGCCCCAAAGCTGGATCATGGAACCACAGTTACAAGGCATGGTCACATTGCCCATGGCCTCCCTTGTTACTCTGATGTGGAGATGCACCAAACAGCTATGACAGCATCCCCAGTTTTTTCTTGGAACTTGGCTGAGTATAAATACAGTATAAGTACATGCTTGATAAGCAGGGCTCAAATTCTAATTTAACACAGTTTAATGCCATTTGAAAAGAAAAAAAAAAGCCAGAATAAAGCTGCTTTAACTGTTCATGGTTAATCTTTGTCCTGCCTCTACCTTCCAACTAGGGTAACCAGCGTGCACAAAGAGAAAATCATATACACCTTGCTGGCTTTGGGGTGATGGCATGTCTCTTGGGATATGGATTAAACAGTGCCCTGTGAGAGACTGGGAGAGCAGCACTGTGGACCTGAATGGCCTCTGACTGTACCTGCTGTTAGAGTGTTTGTGGTAGCAGCATTGCCTCCTTTAATGTCGTCGTCTCCCAGATTAGGGGTGGGAACCAGGCCCCCATGTCCACTCCTAGGATAGTGCCCTCACTACTCGGAGGGGCTCAGGGCACTGGAGTTTGTGGTAGTGCCCACTCTTGTCCCCCACAGGAGCTGATGGAGGCTGAGTGAGTGACAGGGAATGGACTTCACACTGGCCATGGCTTGGCTGTGAGGGATGTGGTGCTGCTCACCTAGCCCCACTAGGGGCAGGCTTCACGATGCCCGTTCTCCCTTGAGCCGGCTGTCCTTGCACAGACAGCCATTGTTCTAACCGATGGCTGGGTCCTTTTGGGTGGGACTTGGTGCATCCCCCTGGGTCTGAAGAAGTCCCAGGGAGAGTGACTATGTCTTAATAGTGCAGGGCAAGCAGTTGTTTATGGGATAGTGTCAATACAGGAGTCACAAGCCTTGTGCTCACTCTTCAGCACCAGAGTTTCACCAGGACTTTCTTTTCCTTGGACTAAACTCAGTGCTGTTTGTGTTTGTGATGTGCATACTGCAGCCTTGGTGATACACGACTTCCATCAGGAGCCCACATGGAAGACTCACTGGCATCAGGGAACTATAGCAACCACTCCCTAATGACCAGCTGTGTGTGTTAAGGAAGGTTGAAAGCATGCCCCCCAATTAGTGTGACTTGCTCAGCAGGGTACATGTCCCAGAAAGACCGAAATGCATGGGGACGTCTAGCCCCAGCTGAGAGACTTCTGGGTGCTTTCTTGAAATATGAGTTATCTTACCCTGTTTTGTCCTGGAAAAGAGAAAAGATGCAAAGCTAGTTTCTCCACCTGACTGAGGGTCTGGAGGGTGGGGGTACAGGGCAGAGAATCTCCCCCTGGGTCTGTGGCCTTAGATAAAGTGGGTCAAAGTAGTACTCAGGAAGAAGTCCACAGTGTTGTGGGGACATCACCTGCAGCCTGAGCTGACTGCTGGCAGTCCGTCTGAAGTGAGAGTCCCACTGTGCATTAATATGCTAGAATTCAGGTGGGCACATATACTAAAAACTTACACACACACTAATGAGTACACATGCATGTGTACACACATGCAGCCAATCACAGCTAAGCACAACATGTGGGAACAAAAGTGTTTGACACACACATTCACATACAGATACACACGGCACGCCCACATGCAAACACACTCGCATATGCATGTATAGCAACATACACACAGGGCACAGAAACACACACACACACACACACACATAACCCTTAACTAAGCATAAACGTGAAGACATGTGTTCGATACAAATATACATACATGAATATGCAGGCACACACAACCCATGCCAGAATACTCAAATGGGAACATACATGCAAGCACTGTATATGTGCACATATACCAATGAGCACACATGAGCTCAGGTTCTCTGATCTTACCAGTCAGACAGCACAAATCATTGCTGCCCTGGTACCCTGGGCATCTGTTTGCTCATGCATCCAGCCCTGCCTCTGGTACTGAGATCCTGAATCTCCTTTTATAGTGTGTGCTCCCACATTCTGCTAATGTAGCCACACCCACAGGATCCCTGAACCCCTCCCCCAAAAGTACCTGACTCCCTTCTATGTTAGCTGTGGGGCAGCCCAGCCCCCTCCTCTAGGACTGACTCTTCCAAATGGCTCCAGGACCCACATTCCATTCCTGGGTGCTGGCTAGCGTCTGTGCAGTACCACTGCATCAGTGAGGCTGAGGTACTCTATGTGGTGGCACTGCCCCTGGTAGCTCAGGCCCTTAGGCCTGTCCTACTGGAGGCATGCTGGGCAAGGTAGGACCTCCCCCAGTGAACAGTAAGTCTCCAAATGGAAATGGTTTCTGGTTGAATGGGTAATGATGGGTTTTGTGAGGTGGCAGCATTGCTGATTGCCCACAGTTGCCAGAGCAGCCGACTTGGCAGGCAGGTAGTGGTGGGTAGTGTGATAGTTTGAATGTAATTGACCCCCATAATCTCATAGGGAGTGGCACTATTAGGAGGTGTGGTTTTTGTTGGAGTGGGTGTGGCCTTGTTGGAGGAAGTGTGTCACTGTGGGGGAATGGGTGAGTTTTAAGGTCTCCTTTGCTCAAGCTTCCCTCATTGTGATTGTCAGTTGACTTTCTGCTGCCTTCTGGTCAAGATGTAGCTAGCACCACATCTGCCTGCACGCCATCATGCTCCCCACCATGATGATAATGGACTGAACCTCTGAAACCATAAGTGAGACACCCCAATTAAATGTTTTCTTTTTAAGAGTTGCTATGGGGGGTTGGGGATTTAGCTCAGTGGTAGAGCGCTTGCCTAGCAAGCGCAAGGCCCTGGATTTGGTCCTCAGCTATGAAAAAAAAAAAAAAAAAGAGTTGCCATGGTCATGGTGTCTCTTCACAGCAATAGAAATCCTAAGACAGCCTAATATAGACTCTGTCATGTAGATTTTAGTGTTAACTCTAATGAAGATTTATTTTTAAAAAAAAAGCAAAGTGAGTAAATAAATTACAAAATGTAAATTTCGAGGAGAAAAAGAGCACCAGGAAGTGGAATGGAGCTAAATCCTGTGTTCAAGGAGATAAATAGATTAAGAAATGGAATAAAGGGGGTGGTGACCTCAGGGCAAGATCCCACTCAGCTAAGTTTCCAACTTGTGAAAAGGAACTAAAGAAAAGCTTAGAGCTGGGTGTTGTGGTGCATGCCCTTAATCCCAGCACTGGGAAGGCAGAAGCTGGCCAATTTCTGAATTGGAGGCCAGCCTGGTCTACAGAGCAAGTTTCAGGACAGCCAAGCTTAGGCAGTGAAGGACAGAAAGCTGGTGAAGATGTAATTGAACTAGGGGGCCATGTTCCAGCCCCAGTAAGCAGCAGAACTTGGCAGCTTTCGCCATGTGTTAGAGTTAAGGATAGAAGAAAGGGGTTATGGAATTTGCCTCCTTGACTAAAGAAAGAAACTGAGACCAGGCATGTGTCAGGGGTGTCCCTGAATGGAGGCCTAGTAGAGAGGCCATTGTGTGAAGTTGTGAAGGTGAAGCCTGGATTGCCTTGGAGAACCCAAATGTTAGAGATGCCAGAGTTGTGGGATCCTGCCAAGGAGAGCTGCTAACAGGGAGTGGAACCAGCCTAAGAGAAAGAAGTGTGTTACAGTTAACAAAGCTCAATGGAGTTGGAGATCTGAAGAGTGTTGACATCAGACATGGAGATGCAGAGTTTGGAGTTTGCCAAGCTGGTTTTCAGTCTTGCTTTGGTCTAGTATTTCCTCACTATGCTCCCTGCCTTATGTTTTGGAATGGTAATGTATATCCTGTGCCATTCATTATATGTTGGAAATATGTGTTCTGCTTTTTGATTTTGATTTTCACAGATGATTACATTAAAAGATTGAATCTCAAAAGAGACTTTGAACTTTGGACTTTCGAAACATTTTTGAGACTGCGATAGACTATGGGAACTTTTGAAGTTGGACTAAATGCATTTTGCGTTATGATATTGTTACAAGCTTATGGGGGCCAGGGAGTGGAATGTGGTAGTTTGAATGTAAGTGACCCCCATAATCTCAAGGAATGTCACCATTAGGAGGTGTGACTTTGTTGGAGTGGGTATGGCCTTGTTGGAGGACATGTGTCACTATGTGGGTGGGCTTTGAGGTTTCCTATGCTAAGGATACCTCCCAGTGTGACAGTCAACATCCTGTTGCCTGCAAGATGTAGGACTCTCAGGTGCTCCAGCACCACATCTGCCTGCACGCCGCCATGCTTCCCATCATAATAATGGAGTGAACCTATGAAACCGTAAGCAAGCCCCCTCAATTAAATGTTTTCTTTTATAAGAGTTGCCGTGGTCACGGTGTCTCTTCACAGCAATAGAAACTCTCACTAGACAGGGAGGGACAGTGCCTCATAAGAAGTCTGCCTGAAGAGGTCGCCACTTGACAATCTTCTTAGGTCGTGTTTGTCCGGTGAGTCCAGAGCCTGGGGATGAGGCAGGAGCCTGCCGATTCTGTCTGTGTGGTGTGTGTAACCTCTAGGGAGAGGCAGGGCCCTGCAGTTCTTCCCCATGTGACTCTGGCACCCAGGAACATCACCTGGTAAGAACTGTTGCAAGTGAAAGTCCCTCAGAGAGGAGCCCGCTGCTCGGCAGCTCCTGAGCCCTCACCACCTTTACTTCCCTTCAGCGACTCCGAGGGGCTTTGGTATACACTCACATGCTGCTGTGGCTTAGACAGTGCTCTGAGGGGGTCCATGTCTAAATCTGCAGAAGCTGTGACTGTCATCTTACATGGCAAAGAGGACCTAGCAAACGTGACTAAGCGAAAGGTCTCGAGGCTAGGAGGTTGCCATGCAATACCTAGGTGGGCCCTTAGTGCACAGCAGCTGTCCTCATGACAGGGAGGCGGGAAGGCTGAAGGGCCGGGAGCTGGGAGAGCAGAGACAGAGGCTGGGAGAGAGTGACTCGAGGAAACTCGAGGAGGGTGGGCTGCTGGCTGAGGATGGAAGAGGAGCTGCGGAGGGTTCCGCTCTCTCGGGAAACTGAAAGCAAGCAAGAATTCTTCACTGGAGCCTCGGGGAGATGTGCTGTCCTGGTCCCCACAGCTGTTGTCACAAACATTTATATCTCACAGTGTGGTAAGTGGGAAGTCCAAGATGGAGACATTGGCAGATTTATCATCTGCCGAGGTCTGCCTCTGGGTTCATGAATGGTGTCTTTCTGCCATGTCCTCACTTGGTGGACATGGCAGGAAGTCCTTTGAGGCTTCCCTTATAAATGAACCAAGGGATGAGGCACCCTTAGGACCTGACACCTCTAAAGGACCCCACTGCCCAGTACCATTATCCTGCGGGGGGGGGGGGGTTCCGCATATGCGTCTGGGCAGACCCATGCTGTCTGCTTGTTAGCACTTGGATTTTAGCTCAGTGAGACCCACATGACACTTCAGCCCTCAGAACCACAAGAGGACAAATGGGTACTCTGTTAAGCCACACTGTGGTCACTGGCTAGTGTTCATAGGAAGTGAAGAAGCCCAGGGACTCAAGCAAAGGGCTCCTCTTGACAGTATTTCTGGGCACAGACACCCCAGTAGGAGAGATGGGAGAGGGTGCACCCACAGCAGAAAGCCATGCAGATGTGGAAAGAACCACACAGGTTGGTATGGGTAGATCCACAACTGTGAAGAGGAATGAAACTCTAGGTGACATAGGGATCCTGGAGAAGGTTTGAGGATCATGCCGAACAGACTGTTGGTGTTGTGATGTAAAACTGGGATGCTAGAGTGGCTTAGAGAAGGGATGTCTGGCCGAGGAGAAGTAAGGGTGTGTACAGGGGCCCACAGGCTCTAGACCGGTCCTGTCTGGCCTCAGTACTTCTGTTTTTTACTTGAGTGCCTTAAATTTTTCATGACATGTTTAAAAATGGCCAAGGAACCAACATGAATTGAAGAGTGTGGGACTCTGTTGGCGGGGAGGGAATCTCAGCATTCCCAGCTTGGCTGCTCTGGCCCAGTGTCCCCAACATAGTAAGTTCTGTGAGCTGAGCTTTAATGGAGGCTTGTTAAGTTCAGCAGTGTATGTCTCTTGGGATTCTTTCTGTTGGGCAGAGCCAGGAAAAATCAGATAAAATGGCGCGATCCCTCCACCTGCCTTGGACTTTCCCCAAATGCCCAAGAGGACATTGCCTGGGTTTCAGGATCCCAGCTATTCCTCTCTTTGAATCCCAGAGATTCAGAGCTGACCGATTCTGTTGTGTGAGGTTTAGCCTGCCTAGTCTTTTTGGTGTTATCCATTCATGGCTGACATTTTCATGGCACCAGGTAGGACTCCTCAGATCAGCCGTTTGGGGTTGGGCAACTGAGTGGGCTCTGAGGTTCAAAGCACAGTAGTCACTGGGGGCAAACTTGGGGGCAGGGTTACCTTGGGGATGCAGAGGTGTGGTTCTGTGGCAGAGGCCTCTGCTGGTCTCTTCCTGTCCCTACAGGGTGGAAACTTGAAAAGCACAGTTTCAAGTTCCCTGGTTATTGCAGGAAGGGCATTAAGTGACCAGTGGGAAATGAAGCCACCCAGGCTTCTGGACTGGGTGCTGAGCAGATTAGCGTCTGTGTGTGTCTTGGGCGGGTGTGAATGCTGTGGGTGTGAAATCATAGAAATATGTGTGAAAATGTGAGTGTGCCTGTGCCAGTGTGAGTAAGATGAATGTGTGAGTGTGTGGGTGTGAGTTGTGCTATGAGTGTGTAAGACTGTGTCTTGTGTTCTGGGCCCTGGGTTGTAATGGGTATGAGTGTGAGGAGACAGTCTCATGTTGCTCTGGTGTATGTACAGACACTGATGCTCATGTGCGCCCCACAGACTCCTTTCACACTGCACTTTGCCCGTTGCCTTAGCAACTTTCTGAGCACTGGCAAGCCTCTGTCTTGTCGAAGGATGTAGAAGATGCATCCTGCTGAGTCTTGGATGCTTCCTTCATGGTCAACCCTCCAGTAGGAGGAGATGGGGAGGGTATGGGGGTGGGAGGTGGGACAGGACCTGTCAAAGCACAGGGAGATGAAGCCCAGATGTGGGGCCACATGGTGTTGCATGTCTGAGAACTGTAGCCTGTTCCCCAGAGGCCTCCTGACTTGGCTGGTACCCTGGGAATTGATAGACAATTGTCTTAGGTCAGGTGAACCTGGCCACCTCCACCTCCTAGCCATTTCTCTCCTGCTACGTATCATCATCCCAGTGCCTGGTGGTGAGGGTCAGAAGGTAGTTATTCCTTCTCTCTCTCTCTCTCTCTCTCTCTCTCTCTCTCTCTCTCTCTCTCTCTCTCTCTCCCTCTCTCCTCTGGATGCTGCCACTGGGCCTCACCTCCAGGAAACATCTATGGGGTCTTCTGTTCTGTGGCTGGCGTTGCCCCATGATCTTCAGAGATCAAGGCTGCATTCGGGCAGAACCTTTGGGCTCCTGTTGAGTGTTGGGCTGCTCAGACCACAAAGTAAGCTATGGTCCTTCTTCTCAAATGGGAAAGCAGAGCAGGATGTGTTCTGAACAAGGTCTTTGTACCTGCAGTGTACGTAGGGGGCACAGTTCCACCATTCACCAACCTGTGTGAGCTGTCCTGTGGTCAGGGTACTCTAGCAGGGAGGAGGCTGCATAGGATGTGGGGCTTCATGAAGGGGCTGCCTTGGGGTGGCTCTACTCTGGCTGCGACCTGGCTCATCTCCAGGAGCCTCTCTGCTTTCTGAGCCCAAAAGGTAGAGGTGGCTGGTCCCTCTGTGTCATGGCAGCAGTGTCCAACTCTGGTATCTCCTGGTTCAGTCCTGTGGGCTACCAAGGAGGAGATAGCTGTCCCTATGCCCTGAAGGGATCTCCAGCAGTGAGTCACGTCCTTGGGCCAATGTGGAGGGGCTGCTTTTAGCAAGTTGATATTTTCCTACCATTTATTGCTAACATTTTTAGAACAAAACCCTTTCGTGATGAAATGGCCTGTTCTCACCCCTAGTCTGTGTGTGGGATGAGATTCTAGTGTGTTGAAATAAGTGTTTTCTGTCCCTGTCCTTGGTTCTCTGGGATCTGGGGGCCATAGTTTTTGGGTCCTCAGCAAGCACTCAGATGTGTGGCCATGTGCCCCAGCCTGTTAGGTAGGACAGAGATGTAAACATCAGGGGGCAGTGAGTGGCTCTCCTTTTGAAAAATCTGTGCATACTGTGTGGATAGGAGCTGGTAGCTGGGACTCGAGATGCACGGTGGACCATCCCAGAGCCCCAACTCTTGTTCCTGCTGGGTATGGAGGAATGGTAGAGAAAGCTTTGAACTTGTCGCTCATGGGCCATGGCATGAGTGTGGGGCAGTGCCATTCTCACAGACCAAGCAGAAAGGGCACAGAAGTGTCCCTTATCCTCCACGAGCAGCCCTGGGAGGCAGGGCACCAGTTGCTCCCTCTGTGCCCTTCATTCCAGGAAAGAGGAGGCTGCGGGAAGAAGGTGCTGTTGACAGCCGGGAAGGTGTTTTCGCCTCTGTGGAAGTGCTAATGTGTGCGAGCGTAAGATGTGAGTTCACGCCTGTCTGGGTGCGAAGCCCTGCTGCACTAGGCAGCCGCTGTAACCCTTTGGCAGTTTTCCATCCTGCATCACTGTGCAGTGAGTGTCTGCAGGTGATGGTGGAGAGGAGGAGGTGCTGGGCACAGGAGTGTGCATGACCTGCTGCTGGTTTTTGCTTCCTTCTGTAGTCCTGGGATCTAACATAGCTGGGCGTCCATTCCCATCCCCTAGGAGGAACAGGGGAGCGGAAGTGCTGGTGGCAGCTTTTCCCCCAGGGTGCTCTGGCAGTTGCTGTCTCAGGTCCTGACCAATGTCAGAAGCAGCAGAGTTAAGCACAGGTATGGGGCCTCCCTGGGTTCCGTGACCCTTACTATGCTTGTCCTTCACCCTGCAGGGTGGTCGGTCATGGGACCTCAGCCTCTTCTGTATCATAGATTGCCCGGGGATGTGGTTCCCCAACATGTGAAGAGGTCTGGAAGTGCTGAGGCCCAGCCCAGGCCTGCAACTGGGAGTCCAGTACCTATTGCCTCTGGCTGCTGGGCGATTGCCTCTTCCTGGGAGCTCCCCTGTCTTCCTCTGGGGGGGGGGGGGGGATGATGGCCTGGAGCCCGGTGGAGCTACGGACGTCCAGAGCCTGTGGTGGCCAGTGGAAGGGCAGCTTTGGGAAGACTCCTTTAAGCCCTTGGTCTGGCTACACCCCCCACCCTACCCGGACCCCTGTCCTCCAACCATGGCTTCAGGCAGAGGACTTGTTTCTCACGTTAAAAAACAAAACAAAACAAAACAAAAACAAACAAACAAACAAACAAAAAACAGTCCCTGGCGAGGCCATCCCAGGTTCCTCTCAGGCTGGCCTGTCTGCTCTATACTGTCATGTGAGGCTAATACATTCCTGGTACCACTTCGGGAGAGCAGTCTGCTGTCCTGGGCCCTTGCCTGGACTCTTGCTGTGTGAAGCCACTGCTATATTCCAGCACCCACCCCAGCACTCAAGAGGCCTGTGTACTCCAAACCTGGAGTTCACGCCTGCTGAGGAGAGGGGCCCTATGGTACCGAAAAGGGTCAGGATGGTTCACAGTGCAGGGAGCTCCAGAGACCCTGAGCAGAGTTGGGGTGTGGACAGCCCCTAGCAGTGAGGTCTACAGAGAGTGTGTGTGGCTGTGATCAGCTCTGGGGAGGGGAGGAACCTGGGGCAGGAGGTGAGTTCACAGGCCTCCTGTCTGTAATTCTGGGATCCTGTGAGACAGCTGAACCCCAATCCTTATGGTCTCTGGGAAGGGAGCCTGGATAAGAACCCCACTCTATCCTGCCTTCCCAGCTCAGAGATCTGAAGGATGGATCTCTGAAGGTCCCGGCAGGTTTGGCTTTCAGACTCCCCAAACACCTGAGCCCAGGAGGCGGTGGAGGCCCAAGGCCAGTGGTGACTGAAGTTAGTTGGGTATCACAGCAGGGGTGCTCTCCTGGGTCTCAGTGTTAGGTCATGGCCAGAGAAAGTAAAACACACCACACACACACACACACACACACACACACACACACACACACACACACCTGTGTCACGGTGTGGCCTGTGTCCATTAACTGTGAACCTAACAAGGTAGGCCCTTGTCTAATGGGATACTAATGGACCTGGGACTCCCTAGGTTTGTCCCAGGTGGTTCTAAGGGTGTTGAGCACCTGAGGGGTTAGCAAAAGTCGGACTTTGGACAACAGGATTCCCCTGGGCAATCTCAGGGGAAGTACTGCTGCCCACAACTGCGGGAGAACCCCACGTTCCGACCATTGTGGGGTAGGCTCTCTGCCCATCCCAGGCAGCTTCCCCGCAGGCCCCAGGAGCTGAGCTGTGGCTGGCCAGAGCCATTGTATTGATCTGGCTGCTGCCCTAATCATTAATTTATGGAAGTTTCCGGTGCAGTCTGGGGATGTCAGAATGGAACACAGGGAACAGGATTCCAGATTGGCTCAGGTGGCGGGGCCAGGGTGGGCAGAGCAGTCTGGGAAGCCATTACCCGGAGCATTTACTGTAAACAAAAGGTGGGGGATGGGCCAGGTCACTGCCCCCAGGGACTCGAGTGGTGGGGGTGCACTAGGCCCCCAGGCTCTCAGCATGATCCTGTCTATGAGAAGACCGGATTGTTCTGGGATCCAGGGTCCCTTGGGACCTCAGCTTTATCTCAGCTACTTCTAAATCCTGTGTCTGCTGCAGGGAAACACAGGGAGAGGCCTTTGCTCCAGCCCCAGGGCTAGAGACAAAGACTAGCAGAAGATACAAAGGCAGGGCTCTGAGGGGTGCCAGACCTCAGCCAGCTTCTGAGAGAAGGCTTGAAGGTGAGCCCCGGATGGCCAGGCAAGAGGAGACTCTCAGGAGCAGTTCCCAGTTGGGAGCACGGGGCCTGGTTGCCTCTCTGTGTGGCCTGGCTAGCTGGGGTGATGGCTGAGAGCATCACTGGCCGTCCAGGCCGTAGCATAGGCCACAAGTTCACGGCCCTAGAGGGCTGCACCCCTGCTCTGCCTGGGGCCAGGGTGGTGGTAGGTGGGGAAGGTGGCTGAGCGAGTCTTTTGAGACAGCAGTAAGTAAACTCACTGTGGCCTGCACCTTTGAGACTTTGAACTGGGGAATCCAGCGTCAGAGCCAGAACAGACATCTACTTCCCTACTATTACGTCTGAACATTTTCCCTTGGGGCCAGAGACATCTTCCGGCTGAGGAAAGAAGTAGCCTGAGGTCCAGTCAGGGTAGAGAACATTCTTCTTTTTCACCCCTTATAATACCTAATTGCCTTGGCCAGCTAGCTGGTCTGCCCCACTCAAGCTTGCTCATGTAGGAAAGGGGAGCCATCACAGCCTTGAGCAGCTCCGAGGGACACTCCTGGGTCCCGTCTGTACCATGTAGGTGGCCTGTTGCAGGACAGAGTTGGGCTGCCTGACTCTTCATTGATTCCTACCAAGGGAAGAGCCTGGACCCCAAGTAGCTCGTGATGTTGTTGGGTCACACATTTCATAGAAGCCACAGGACTATGCTGAACCAGGCCTTGAGTCATTTGGGGTGGGAGATTTTCCTCATGAGAGTTTTCTGGGTCATAGGCTGTAATGGCAAATTCAGCTTATAACCTGCAGTCTTTTAAGATCCCTTCAGACAGTTTCTACCTTCGTGTGGAACTGTCCTGTGGGCGAGGGGCTGGCTCTGTAGGAGGGCACTGAGGTCAGGAGGCTCTCATCGGTGACCAGGAGAGGCAGTCTGTATCAAGAAAGGCTTCCAGCCTCAGATCCATCGGAGGCCGTGGGTAGCACCCCTCATCCCTGGCTTTTCTCTGTCCAGCACTTAACTTCCTGGGTCTGTCTGGATTTGGATAGGATTCTCTGGAGATGTCTCCCGGATGTGGAGAGCATGGCTGCCCCTCCAGGCCTGCGGGGGAGGCCTTCAGGCTGGGAGTTGATTGTGTCACCGATAACAATAGCATGACTCACAGTGCAGCCCCAGGTCTATTTTTACTTTCCCAGGGACCATCTTCCCTCTGCCTTCCTCACAGGGGCACGCTTTTGTCGTCGGCTTTAACTGAGAACCTAGTGAATTAGCATTTCCGCAGCTTTACCTGCTTCTGTGCCCGCCACGGTCTGTGTGCTGAACCCAGTGCCAGACCTGAGGTGCCACATGGGCCAGGGGAGGAGGCCTGGCCCTGTCACAGGCAGGGTGTGTGTTTGTTTTTAGGAGAAGCATGTTCAAAGAAGACCTGTAGGTTTTGCTTAGGATTTTGTGCTAACTGTGTGAGAATCTATGTTTTTGGCTTTCTCTTTCTTGACCGTTTTTTTAGCTGACACATGGTCTTGATGTTGTCATCAGAGTGATTGTTCCCTCTGCTCCTTCCAGTCACCCTTGATTTGCTTGCCACAGCAGGACCGATGGGCAGCACTCTGTGCATGATTCAAAGGTGCCAAGGACTCTTGTGTGTAGAAAACTCCTGCCCAGGCCGCTCAGTCAGAGCAGCCGGTGGTCACAGGGACACCAGAGAGGAAGAAGGCAGCCCTGCCTGTCTTTCCTGTGGTGGGTGTTTCTCACCCAGGGAAGCCTCAGTATTGAATGGGGGCACTCGGAATCTTAGATGCCACATTGAGAGAACATGGAAGTTCTCTGTGCTGGTGGGTTCAGCCACTGAGATACCCTGTCTCTTCCTCCTGGGTTTAGTTTAGTAGTCGTGACCCCGGCCAATGACTTGAACAGCACTCTGTGTGACTCTCTGATACCTCGCATGGTGCCTCGTCCTTGAGAAAACGGCTGCAGAGCTACAGGAACAAGAGGGGTGACTTGTCCCCGTATAGCAGTGACTACTTCCAGCCACACTCGGCAAAATGAAAGCTTTCCTCGAAGAATAAATATTTTAAAGACCCCTGATTTTGAAATATTTATCTGCCCCAGAAAGAGTCTGTACCCACACGCTTCAGTCGGTTGTACGATTGGAAGAGCATCTGGGGGCCTGGAGCTCGGAGCTGGGCCATTTCCTTGCGCACAAGGCCGACCGTCTCCTCTTCAAACACCCATTTTGATTCGAGCAGGAGATGTGTACATATAAGAAGGGCCTGTGGGGAATTGAGCCAGAGTTTCCTTTTATCTACTTGCTAATTCACAGGGTGTTTAACACTGGGGGAGAACTCACCTCGCCATCACACAGCAAAGAGCCCTGGAGTTGTGTACACTGTCTTGATCAGCTCTCACCCGGCTCTTTCTTCGGCTCGGGGTCCACTTCAAAAACAGGCAGTCTGCACCCCCTTTCCCTGTCTTGCCCTCCACTTACTTCTTTGTCTAGTGTGTTTTCTTCCACACCAGAGTTTTCTTTGTGTCTCCCCAACGAAGAAAAGACTGAAAAGAGACCCCAGAGCTTTGGACTGTTCTGTGCTGGGGGGATTTAGCCAGACCTCTGGCTACTATGGGAACCTAAGCAGAGGGAAAGGAGCCTGCATCTGGGGCTGGGCAGCAGGGCTGCGTTCTGAGCATCCTTGGACACCAAGCCAGCTAAGTTTGCTAGCATTGATGGCAAGGAGAACGGGCCTGGTCACTTCGAAGGACAAGGCTGTTGTGAATGAGGCAGGTCTGGCGAAAGTCAAGAATCTCTGTTTTGATTTTTTTTTTTTTTCTACACCAAGGGCATCTTCATGTGGCCATTGGCCAATTCCTGGGAGGGTGGGTCAACTTAATGAACTCAGCACCCTTGTCTTGATGGGTTTTTTTTCCCTGTACAGGCCATGTTGACTTCCAGCACCGGGGAACTCCCGTGGCAGCCACATCTCTGTGTGTTTTTATGAATTGGTTATGGAATGAATGTGCCTGTGAGGTTTGCGTACTGAAACCTGAAGCCACCTGGCACCTGCTTCTTCTCGAGGCTGCAGCCAGCGTAGTATTGTTCTTGCCTGTCTCCCTCACCCACTACAGGAGCTGGCAGGCAAGATCCTCATGTGCCCTAGGTAGGCATAGGAGGAAACCAAGGATCCAAGGAGGTGGGCACATTGTGGGCAGCAGCGCCAGCACTGCTCCGGCCCATCGCAGGAAGCAGAGAGCTGCTGAGAGGCCGCAGACAAGCCAGTGTCGAAACCACAGCTCTCACTGTGCACCCCCTGGCCTTGACCCTCAGCTGATCCTGCTAGTTCTTCTCTAGGACCCTGGAGGCTTTCCTGTTGGCTGGTTGGTTGTTTTTGAGATAAGGTCTCACTATGTATCGTGGCTGGCCTTAACTCAACATTTAGACCAGACTGCCCTTGAACTCATAGAGATCCACCTGCCTCTGCCTCCCAAGTGCTAGGATTAAAAGTGTGTGCAATTAATTATACCCAGCCTTCCTAGGAGGCTGCATCCCACAAACCTGGATGGTGACTTCGGCTGTGCAGGTAGGTGTCTGAGCGTGGAGCAGGACAGCTGCTAGGAGACTCCCACATGCCTCTGACCTCTTCTTTAATGTATTTTATTTCTCATTCTTTTTCTCCAGTAAAGGCTAAATCAGGAAATTATGCCTGGGCTCTGCAAAGGCTAGTTGTCTTGGCTGAGTTCCTGCGTGAACTCACAGCCGAGAGGCTGACACTTGATGCCCTACATTGTGCTGGCTGCTGAGGGTGCCAGGGACATTACAGTGAGCTTCCCATGGGCAGGGGAATGCCTAACCTGTTTCTCAAGTGGTGTTGGGCTGGACTCTGGGCACCAATGGGACCAGGGTCAGGTCCAGCAGACTCCAAGTTGCCCTTCTGGAGGTGGGCATGGAGACCACACTTCTCCTCAACTGTTGGCAGTGGGTGAGGCTGCCTTACTATGGGTGCCTGAGTGTGTTCGATTTCTTGTGCAGCTGTAGGAGGCCAAGGACCTCTGGGCAGCAGCAGCTGTATCTGAGTTCTGATTGGGCAGGCAGAGGGACCCTGGCCCAAAGCTTGCTAGCACAGCCCATCTCCAGAAGCTGCACTGTGGCTGGCCCAGGCTTGTTCCTCTGATACTGTTCTCCTCCACCCAGATGCAGACCTTATTTTAAGACCCCAAGGTCAGTGTCTGGCCTCTACTCCCAGCCTGCTGCTCCCACACCTGATTCCAGACCCCTTCCCCGAGCCCTGCTCATTTCGTTTTGGAACCTTGTGTAGTACCTCATCACCAGTCAGTACTAGTGTTTGTCATGGATGTCCATAAACTGCAAGGTTTGGAGAGATCCTGGTGGTGGTTGCAGCGTATGGCATCTTCACCTCGCTTCATAGCTCTGGGCAGAGCCGGGCCTATGGGACGGGCTAGGGCTTAAGAGAAGAGCAAGGTACATGTGCGCCTCGGCTGGAAGGTGTCTGCACATTCCCACCTTATCCACCACATGCTCACCACTCTCTCCCTTAATTCTTTTAGTTTTGTCCTCACCACATGAATGAGCTTGGACAGCCAGGCGTCCGTTCCGAGCTGGTCGATGCAGCGACTTACACTAAACAGCAACCATGCTTTCCTGCTCAGGGAGGGGCTGTGGGGCTGGCCGCCACCCACCCTGCTGTGGTTGCTTTCTCTCTGCAGTCTGCAGTTTTCTCAAAAAAAAAAAAAAAAAAAAAAAAAAAATGCTGTAAAGTGATGAGTGGCTGAGCAATGAGGTTCAGATGAGTTTGGGTCCTGAGAGCAGCACACAGACCGTGGGCAGAGGCTGAGGTTGCCGGCAGGTGGCCACAAGCCAGGCAGCCCTGGGGTCAGTAGATACTGGCCTGGAACATGCTGTTCGATGTTGCACAGGCTTGAATCAGATGACTGTGCGTTCTCATCTGTGAAAAGTGGACCCATTCCCTACAGGCCTTCCCAACCCGGTTGCCTGTCCAGATGCTTGGCACGCTGCCCACTTCATCTTACCCCCCAACCAACCCAGTTTCCATTTAGGCCTGTACTAATCAGATCCCCACTCTGGGGCAGCAGCAGAGCACCTGTCTCATGCCCATAATCTAGAAGTGAGAGCCCCACTTGGCCCCAAATCTCCAGGGGGATAGTGGTTATGGAGTGAATTAGTAACGTACCACTAGCCACAGGCAGCCCATGTCCTCTTCAGGGTAAGTGGCCATGCAGCTAGGCCCAAGACGCTGGGTAGACTCTCTAAGTAGTGTAGTGTGGAGTTATACACTTGGGGACCTAGGCTGCTGGCCTGGAGGGGCCTGGCTCAGTGGTGCTGGACAGAAATCAGGGCTGCCTGAGTCCATCCCACAGGCCTTACCTGAGACAAGGATAGTAAAAGAGACTGACACCTTCTGACCCCGTGGGAAAGCTTCAGTCCGGGCACAACAGGAAGTCTGGGACTCAGAATCCTCCACTGACAAAGATTTGGTGCACAGGCAGGAGGTGCCTGACTCCCCAGGGCTGTGGCAGCAAAGAGGCTTCATCAGTAGGGTGCTGGTGACCCTGGAAAGGACAACCACGCTGTGTTGTATTTTGTCCTGTGCTGCTCCCCATTGTTAACCAAGAGGTCATTGCAACCCCAGGCTTGTCCAGTGAGCTCCACCAGGGCAAATGCTCCCTCCCGTTGCTGGAGAACCCCAGAGCCAGGGGCTGGTGCTCCAAGTGTTGAGATGCGTGGGCTTCCGGTTGCACATTGCTCATGGGGTGTGATGTCAGTGGAGTTGCTGGGTGCAGCTTTGCAGCAGAGGAAGTCCGGGAGCCTGCATTGGCTCATTAACCCCAGTCCTGCCTGTCATCATGTACATGTCCCCACCCCACGGCAATCCCGCAGGAGGGTCTGAGCCATCCTTTGTACGGCTGGAGTTCACCCAGAGACTCGATCAGCCCTCCTGAGGGGTTAAGTGGATGGATCTCTGATGGACTGCAGGATTGCCAAGCAGGGGCAAACTTCTCAAGTGTGGCGCTTGCGCCTGGCACGGCCTTCCACCACCTCACCTGGTGTCTCTTTGCTTCATTCCACAGTGAACTTCGACCACTTCCAGATTCTTCGAGCAATTGGGAAGGGCAGCTTTGGCAAGGTAAGGAAGAGTCTCTGGATGGGCCAGTGGAGGGTGGGGACATATGGGACACAGAGCCACACAGACTTGCTCCATGTCTCCTCAGAGAAGCTGGGGCAAAAAGTTCAGGACTGTCAGGGAAGAAGTAGGGGCTCTGGCCTTTCTGGGGTCGTCAGTGCCGCCCTCCACCACCTTTCAGGCATGGTCTCTTGGCTCAACTGAGGATAGAGCGTGGCCTGGTCACCCTGTAAGGTTCTGTGTTCCAACACCCACCCACTCACAATACTGTAGCCATCTTGCAGGCTGAGCAAATTTCCTCAATAAGGGGCGCACTGTGGGCTAGAAAGGGGTGCATCTTAGAAGAGCTGCATTGTGTGGCAGCTCCCCAAGGTTCAAGAGGTTGCTGTGACATCTGATGGGCCTGCCAACTGTAACAGCAGCTCAGGCCACACTGGAGTCCAGAGGCCAGGCTGTACTTATGTCTGTTTCTTAGGCGCAAGGTGACAGAACCCAGCCCGGTGGCCCAGCCTGCCTTCTCTCAGATTAACCCTGAAGCTCTTGTCCCTCAGGCAGGCGGCCCGCTGAGTCTGTCTTCACTTGCTTTGTTCTCTCTTGGCCAGATCTAACTTCCTGATTGCTGCCTTGTGATAGCTACAGATTGGGGGTAATTATAACTCAAAGAGACTTAACTAGGGCTCTGAAAAGGCTGGAATTAGCCCTCGGCTTCTGCAGCATGGTGTGCTGTGGATGGACCCCTCCTGTACAGACGTTTCTGTTCAGCTGTCCGGGCACTTCCCTCCCCTCCGGCCTCACAGCTGTCTGGGCTCTGTGTCTATTCAGGCTCCAAAAGTCCTCTCTAAAGAGATTGTACAGCTACCAGAGCATAAAGCACAGGGTGACTGAGGGTGATTAATTGCCTCTACTTCATTGTATCACAAAGGATGGCTGTTCTGGTGGCTGGAGCCTGGGGTGAATGTAAGTCAGAGCAGATGAGCACTTTGCGCAGGGTTGAAAACACACCACGGGAAGGCGTGGCTAACATCCCCTGGGCCCCAGAGGTTCCTACAGGCCTACTGCTGGGAGACTGTGAAGATGGTTAGCCTGACTGAGACCAGTAGAAACTCCTCTGTGCTGATGTCACCAGAGCTATGGAGGGTGTGTGTAGGAGGGATAGGCAGGTGGGGTTTGTGGAATAGCAGAGGACAGCAGCTGGAACTAGGTTCAGGAGAACAGCTGATGGAGGTACTGGGATCAGGGGGCATTCAGAACTTAGGTCTGAAGAGGGCTAGGTTGTAGCACCCCACGATGAAGACCACCATTAGTGGGCTAGGCTGGGGTCATGGGGAACAGGAAGTAGATGCTGTTTTCTGGAAATCTTCTCGTTTCCTTCCCCTGGGGGGTTTCAGGGTACTCCTTATCCAACCCTTCCTTCATCTACTGTCCCCCACACTCCTTCGGGGGAGGGACATTCCTGATCCTCAAGAGGGCATCTGGGGTATCCTGTCCTATGACACATTTGCAGAACCCCAGGATTATGGGTCCTCCAACCAAGTCTTGGGTTTGAAAGCTGTTGGCCTGGGAACAGGTTGCTGTGGGGTCGAGGAGACAGGCACATTTTCGGAGATGGTAGGTAGTACAGTTGGGACACTCCTTCCTGATCCCAGTCAGCTGCCTAGTTAGGCCACCGGAAGTCTTTGGCTGCCTGGTGGGTATCTGAGAGAATAAGGCCTGTCATAGGTTGGGTTCTGTTCTTCCAGCTACTCTCAGTGGCCACAGTAGTAGACCCAGACAAGAAGGCATGGGGCCCTAGAAAGGAAGCTGGGATGTCTGGTAGATCTGAGAATGTATCCACTTGGATGCTGTGCTTCAGAGGGTGTGTTCCCTGCAGAGGACTCTTCTATAGGTGAGATGAAGCCCACGGAAGCCCTGCCGAGTGCCAGGTGGTGGCAGAGTATGTGCATTTGAGATCAGTGTTTCCAATCAAAGTTCCTTTAACCAAGGGCTACTTCACCTGTTGGGGTTATGACTCTTGGGGATGGGCTATATAAATGTGTTATAACTAGTCCTTGACTTTTTCACCAATTTCTTTGAAAAGAAACTGGTAGACCACATTTAACATATGTTTGTCATCTATGCGGTTTCAGGTGTACAGTCCCATGTTCCCATGGTCACGTTGTGTGACTGATTTCAGTTACTTTTGTCTTGCAAAAGAATGAAGCTGTCTCCATAAGTGATAACTCTCCCTTGCCCCCTTTTCAGGCCCTGGCAGCAGAGTTCTGCTTCTATCTATGGTTTTGAGTACTCAGGACACCTTGCCTTGGTTATTTCTAGCTTTTGTGACGGAAGCACCACATACTGGATGCTCGAGCAATAAATATCTCTCATAGTTATGGATGCCAGGAGTCCCAAATGAAGGCAGATATGGTGTTTGGTGGGGACCGACTTCCTGGATGTGTCCATACATTGTGGGAAGAGGTCAGAGTTCCCTGGGGTCCCTTATCAGGGTGTGTCCTATTCCTGAGTCGTCCCCCCCCCCCACACACACACCTTCACGATCTGCTACTACTACCTAGTTGCTTAAAATGTCAATGTACAAATCTGGGGGGACACAAGCCTTCAATATGCTGTAGTGAGTGGAATTATGCAACACCTGTCTTTTGTTTCTGGTCAGGTCCACATAGCAAAATATCCTCCAAGTGTGTCTGTTGTAGCATGTGTCAGAATCCCTTCTTCTGAAGGTAGAGTGATCCTACTGATCCTGTGTGCAGTGATTTCCTGTTGATGAACTCTTGGGTTGCTTACACAGATGAACCATTGTGGATCCTGCTGTTGCCGTGAATGTGAGCCTACCACAGTAGCTGGATTTTCCCGCTTTAAACTCTGTTGCTGAGAGGTGGAATTGCCATATCACAGGGCAGTCTTACGTATGACCTTATAGGAACTGCCACACTCTTTCAGCAAAGGCTAAATCATGTTACCTTGCCACCACAGAGGGCACACCATTCCACATCCTTGCCCATACTTGTCAGGGTCTGAGTTTCTGGTTGTAGCCTTCCCAGTGGAAGTGAGAGGCTGTCTTCTCTTGTTTTCTCTGGTGGTGATAGACAGGTGTGCTGATGAAGTTTCTTTCTTTCTTTTCTTTTTTTCTTTTTCTTTTTTTGGTTTTTTGAGACAGAGTTTCTCTGTATAGCTTTGCACCTTCCTGGAACTCACTCTGTAGCCAGGCTGGCCTCGAACTTGCTGAGTTCTGCCTGCCCCTGCCTCCCAAGTGCTGGGATTAAAGGCGTGCGCCACCACCACCGCCCACCAGGCTGATGAAGTTTCTTATGTCTCAATAGGAGCCTGTGAGGGCAATGTCTAGGTGTCTGGGACTCAAGCCTCTGCTTTGTAAACTCTGGGCTCCCCTGGCTTCCTGCTGGGGTATTGAGGGCTGATTTTGTTGTAATGGGTTTGTTGAGCAGGAAGCACCTTAAAGCTGTTCCTGGGAACAGAATCTGCTGGGTTGTTTCCATAAGGCGGAGTGAGCCGGGACACACTGGCAGTTGCTTAGGAATACAGCTGAAGTCAGAAACACAGAACTAGAAAGACGAACGACTGGCATGGCAGTGAAGGGGGAGACTACAAGAGCCCACTGACTGAAATGACCATCATCGTTGTGAGCACAAATGACCTCGGCCCTGACCACCTATTGGAGCCACCCTCTGAACATGGGCTTTGCAAGGTCCTTCCTCATCAAGTGTGAGCTGGGTGCCCAGGGTCACCTGCATGTGGCAACAGGATCCAGTAGCCCCCTGACTCGGGCGTCAGAACTTCACACTCGGCTTTCCTGTTTAACCAAAGCCCCAAGAAACATCCTGTCGGAATCCTGGGCATCTTGTAGGAAGGGTGCTGTTGCTGGACAGACTTGCTGTCCTGCCAGGCTTCATGCATTCTGGAAATGGCAGGCTGGCCTTGAAGAGCAGGAGACATAATCAGACCTACCAGTAATTCAGAACTGAGAGAAGGCACGTCTTAGCGCAGGGAGTTTTATTCTTTAAGAAGAGAGGGGGCTGAGGATGGGCCAGCTTCATTCTTCAGCCATGGGAATGAAATCCTCATAGGTGTGGGCATGGAATAAAGCCTTTTTCCCCCTGGTCCTCTGGGGCATCATGACAGCCTGGCTACATTCAGAGGATGCCAGGAAGGAGTGAGCTTCAGATGGGATACTCTCCTGTCTGCAGCAGAACCTCTTTCAGAGCTGTGGAGCATTCGGGTTCCTCCCTGTGAGTGTGTGGTCGATGTGCACCTGCCCCAGGGTTCTAGGGCCTTTGCAGGAGGTGGCACAGCACTTAACACACACCCCCCCCATCTTCTCCACTGACTGATGTTTAGGGAGTGATGTGGCTATAACTAATTCCAAGACATGTCATCCAAGTGAGAATAATCAGGCCTCTGAGAAAATAAATCTACTTTCCTGTTGGTATGGATGCTTGTCCGGCCTTCAGACTTCAGCACCTACCCTTCCCCACATTGTCCTCTCTCACTTGTCGCTCATTTGACTAAAACCTTGGTATCCTCTCAGGCTGGAAGAGTCTGTATCTGAGAAGTTCACTCTCCCCAAACTGTTCTTGTTTTAATTCCGGGAAATTGGATTCTAGCCCCAGCTACCATCTCTCTCTCTCTCTCTCTCTCTCTCCCTCTCTCTCTCTCTCTCTCTCTCTCTCTCTCTCTCTCTCTCTCTCTCTCTCTCTCTCTCTGTCTCTCTCTCTCTCTCTCTCTCTGTGTGTGTGTGTGTGTGTGTGTGTGTGTGTGTGTGTGTGTGTAAACTGACCACAGAGGAAGAAAGAGCTGTATTTATTAGCTGTTAATTTCTTATGTATAGTAACATCACGGCAAACAAAAATGAGTATCCCCAAAATGCAGTGAGATCTGAGAATCAGTGTTCCCTCTTCCTGGGAGAAGGGACACTCAGGGAGAGTACATGACATATCTGGGAGCACCCAGAGGTCCTTGCTGGCACAGGGGAGCTGCACTGGCTTGTGATCAAGCCTATCTGGGAGCAGGTCTGCCTCCAGGGTCTCTATGAGGGGCAGGCCCTCCTGGAGCAGGCCAGATTGTGGTGTAAGGGAAAGACCCTGGAGGATGTGTCCTCAGCAGCTCTGGGGCATTCTTGGAAAACCTTCCCTGCATTTGTTGGCTCTTTGTCCTTTATCTCACAATATTCAGTACCACAAAGTGGCAGGCTTGGGCATGTCACCTGACCCCTTCCTTTATGTGCCCCATATTTTGTTGTTCTTAGAGTTGTGTGCAGTGTTGTTCTGTATGGTGTTGATTCTTGTAGCGAGGAATTCAGTTTTCCGTTTGGAGACCTGGTTGGTCTGTGTCTCCCAGCGTTGGTCCTGCCCATCAGCACCCTCACTGTAACACCTCCCCATAGTGAAGGGAAAGTCTGCTTTCTTGAGCTCCATTACGACTGGGAAGAGGCTGGACAGCCTTGGATATAGGACTTATACCCAGTCAGGGGTCCAGGCAGTCAAGGTCTTGATCTTGCAGCCTATGGACAGTTCTTGCTGGGAAGACAGGACCAGCTTCCGGCTTCCAGTAGGTGTGGGGAGTTTTAGAAGCATGTTTCCTGTGATGTGCCAAATACCCTCAAGGCTGAACATTAATGTCGGTCAGTGCTATCTATAGGGCAAAGTGGGGGTTCTGAAGATCCTCTGAAAAGTGTCATCAGCAAGAGGAAGATCAAGGGAGCCCTGGGAAGATCCAAGGAGATGCATGACTCCTGGGTCTGGATGTCCTTTAGGGAGTGCAGGGGCCCTAGTCCAGGTGGAGGTTTAGTACTTTGATTGGCTTTGGGACAGCGGGCGTAGTTTGCTATTTTGGCAGGAATGTTCCTCCTGCCGAGGGCCTTATGGGCCCAGTTTCAAACTGGATGGATCTCTCCATTCACCTTTCTCTCTAACCTCCCTACTGCCCTGGTCACTCTCTGTTCCTTAGACTCTCTTTCCCCTTCTTTCTGTCCCCAGGCTACGGCCAGCCACAACTCACACAGAGGCTCCAGGGTGCCTAGACACAGTGATTTCTGGGGAGGGAGACCTGGCCCTTTCTGCCCTACTACAGTCTGGGCATGAGGTCTCACCCCAAGGAGCTGGGCCTAGCATTGTGGCTGCAGAGCTCTCACAGAAGAACCGATGGAGCCACTATATGGGAAAGGAGGGAGTGCGCGCCGGTAGAAAGGCTCAGGCCCACCACACAGACAGCTTCTGTGTCCTTAAGCTTATGGGGAAAGAGCTAAGAGAGTTGGGGGCAAAATGCCTTTGACATAGTCCCCAACCACGCCAGCAGTTCTGCCCCTGCTGAGTCCCCAAATCCTCAGATAGATCCAGGAGAGTCTCCAGCCAGAGGAAGATGATCCTCAATGTGGACGTGCAATTTGGGGGATTTGGGCTGGTGTGAGGCTGGGCCAGGGCCCCCTTGCCTTTCCCTGACAGATCTGTTAACGTGCCCGCCCCCCCCCCCCCCCAGTGATGACACTTTGGCTTTGCCCAGCATTTCAGAGACAAGACAGCACTGTGGTTGCCATGGCAACCTCTCAGCGGCTGCATCCTGCCAGGAGTATTGTGGGACATCACTGAGCCGATGGTTCACTGAGTCTGTCTGCAGAGAATCTGGTTCTAAGTTGGTCCACACAGCAGCGGGAGGCCAGTCATGGCCACAGAGAGCTCAGAGATGCCTGACTACTGGGATGTCACCCAGTTGTTAATGCTGAATCATGGGTCCTGGGTCATCTCTGGGGCTGCTGGAGCCGGTTCTGCCTACAGCCCGTATGGATCACCCAAGACACCAGGATGAGAAGGTCATTGGGAGGCAGCCTGTGTCAGCTTAGTTGGGCAGGTGGTAACGTCTAGCCTCCATCTTCACAGCCAGTGGACTCTGACGCCCGCAGGATGGAAGTTAGTGTGTTGGCAGCAACTTACCCTTTGGTGCTTATGCCAGTGTCAAGTGACTGTCTTGACTGTCCCATCAGCTCCACTCTTTTCTCCCAAGACAGTCAGACCTTGAATCCTGAACTCTAGGGTCTAGCATCTCAAATCTTTGTGCTGTGGATGTCAGGGCCATTGCTTCGTGGTCCCATCATGGGACCGGCTATCCCAATGTGGGTAGCATCTATGGCCAGCATCACTAATGTAAGCTCAAGGTGGCCATTAGAGTCACCATGTCAGTAACAGCTACAGAAGTCTCTGCCTGCTCCGGGTGCTGCTGACCCTGAGCACATGCGCTCCTTGCTCGTGCCTGAGCCCCATTTCCCCAGCTGTGGCCGTCTGGTCCTGCAGCACGCAGGACAGACAACCTGTGGCGTCTACCCCATTGGCAGAGGTGGATGAGAACTTCCTAGGGCCAAGCACATTGAGTGGGCTATCTCATTTGTCAGGGAGCGTGCCCTGGAGACCTCAAAACAATGGCAGTTGTTGGCTATATTGGTTGTGACCTAAGATGGTTTGGAATTGAGTCTTGTTCGTACTTTTGCTGATTTTGTTGATTGTAAAAAAAAAGAGGGCAGAAAACATGCTCGCACTAGTGGAGGAGAGAGGTGAGAGACTCCTCGTAGGACCTGATGTCCTCTTAAGGGATCACAGCAGCAGATAGCTTCGGGAGGGCAGTAGAGACACCCAGAGTGGACAGTTGTCAGGTCTGAGTGAGTCTCATACAGCTGGCCCAGCTACAGGGTGCTTGCCCTCACTCCCCTCCACTCCCCCCACCCCCGCCACTTCAGAGCTCTGCCACTCAGGCCCAGGTTGGCTCTGAGATTTAAATTTTGAGTGAACTGTGAACTTTTCTGCCTCAGACCTTCACTGGAGAAGTAGTCTTGGGGCACCTAGTCTGCCTGATGTCCTATGAACTTCTCTTCTGTGGGCCTCCAAGCACAGACCTCTCTAGAAGCCATCTGGGCCCTGTCCTCACCCCAGGACACTCTCTGTGCCCTCCCACGCTGGGGGGGGTGTGTGCACCAGTGGCCTTTAGCCATGAAAGCCAGGGCTGCTGGCTGCAGTGGCTTTGAAGAAGGGAAAATGCTGAGGATCAAACAGGACTCCATCCCTTCCAGGATTGGAGGTGAAAGAAACCCATGGGAGTTCTGAGCATAGCTACTGGAGGATTCTTCAAAGGTCAGGAGGTGAGGTCCGCACCAGGCGCAAGAGGCTGACCAAGGAGAGGGGCTTTCTTCCCCTACTAGATCGGAAGAGATGTTTTCCTGAGAGGAAACATTTTCCTCAGATGTACTCTGAGTCTTGGCTGAGGGTACCACCAGGGCTGTGGCAGCCCGGGAGTGCCACAGGAACTGTGGGTACTATGAGCACCAAGGCTGCCATGGGGGCTGTGAAGGCTGAGAATGCTGCGGTCTGGGGCATCAGCAGCCTGTTGCAAGTCCCTCTTCTAACAGCTCGGTTCTGGGCTTGCCTCTGCTGCCACCATAGGACGAAGAAAGCCTCCTAGCCGCCGCCCCACCGAGCCAGCGTGCGGCAGAGCATTTATCACATGCTCCTAAGTGGGCCAAAACACGATGTGAATGTGCCAGGCTTGCCTCTCAGGGTCACCCAGGCAGTCCTGGTGCCTTAAAAATAGCTGTTTCCCTCGAGACAGGCTCAGGCAAAGAGCTCTTGCTTTCTTCCCGGCTTGGGCATGTGAAAGCCATTGTCATCCTCCTGCTAAAACCTGGTCCTTGTGTAGCCTTGACTTGGGAAGACCAAACAAGGGTATCCTGAGGGTGGCCCTGCTGACTGCCAGGAGCAGGGTGGTTGCCCCCTGCTTGTTGGGCCTGGAGGAGCTCCTCTTGCTAGTGAAGCTCATGGGGCTGGCTAACACAGCTGTCCAGGAAATCAGGCCATGCTTTGAGGTTCACAGGAGGCTGTGGGTATCTTGCATGAGGTTGAGGCTGCTCACCATGTACCTCATTTCCTTCTCTGCCCGGGGGGTTCCAAAGGCCCATCTCTGCTCTGAGACAGCTGAATCAGCTGCCTCTGTGTGTCGAGCCCTTGTGGGAGCCTCATGATAATTTTCTAGGGCCAGGACAGTAGAGCAAGTGTTGACCCTTGCCGTGGAAGGCTGCTGTCCTCATTTCATCCTAAGCCTTGGGTGCCAGGCCTCTGCATAGACTAATGCTGACTGTACCTCTCCACTGGCCACTGTGAACAGCAGCTTGGGTCCATCCACAGAGCAAAAGTAGACCTGACCACCCTGTGGAAGCCGTTCCTCTCCCTTGACTCTCTTGTGCATGAAAGGCAATTACAGGGAACAGCCCACCTCTTCCCTCTGTGCTGCAGTTGGTGTCTTCAAAACACAAGGATCATTTTCTTAAACGCAGCTACAGAGCCTTTGCATGCCTAAGACAGCCAACGGCAGACCTGTGAGCAGTGGTCAGGGTCAGCACTCATGACTGCTGTTCTTACTACTTCTCTGAATTGGATTGACAGTGCATCTTTACACGCGCGGTGTGGTCTCCTTGCTCTGTATCTGCCCGTCCTTCCCCTGCTCTGTGGTTTTAGCAGTGGCCCAGGTTGCTCTGTCTTTGAGAGACCCTACCTGTGAGCTCCTCTCCATCTCTAGATGTCTTTATCAGATCGTCATCCCAGCTGCATCCCAGCTGCAAAGTCCCTTTCCCATGCATAGTAACACATCTACAGGTCCCAGGATTAGGTCACATGCGCCTCTGGAGGCCATTATTCTGCCAGTCATTTATGTCATGATTTGTTACGTCTGAAGGTGTATCAACAAGCCCCACTGTCCCTGTGCTTCATGCACTAGCCATGCCCGTGTGCTTCTGCAGTCTGTCTTTGGGCTAGTTCCTAGAAGTGGAGTATGTGGGCTGGAGGGTGGTACACATGAATTGTGCTGGAAATTGCCGAGTCTCCCTGCATGGGGGGGTGGCACCAATGTCGTCCGCAGGGTGCCTGCCACAGGGCCTGTTGCCAGCTGCTTGGATTTATGCCAGCCTGGCAGAAGAGGCACAACAACTCACTTAGCTTTGCCTTGCATTTCTCTTATGGTAGGCTAATTTGCCTATTTTTTTGTTCACGTTCCTCTTTAGTTGGTATTTCTGTTTTTTGTCTCTAGAGCTTGATATACATGTATTAGGAATGCCAACCTGGATCTGACCTAAGTTGCAAATATTTTCTCAGTTTACTTGTCTTTCAGGTTCATTTATACACCCTTTCCCATGCACAGAAATTTTCTTTTATGCAACCATTTTTTATCAGTTATTTTCCAAATTGCTTTTGGATTCAGAGCCACAGAAATTTGTCCCTACCTCCATTGAGAGACATCTTCATGTTTTCTTCTATTGCGTTTAGGTTTTATGTATCAGGTTAAAACTCATAACCTGGAGCTTATCCTGGTTTGTAGTGTCAGGCATGGATCAAATTTTCATACAATGACTTAGTTGTTCCCAACATCAATTATTAAAAAGTCATTTTTTTTTTTTTTACTTAAGTAAAGTTTGAGAAGCCACCTGTAATGACAAAAGAAGTATCTCTGTGCAGCTTCGTCTGTTTCTTGATTTTCTGTTCTGTTCTGTTCCACTGGCCTGCTCTGTCTCCATGTATCAGTGTATGAGGCAACAACCACTTGGTGTGCATGAGAATGTTTGCTGAGTTTGAACTCAGGAGGAAAACCCACCCCCAGTGAGCACAGCCCCACTCCGTGAGCTGGAGATCCAGACTGAATAAAAGAGGAAGAAAAGAAGAAAGAGCTGAGCAGCAGCATGCATCTTTGCTTCTTAATTCTAAGGGATATGGCAGGTCCCAGCCTCAGGTGTCTGCTACCGTGGACTCTGGTCATGCCTTCCTCACCGTGGTGAACTGTACCTTACTAAGCTGTGGGCCAAAATCAGTCTTTCGAGCCTTGAGATGCTTCTGTCTGGTGTCTTGTTACAATGACAAGAAGTGACTAATGTCTAGTGACATCCAAAGCTTCTTTAGTCCCACCAGCTGCTGCCCCGAGAGCAGTGCTTAAGAGCTGAGCAAGCCAAGTCTTTGTCCCCTCTCTTCCTTGTGTGTGTTTCTCTTTTGTCCCTCTCCCCTCCAAATGGTACCTCTTCCAGGACAAGCATTCCTCTGAAGTCTCTGAAGGGCAGAGGTTAGGGGACAGTAAGGGACAGCCAGATACAGGCAAGGGGGTGGGTCTAGGCTGAGGACAGGTGCTGGGCACTAGGGAACAGCAGGAGCTGGTCAAGGAAGGGGCCCAGGATGGGACTTGAGGAGGGCCGACCTCTCAGAGATCTTTAAGATCACACCCTCCTGGGAGAAGCAGGAGACTAGTGTAGTCGCTGTTGCTCTGTCGGGGACGCCTGTGAGTCATTGGAGCACCCTTCTCTGTTCTGTCTAGCCCCTGCCCTGCTGTTCCACTGCATGAGCTGCTTGGCTCTGTTAGGTGGGGGGGAGGACACTGTTTTCTTTGTGCCTTACCCAGGCACCTCTCCCTAGGGCTGGCAACCACATATACCTTCTCTGGGACCCATCCTGTGATTTTTGTGCTGCTGGCATTGGCAACCAATGGAATCCTGGGAAAGGCAGGATCCTTATCTGGTCCCCTGTGGTCCAGTCTGCCTTCCCTGGGTTTTGCTACTCCCAGGAGGTGCTTTCATTATAGTGTTTCAAGGCTTTAAGTACCTGTTGTCAGCCCTTTGCTTTCTGGGGAACAAAAATGACTTAGAAAGAAAAAAAGCTTGGGGTGAATCACTTAAATCTGCAAGATGCGTAAACAGTGTTCAATTAGAATGGCACTTACACCACCATTAGTCACCAGCTTATTCCAGGCTGAGCAGTGGCATTTTGTGAGCGCCCTGCCACCCAGGAGCAGCAGGGCTCACTCCTCTGAGATCTGATCTCACTTCCTCTTTGTCTGGTGTAAGTGGATTACTGAGGAAGTGGCCCAGAAAGTCCAGACAAATTTCCTTTGAGGAAACAGTTCAGTGGGGCCTGCTGCAAAGGCTTAGCTGTAAGAGGCCCTAGGTTTCCATTCACCTTTTGAAATGTTGCTTTGCTGGCCCAGCCACACCTGCAGATCCTCTAAATCAGGGCAGCCTAAAACTCTTCCTTGGAGCCTCTCTGTAGGGGGGTGGCATTCTAAGCCAGCAGAGCCAGGCTTCTCCAGCTGGGCTTCAACCTGCTCAGCTGCCTCCACCAAAGGGCACTTAGATGCAATTAATGACCCATTCCAAGGGCAAAATCAGCACCATCCCTAGCAAGTGTTAAGTGTGTCCACAGTCCAAAACTCTGCAGCCAGCCCCACTCAGCAGTGACTTGGGCAGGCCAGCCTGTGTGGGAAGACAGTGAAGGTTTATATCACTAAGGAGAGAAGGACTAGATCAGCAGGTTCAAAAGAGAGAGAAGGTGCCCCAGGTGAGGGTGTACTACAAGTTTAGGCCAAGGTCTTGGCTCCCTAGGGAGCCGGTGTATCATGATAGGCATGCTTGGGATGGCCATGCAGTTTGACTTCTTGGGACTGAAGCTAAGTCCTACCACATGCCAGCTTCAAACAGCCACAGTTCATATTCTCTCTGGAGACTGAGACTCTTGGCTTCTCTTGGATCCTGGAGAAAGGGCCTGTGGTGTGTGTGGGTGTATATGGCTGACCCTAGGTAGGGGGTATATAGGCGGCTTCCATAGGGGAGACACGAAAGGGACAGAATAACCTAAGGCTCTCGACCTGCTAGGCAAAGACCCCTCCCGCCCCTAAAGGTAGGCCCTTCTTGGGTAGTTTCCCAGCCTGCTCACTTCTGTCTTGGAAGTAATTGGCATTCTCTGCCTCCTACTTGAAGGTGTATTTGGTGGGGGGGACAAGAAGCCCCGGTGCCCATGCTCTGACTGGCCTGGGCTCTGACGGACAGGCCCCTAATTCTGCTCCCTGGGAGCAGAATGAAGCGTCACTCAGAGAAGGGCCTGGAGCCAGGACCAGGTAGGCTGGGTGGCCTGCTGCGACTGACACTTATTTTCATTCTGAAATTTTCAATAGGCTTTCAAAATAATAATTTGAAAAAGGATTGTAACTAGCTCAGGGGGGAAAAAATCTGCGGCTCGACACTTGGCCGCCTGTGCTTTCCCCTGTCGCTCTGACACTGTGGCCACCAACCTGCCACTGGCTCAGTCTTGGAGCAGGTGTGGCCTCTCAAACCCTCAGGAGTCCTCCATCCACACACTTGATGTCTCAGTGGTCCCCCACCCAGGCTCTTCCTGTCACATTCACGGAGTAGGGCAAAGTCATCTGTGTTGCCCCCTTTCTGGAGAGGCCTCACTTAGGACCTGTGTGAGTGACTGGGTCACATTCTCCAGCACCCACCGCCCTACAGCCCCCGTCCACATAAGCTGTCCCTCACATGCCATCAGGAGGGCTTGCTGCCAGCCTCTGCAAAGCATTCTGCCCTGTCTCCCGTATGGCCCCCTCCACCATAACCCTGGAAAGAGAGAAAGGGATGGAAGAGTGAGTCTCAGAGCAGGGACTCCAGGGACACCCTTGAACTAGCCTCGGACCCAGACAGGTGCCTCCAGGGGCCACATGCTGACCTTTGCAGGTTCCTCTGTGATCACAGAACAGCCCCCCAAAGCTTTCCAGAATGGTCCAGGATGGGTTTCACGTGCAAGAGAGGGTGGCAGAGTGTGAACAGACACCTAAAAATGTCTTGGTGTAGAAGCTTTGGGGACGGCTGTGAGGACACCTGAGGCAGGGAGGACCACCTGGAGCTTAGAGATGGAGCACAGGGCTCCTTCTGCTTCTTTGCTCCAAGGGGGCGGGGGAAGGGCATTCATCTACAGCCAATCTCATGACCAGAAAGCTGGGGCCGGGAGGTCTGGGCCAGAGAGCCATGTCTAAGGCTGTCTGCAGGGTAAGAGGTCTAGCCTGGCAGTCTTACTAGAAAATCCTGCAGAGCGTCTCTCCCCATACTGCAGAGGACTGAGGTGACACATGATAGTTCAGCCCTTGCATCTGTGCCTGAAGGCCATGGCTCTTGCAGGGACCGCTGTTACCAGTAGGGAAACAGAACACAGGAGGGTGAGGTTCCGGGGCCTCCTTGGTGGTTGCTGGCCCCTGGAAGGTTTGAGTCACAATCTTCTTTTGGAGACATCTTAAACCAGAGATGTCATAAGCTCCTCTACAGGTGCCATCCCCAAAAGGGACTACTTCTTGTTGCCCGGGAGACAGTGGGTGCTGCTGACCCATGTGCCAATGGGGAGGGACCCCATGACAGCACAGAACCTCTGGACAGGGCTGCAGTTCTGTGGTGAAGGCCAAGGCTTAGGCAGCACCCAAGCTGTCTAGGTGGTCTGACCAAGAGCTCCTGGCATCACACAGCTACTGACCTGTAAAGAAGCAACCAGAACATGTAGGAGGATTAAACAGGAACAGCCTACAAGAAAGGTCTAGGCAGCCCTCCCATTCTGGTCTTGGGTTCTGAGTCAGGATATTGCTTCCCTTCCAGTCAAGGGAAGGGATTTCAGCTCTTGCTTTTAGGAGGCACGATAGTCAGCTATTGGCTTATGCCTGCTTTTTATTTTTTTAAAGTACCTTTAATTCAAAATAGTCAGTGTGCCAGTGTGGCATAGTTTTAACTCCCTCACTGAACTGGCTGTCATTGCGCTCAGTCACAACTCCATGCTTGACTTGAGGGAACCCTTGTGGGCAGGATTGTTGACTGGGTAGATGTTGTTTAGTAGCCAACCATGGCTGACTTGGCTTGACCCCCCCATCCTAGATTGAGCTGATGGATCCAGAGGCCACCTTATTCCAGCCCACAAGCTTGTGGGTCCTCCTCTGCAGCTGTACGGTTAGAATCATGGAGTGGGATTGGTATCAAAGTCTCTCCAAGTTCAGAATGCCCAAGAGACCCAGCTGGTCTGAGAGCCAGGCAGTGCTTTGCAGGGATCTTGGTGGCCTGTACACAAACCTGCCTGGGCTTGTGCAGGTGCTGTTTTGGGGGTGGGTGGACTCTGAGAAGTGGCCAGATGCTACCGAAGGGTTGTTGAGGCATTCTGAGGTCTCCTTCTTTCTGAACCCTTTCTGGCCCAGAGCCTTTGGGTCAGCTCTACCTGTTGCCCAGGGCCCTGCCTGCAGCTGTCCCTTCAGGACATGTGGTTCTTCTAGCAGGAGGGCAGAGGAGGATCCAGCCGTCTTCTCGGCAGGCTCAGGAGTCCTGAGAGAGCATTTGCAGAGCAAGCGTGAACAAGCAGATGATCTGGCTTGGAGTGCCACTGTGCTTATTCAGACACATGTGCACAGCTGCCCAGTCGCCGTGATTTTCACCTTCTCCTTTATGTTAGCCTGATTTCTGGGGGGCTGACTTAATTTGACAGTCCATGGAACACGATCCAGGGACACAGAAAGGCATGTTAAACTTGACTGAGGCCTTTTTGGGAGATTCTGGGTTTGTAGTCTTTTTTTTTTTTTTTGCAAGGGGTGGGGAGGGGTCAAGACAGGGTTTCTCTGTGTAATAGTCCTGGCTGTCCTGGAACTCACTTTGTAGACCAGACTGGCCTTGAACTCACTGAGATCCGCCTGCCTCTGCCTCCTGAGTGCTGGGATTAAAGGCGTGCACCACCACTGCCCAGCCTGGGTTTATATTCTTATATATCCTGGGAAGCCAGCTAGTGAGCTCTATGGTTTTTTGGGGGAACAACCTTTGATCTCCCTCTCAACCCCCACCTCCACCCCTCTGTGTAAGTGTGTCTATCTGTCTGTCTTTCCCCCTTTTTTCTCTTTCCCTTCTGTTTTTGTTAGGCTTTTATTGCTGTAAAGAGACACCATGAGCATGGCAACTCTTATGAAGGAAAACATCAGTCCAATATCATTATGGCGGGATGCATGGTGGTACGCAGGCAGACATGTGCTGGGAAGGCAGCTGAGGAGGTAGTTCTACATCTGGATCCCCAGGCAGCAGGAAGAGCAAGTGAGCCACTGGGCCTGGCTTGAGCTTCTGAGACCCCCAAAGCCCACCCCACTGCGACACACTTCCTCCAACAAGACCACACCTCCAGTAATGCCACTCCTTAGGAGTCCATGGGGCCATTTTTATTCAAACCGCCACACCTTCTTTCCTTTTTTCTTTCTTTCTTGTGATTTAGAGAGTCTTATATAACCTAGGCTAGTCTTGAACTCACTGTGCAGCCAAGGATGACCTTGGACTGCCTTCTTCTCCTCATTGCTGAGTTTACAGGAATGCACTACCACATCCAGTTTTATGCAGTGCTAGGGGTTGAACCAGGGCTTTGTGCATGGTAGACAACTGCTCTGTCTACTGAGGACAGCTCCACTTGGCTTTAATTTTTTTTTTTTTAATGAAAAGAAAGATTTGAGAAGGATCTTTGCCCCAACTCACCCTCAGAGACAAGACCCCCTTCTCTGTATGTCCTCTACGGGCCCTGAACCCCACACCTGTTCCCAAAGGCCTACTCCTCAGAGTCAGTGCAGTTCTGAGACTGGGGTACAGGGGTGGTGGTGGTCCTTGGAGGTAGGAGCTGGAGCATATTCAGGGTGAGCTCCCATCCCTGGGGCATCAGTCTCAGCACAGGAAGCTTCCAGCAGAGTTCCTCAAGGGTCTTTGTGGCCTGCGCGGGGACCTGGCTGTGTTTGTGCCACTGGCGAGTTTATGTTGAGGTGGGTGGGCTCCTAGAGGCAGTCAGATGTCACCTCCATATCCAGCTGGAATCATGTCTCAGGCTTAGCTCCCTTGGGCTTACCATGCCTGTGGGCAAGGTGCTATGTATTCAGTGTTGCCTTGGAAACTGCAGCTGTGGATATAGAGGGTGTGTCTCTGGATGGTGGGAGGATATGTAGGGCTCAGGACTGAGAGAAGCTGTTCAGCCACTTCATCCACAGACCCTCCATCCAAGACCAGAGTGCCAGACAGCCCTACTGCCGCTGCTATAAGGGCAGGGGCCACAGAAGCACCAGCCGCTGTCACCGGAACATCACAGTAGAGTGACAGAGACGTAGCCAAGAAGTGTCTGCACAGCTGCTTCCATCCACCCCAGCTGCTTTCATCTCCATGGCTCACTTCTAGCTCCTAGGCAGACTGTGTGCGTCACCCCGATGTTTATACTGCACCGCTTAGTGTCCTTGCTTGGTGTCCCACAGTTGGGGCATGTCATTAAAAGTCCTTTCGGCGACTCTTCAATGGCTGAGTGGCAGTCATTAAGCTTACCACTCAGTGGCAGGAGGTCTTGCTGGACATAGGGTTAGATGTCAGCTTCCTCAAAGGATCCTAGAGAACTTTTACCTTGTGTGTATTCCCAGGAAAAGGAATGTGGGTCCCCTCGGGGTGGTCTGAGGCCGGGTGACACTGAGGTATATGGTGAGCGCCAAGCTTTCTGGTGACACCTGGGAGTCTCACCCACCTTGAGGTCCAGAATCATTCTGACCTGTGGCTAGTGTTCCACAGAGACCTGGAGACCATAGTCTGTAGGAACCCTCAGCAATGGCTCTGGTTATCCGAGTCACCTGTCCTCCAGAGGGTCGGGGGGGGGGGGTCACTGTGGCTTGCAGTGAGGGTGGGTGCTGATTGGGCACCAGGTTTTTGTGTTTTGACCTTCTGTTTTCTTTTGGGAATCTTTGTCCTTGGTTCTTGGCCACAAGGGTTACCAGCTGCTTTTCTCCTCACCTCGTCCTTCTTATCACCTGTTCTCTCTGCTAAGTAGTACCGGTGCTGGTCGTTGACCACGACGGTGCCATGCTCAGAAAGTGCCGAGTCTTAGGACTGCACAGGGACCTGCTATCAAGGACAGTCCCTGGTCAGTGGAAACGGTGATCCTGTGGTGGTGAATGGAGGCTGCCTGGATGCACAGCTTTGTGCTAAGTGCGTTCTCTCCTTCATTCCCGTGATGCTTATCTTGGATGTTAATTTGATGGGATCTGAAATCAACTAAGAGACCCATCTCTGGATGGGTCTGTGAGGGCATTTCCAGGAAGCAGAGAGCAGACAGGAAGTGGGGCCAAACCATACCCCTCACCCCTGCTCCCAAGCACAGCGACCTGCTTCCTCTAGCAAGGCTCTGCCTGCTAAAGCTTCTGCAAGCTTCCAAAAGAGAGCCGCCCGCTGGAGGCTAGGTGCTTAAACACTTGAACCTGTGGAGGGAGCATTTCACACTTAAACCACACAGCAGCCCCTAGTGGCCCTCAAAGCTACATGCTGAGAAGGGGTGCTGAAGCTTGGTAAGGTGAGACCACTTACACAGGTCATGGCTGGTGAGGGGCTTAGCACTCCACACAGGGCAGCCCACCATGAAGCTAGGACTCTTGTCTGGGTGCCCGGAGACAGGGTTCTGCCAGTCTGTAGAAGGGGCCTGCTCACTGCCTTGTCCCTCTGCTGGCTGGGAACCCTGGCTCTCTCAGGGTGGAGGGAGCTCAAGAGTTTGGTTTCTCGCATTCTGCTCAACGGCTCTTGGCCCTCCAGGTGTGCATCGTGCAGAAGCGGGACACTGAGAAGATGTATGCCATGAAGTACATGAACAAGCAGCAATGCATCGAGCGTGATGAGGTCCGCAATGTCTTCCGGGAGCTGGAGATCCTGCAGGAGATCGAGCATGTCTTCCTGGTGAACCTCTGGTGAGCCCGCCCCAGGGCCTGCAGTGGACGCCCCTTGCAGTGTGATTTGCCTTCTGGAATGGGATAAGGGGCCCTGCTGTTCTTTGGCTCTAATACCACTAGGATGCTCCTCTCCCCTCCTCTGCCCTCCGCCCCCCCCCAGGCCTCCGTGCCCCCCACCATCTATTCAGCTTCTGTGTTCAGGGCCTGCTGGGCCCAGGGACCCATGATGTGCTGGGATTTGTATAGAATCCCCCCAGAATCTTCTAGGAGCCCAGGGTTTAGCACTAAGTTGTACTACCAAGTTAGGGGAGGACCTTCAGGTTCCTGTATGTCTTGGGTAGGGTTTCTATTGCTGTGAATAGATGCCATGACCATGGCAATTCTTATTAAGGAAAACATTTAATTGGGGATAGCTTACAGTTTAGGGGTTTAGTCCATTATTGTCACGGTGGGAAGCATTAGCAGCATGCAGGCAGACATGGTACTGGAGAGGTAGCTGAGTGTCCTACATCTAGATCAGCAGGCAGCAGGAAGAGAGAGAGCCAGTGGGCCTAGGTTGAGCTTCTGAAATCTCAAAGCCCATCCCTGGTGACACATTTCCTCCAAGAAGGCCATACTTACTCCAAAGGCCACATCTCCTAATAGTGCCACTTACTATGAGCCCATAGGGGTCATTTTCTTTCAAGCCACCAACCACACTGCACAAAATGAGTGTCAGATGCGTAAGAACCTATGAGCTGTTGGGAGGTTGATTCCTTCCTCTCCAGGAAGGACCCAGGGTCCTCTCCATTGCAGGACGGCTTTCTGACTCAAAGGGGGCCTTCCCAACACTGGAGTCCTCTCCAGTACATGGATCTTCCCTGACCCAGGGGCTCTCCTTGACTACTTCCTATAGTGGGCTATGTAGACTTCCTATATAGACTGTTCTGGGCTGTGCTCCTGGACAGGCATGATTGACAAAGGCTCCGTGGACCACAGGCTTTCCAACAGTAGGGATCCCTGGCCAAGTAGCCTCTAGAAGTCATAGGTGTCCCTCTCCTGTAAGTGACCCTGTGTGGCAGAGCTTCAGGAAGGAGCAGCCAACTGCTGCTTGGGGTAGTGGAAAGCAAGTATGTTCTGTTTGACAGTGAACCTAAGACTTGCTTAGAGCACAGACCCATCCCCAAACTGCAACTGCTGTTTTGTTTTGTCAAGAAACTTCGAAGTGGACAGTGGCCACTTCCCAGAGGCTACACAGCATGGCTCAGTGGCTTCCTTCCTACTCAGAGCTCTAGTGTGCTGTGGCTGCTGCTTTCCAGGCAGGCTGAAGAGTGATAGATTCAGACAGCATTTTTATGATAAAACATCATCTTGTTTTCGGCATGCTGAGCGACATCTAAAGTGGAGAGGTCTAAATGAGAAGTACCCCCCAGACCTTCCCTGTCATGCTGTAGCTCAGGAGGTCAGGCCTGGGCACGGGCGTGGGTCAGGAGAAAGGAGGGCAGTCTGCTGTGAGATGGGAACACAGTGTTGACAACGAAACATCTTGGAAAAAAGGAAGCCCAGGACTTTCCTGTTTGGGGCCTTAGCAACCCAACCTCCCCAGACTTTCTAAAAGACAATGTTGCCTAATGGTCGGGTCCATGGATTCTGGTTGAGTTCCCTACCTTGCTGTCGACCACACTCCTGACCTCTTTGTTGTTAGTCTTCTCACTTGTGACACAGGAGGTCCCCAGTGAGGCTGTTACAATTGTGCAGGTGTTGGTGTGACTTGGGGGCCACAAGCCAGGAGTTCAGAGTCTGTATTTTCCCTTTTTTTTTTTGGTTTTTTGAGACAGGGTTTCTCTGTGTAGTTTTGGTGCCTGTCCGGGATCTTGCGCTGTAGACCAGGCTGGCCTTGAACTCACGGAGATCCGCCTGGCTCTGCCTCCCCAGTGCTGGGATTAAAGGCATGCGCCACCACCACCCGGCTTTTTCCTTTCCTCTTGCTCTTGCACTTTCCACACACCAGCCCTCTGGGGGATGTCACCTGCCGTCTAGGGCTCTGTGTACTGGGGCCACCACGACAACCCCAGTCTCTTTGCTCCTTGGCCCTCTTCCTGACCCCTTCTGTAGACTCCTGCCTGGGCCACCTTCTCCAGGCCACCTTCCACTGAGGATGAGACAGGGTGGCTTATGGAGGGCAGGAAGTGGGACATCACACGAAAGGGAATTCTCTGTGACTTTCTTCATGAAAGAGTCAGTTGTTTAGAAATTAGAGTTGCCTCCAAGAGCTCACAAAAGAGAGTACTGAGTGGAAGGAAGTCCTTCACACACTGTTCTGCGGCTGTCACCACCGTTTCCATTATCATCAACATGCAAGATACTACCACCGGCATCTCTTATGACAGTCATCATCACCGCCATCACTGTCACCACTACCACCGTAGTCACCACTGTCAACCATCATTACCATCACCACCACCACTGAAATCATTACCACCAACCTCAATATCACTGCCATCACCATCACTTTCACCGGCACCACCAGCACCATCATCACTATCAACCATCGTTACCATCATCTATCATCACCACCACCATCACCATCATCACTACCATCATCACCATTGCTATCAGCATCATCTCCACTGTCACCACCACCATCATTACCATGGCTTCTGGTCATTAAACGCCAATTTCTTGCCCGGCTCTGTACTAAGCATTTCACTGGCACTGACTGACTCACGTTCTTTTTTTTACCAGCCAGTGTTTTTGTTTTGTTTCATCATTCTCATAGAAGAAACCAGGGAGACCTGAAACAGCCCAGGAATGTGCACTGCTTTGGGTCTCCCGTGTCACTTACAGGCATCTCTGCTCCACAGCTGAACCACCCTCTGGGGCATGGCTGTTCTGTTTTCCCTAGTGTCCTGGTGCAGCTCTGAGCAGGGAGGGATGTAGTCACTGCCTTAGGCAGGATGGTGATCAGACTGGAAGGAGGGAGGACCAGGTATGGCAGGAGCCATTGCTCTAGCTCCTCAGCCATTCATATGCCAAGTTTCCCCTGGTGCCCACAGGTATTCATTCCAAGATGAGGAGGACATGTTCATGGTGGTGGATCTGCTTCTGGGTGGAGACCTGCGCTACCACCTACAGCAGAATGTCCAGTTCTCAGAGGACACAGTGAGGCTGTACATCTGTGAGATGGCCCTGGCCCTGGACTACCTGCGTAGCCAACACATCATCCACAGGTGTGTGAACACCTGGAGGATGAGGCACCTACCGGGGTTGAATGGTTGGTAATAACCTTGGGTCACACCACCTAAGGGGGTATCCCTAGTCTAGCAGAGTCTGGTCTGGCTCCTCATCCCACCCTCCCATAAGGACCTGTTCCCAGTGGTGGGCCCTGTCCAAACAACCCAGTTTGAGGCTGGATACAGAGGACTTAGTCCTCACGAGTGGACCACAGGGCCTGGCTACATCCAGGCTCTTATTTGTCCAATGACCACATCCTGGGACTTCACACCGATTGCGTTGTTCTTGCAAAACAGATGGAATTGGAAAATGTCTAATTAGCAAGCAGGTAGAATTAGGAAGCAGAAATTAGGTTGAAATCCTGCAGCCTCGGTATAAACTGAGGTGTGTTAGAAGCCTAATAAACCTGATTTCTGCCTCTCTGCCCTGGGGATTCTGTTGTCCGGACATAATTTGGATGTGTGATGGTTTCTGAACACTAGTTGTGTGTCTGGAAGTCAAGGAGAGAGAACCGAAACTGAGTTGTGGTCGCAATGTACATGAGTTCGCTCCCATGCAGTTCCAGGGCTCTGGCGAGGGCATCATGGGGACCTGGCCCTGAGGGTCTTCTGCAGTCCTTGGGGGCTTCCAGCTGTAGGTACCCTTTTATACAGTCCTAGATGCTCTCTGGCCACCGAGACCCAGAAGATGGATTGCTGGTGGCTTCCCTGTAGCTGGCTTCTGGGTGGCCTTGGTGCCCTCTGAATAGTGTCCTCTCTGCCTCACACCAGGTCCTATGTAGAACCCACCCTAAATACCAAGTCATGCCTTCCGGGCCTCTGCCTCTAGTGAGGCATCTGGAGAGCCCCTGACTGTCAGAGATGTCAGAGCAGGAATGGCATGGGTTCAAGCTGATTTTCTTGTCACCTTCTGTCCTCCTAGAGATGTCAAGCCTGACAACATTCTCCTGGATGAGCAAGGTGAGTGTCTAGAGCTCTGGGACACTGAGAGGAGTGTGGGCACCCTGCCCAGGATCTGGAAAGCCAGGTCTGCCCTCTCTTCACAGGGCACGCACACCTGACCGACTTCAACATTGCCACCATCATAAAGGATGGGGAGAGGGCGACAGCTTTAGCTGGGACCAAACCATACATGGGTAAGCCAAAGGCCTCAGGTGACACCCGGCCATGCAGGGCCATGCCACCGCCTCAGTCCTTACTCCACGGTCAGATATAAAGTCACAAGAGGATTGACAGAAAGGCTTTTTTATATGATCGATCTGATACATGCAGAAAATCTGCGGGTGTACATGAGAGTCATGGGATGGAAACATGAGATGGCCCCCTCTGTCCCTGCACACTCACTAGAACAGAGGACCTGGGCTGGAACCAAATGGCCTAGCTGTGCACGATGTTGTAACTGCTGTGGGCTGTTCCAGAAGGGCGCTGCTCCCTGCGGGTGGACCGGTGCAGGATCATGGTGGGTAGGGTTCTCTTTTAGATCTGTGCAGCCTGCTTTCCAGGCCTGACTGTGAGTTGCCTGGTTATCAGGCCCTCTAGCCCCACAGCTCAGCTCTTTCTTCTCTTTGTTGGAAAAGCTCCAGAGATCTTCCACTCTTTCGTCAACGGCGGGACTGGCTACTCCTTTGAGGTGGACTGGTGGTCGGTGGGGGTGATGGCTTACGAGCTGCTACGAGGATGGGTATGGAGCCTTATAACCCTAAGCTAGCCACTCCCTTGCCCCGGATTGGCTGAGAGCCAGGGAGGGGGGATGGTACTCCCAAAACTCAGAGGACTCAGGCTTTTAGCAAAGTATGGTAGATGCCTGAGCAAGCGAGTCTCCTTGGGTGGTCAGCGATGGACAGGATGTATGTCCAGCAGGTTCCTGGGAGAGACTTTGCTTTTTTTCTCTAGGAGCAGAGACACTGATATACTTAGGCCTCATACTGCTCTCAGTATCCTCTTTTGGGGTACCCCCACCATTCCATGAAACCCCAGTCCTGATGAGCACAGCACCTCCTGGCCTTTGGGACTGATCCACCCAGACCTTAGGTCTTAGTGGTGGTAGGGAATGCATATTCTTGACAGATGAATTTCTGGGCTGTGGTACCCAGTTCAGTCCTGGTGCAAGCTCCCCCCGCTGGGCTCTGGATCAGGTAGCTGCTCTTCTCAGAGCTGGACCTGCATCTGGCTCCCCAGGGTGCCTGCACTTGTACTTGGATGCAGGGGTGTGGAGGGGCACCCAATGCAGTGCATCCGGGTGCAGGGGTGTGGAGGGGCACCCAATGCAGTGCATCCAGGTGCAGGAGTGTGGAGGGACACCCAGTGCAGTGCATCCGGGTGCAGGGGTGGGGAGGGGCACCTGGTACAGTGCATCCAGGTGCAGGGGTGGGGAGGGGCACCCGGTGCAGTACATCCAGGTGCAGGGGTGGGGAGGGGCACCCGGTACAGTGCATCCGGGTGCAGGGGTGTGGAGGGGCACCCGGTGCAGGGCATCCGGGTGCAGGGGTGGGAAGGAACACCCAGTGCAATGCATCCCTGCCCACAGAGGCCCTACGATATCCACTCGAACAACGCTGTGGAGTCACTTGTTCAGCTGTTCAGCACTGTAAGTGTCCAGTATGTGCCCACCTGGTCCAAGGAGATGGTGGCCCTGCTGCGGAAGGTGAGCCTCCTTCCTCCTCACCACCCCCTCCCCCCTCCCCCGCCACCAGAGTCCATCCCTTCTGCACTCATTCTTTGAGGATCTCAGGGAGGCACCCCATCTTTCCATGGGCACAGACCCCTTCACTAGCACAGCCGTAACCTTTCCTGGACAACCAGTCTGAGACCCTGTCCGGCTCACAGAGAAGTGGGTTTCTAGTTCCAGCAGCAGGCAGCAGGCTGTCTGTGTGCATCTCACAGACAGCCTGATTGGGCCCTCGTGATGGCATACCCCTCTCTGTAACCCTGGCAGGAACCCATGTGTCAGGATGTGGCCATCACCTACTTCACAGGATGCTCAGACCCAGGCAAAGAATTCAGGCATCAAACCTTCTGCATCACACATGTAGGAGGGAGAGGGTACCAGGCTGGCACGTGACTCAGACTGTGCTCTAGTCTCCTCTGCCCCTGCCCCCACCCACCCTGAAGGTGCACAGGCTTGGGTCACCACTCCCAGAGAGCAAAGAAGAAAGCCAGTCCCCCCTCCCTTTCTCACAGCCAAGTTCTGTCTATAACGACTGGAAGGAGGATGGAGGGTAACAGGGATACTAGATGTCCTGGGACTGGACTAGGGCTTGTTTATCACATGAAGAGCTTTTCTCTAAATATGTTGATTGGAGTATCCTAAAGGAGGGATCCAGAAAGCAGAGCCCATGGTCAGGACAGTTGTGAGAAAGGGTTATTATATATGACACCTGAACAGGAGGCACTTGGCCCTGGTGACCTGATGTCCTGACCAATGTGGATGCCTGGGTTTCTGGAGCCTGGAGGTTCCACATCATAACAGAAGAGGCTTTGCCTTATAGTTAGTTGGGCCCATATGCCAGTGAGAAGACGTTAGCCAGGCTACCACTGCCACCTGCTGGCAAATCTTGGCAGGACATCCCTGCAGGTCCTGTTGTCCTTGGGCATCAGGGCACTGGGATCAGAGTCCCTCGGGCCACATTGCTTGGTGCCACCTTTCCTCACGTGCCACTTGCGATCCTGAGGTTCCAAGCCTCAGGACACCTTCAAGGGTTGCTCCAACCTGGGGCAGGTGACCATTCTTCTGTGGGACTCGTCTGAGAGGAGGTCTCCTTGCAGCTCCTCACCGTGAACCCTGAGCACCGGTTTTCCAGTCTCCAGGACATGCAGACAGCCCCATCGCTGGCCCACGTGCTCTGGGATGACCTGAGTGAAAAGAAGGTGGAGCCGGGCTTTGTGCCCAATGTAAGAAGCCCGTGCGCTCAGACAGGCAATTCCAGGCTGCTGGGGGGGAGGGGGTGGCACCCACAGGCAGGGCTCAGTACCCCGTGTCTCTACACAGAAAGGCCGCCTGCACTGTGACCCCACCTTTGAGTTGGAGGAGATGATCCTGGAGTCAAGGCCTCTGCACAAGAAGAAGAAGCGGTTGGCTAAGAACAAGTCTCGGGACAGCAGCAGGGACAGTTCACAGTCGGTGAGTGCTGGGCTCAGGCTGTGGGTCTTCCCCACCCCTGTGTGTGGTGGGCAAGGTCCCTTCACAGCACTCTGCATGGCCTCTGGGCACAGCATGCACTCTATAGTGCCGCAGTAGTGTTCCCAGGGTCCCAAGGAGGTTTAGGACTTCCCCTCTACCGTTACCAGCTTCCCTCGTCATACCCGGCCTTTCCACATACCTGCCCTCAGCTGCTTGCTCCTTCTGGACAGTGATCACCTGGAGAACCAGCTGTGAGCCATGGCTGGCACTGAGAGTGAAAAGCCCCTGATGCTATGCCCAGGGGCATTAGCGCTCAGACAACTTGTGTCCTGGTGCATCAGTGCTCAGGTGTACCAGTATCCAAAATCCAAACGTTGTCAAAGCTCTGCTCTCTGAAGGCTCCAAGAAGGAAATCCTTCCCTGCTTTTCTGGCTTTGGGGGTGACTGTCAATCTTGAGCATCCCACATAAAGTCACATTCACGGGTTCTAGGGTTTTGATACTGAACATTTTTTGGGGGGTGGGATAGGGGGAGTCACAGTGCAGCTGGTGAGAACAACCATTATGTGTTGATGTCAGAGTAGTAGTGATCAGTGGTCAGTGTTTGCCTTATACTTGGGCCTGTCTCTCTGGAGTCTACCCTCCCAGATCTGATGGGCCCTGTGTTGTTCCTGAGTGGGTGTGGGATGCAAGGCTGGGGTCATCCTCTAGATGCCCTGACTTTTCAGGCCTAGATAGGTAGGTGGGTCTCCTGTCAACTGCCCATGGCATCCCTGGTGTCTGTGTGTTGCTTTTCAGCCTGACAGTTCCTGGGCCAGGTGCCAAGAGTAGGGATGGCAGAGGTTCTTGCTGGGGGTGTTTAGAACCAGGGCTTTGGGGAATAGAAGCTGGCTCTGTGTGGGAGTGGGTACCTAGTGTGAGAATCCAGACATGTACAGACTCTAACTGCCATGCTGACTTCTGGAGGCTATGAATGGGTAGGCACCTGCACCGGGAGGAACTCGGCGCCATCCTGCAGCAGTTGGTGGGAGCTTTAGTTGGAGGGTGGGAAGTGTTCTGGAAGTCGGCTAACACTGGGAAAACATCCAACTTTCTTAGGGAAAATTGCGAACCTTGAGACTGAGGCACTTTAATGAATACCTTTATTTTCTTACAGTCACATAGCATACAACACACACACACACACACACACACACACACACACACACACACACACACACTCATACTCACACGAAGTGCAACGTTGCTAGCTTCCAGCACACCTGCCACCAGAATCTGCATGGAGAGCTTTCTCATAGCCCCTTCTTAGAAGCCGCTGTTCTCCAGCCTTCCCCTGCAGGCATGGCAGCTGCCTCTGTCCCTGTGGATGTCCCCGCTCTGACATTTCACCTAGATGGAATCAGGGTGTGTGGTCCTTCACACTTCTTGCACTGGATGCCCTGTTTTCAAGGCTCACCCATGCTGTCCCAAAGGCCAGCACTTCCCCTCTTCTGATTGTGAAAAACATCCCGTTTCTGTTTAGTATTTTATTCATGACTATATCACACATTTCCCTCAGCCCTTTGTCACCTGACTGGAATTTGGGCCACTTCTGCTTTTGAATCATTGTAGCACTGCTGTGAATTTGTGTGTAGGTCCTTGTAGGGGTGTGCTCTCATTTTTTTTTCGTGGGAGGGACCTTAGTGTGGCATCCGGCCTCTGTGTTACCTCTGTGCCTCCATTTTCAGGAATCCACCATGGTGTGTTCTGCAGCTGCACCATTTTCATTTTATCCCCCCACTGGCCACGTATGCGGGCTGTAAATGCCTTATGTCCTCACCAGTTCTTATTGCTCAGTTTGCGTCTTCAATGTAACCGCTACACTGAGTATGAAGCAGTAAAGGTTTTTTTTTTTTTTAACTAGGTTTTTTTTTTTTGTAGTTATTTGGTTTGATGGAATATTTTGTTTGTTTGTTTGTTTGTTTGTTTGCATGCTCTGTTGGGTTTTTGTTTGTTTATTTTATTTTATTTTATTTTTTTGAGACAGGGTTTCATGTAACCCAGGCTGGTCTTGAACCAATTTTATAGTCAAGAATGACCTTGAATTTCTGATCTCCTGCCTCTACCATTCAAGTGCTGGGATTAGGGGCATGCCCTGCCATACCCCACAATGTTCCATGCATGCTAGGTGCTCTACTAACTGAGCTACACTCCCAGCTCCCACAGCTCTTTTTTGTTTGAGTTTTGCTGACTAATGAACATCTTTTGTGCTTACTACGTATCTTATTGGAGAACTGCCCTTTCCTGTTCTTTTAAAGCTGGATTATCTTTCCAAGTCCTCTGTGCCCATATCTGTCTCTCGTGGGTGTGTTTGGACCACTCACATTGACACGGTCGGATTCCTATCTACTGTGTTTGTGGCCAGTTTACTTACCGTGTTTGCTCTTTCCTATCCAGCTTTGACTCAGATTTTCATCAAGCACTTTACATGATGTTCCTCTATCTCCTCCCTCAGCTCACCAATTACAGTTCTTTCAATAGTAGTTTTAGGAGGGCTGGCGAGATGGCTCAGTGGGTAGAGGTGCTTGCTGCCAAGCCCGTGGCCTGAGTTTGATTCCTGAAACCCACATGGTGGAGGGAGAGAACTGATTTCCGGAGGTTGTCCTCTGGCACGTATGTGTGTGCATGCAGACACATAAATCAATGTAAAAGTATTTCCAGTGGTTGTAGTAGAACTTGCAATATGCCTTCAGCCAATTAAAATTTACCTTCAAACAACACCGCTTCTTCATCTGAGTGGGAGAATGTTCTCATAGGAAGAAGCCCCTTTCTGTCAGCACTGCTCACCTTGTGCTGTGCCCCCACCATTCACTCGGAGCAGAAGTCGGGTGGGGAGAGTCTGTAGTCTGTATTAACTCTGCGCCCTTACCAACATTTCCCTGCACTTTCTCTCTCCTCGGGTGACGTGCCAAGGCTAGTGGAGTTTGCTCTCAGAAAAATCTCCTCCCCACTACAGTGGATTTTCCCTTGGACACCAATTTCTACTTCCACACAGACTCTGGATGTGTTTCACCTGGTGGGTCATCCCTCTTCTTCCAGACCTAAGTGGGGAACCTTTCTGGGTTCTCCATTAATACTTGTTGGCTTCCCGGAATGAAGCCCAGGAAGGAACGGGTGAGTGGAGCCTAGAATACAGCCTCGGAGGTCCTCCAGGAAGCACTCCTGCAGCTCTTGATCCATTGGTCTCAGCTCCAGGGAAGCCCCTTTCATCTGGGACTCTGTTGTCTTCGGTAGATTTGGGGGCACCGGGACCCGCTGTCTTCAGCTCTGACAGGTCCAAGAAAAGCCACTGATCTTTTGAGCATCAGCTTTTTCTTTCTTTCTTCCTTCCTTCCTTCCTTCCTTCCTTCCTTCCTTCCTTCCTTCCTTCCTTCCTTCCTTCTTTCCTTCCTTCCTCTTTCTTTCTTTCTTTCTTTCTTCTTTCTTTCTTTCTGGCAGAAAGAATGGGAGCAGCAATGTGGAAGCTGTTTACAGAGCAGAACCCAGTGCAGAAATCTTTATGTTTTGTTTCATTCTTTACACTTTGGTGCAAATGCTTGTCAGACAGGTGACAGTCATGTGCTTGCTAGACTGTCTTTTCTTTGTGGGTGTGTCATCTGCAGCTGGAGTCTTTCATGCCGAGCCGCTGGGAGCATCCACTGCTTCTGTTTTGCTGTGTTGGGGGAGAATCTCCAAACCTGTAGTCAGGAGGATTTTGCCTGTGTGTTTGATAGCTCCTGGTCTCCTATTTATGTCTGCGATCCACTTTGAGTGGATGTTTATGTGTGGTGTCAGGGGAGGGCTCATCTTTGTTCCCTTGTCTGTGGATATCAGATGGTTGCAGAAATGTGTTGAGAGGGCTATTCTTCTCCCACTGAACTTCTTGGCACCATTTTCAAAAATCAATCTGACCATAAATAGCAGGGTTTATTTATGGATTAATCCTACCCCATTGATCTGTCCTCATCCAGCACATGCTGTCTTGGCTACTGTTGCTTTGAAGTCAACGTTGAAACCAGAAATTGTGACTCTGGCCACTTTGTTCTTTTGAGATTATTGCACTGGTCTGGGTCTTTTGCATTTCTAGTGAATTCTGAGCACTTTAGGAACAGTACCTGAGCCCCTTGACACATCTGTTTGCAACAGAGTTAGGTGTTGGACCTGGTTCCATTCCCCAGGCTCTCTGTCAACATGAGTGACACATCAGTCTAGTGCTGAGTCTGAGCGTTTATTCAGTCTTGCTGATGTCTTCCTGACCAGAAGATTCTTATGCATATATATGAGCCACTAAGGAAGTATGCCTGGGAGCAATCGCTGAGGGGCCAGGCCTCAGCCTGAGCCAGCAAGGGTACAGACTGTGATGCAGACATGACCAGCTCCAAAGGAGCCAAGCTTTCACGCTCCTGTACCTGACCTAGGATTTGGTGGCTCTGTGTGTACTGGCAAGGGCTCCAACAGCCCACCATAGGCCACTGGAGAAGAGCTGAATGTGACCGCTCCACAGGGAGGCCCAGTAGAACCAGCACAGGAAGACGTGATAGGAGTCCTCCTGAGGACAGAACCTGGACTACTCAAGAGGACAGTCTGTAGGAAAGAGGCTCATGGAGCCACTCAGAGTCCACAGCAGTCTACCTCTTGTCTCACTCAGAGCCGCTTTTACTAGATGTCTTTGTAGGGGCTCCTCAGGCCGCCGGGGACTTGAATTCCTAGGAATGTGCCACTGTGGAGCTTAGTGGATAGACCACCACCCCTGCTCTGGTACTGTTCTCATGGTCAGGCCTACGGCTGATACTTGGGTTTTCACCAGTATCGCAGTGCCAATTTGGTTCCTCCCCACCCTCACAACACACCCCTGCCAATCTCAGCATTTTGTTGGATGAATCCTGTCCAAGGCTATGATTCAGACCTTCATCCCTGAGATGGCTTTTACCTTCTCAGACTAGAATTTTGTGTCTGTCTGCTTACCGTCAGACAGTACATAGACATACACAGCTAGGCCCATCTAGGAACAGAGCCCAACCTCCTCTTTGGTGATTAAAGTCAGTTCCTCTGCTGGAATGGAGGCCCTTCTCGGGGTGGCCACAGCAATGGGGCAAAACGTTGCGTGTGTGATATCTCATGCAAAGGAGAGACCTGCAGAGATCTGGAGGTCTTCTGAGTCCCATCAAGCCTTCAGCTAAGTACTGATTGGTCTGGACCTGCTGTAGATACAAGGAGAGGAGACGCCCAAGTCAGGGAACAGAGCCACAAGAAAGGATCAAGTGGCATGTGAACATTCATGTGTGTGTGCACACACACACCTAGTTCATGTTCCTACCTTGACATGGTGTCAAGAAGGGTTCTGGAGGGCACTGGACAGGAATGAAGAAAACTAGCTGCCTCCTACAAGTAAGGAAACAGGCCAGGGTCTGTGGCACATTCTCAGTAGGAAGAGGTGTGAGGTATAGCCACTCATCCTTGCCCCTGGAAGGCTGTTCCCAGGGGACCTTGGTTCTTGCAGAATGTCTTGCGAGCAGAATGGCAAATTTATGAGACACCATAATGGAAAAACAGAGGTAAAGATAAAAGTCTCTGTGGCTCTTTTTGGTTACTTCAGCCTGGGTGCCATGCTTCCTGGTGACAGTGTAGGCTGGTTGGTCTAGGGGTATTTATTATAGCATTTGCTTTTTAATGTGTGTGTTCTGGTGGGGGGAGCACACATGTGTGTGGGTATGTGGGCACATGTGTATACAGGGAGGGGACAGAATCTGATGTCCTGTATCTTTTTCACTCTCTTGACTTGATTTACTGAGGCATAATCTCTTGATGAACCCAGAGCTCACTGATGCAGCTAGGCCAGCTAGGCAGCCTGCTCTGGCAATCCCTTGCCTCTGCCTCCTGAGCACTGGGATTGCAGGCGGGCCTCTATGCCTACCTGTTTTTTTATGTGGGTGCTGGGAATCAGAATCCTCATCCTCATGCTTACATTGCAATGTGGGTGTTTGGTGGGTTTCTGTTGTTGTTGTTGTTGGTGGTTTGGTTTGGTTTCGTTTCGTTTTTCAAGGCAGAGTTTCTCTGCAAAACTGCCCTGGCTGTCCTGGAACTCTCTCTGTAGATCAGGCTGGCCTCAAACTCACAGAGATCTGCCTGCCTCGCCTCCTGGTATTGCAATGTTGTATACACTGAGCCCAAGCCCCCTATAACAGCTATTTTTAAAAGTTTTATTTAAGAATCATTGGCCGAAAAGCTATAGACACTTAAGGTGTACAAGCTGCTATGTTATTTCAAGCAAAAATGGTAAATAATCATCAAAGCGAAGCCAAGTAATGTGCCCACCATTTCCACATCATTATTGTATGCATGTGGGGAAAAGGCTGAATTTCCCAATCTACCCTTTTAGGAATCTCAAGTATACAGTACAGCGTTGTTAACTACTGTTGCCATGCTACACACTTGGTCTATAAAATGTGCTGATCTGCACAACTTACACTTTATTCTCAACCTACATCTGTTTCCCCTCCTCTCCCTCATCTCGACAGCTGCTACCCAGTGGTTGAGTTGACAGGAAAGCCAGCACTGACAGATGCCATTAGCTTTACCCGGGTCTTGCCTTCAGCATCCAGAGAAAGGGTGGGTCTGTGGCCACTGGACCCTGTGAGAAGGGCTTGAGAGCTAGCTCAGCAGACTTGTAAGCACTAGACATCCCCTTTGTGGGGACAGCAGCAGGTACCTGGTCCCCACAGTGAGCATTTGCTGCGACCCAGCTGTCCTCCCCTTTAGGAGACCTAACCCCTCCCAGATAAAGGATTGTAGGACTGGTATTGGATCTGGAAAGCAAATATATAACTGTGTCTCCTGCCCTGAGGCAGCTAGTAGCCTTTGCCTCTCTAACCCTGGTCTCTCTGACCACCAAGAGCCCCAGGCTCTGCTGGCTATCACCACAGGCTCCTTTTGAATCAGTGCACCCCTGGGCTTCAGCTTCTTGAATGTGCCATCACCAGGGCCGGGTTCTTGCAGTATCTCCCATCCCAGTACCCCCTCGCCAGCTTACCACCTTATGGTAGAACGTGGCCATCTTGTAGGTCCTCAGACTTTACTCTTCAGCCTGCCCATGCATACATTTTCACTTCTCAGCACTCTTCCAAGACGATTTGGGATCTTCCCTTGAACCCCATAGCCGGGGTTCCAAAACCTGTCCTGTAGTGTTTTGAAACCCAACTGGGGTGCTCATACCAGGAAACTGATCCTGAGCCAGGGAAGAAAGTATCTTGCAGACACTGCTCTTTAGTCTCATGTTCTGACTTACAGCCTACCGATGGCCTTAATGCCCACTCCCAGGCTGTTGCCCTGGCTCTCACTGGTGCCCCTTAGCTGTGCCCTGTAGCTCCCCATAGGGCCCCTCACCTCTGAGCTTGGCTGTGCTGCTGGGAGACACAAGTATGATTCTAAGGGGGAATGGTAAGTGGAGGCAGCTATTGAGGGAGCAATGTGCCTTCAGGGTCCCTACCAGATTCTCTACCAGGCGCCATGTGCAAATTCACTGAGTACGGGAGAGTTGAGGAAGCTGTCCTTCCCATGTCATGCCCCTGCCCCCACAGTTGGTCTTTAGTGAGTCTGCTCTCAGATGTAGGAGGTGGGCTTCTAAAGAGCAGAGCTCCTTGGAAGCCGAGAGTTTCCTTCCCAGAGCTCGGGAATGGGTGGTTGGAGCAGTGCTTGGGGATGGCCCGTAGCGTCCAGCACAAGTCACCAGATGATCTTTCTGTCCACAGGAGAATGAGTACCTGCAAGACTGCCTGGATGCTATCCAGCAAGACTTTGTGATTTTTAACCGAGAAAAGTGAGTGTATGTATGCGTGGGACCATAGAGGGGAACAGGGGTTACACAGCACAGATGACCCAGCAGCCATGTGGCCTGTGCTCGCTGGGAAGACAAGCAGTGGCTATGGAAGGTAGAATTGAGTGACCTCTTCTCAGGCCCCTGCAGGGGCTCCCTGGGGACCTTCCAGGTGAACTTAAATCCAGTGGTTAGAATCTCAGGGACACACTTGGCTCAGACCAGAGCCAGTCACCTCCCGGTGGCCCCTCCAGTCACATCTGCCACTTGGTCACTCACCCAGAAAAGCTTTTGTTAGTATCTAGTACCAGTGGCAAAGACAGGGCATGGGTGGCTGACAGGGCAAGACAGATCACAGACAGCTAACACCTGCCTCAGTGGAGATAGCATGGTATAGTGGGGCCTAAGAAAGGGGTCAACACTCCCCTGCCTGGGAAGCAGGGAGGTCTTCCTGGAGGCAGTGGCTCTGTACTAGGTTGAGGAGGATGCAGAGAGCAATTTGGGTCTGGTTGAGGACACTGCCCCCATCCTGTGGTTGGAGGACAGGATGAATTATGGGCTTGGCCATGGTCTTTGAAAAGCTGTTCCAATGCTGTCCACTGAAACAGCTTCTGAATGAGCTGAGATGCAGAGCCTGTGGCTCCCAGCCTCATGGCTCTGTGGCCAGCAGCAGAGGGCTGAGCCTCCCATACCTCTAATGTTCTCAGCACCCATATCCACTTTCCAGCTCCCTGTGTTCCCAGCATGTGCCAGAAACAGGGCTTCCAACAAGGGACATTTTTGGCATCCCTGAAGGACACATCCCATGGGTCCTAGGAAAAGCCATATATTCTTCATCAGTGGGCTCTGGGGATGCTAGTGATGCTGTGCCATTTGGTGGGCTACATAGATATACTTGTGTGTCGTCTCCCTCTTCCCCCCTCCCCAGGCTGAAGAGGAGCCAGGAACTCATGAACGAGCCTCTCCCATGCCCTGAGACTTCAGATATGACAGATTCCACTGCAGACAGTGAGGCAGAGCCCACAGCCCTGCCCATGTGTGGCTCCATCTGCCCCTCATCTGGGAGCAGCTAGGCCATCTGGACTGTGTCCAAGGGCAGTTCTCTCTCAGGCTGCTTTGAAGACTCAGGATGGCCAGGAGGAGGCAGCAGTGGGGCAAAGACCTGACCGCCCAGCCTGCCCGTGAGGCTGTCAGTATGGTGAAGCTGCTGGGAGCCATGGGTGCCCGTCAAGAGTGGTGGTTGGGCGAGGAGGGCCCTCGGTACCTAGACCATGGTTACTTGCAACATAGAGGGAGTCCTGCAGCCATCATGATGGCTGGCCCCTCTAGCTGTAGGCTGGCAGATTACAGATGGCCCGAGTGGTACACTGGGGCAGGAGCCCTTGGCTTTCTGGACCCTTTTGAAATTGGCTGTACATAGCCTTGTGGCCAGTCTTTGCTGTGGCCTGGCCAGAATGTCCCTGAGCTTGCTGCTCAAGGCTGCGGGGGTGGGAACAGGTCTTGCTGATTCTGACATGTCATTGAGGGTAGGGGTTTGGGGAGGGAGTGGGTGGGATGGCAAAGAACGTTTTCTAGAGATACACACTGCTCTGGCAATTTCTGCAATTTGTGTATAGTTTTCACCTCTGAGAATTACAGTCTAAGAACTGCTGTGTCGCCTGCTGCGTGTGTTCTGGGCCTGTGGAGTGATGGCATCCAATGCCTGCCGTCTTCCATGGGGAAAGTCTATTGGACTGGGGCAGCTGGGTAGCGGGTGCCACAGGACAGTGGCATTGTGGTGGCTACCCCAGCATTTACAGACACTGTAAATGTGGGGCTGTTGAGCTCAATTTCAAGGTCCAAGCCAAGTGAAAATTGTCAAAAGCCGAGGAGCCTTGGAGTAGCACCCGGACAGCATGGCTTCTACAGAGTAGGAGGAATACAGCCAAAAATATGACATCTGCCCCTCACTGCCCCAGGGTTCTGTGGCCAGAGGGCACTTTGATTAAGTCATTACACTGACCTCTCCTGTCTGAGCACGAGTTCTGCCCCTCTATCCCAGGGTTTCACAGGCCTATGGGGTTCACTTGGGAGATCCCATGTCACGTATGGTGCCCTCCCAGGACAGTAGCCGACCCTGGTTACCACACAGAGTATCTGAACCTATGTCTGTGGTTCCAGTCAACCCCAGTAAATGCCGCCCTCCTGCCTGGCCAGGCTGTGAAGTGACCAGGGGCCAAAGTGACCACAGTTTCTGAATTTCTGGCTGTGCTGAGAACAGAGCTGAAGCCCCAGGAGAGAGAAGGTAGCTCTGACCCGTCTGGTCCACCATCACCACCACCATCACCACCACCACCACCACCACCACCACCACCACTACCACCACCACCACCACCACCCACACCCAGTGGGATTGACTAACCATAGGGCTCCCAGTGAGGCCCACACCTAAGTACAGCGTGGCCCACAGAGGATGCTGGACAAAGTACCCAGCCACACTGCTTCCCTGCAGCCCCTTCAGGCAGCCAGGTTCTGAGGTCAGGCACACACAAGGGAATAATTCTGGGGGTTTGTCTAAGTGTGTAAGGGGCGACTGTGGGGAGAGTGTACTCTCCTTTTTGATTCTGACAGGGATGGAGTCACTTCCTGGGTCCCTTCATCACCCCTGTCCTTGCTGGGGGAAGTAGAAAGGGACTGGCATGGAGCACAGCATCCAGCCAAAGCCCAGGGTTCAAGTCTAAAGCCTTGCTGGGCATGGTAGTGCACACCTTTAATACCAGCACTTGGGAGGCAGGCAGGTGTCTAAGTTCAAGGCCAGCTGGGTCTACAGGATGGCCAAGGCTACATAATAAGACTATGTTTTAAAAACAAAAACAACAAGTCTGAAGCCTTACTGACCATTTTTATGTGGCCCAGAGGAAGTGCCCCCCCCCAAAAAAAAGGTGTCAGGCCTTCAGTAGAGTTGCTGCTAAGACCAGAGAAACTCTATGATCCTGGATGCCAACAGCTGTCAGCTCCCACTGAAATGTTCCTGCTGCTGAGAATGGATGTGGGGAGGAGAAGGGACAGGCAGGGTGGGAAAGACCTCCTGCTTCTAGGGGGATCCTTTACCTGGAATGAAGAACTTGAGACCCCCTCCGTGAGAAGAGGCTAAGGCCAGGAGGCTAACCCAGCAATTCCAACCTCAGGAAGGCACTGATAGGAACTGCCCAGCTGCTTCCCTTCTGGGATGGGGCCTGGCTGTGAGCGGCTGCACTGGTCTCCTGGGCTGCTCTCCACACGGCATCCCACCTGCAGGGTATGCCTCAGTTTCCTGTTTACTGCCTCACCACAGCTGGAGTGGTTTCAGTCCGGCCAGTCAGAGCATGGATGTCCTCCTGCTGACCGTCTGGCTGTGTGTCACAGCCAAAGACCCTCTCAGAGGAAGATCCCTTTCCACCATTCAGGTCCAGCATGCCCACGGCCCAGAGCAGGCAGAGACCACACTGCAAGATCTCATGCAGCTGGCCAGAGGTGGCAGTAGTGGCAGGGGCTCCCTGGTCCCTGTGCAAATGCTTGTGACGGAGGGAAGTCTGGCTGGTAACACACAGGCAGCTTCTAACCCAGACTTTTTTATTGACCCGACTCACATCAGGCGTGGCCGGTGGCCAGCATCTGGTACAGCAGCATGCAGATCCCTGGCTATGGTTTCCTCACAGTACAAAACCACTACTCTAAATAAACCTATGGAAACACACTTTGTAGGAAAAGGAAAGTGTCTTAGCTAAGGGATCATAAAACTCCCTAGAAGGGGCTGCTCTAGGAGCTCAGGTTTGGTCCTCGGAAGTGTCTATGTGGGAGGGAGCTACCTGCACTGAGGAACTAACTGGTGGATCCCTGAAGTCACAGCAGCTCCGCAAGGCGGAGGCTCCATTCACTGGCTCTCCTCCCTACACCAGGGGATTCGGGGGGGACAGGCCCCCAAGGGGTAGCTGCACCTTAGAAACATGGAGCTGGTGGAAGCTTGGGGGCTTCCACAGGGCAGTGATTCCTTAGGGGGAGGCAGCAGCAAATGCCCACCCTGCCTAGTCCCAGACCCTGCAAGGCTCAGAGGCTCAAGGCAAAGAGCTCCCATGGAAGGCCTTCATGGTAAGGGCAGGTGGACGAGAGGCACCTGCTCACTGCCACGCCTAGTCCTCTCACTCTGGCAGCGAGCTCTCCCTGGATTCAGCCCTCTGGAGGGGGTACCTCTTAGTGGGATCCGGGATCCCAAGGGGAGAGTTTATGGGGTATGGGAGGGCAAGGCTAAGCACCTTTCACAATAACATCTACAAAGGAAGGAGCTAACTGAAGTGAGTGGTCCCCACCCCCTGCCAGTGGGGAAAGCACCAGCTTGCCAGACCCCAAGTCTAGGAAAGGGAAGTGATGTTGGAGCGTCCTCCGGGGGGTGCCATGATCTTCTGAGCTGTACGTCTGGCGATGTGATCATCAGCCTGAGACCCTGAGGAAAGGGTAAGTAAGTGTGGTAAGGGGGGTGGAGGGGGTGGGGAGTACCAACTCTCCTTCCATCCAAAATGGAAGGTAGACGTGGCTGGCTGCACCCACTAAACCAGGACCACAGAGTATCCATGCAACCTCATACAATATGCATCCTGGGTTGGTTTTCTCCCCCAAAGTCATGGCTGATAGGGCAAGTGGCCAGGCAGGCTGCTTATCCCTAAGGCTGAAAAGTATAGGCAAAGACCCTACAATCTGTGGGGTCAGGAAGGCAAAGGCCAACCCTCCAGGAAGCCTGCCCTGTTTGAGTCCTTGTGATGGCAGGGCCTCGCCCCTCCTTCAAGATGATCTTGGATTCTGAAGGACTTCTCCCTTATCCTACATCACCAGGTGACCAGGAACTATCATCACCTCCCAAGCAAAGACATGAGAGAGAAAAGATAATATAGCAATGCAGCCTCTACTCAGGAGTGGGGAAAGTGGTGGGGAGGGTCTGGCTTTGGTCTGCAGGCAAAATGGGGGATTGGGAAGCCCCTCGGCTAGTAAAAGCCAACTCTATAGGTCAGCATGGCAGGTACGTTCCAGTATGTCCCCAAGTGCTGAGGACATACCTCAGACCCATGCCTCACACTTCACTAGTGATGGTGGGGCTTAGGGAGCTAGCTATATTATAACTTGGGTCCCCACAGAGGTGACACCTCTCATTCCATGGTGGTTGGACATTCTATGTTTAGTCCTGGGCTGACATGTCCTCCTCAGGTTGATTGATTCAAGGTGCAGGTTCATCTCAGCAGTACCCTAAAGGCAAATGCTGGGACAGAAATGGGATTCCACAGCAGGGCAGCACCCCCTCTTTGCCCCTCACAAGGCCCCAAATGAGACCCCTCACCAAGGTCAATGCCTCCTACTCTACGGGACCCACACTGGCTGTCCACAGGCCCACCCCTGGGATCTGCCCTGTGTATATACAGGTCCAAGTCCCTAGCTTAGAGCCCTCTGGGCACAGGCTGGACCTGGCAGAAGAGCCTCTTACCCCATGCCCAGACCCAACTCACCAGATAGGCTGAACCCCGACTGATGCAGGTTACGCACGGGTGGCACTGAGATCTTGCCCGGACAGGATGCGCGAGCTGGTGTGCCACCCCCTGGCTTGGCAGGTAACATCACCTCATGGACGGGCCCATCGTACAGGCCTCGGGGCACACCGTGGATCTCTGCTAGCTGTGGGGCCGAGAGAGCTGGGGGTTTAGCCAGTTAAGTTGATGGAGGGGCGGTACCCTGCCTGTCTGCTCTGCACCCCAACTCGTCCCAGCCCAGTAATCCCATGCTCCCCTGCAACAGAGGAGCATACACATCTCCTTCCTCAGTGCTCTCCCTGCATATCAATCAGCCAACACACGTGGTTACATCTATACCTCTCAGGAGTTCCTGAATGCGTGTGCGTGTGTGAGCACACACACACACACACACACACACACACACACACACACACACCAGTGTAACCTCAGTCACAAAAATGTTCAGGGAAGGCCACTTGAGAGCAAAGCAGCCCCATCTGGAACTGGAACCAGACCCAGGTCACAACTGTGGTCAGGAGGCAGGATGACAGGTTCTAGGTACTGTCTGCCCTGAAAATGGTTCCCAAAGCCCGAGGCATTTCCCAGGGCCCCAGCATGGACCAGTGACCGGATGAGGGAAGTTAGATGGGCCTGTGCTCCTGGCTGGCACCTCCCTCTGGACTCCTGGGCCTACTTGACAATCTGGTCTGAGCCAGCCCTGCAGGACTAGATCCTATTGGCAAGGGGGAAGGGGTGTCACCACACAGCAGGTGACAGCGGGCAAGACTGAACCATTTCCCACCACCATGTTCCCTTCTCCCTCTGCACATGGAACTGGGCCTTCCTCATACAGAGCTGTCCTCTACAGGCTCCTTCTAGGGTCCCCAATCCTGCCCTACCCCTCAGGGAGGGAGTGGAGAACGGAGATCAGGTGGTGTGCTCTGGACGGCATTAGCATCTTTATGGTAATTTACTCAGGAAGATGGTTATAAATGAGTCCGTATTTTCTACAGACAGCTGTAACAAGAGGTATACCACCACCACTGAGTAGGCAGTTGATGATGGGCACAGGAGGGACCAGGCCTGCCGAGGGCCTTCTGGCCAGTTCCCTTACAACAGGCAATAAACAGTAGGCCTTGGCCAAGTGATGGCTTCCACTCTGCCTTCCAAAGCCATGTCAGCCAGGAGGCAGAACCTCCTCACACCAGGGCTCACCAACTGTACTGAGACCGCGACGCCTGCCACCCACTTAATGTCCCGTCACCCAGGTCAGCTTCTTACCCTGTTGCGAGCCTTTATCCTCTTATAGACAAAGTCAGGGAACGTCTTCCGGGGGATGAAGCGGCCGGCCCCGGGGGTGACAAACAAGTTCCCGTCTTCCAGCACCACTCTGCCCTGACTTATGACCACCGTGGGCACTCCTCGGCACTCCACGCCTTCAAAGATGTTGTACTCTACATTCTGGGGAGAGGCCCACATGTGCAGCTTCCTTCAGCCCTGACCCCCCGGGCTGGCCAGCACTACAGGTAACCTGCACGTGCTGTGCTAAGGCCCCACCCAGAAAAAAGGCAACCGAGTCAGACAAGTGACACACCGAAGGAATTACCCACAACCGACCCTGAGTCATGGGGTTCCTATGAAGTCAAAGGGGGTCACCTGTCCTTGCCTAAGCAGGTGTGGCACCCTCCGCCTCAGTCTCCTTAATCTATAGGATGGGTCAACAGACCCAGTCATATACCCTTGGGGGCAAGAGACAAGACCCTGGCTGAGCGAGGTGCTGGGCAGATATGGCTCTGGACAGGTCAAGGCTACCAAGAGCCACGTGGAGGGTGGACACCTGCCACCTATCCTGGTAACTCCCCTGGGAAGCAGGTTCAGCTAGGCCCTGCTAAGGACGGAGGCCTCACCAGGTTGTGGCTCTTGGCAGAGATGACTTTCGTGGCCCTGGGGTTCCAGATGACCAGGTCGGCATCAGAGCCCACGGCCACACGCCCCTTCCTGGGGTAAAAGTTGAAGACTTTGGCAGCGTTCGTACTGGTCACAGCAACAAACTCGTTCTCGTCCATTTTCCCCGAAGCCTGAGAAGCAAGAGAGCCAGCTGAGGGGAAGGCTGGGCTGTAGGTGTCACAGAGTATCCCAAGCTCAGGAGGGGCTCCAGCCATGGCCTCACCATGGCAATAGCCCAGCGGATGCCCCCCCAGACAGAGGCGCCAAGGACAGTGACCAGGCAGTCCAGTGGTGACTGCTCCTGTGGACACAGCCTCGTTTCTAGCTGACTCTGTGAATAAATGATGATACTTCGATAGCAACACCTGTGCCCCTTGAGACACTGTGACAGTCGCTCTGGTTTTTAGGTGTGGCAGAGGGATGATCTCAAGACAGGGACCAAGATGCAGAGGAAGAAGACCTGTCCTCTAAACCTCTGCCTGTGTACATGCCTGCCTGTATACCCGCTTGCCTTCTTCCTTCCTTCCTTCCTTCCTTCCTTCCTTCCTTCCTTCCTTCCTTCCTTCCTTCCTTCCTCCCTCCCTCCCTCCCTCCTTCCCTCCCTCCCTCCCTCCCTCCTCTCCTTCCTACCTTTCTTCCTGACAAGGTTCTGCTATGTAGCTCAGGCTGACTTTAAATATTCCCATGTTAGCTTCCAGGGTACTGGGCTGCAGGCCTGCACCACTTTGCCTAGCTATAATGAATTCTTCTTAAAATTTTAAAGTTTTTCATTAACATGTAACAATTACATACTTATGGTATGCAGGGTGATGAATATGACAATATTAACCTCCACAGGGGAATCCACAGATGTGACATTATCGTCTCGAGGATACCAGGTGTCGTGGACTGCTAAGTTAAGGCTTGAAGAGATAAGGCTGGTCTCTCTCATGAGCATTTCTGGCAGGAGAGTCCTCCCACAGCATGCTGCTGACAGCCCTTGCCACACCCCCATGCCCCCAGGCCTAGACTTACCACACATTTCTCCCAGACCACAGACATGCGCTCTTCTATACCATTGATACCCTCCGGAATGAGCGTGAAGTTGTCTTTGCCAACGGCCTTCTGCGCAGTAGTGAACGTACAGTGTGCACTGCCCGTTACCTGGAGGTCCCCACTGCGAACAAGCCAGGGTCAGAGTGGCCCAGGGGCTGGCCCTCCCGAACTGGCCACCGCTGGGTCAGCTCCAGCCTCCTAGGCAGCCAGCCAAGACTAGGAGAGATCTGAGCTGGTACTTAAGTACGGAGGGGAGAGAATGGACAATGTGGGCCTAGTATGGAGGGCAAGAACAGAATCATGAGGGGCTAAGAGCAGGGGAACCCCAGCTGGGACCAGAAAGCCTTGTACCTCCCCAACCGGCCTTCCTGCAGAAGCCTGGGATTCCTCTGGGGGGCACCTGGAGGCCTCAGGCTGACCTGAGCTTTGGTGGGGTGGCTGCTCACCTGGACAGCAGGGAGGCGAGGTGGTCTGCAGTGGTGGGGTCCGGGTTGATAGGGGGTGAAGTGACGAAGGCCGCAGCCTTGGCCCAGTTCTTGCTCCAGTAGTGTGAGCCATCAGTGCCCAGGCTGGCAGTGATAGGTTCCCCAAAGACGACCACCCCTAAAGTGAGCAAGGCTTGTGGCAGGCACCCCACCAACCTGCACCCACTAGGAGCCTGAGCACAGCATGGGTCTCACACTGCTACCTCTCTGTTCCTTGTCTACATGGCCAGGGAAAGCCTGTGCTCTTTTCGAGAGCCCCTGAGTAGTCATTGGCCCTGTGGGGTGGATCTCAGTATAGTGGCTGAGACAACGATCCTTTCCATACCCACAACCTCCGCTAGGGGTCAGGCTGCTGGGCACTCCCTCTGGGCCGCAGAATAGGACTTGACCAATTAAATCTGTCAATTCAGACAGAGAGGCCTTGAGTCCCAGGCCTGGGCATAGTACCAGAGCTCTGAACTAGGCTGAGGCTGTTCCTGTAAATGAATGGGAAAGCACCAGGCTCAGAGTGGCGTGGGGACCGGCCCTGCTGCAGAGTATCTTCTTGGGAGGAGGAGTGAGGCTCCTGGGCGAGCCCTGCAGGCCCTGCTCAACCTGTGCTGGCACCGCTACTGATCTTGTAACTTGTAAACCTGGTGGGTTTCTGTGCCAATCTTTGGGAAGAACACTTGTCCCTGTACACACCCGTTTCCACCCCAGGACTCCACAGTCTCAAGGCAGGCCTAGGAAATGAGGTCTCATTATGAGACAGGGTGGGGAATGGATGCCAGATCCTCCATTGTTATTGAACATGCTGCCTCTTTATACATGACCTTGGTCCTATGCCCCAATCCTGGCCCTCTCCAGTGCCCTGGTGACTGCTGGGGCTTCTCTGGCCCTCTGAGCTCACAGACTCTCTGTGAGTCACACAGTCTAGCCCCTGGAAACCATAGCTATGGACGTGCCAGGACTTAGGTGTCTGCCTCTAACTAGTCTAGGTGTTACCATCAGGGAGCCCCTCAGTCCTCAGGATGTGTACCCCAGCTCCTGAACCCATAGCAAATATGAAAGTGAGCCCTGCTGTGGAATTGAGAACTCCTCTTAGTTACACACTCAGAATTCTGCCCTTGGGTCACCCAGGAACAGACACACAGGGCCCCAGTTTGCTAAGGACCCCTAGCAGGCAGTTATTACTCTAACAAGGCTGGAGACTCAGGTCCAGCCCCATCCCTCATGGGGACACAGGGCTCCTAAACGTCCCTTGAGTTTGCTCACCTAGGACTAGCATAAGCAGGTGCCCCATGAGGAGGCCTGTTTTTCCACTGGGTCTTCCCTCCTTAGCGCCTGGAGGTCCTCAATTCTCAGCAGAGCTCAGGGAGGGTAGGAATATGTAGGAAGCGAGCGCTGGCACTCACCCCTGCGTTTGGCTTGGGCGACCATGTCAGCCGCTCCCTTGCTCATCACCTTGGTGATGTACAGTGGGCAATTGGCCTGCTTGGCAATGGTGACTGCTCTGTACACAGCCTCGGCCTCTACCTGAAGATGGGGAAGGGAGAGGACAATCAGAACCCAAGAATCCTTGAGACTTCCTGACCAGGGGAGTTCTGGGACACCCAAAGATCACCCCCAAGACTGGAGGCACTGGAGGCATGCATCCCTGTTGGAGCAAGGGCCCAGCCTTGGGCTCAGTGTCTAGAATGTGGGCTGACCCACACAGTTCTCAGGGCCCAAGTGCACACTGCCTTCTTGCCTCAGGTAAGGGCTGTGGGGCGACAAGTGGTTGAGATGGATACTGGAATGTCATTGTATTAAGCCTCCAAGATGAGGAGAGGATGAGCAAGGTACAGCTTAGGCCATGAAGCAGGGCCAACTTAGCCCAGGGCTGGGGGGGAAATGGTATTCTCAGCAGGGCAGACTTACCTCTTCTGGGTGGCTGAGGACATGGCCCTCAGGGCCAGTGATGCCTTGATCCAGGAGGCGCTTCTGTTCCTAAATGACCAATAGGATGCTTTGCTCCAGCCCCAAGGATCCCAGGCCCTGGATATGAGGTGCCTGGCAGCAAGCCCCATACCTTGACCATAGACCATGGCCCTGAACATCCCAGAATAGAACAACCACAAAGAATGCATAACAGAGTGGACTTGGGGAAGACTGGCCCAAGGTACAGGCTACTGGCAGCCAGCCAGCCCCCCTTACCCTTCCTGACCCTGGGTATCACACTGCAGTCTTCCAAGGGACTGATAAGGGTACTTTGGTAAGATCTGTGACATCGTGGAAAAACCTATGTTGTGGTTTCAATGTCCTTTAAGACTCCCTAACTCACGGGTTGTTTGACCTCTGACTTACTATTCCCTTCTGCCTTAGACATCTTGCTCCCATCCAAGTATCACAAAGGTCACAGCTCTCATAAGGTCTCCACTCAGCTTTGCCTGCCCACTGGGGCTCACACACTAGGCACCAGCTTGACCCACCCAGCCAAGCCCGGGGGCATCATAGCCTCTCACACCTCCTCCACGATGTCCCCATTTTCTGCATGCACTTGGGCCAAGGCTCCCAGGTCCCGGATGAGGCTGAAGATTTCATACATCTGTGAAGAAGGCAGACAGAGGGTCCCGTGTTTGTAGGGTTGTCCCTCCAGCAACAGCCCAAGACACCCCACTTGTTCATTCCCTCTGGACTTGGCCTCACCTGACCGTCAGTACACTGGCACCTGTCCTTGTATGCCATGAAGACCAGGAAGGAATTCACACCTGGAAAAGAGGCTAGAGGGGCTCAGACACCAGGCCAGGAGCCCAGAGACGGGGACATGTCTCCCACAGAAGCTGTGCTGGATAGCATAGCCTCCTGCAGGCAGACCTTCCCCACATCAACAAGCCACATGGGGACAGAGTCCGCTATGCCCCAGCCATTCCCTCACTGCTGCTCAAGATCGGACTGTTTGTCCACCTAGTGGGCACACAGGTAAGACTATACCCACCATCGCCACCACCTGTCAGGCAGATCTCCACTCTGTAAGACACAGAGCAGTGTAATTGGCTTGCAGCCCCATCCTCTCCCTTCGGGGAAGGCAGCCAGACCTGGCATGCTGGGGGAGCCTCTCCTGGGCCATCTGGCATGTCACCTGCCTACAGGTCCTTAGTCCTGCTTCACTGTACCACAGCTCATAGTGAATGTTCATGATAACTCTGAGAAGGGCAGGGCTGAGACCTCAGACACACAGGAGGAAGAGGGGCTGAGGTTCACAATATTGGAGTCCAATCAGGAGCGGAGCAAGGCTGAGCCTTCCTAACTCTGGGACAGCCAGAATCTGCCCACCTCCCAGGACCAGGACCTATGAAGGTCCGTTGGGGCCTCAAGGCAGCCCTAAACCCACCCAGCCCAGAGCCCTGTCCCCCTTGCTGGATAGACAGTAATAATGTTGGTCACACTGGGGAGAACCGAGTCATTCTGTGCCATCCTCCCAGGTGGTAACTTGCACACGATGTCTGATGGCAATGTCTGATTAGAAGGCAACCCTGATAGGGAGAGGGAGCTCTGCAGCCACCTGGTTCAGAGATACGAGGCTGCAGGGAGTCTGTTTCTGGACAGCAGATTTCACTATACCCTGGTGGAGGAGGCGTGGGGCCCTAGGCTCCAAAGGGCACCAGTGTGAGGACTGTCATTCTCTGGGAACTGCAGCCTAAAGGAGATGGCCTCGGGGCCACAGCACACAGGCAGCAGAGTCCCTTATGAGTGTGCTCGTCTATGAGCTACAGACACTGTGTGGGACACAGTGATAGGACAAGCATCCAGCACACTATGACCTTTTGTCAAGCCCACTGAGAAACTCTGGTGTGGTTTTAGCTTTAGGACGATTGTGTAGAATGGAGCCAATCTTTATTTACAGGTGAGTCAGTTTCAATACAGAGCTTTAAAGAACCTCTTAATAGAAAAACCCAAGTGATAGGAAGTGTGGCTGCTTCTTTGTCTTCTGGGCATCTCTTCTCTAGAAAACAGAGAGCCAAGGGCAGCATGGTCAGGGCAGCTTCTGTGAGAAGACCAATTACAGGATGTGTTCATGGCATAGGACCTCCTCGTCCGGAGTCTTTGAAAGTACAGTTGACTTTGAGCGATTCTTCTCCAACTCAGTTCCTACATGCCTGCCTTCAGATCAGGCTGGCAGACTGCAGCAAATCCCAGGGGATCTAGAAGGATCTCAGTCTGCCTGTAGGCATAGTGATCCTCAGGTACCACCCCCCATCACTGCCACTCACCCTTCTCCCTGTAGGCATAGAGATCCTCAGGTACCACCCCCCATCACTGCCGCTCACCCTTCTTCTCCCTGTAGGCATAGAGATCCTCAGGTACCACCCCCCCATCACTGCCGCTCACCTTTGTCCCTGACTAGGGCCTCCAGCTCCTCTCTGGTACTCTCATGCCAGCGGGGAATGTCCACATGTAAGGAGTAATCACAGCAGGCTGCACTGTCCGCTCGCTCCCTCCACTGCTCATAGGCCGCCAGTAGGCTCACACCAGCCTCGGGAAACACATGGTCCACTGTGGAGGGGCAGCATGTTCAGCCAGGCCCCCAAGCCTGGCCAAGCTGTCCCACTACTGTCTCCAAGGGGGATTTGGGTTTGCATTCTGGAGACCAGAGTGGGGTTTGAGGAAGACATGGCCAAGGGAGGTCCTGCCCTGCCACCTTCCCACTTCCTTCCAGTCAGCTCATAGGTATTTCTGTCCCCTGTTCCCATCAGCTTATAGCTATCTTCTGTCACACATCTCTCCAGCCTCTCTGAGTAGAGTACCGAGAGGGGGAGCCTGAGTTCAAATCACCCCACTTTCTGCAGACCTTGGCTCCTCGCAGAACAGCAGTGACAGTCAGGGGTTTTAGCTGTCCACAGTGCTGGCCCTGTGGACCTGCATGCTTCTAGAAAACTTCCTCCACCGAGTCAGTCCCCACGGCCTCACTGACTCCACAAGCCCCAAATAGCACCAATCATTCCTGTACACGGCCATCATGCCATCTCCTTCCCATTCCAAGGTCCAAACACTGCTCGCTGGCCAAATCGTGGGATGTGCCAGGAGAGAGCTGAGGGGCTACTAAACCAAACGGTGCACTTCAGGAACCAGCGGCTGTTCCACCTCCATGCCATACTCCCTGTACCCCACTCCGTTTGTCCATCGCACAGATCAGCCGCCAGGACCCTGGGAGTGGGCACAAGCACCACATGGCCTATGCTTCAGCCTTGTGTGCATGCCATTGGTGTTTCCGGAGACGCCGCCCAACCAGGGGATGCTAACAGTGCAGCTGTGCTAGCCGCCCTGGCCCACCACATGCCCTCCAGCAGCAGGAGCCTGAGGTGACCACCTTGCTGCTCAGTTTCCTCCAGTCTGTGACCGAGTTAACCAAACCAAGCTGTAGTGGTAGCAATGGCTGAGTGTTGTTGTGAAGTACCCGGGAGTCTCCAGACTGTACTCCCTGGTAGCAGCAGGGACAGTATTTACCGTGCTGCAGGTGCACAAAGCAATTTGTGTGGTCAATCTTTCATCCTCAGACCCTAGAGGAGAGGAGAGACCCTTTCCTCCTGCCGTGAAGGCATACAGCATGAGTATGTGGAGTCATACATAATATTGAGACCAAATCCGGAGATGTGCACAGAAGGAGTTCAAACAGGGCGGGATAAATGTCCTGTTTCAAACAGCACAGCCTCAGTTCTTCACACAGGCAAGAACTTACTGCAAACAGATATCAGAGGCGAGGTTCAGGCTCAACTCTCCTGGTTCAGAGCACTGGGATCTCTGAATCCCAGTTCCTAGCCGGAAGCCAGTCCCCTGGAAGGAGTAAGTGGGCACACATCGGCTTATCCAGAGCCCATCAGCATCCTAGGGCTAGCCAAGGCAACTGGGCCAGAAAGAAAAGCAGGGACGGCAGGGGTGTGCCCAGCATGTTTTAGATGGAGATACAATAGAGCAACAGAACCGAGAAAAACCACTTCGTGCAACAAAGAAATGGCCATGCACTGTCCCAGCACGCCTAAGCATCCATAGAAACCTAGCCTCGTACTAAGTGTTGTGATAACACAAAAATGTACGCAGAAGCCAGAGCCATTGTGTCATTCAAGACTCCATGACTGCCTGGCAAGAGGCCTGCACACTCACGTATCATAGTGGTCCCGCCCGCTAGGGCCGCCTTGGTGCCCTGACAGAAATCGTCAGCTGGGGTCATGCCCAGCACAGGCATCTGCAGCCGGGTGTGGACGTCAACTCCCCCAGGCAGTACCATCAGGCCATGAGCATCGATGGTTTTGATGCCCCCAGGGACGATGAGGTTTTCTCCAATTTGTCTGAAAGCAACAAAAAAGAGTGGTCACTTCATAGAGAGCGCAGATAAGAACTCGAGCAAGCTCCATGCAGTGGTTCTAAGAAGTGAGGGCTTAGCTGGGTGTTGGTGGTGCACACCTTTAATCCTGGCAATCAGGAGGCAGAGCCAGGTAGATCTCTGTGAGTTCGAGGCCAGCCTGGTCTACAGAGCGAGATCCAGGACAGGCACCAAAACTACACAGAGAAACCCTGTCTCAGTAAAAAAAAAAAAAAAAAAAAAAAAAAAGAAGAGGAGGAGGAGGAGGAGGAGGAGGAGGAGGAGGAGGAGGAAGAAGAAGAAGAAGAAGAACAACAACAACAACAACAACCTGCCTGTCCAGATGCTAGAGACTAAAACTCACTCTCCCGGGAGGGCAGTGTGTAGGGCCCAGGGCTGTGCCAACATGGCTTTCCTCCTGGTCTCCACTGAAGCCCCTGTTTGCTGTCTACTGACCATAACTGGAGTCCCTGGTGTTGTCTACACCCATGCTGGAGCTCCATGACACAGAAAGCAGAGATGGGAACAGGTCAGTTTTTTCTGCTCATCTGCAGGAGCCCAGACTTGTACTAAGTGCTGTGATAATATAAAGATACATGGACACTGGACCCATTGTGTTACTCAAGGCCTTGTGATTATCTGGCAAGATTGCTATGCTTCAAGGATTGTTCCCAGGGTCAGGGTTTTGGAAAAGAATGCATTTGCATGGTTTTCACCTCCAAGCAGACACCTGAGTGCCAGGTAACCAACATTCACATGTACTCATATCTATAAATACTCCTGTGTAGAAACTTACTTAATCAGACCATCTTCCACATACAGATCAGCATAAAAGGACTGGTCATCATTCACAATCTTCCCACCTTTGATGAGAAGGCGGTCACTCTGACAAGAGATAAAACAAGGGGTTGCTGATGGAGACTTTCTGGACGATCAGGAGCTGCTCCCCCTAGATTGACTGAAATGTTTCGATGCATTTTGTAGCCCTGAGAACCCACTCAAAGGTTGGTTTGCAGTACTCCAAAACAGGGTGCTCAGAGCCGTGTGGCCCTGGCACTAACTGTTCAGCAGATGCTGAGGGCGGGGGCTGAGTGAGAACAGCATGGCAAAGCCGTGTTGGTGACAGTGTGAGGAAGCAGCTGCTGCATTGAGACCTTCCATCTGACTATCAGAGAGAAGACCTGCCTACGGAGAGTGCTGGTGACCTCACCATTATCAAGGGGCACCTGGCTGCGTCCCTCACTACTGTACTGACAAAGCTAGGTGGGCAATAACAGGGCCAAACTGTTATACCACAGTGCTACAGGCCCATGACGGTGCCAGAAGGTGTGGGGCAGAGCAGACTCCAGACATCTTAGCCTTGACTCCAGAGGTTGTAGCCTAGGGACAGAGAGATGGAGGCAGTGTGTCTTTACCACTCTCCACTAAGGACAGCATGGACAGGGCAGCTTCTGTGGAAAGACCAATTACAGGATGTGTTCATGGCATAAGACCTCCTCGTCCAGAGTCCCTCAGAACAGACAGAAGAGCACAAAGATAGGATGAGAGGAATTCAAGTCACCCTGAGCATCACAAGGGTTTTTCTGGGGAACTAGCGTGGTGTGGCAGAAGTGGAGGGATTGGAAGCAGCTGTACAAAGGCCCCGGAGGCAGGAAAGTGCTTGGGTTGGTTTTTTTTGTTTGTTTGTTGGTTGGTTTGTTTTTTTGGTTTTTTGAGACAGGGTTTCTTTTTGTACTTTTGGTGCCTGTCCTGGAACTCACTCTGTAGACCAGGCTGGCCTCGAACTCACAGAGATCTGCCTGGCTCTGCCTCCCAAGTGCTAGGATTAAAGGCGTGTGCCACCGCTGCTCGACCTTGGGTTGGTTTTAAGCCTCAGAAGAACATGAGGGCTATAACTAATGGGAAGAGCAGGCATCAGAGCTGTGCAAGTTGGGACATCCAAGGTTTGGGGGTCGATGGGATGGCACTGGGCAGAAGCATTTGATTGTTTCTAACTGATGCAGAGATCACCTGGGCTGTAGGAAGAAAATGGATTAGGATATGGAAAGGGGGGCAGGACAGCTGCTTGAGTGGCTTCCTGGGTTGTTCAGGGAAGGCAAGAGGCTCTTGGCCAGTGTTAGGTACATGAGTATGAGAAAACAGATTGGACGGGTTGCTGGGAGTTGATGTGAAGAACTAACAAATAGAGAGGCCATGGGCATGAAGGATGGAGGGAGGGGCTGTGGATCAGATGGTCACAGGCTCTGAGGCAGTGTGAAGACATTCCCATGGGTAAAGAGAGGGTTTGTGGGTAAGGCCAGCTCCCTGTGGGCTAACCTCCTCAAAATGGAGGCATGGGGGGGCTGGAGAGATGGCTCACTGGTTAAGAGCACTGACTGTTCCTCCAGAGGACCTGGGTTCAATTCCCAGCACCCACATGGCAGTTCACAACTGTCTGTAACTCCACATAAACATACATGCAGGCAAAATACCAATCAACACACATAAAATAAAAATAAATAAATTTTAAAAAATGGAGGCATGGAATCGGTTTGGTCCCAATGCTTAGCACCCATAAGACAGACATGTCTGAGACCAACCAGGAGGGACGGGTCAGGCAGAAAGAGGAAACTGCAGGGGAACTCTACATGGACCTCAGAACTGATGGCCTAGCTTTGGTGGAGAACAGTGGAAACACACAGGAAATGGAGACACACATGCAGAACCACATGTGAGGGGGAGACCTACTGATGTCCCTTTCCTACCCATCATGAGCCACAACTCTCCCTGTGAACGGCCCAGGGAAGGCACTCTACACTAAATAAACAAGGAGGCCTGGCCACAAATTCCTGCAGTCCATGTGGCAGCCGGGCCAGGCCTCCAGGCCAGCTTGAGTTCTGTATTACCTGAATCTACTTGTTATACCTATAGTCTGAGGCCACGAGAACCAGCTGAGAGTGTGGCAAGCAGAACCCCGTGAGCCTACAAGGATGGGGTAGAGTTCACTGTTCTGACCAACAGCCGAGTGTTTGGGCTGAATTCTCGGGGTTCTCCTGTTCTACCATGACCACAGTCTTCCAAAGAAAGGCCTGGCAACTATGGCCCAGCCCATGCCACTCAGCCCTCTGCCTGTACAGCCCAGAATCACAAACAGCTTTCAAGTTTTACATTGGTTGTGGGAAAACTGAAAAGAATGACTTGTAAACATTTTATAAAATCCACATTTCCGTGTCTACTGATGAAGTTCACAGATTTATTCATGTCCATGAAACTACCCTGTCCAGGAGTCCTTAAGTGAGAGAGACATGGTACGGCCCACAAAGCTGACAGGACTTACCATTTGGCCCATTGTGGAAGTAGCTTGTTGACCATACGTAGCCTGGCTGCAGATGCTCACTGATCAGTCCCACTGAGCACCAGTGTCTACCCAGGCCTACCACGGCCACCCACTTTGCAGGGCTGCTACTCTGGACCACACCCCTCCACTTCCCCCTTGTTCTAGCCATTCTCAGGAAAACTCAGCCATTAGGTGAAATCCCTGAGCCAGAAGTCTTGAGTTCTGGGGTCCCTATATTAGACTCCAGTTTTCAGGCACCAGAAAGAACATGTGATGCTGTGACAGGCCCCATCTAGATGAATGGACGTTCCAGCGAGCCCACTCCATCATCATGAACAGGACTGCCTGACTCGGCAGGAGTCTGCCATCACCATCCCCACTCACTGCCAGCTGGCTGATGGCACTTCCTCCTTAAGCCTGAATCCCTAGGAGTAGGCAGTCAAGAGGCAGGAACTAATTCTGGTCCCTGTGAGAGGGGCCTCTTTCCTCTTTGAGGCTTTTTCCCCCACTTTCTAAAGGAGAGAACTCCCCCCAGAAGGCTAGGGAGCTGACCTCCCCAACAACCTGATTAGACTCCAGAGCTCTTATGCTGAGAACAAGTCCAGAGCTTTTATGAGAACTCCTAGAGCTCCCTGACCTGGTCCAGCTGATTCCAGGAGTCTCCCTCTCTTCCTCCCAGGCGTCGTCCCCCACCCCCTCCTGTGAGAAGGCTTTGTTTCCAGGCCAGCCGGGTGGACACACTGACCTTCTGCTTTCTGCATGTCTGTGTTGGGGAGGTCTGTCCTGAAAGGCGGTGCTGAAGGGATGCTGATCAGAGTGGTCAGTTAGTACTTACCTCCCGTGGAGTCTCCGAACCCAGCTTCATTCAGGGACTCGGGGCCTCCAGGGGCATCAGATCTAGTAGTCAGTGCTAAATCGCTTTGTCTCGGACAAAGCACTAAAGACTCGGAAGCGGCGCGTCCAGGGGGGTAGGCTGCCCACGGGCTGTTCTAGGAACAGCATCCGACATTCAAGTGCCTTGAGGCCCGGGGCCAACAAAGGCTGCGTCCGCCGGCCATCCTGGAGATAGAGCTCCAGGCAATGTGCACTTGATCCCCATCTGCCCCACGCAAGACCGGGCAGGAGGCCGGCCACCTACGCTCCGGGTAGCAGGCCGCTCACCCCGCCTCTCTGAGCCAATCACCCGAGTCCGGAGAGCTGGCGGGCCCCGGGCCTGTGAACCCGCTGAGCAATGGGTTCCGCGCGGCCTGGAGAGCTCCGCTGCTGGCAGCACACGAAGGAGAGGACAGGGAAGGCTGGCGCCTGACCGGGGACTAGAGCAGGCGTGGGACTCACAGGCTGGGCCCGGAGGATCGTCTGCTGCGCTTGCAAGCCTCTCCAGCCCTGAGCAAGGGGCGCCAGACGCAGCGGGGGCGGAGGCGGGGGCGGGGGACCAGACTCACCGTGATCCGGGGAATGTTCTTCTTGCCTTGGAAGGACATCTTGATCCGCGGGTGGGCTGTGAATCCCCGGTAGGGGCTCCGTGGGCGCGGACGTGCCGGCGGGGTACACGCGCGGAGCTTAGAGAGTCCAAGTGTGAGCTGGCCGGGCGCAGAGCTCCGATCGACTTATTTGCATATTGGCCCCGCCCACCAACCTCATTTGCATCCTGGCCCCTCCTCCCCGCTCTAGTTTGCGCTAGCTTGCTCGCCATCTCTTTCTCTCCCTCTCTCCTTTCCCCTCTCCTTTTCCTTCCCTCCTTCCCTCCTCCCAAAGCACCCTGGAGGCCACAGGCAGTGACCATTGCACTCCAGTCCGCCTGTGCTGAGTGGAGAGGGATGGTTTGTGACCTTTCGGGACCAACATGTATTAAGTTTGCATTTGGGGAAGGACAGGAGGAGAGATACTTGTCCTGCCTGGCCCCACCTAGCCTGTTCCGTGGTAGCCCGCACCCCAGGCTCCAGCGTTCAAAACTAATTCTTGTATCTGGGCGGAGGCGCTGCAGGAGCCAGAATATAGCCTGGTATCTCTGGCAAAATCCAGACATCTTCAAGAAATGGCTTCAGGATGGAGCGCAAGAGCCTGGCCTGATGTGACTGTGGGACCGTGGTGCCTAGACAGATTGTTCTTTGGCAGGCCACATCAGCCTAGGGCAGGAGGGAGAGAACAAGTTGGAGGGGCAGAGAGAAACAGCCAAGATAGAGATAGATAGATGAAATTGCTGGACTCGGTACTGCCAGGGAAGACGGAGCGGGAGACTCAGGGTAGAGAAATCCAGTGGAAATGATAGATGGTTCCTGGTCCCTGCTGCCTGTAGGACATACAGCCCATAGCCTGGGTCCTGCTGGACCCCACAGGCTGGGGCCAAGCTGAGCGGGCCCGGGGACAGCTTTCGATGTCTGGATCAACTCTGCCCTATCTCTTCATGATTACTTCCAAGGGGTCACGTGGTTCCCAGTGTAGCTTGCCAACCCGAGGACCTCTTCAGCTGACAAATAATGCATCCATTGGTAGTGCCTTGTTTTCCCAGGTGTCCTCCAGGCAGCAGAAGACAATGTTGAGCTTGAGCCCAGCCAGAGGCTTCACAGACACGTAGGGACATAATGCCATCATGATGGGAGTGGGAGATTTGTGGCCAAGTGGCCTCAGCCCCCAACATGAGGTCTGCGCACAGGACACGTAGAACCTGACATGCAACAGCCCCATAGTCTCCACAGAGCCCACATAAGCCTTTCTGAGCTGATGCTGTCCATGGGCAGAGGGTGCTGAATGCATTGGCCAGGACCAGAGGCACCTACAATCCTATAGGACCTTGGTGGTTTGCCCTCAGGACACAACTTCTGCTCCACACTCAGAAGGCATGGTGAAAGCCATGAAGCTGGTGTCTGTTCTATTCCAGGTGCTGGGGCGGGGGGCAGGGGGCCCATGCTGGGCCATGATACAAGGAGAGGGTCTAAGGATCTGCAAGGGCAGTCTATTCTAAAGCCAAAGTCAAGGGTTTGAGATGAGGCAAGGCAAAGGTGCTCTCAGACACCCCCCCAGCCCCAGAAGGTCACAGGACAATCATTGTTGTCATTGTGGAGTCTACTGTGATGGGTTTTAAACAAAAAGACCCCATCTTCACATTGTCCACTCAGTCAACTCCTTTAGAACCCATGCTGGGACAATAAGCTGCTGTGACACTCTGCTGGGGGACCATGGGCCAGCCAAGGCCGTCATCTTCCTTCCCACCTGCACTAGACTCCCACTCCCTCAAGTGCACCTGTAAACCTCCACTCCTCAGCGGTGTGAGAGCCTCTAGGATGGATGTAGCCAACTGTCCTATTAAGATGCCAAAATCCTTTTCCTTTCCTTAGCAACTTGAATTCCTCTCCACACTAGAGTACTGGGTATAGCCACTGGAAGAGGCCTTCTTGGTGGTCACTCTCAGCTAGTGGCTGCCAGATTCTTCTGACTAAAAGGCTGTCCTTCTAAGGGCTTTAGAGATCTCTGGATGAGGCTGCAGGTAAGGTGTGTCCTTCCTTCCCCAGTGGGTACAAGGTTCAAATTCCCTTTCTGGCATGGAAAGAGGCACTGCTGGCCAGATGGTGGAGACAGAAAAGGCTAACATAGACAATAAATTCACACTTTAATAATACTCATGGAGACACCTTGAGCTAGGATTTAAAACAAGTTTTATTAAAACTGTACAATAATTTACAAATAAGTAAAAAGTCTCTGGTATATATTATAGGAACCACAATACAAAAATATGTGTAAAATTTGTAATTGACCACCATACAAACCTAGTTTAAGCCTGGGAATACTGTTTAGCACTGAACGGAAAGGTCACGTGTTTAGGGGGGGGGTGTTAAGGATTGTTTCATTGAACACAAATACTGCCTGGCACTTTGCCACAGGAAACCAAGTTCTGCTCCTTTTTGCATAAGTTTACAATAAAGCTTTTTAGAAAAGATACAATAAATATATGCTTTGATACATATATTCACAATAGGATTTTCCTGAGCCTAAACTTAAACCCATCACTGTGTTATAACACACAGCCCACCTGAAGGGTTCAGTGACGGAGCGATGGCAAGAGCTGATCAACTGTCAGTGCCCGGAGGCCCACTCTCCACCCTCCCTGCCGACTCCCAGGTGGTGTTTCCAAGCCATGTAAGGCACTCAGGTTTCCTGAAGGCTACAGAGTCTGCGAGGGCAGAGACTTAAGTCACAGCCATAGGCCTTCAGCAACAGAACGCTAGACCATGGAAACGAAGTAGACACTACGTGGCTGTTCACAAAGGACTCTGCGGTTTACGTGGATTTCTAGTTTAGACAAACGAAGATGCTTCTGCCGTTCATTCTGTGCCGTGCACACAGAGCAGGCGGGCTGACAACCTAACGCAACATGAAGTCGAGGCCCACACCTCAATGACACGGTTTGAGTTCCTGGGGGGCATGTCAGGGTCCCCCTTCTTGCTTCACCGGGGCAGTACCATGGCACACGGATGTCCTGTTTTAGGAGCTAGCAGCAAGATCTCAAATGTGGGAGGGAAGCCCCTCTAATCCAGCACGTGGGGTAAAAGTTTCAGTCTGGGATTTAGAAAATGCACCTTACTTTTGAAATGCTTGAGCTCTTCGGGTGCTCACTGGCAGCAAGAATCGGTAACAAAGGCTCACATGTACACCGCCCACCCCCCAAAGTTCAGATCTGACTTTGGGATCATGTGACAAGAAGATGCATATGACACATGGATAAAAACAATGAGATCTAAAGAGAGTACAGCCTCCCAGCTCAACATGTGCTTTCAGGAATACAGCCGAGTGGAAATGCAGTTTGGTTTGTGGGCTATTATCTAACATTCATTGAGTCATTTTCTTTTCTATGTACATATACTTTACACATAAACAATAATTACTTCATGATCATTGGTACCTATTTACATGCTTTTCTGTCTTATATAGTCTTTCTTTAAAACAAACAACCAACCAACCAAACAAACAAACAAAACCAAAGTTCCCAGACCTGTGATTAAGAGTGTCAGGGGTATTATGAAATTATTCCAGACACACAACATGCAAAGCCATGATCCAACTAAACCAGAGGGATGTGAGGTGGGGCAAGTTTCCAGTGTAACTTTTTTGTTCCCAATCAGCTACTGTTCTCTTGCGAGTTCACTTGGAGCTGGGCCAGGAGCTCAGCTGGGTAGGGAACTGCATGGAACTGAGACAGTTTCTAGATGCCTGTATTGCACCATCCATCAGTCTCTAACCCAATGGTTTACCTCACCTACAGATCTGACAGCATTGCTAATACAGGCTATTGTTTCCATTCAGTGCTGAGTATACAGCAAATGGACCAAGAGAAGGCAGTCATTTAAATCAAACAACAGCATGCACTCGGGGCTGCGGATTTCAGACTCAAAGGCCAAACCCAATGTCAGGCTCAGCTAGGGAAGCCATGACTGAGCTAGAACCTTATCCATGCACATCAGGAACCATGGCATCAATGGCAAAAGGAAGGACCAAGTGCACTTAGTGCATTTCCCAGCAGAAATCCTGCAGCCACTGAAGAAAAGGCCCATGTGTCCAATCCTGTAAGCTTTCCTCTGATTTTGACCTAGGGGTTTATAATCACTCGGTCATCTGCACCACACCGGAACATTTCTCCTGACACAAATATACAATGAACTTAATACTTTCAGACAACCTTCTCATTCCTCCCCCTGGCTACTAGGCTTTGTAATGTACAATGCTGAATGTAACAGTCACACCTGCCTGCACATCTCACTACCCAGTGCTTTGAAAGGGCTCTAATCCCTTCACTGACCTCTCACTGAGCAAGCACACACATGAACACACATGTACACACACACACACACACCCTCCTAACTTCAGCACAGAGGGTGACAACCTTAGACTAGCAAGGATGTGATGAGGCAGAAGAGCCACCTCCAACCAGGGATGCAGTCTGGTCCACACAAGGGAAGACTTTCCTGGGCTGTGGATGGACCAGCCAGCATAATGGAAATCTCACTTGAACCGTCCTCATGGATGCACTGTTTTCTCTCTGAAAAAAGAGTAGAAACAAGGGCTTTAGTGTAACGTACTTGAGACATGCGCAGGAGTGTTCACAATGTGGGGCCGCACTCGAAGAGCAGGGTCAAGAGAAGCTCCAAGAGTGAGGGTTATAACCAGAGTGCTCTTCATGCAGGCAACAGTGTTCCATCACGATGGTGCTGGCTTTGTGGAGCCCGCACTAACGACCCACCTGGAGCCTCCGGCTGAGCAGACACCCTCCTAGGATCCTGCACATCCACACGCAGAGTGGAATTAGTCTGTATTCCTCAGTGGAGAATTCATCTGAACCTTCCCCCAGCGGCCCCTGGAGGCTGCCAATTTCCTCTCAATATCCTTCTCTTCTCTGAGCTTAAAAAATGTGCCTCTGCCAGCTTCTGACTTTCCCTTATTACCTTCAAATTTGTAATGTTTCTAACCACCCAAAGAGCTGCTGAGGTTTCTTTCAAGTAGGTCAGCCCCTGCTATAGGGGGTGCAGGAAGACTCAGGACCACAGATGCTAACACTAACCTAAGAGGATGTTACCTCATGTAGAATAAAAGAAAAATAGGGGCTGGAGAAAGGGCTCAGGGGTTAAAAAGCACTGGCTGCTCTTCTAGAGGGCCAGGATTCGATTCCAAGAACCTCATGGCAGCTAATGTAACTCCAGCTCCAAGGGATCCAGTCCTCTCTTCTGGCCTCCACTGCATGAATGTTCTTCACAGACACACAAGCAGGCAGAACAACCCACACACATAAAAAATTTTAAATAATAAAGATTTAAAAGTTTGAAAGAATTAAAATAAATGGTCACATTATACACATGCTCACTTCTGCACATATTATAGTTGGAATCGATGCTGTCACAACATGCTCTCTGCCTTTAACCTGATTCACTTCTGAATAAGTTGTTACAGAACCATCTATTTTTAGAACATTAAAATGGGGGAGGGACTCTTTCCACTCTAGACCTTGTATTTTGCAGGTACAAAGTCAAAGCTCCAAGGGGGAATTCCCATGGTGACACTTGAGGCTGATGAGGCCTGAGGCCTTGAGGATCTACTCTCCAACCCTCCCACCCAAGGCTCTTACCACATGCCCATCAACCCTCCCACCCCATGTACTGACTCTATGAATTATGTGATCAACTGTCCAGAGTATGGACTACACATGAACAAGAAGAAATAAAAATTCATTGAAAATAATGCAGAATTCTAAATAGCCACTCCCAAAGTCAGAGGGAGAAAGGACCTTCAACTGCCTGGGGTCATTCCCTCTCGCTTTCTGAGTGAGCAGCTGCCTTGCTTTGCTCACACACTCCATTCATTGCTGCTGTTTCCAGGTGGGTGGCTTTCTGCCTTCATCTGTGACTGCATGTGCAGGTACACGAGTGCTAACACACACACACACACACACACACACACACTCATGCACACACACAGTTTCCAGAATGAGTGGCTTTCTGTCCTCATCCATGACCGTGCCATATGACACAGGCACACTGAACATACTCGTACATTTGTGCACATCTGTATACAACATACACATGCATACAGCAATTCACAAACATGTACAGACACACAGTGTGCATCCATACACACAGGCACAGTTTCTAGAATGGTTGAATTTCTGTCCTTACCCGTGACTGCACCACACACAATACATGTACCCATACATCCATATAATATGCACACTGGGCACATACACATATACATAGAGACATCGTTTTGGTCCCAGGATTCTAGTTCTCCCAAATCCCTTCTGCCCCACTCCCCAAGTCCAAGCCTGTGAAAATATGCTATTCTCCACTCATCTATTCCCTTTCTGGACACTAGCTCAGCTTCAGCTCGGGTTGGAGACATTCGGGGCACAGTGTTAGCAAGAGTAAAACCATCTTGTGTGTCTGGCCTCAGTATCTGTGGCCCATGGGGCTCCCCAGTGTTCCATGCAACTGCTGGCCCAGTGCTAGCTCAGACCCCCAACTCCCCACTCACAAGTGCCCCTGTAGTCAGGAAGCCTGAAGCTACTCTCCTGCCCACAACCTGGAGTTGGGAACACAACTTCTGAAACAAGACTCTACCTGCTGGGACCACACAAAGGATCAGGCTACAGCAGGCCCTGCCCCCCTTCCCAGGTCTGGAACTTAGTGGACCAGGGTTGGGGGCCCAACCAAGCAAACCTCCGCAAAAGCCTGGAGCTATGCATCTCAGGTGGACTTCCCCCAGCGGAAGTGCTGAGTAAATGTGGCTGTGTTTCCCTTCTGTGGAGAGTGTGCTCCATAGAAACCTCATGGGAAGGGAAGAGCACAGAACCCTGCTCAGGACCCCGTGACCCTGACTGTGCTCCCCACTCCCCTGGGAGGAAGAACGTGCATGTCCAATGACACAGCTGTGATGACAACTCAACCACTGTGGGACCACATGTCATGTCCTGTGAATCCTAGTGAACTGTCCAGCATGCAGGTGATCTTGGTGGCCCTAGACTATCCGCTTCCTCTGCCACTGGAAAGCAGAGCGGGCCATGAGGCTGTGGTCGGACAGGACTCGGTCCTTGGCCACCATGAGCGTGGTCATTTGCTGATTTGCCCTTTCATGTACTAAGTGTTTATCTGGGCATAACAGGAGCCATACCAAGGACTCTGCAGTGACAACTGTAGGCACAGACTGCTGCTTACCTCCTCAAGAGCTCAGTTTACAAAGAAGAGCAAGAGGAACTGACTGAGCAGCGCACAGGGGAGATGCTGGCTGTGGAGGGCACAGAGCTCATGGTACAGAGCGCAGCTGGGAATCCCCCGCCAGCTCCAAGCCTCTTGAAGCTGAGACTGTGAGGCTCATGTGCTGCCTCATGGCAGCGTGACATGTTTCAAGAAGGCCAGCACCAGGGCCACAGCCTGCCCTCTCTCTGGTGAGCGAGCAGCTAACGGAACTTCAGTATTGGGTTGGCAGTGAGGCTGGGGATACCCTGTGAGTTGGTAACTCATCCGGGGGCTCAGCTCGTGGAACCAAAATGGGTAGAGTGGGGTGGGGCTGAGGGTAGGGTGGTAACAACAGGGCTGTCCCTGATCCCGCCCCTGCCCTTGTAGTGGGGAGCTCAGCCAGCAGGCGCAAGGACCCAGGCTGTTGGAGCTGCAGAAGCGACACCCATGGGGAGTGCAAGAAATGGCCCTGGCATATGGATGGGGAAACAGCACTCTGATTTATGTCAAAACAGAGGCAGGGAGCGGCCCCACCGCCGCCTGTGTTTGCACTGAGAACTTCCACAGGCTCTCAGCTGTTGGGAAACAGTGAGCTGCTGGCACAGGAGATGAACACCTTCCCGGGTCCCCAAGAGTGCAGCTTGGATCAAAACCAACTGCTGCAGATGGTAACACTGGAAAAGCTGGGGGGCCACAGCCTCCGTCAGGCTGCAAAGACAAGAGTTCCCATCTGGGGAGCCCGCTGGGAAGGCTGGGACCCTGCTGCCCGTGAACACTATGCTCCAGAGCTCCCAAAGTAACCCACCACAAGACACTAGAGGCCCGGCTGAAAGCAGAATCTTCCTGATGAGCTCTGTTTGTCCAGTCACGTTAGCCAAACACGTTTAGGCCAGACAGAACCAAGTGGCATACCGAGGCCATTTTAGAGCCAAAGCCTTCTTCCCAACACTCTAATTTGGGATATCAAGGAATAGACAAATTGATCAGACAGCAATTGGGCGTCTTCTCCCTCTTTCTCCCAACTGCTCCATCTAAACCCCTGGGCTAGCACATGGGCCCAGTTCCCTAGCTCCCCTCAGTCTCTTGCTCCCGCAGCCTCAGGTCAGTCCAGCCCCTCACCTGCCTCCTGAGAAGAGCACTGACACCTTGGCAACACCTGTCCTCCCTCTGGGACTTCCCAGAGGTGCTGACAACTGTGTATTTGGCTCTCTCCACTCAGAGGCTTCTCCAAGGCCCTAAGAGCCCCGCCTTTGAAACAGAATGGGGGGTGGGGATGGTCTCAGGTCTCCTTGCTTTGATATCTGCCAGCTGGCAGGCACAGCTGCGATCCTGCCCAGGCCGGGCCTCTTGCTGCTCTGTAACTCACTTCCCCGACTCTCCTGAGCAGGGCTCAGCTTGATCCCTGGCTCAAGCTCCCTTTGAAACCCACTCTCCCTTTGAAGCATCTAAATTGTCACTGCAGGACTAGGAACCGAGCTCAGCCCTCTCAGCCCCTCCTCCTGGGGCTCCAGCTTGAAGGCTGCAGACTGGGGAGGTGTGTCTCCCCTCTGGGGTCACAGGAGCCAACCTCTGTAATCACCTTGTTCTGTATATACGGCTGTGTGTTTCAGTGGGTTGTTTCTCTAGAGGACCATGCTCACCGTGGGGTCGCTGCTGCCCTCCCTGCTAAGTAAAGGCAGAGCTCCAGGAAACTATTGTGGTTGCCTCTGGGACCCCAGTGCTTTGAGGACCCAATTCAAGATTCTGAGAGACACTTTGTTTAGGTGGGAATCCAGGAGCTTGACCTCTCGAGGCTCAATCTCCCAACCTCACCCATTCCCCAGAGGGCAGGCAAGAAAGGCTTGGGGGGCCACAACCTGGGACCTCACATAGAAGGCCTCACATTTCCAATGCTCCCACCCGAAGCTCACCATTGGGAACCTCTAGTGATCTCTCTTTTGTCCCATCCTCTAGGGGAGGCCCTGGATAGGACAGAGAGAGGGTGGGTCACTGCTATAGAGTGCTGCACTCCGGCACCGTGGTAAGGAGGAGGCAAGCAGAGGCTGGAGGTAGACAAGAGCTCAGCACCAGGCAGGAAGAGGGATTTGTACTATGGGAATCGTGCTATGCCCTAGGCTTGGTCCAACACAACAGAGCACACCGTGATCTGAAGGCTTAGAATCAGAGGCTCATGAAAGAGGGTACACAAAGATCTCTGGACCCACACCCCATGCTTGTGAGAAAGGTGTGCATGTAGTATGGGACCCGGCACCTCTGCGGCCACCAATGCTTTCTGCCTGCTGTTTCTCATTGCTTTGTGATCCTTCAGGCCTTAGGAGCAGATGCTGAGTCCTCCTGTCCTCTCTGCTGACAGACGACTCCTGACTCCCGATCCTCTGCAGACGGAGGCAGCAAAAGGCTGCTGTGAAGTCCAGGGAGCGCAGCCCCCAGAGCCAGAGCAGGAAGCCCAGTCCCACTAGAACCTGAAGAACCCCCAGGAAGGGGGATCTGTGCTGTGCCCTAGGCTTACTTTAACATACCAGGGCACACGGTGGTCTTGCCTGAAGCTTGGAGCCAGAGCCCCAGAGCCACAGCTCCTGAGTTCTGGAGAGCCTGGGACAGCAGAGTGACACAACTACACAGTCCCACAGCACCACAGTCACCTCCCCGAATCCTGTCAGCTCAGTCTGGAGACACAGAGCACTGGCCTGTTCCTACCCCGGGGGCCCCCCTGCCTCAGCTCTTAGAGAACTGTTCAAAGTGAGACGCCATGCCTGCATAAGGCAAGAAGTAATTTCAGGGGTTGGGCCAGGCTAGACGCTTCCAGGGCTTTGTTCATGGTGGACATGGCTAAGGCCAGTGCTCCTCAAGGCTCTGCCTATGCTCCTGACTGAGCTCATTGCTCAGTCTCCCTTTGCCTGACTAGATACAACTAACCCAGTGGGTGGGTGTGCACACACACGACCAAATGCACAGGCACTTGCGCGTGGGTGCACACACATAATCAAATACATGAGCACTTACCCTTGTATCCCTCCAAGGCACACGCAGGTGTGAGCACTTTTCACCTGCTTCCTATTGGTTCTTGGATTCTTCTCCTGTCTTGCCAGCTGCTCTCAGCTGACAGTGGGGGTGTCCTGCTTCCGTTTCTGACACTGACCTCTCTAGCAATGACGTCTCTTATTAATGGCCTCACAGTCATGCTATGAAAGGATCCATTATTGTGCAGACCAAGATGGTCACGTTATAGACGGGCGGCAGCTGTCCCCCAGGCGAAAGCTCCGGAGGAAAAGAGTGAATTAGACAATGGAGCGGTAAGGGGGAGGGGATACCCTCAGTTTCCCAGCGGTTGTTCCAGTCGGGTCTGGGAGTTTGTGCAACACACCCAGGAACATTTGAGAAACATCTTTGCCAGGAAAAACAAAGATTTTTAAAGGCAGAGCACAAATAAAAGCATTGCAGCTGGAACAAATTGGAAAGGGGTCTGGAGTACTTCCTTGAGCTGGATATTGGTGTCACCTGACACAGTATTTTACTCCTCAGTGGGTACCCAGAAACAACACACACACACACACACACACACACACACACACACACACACACACAAGAACACTTCAGAAGGACCACTCACAGGTAAGCTGCATGCAGGTCCACTGATGAGAGGTAACATCCATCAGGGAGGGAGTCACCCATGTCTAGGGATGTTTCTGGGTGAATTTCAGCACAATGATGTGACATGCAAAACCCACATGCACTGGGTCCTTCACAAAGACCTGAGAACCAATGACAGCTATCTTTAGCAGCACCAGCGTGCCCTGCAAAGCTCTGTGGGGGAAGGGCCCGACTAGGCCATGTGTCAGAGCTGGGTGTTGGTTATATGTAATGGCCTCACGGAGGTCACAAATATGAATGGACCCAACAGCAAAAACTGATTAGATCCTATGGCTACTGTGTGGCAGGCTCCAGTAGCAGGGTGGGGCAACCTAACAGCCTGCCCCTTAGAGCCAGGCAGGGACTCAGGAAATGCTCCTTAGGATGCTCCTTAGGAAAGGCTAGAGGAAATCTTTTCAAATCTAGCAACTGCCCTAAGAGGGGCCAGCCTCAAACTCAGTGTTCACACCTAGGGAACCATTGCTAAACCACTATACCTTTTTATTTCTGAATGATGTAGACCAAGTCAGTAAGAAGATACATTCCTTGGGTTAAAATGGAGACTATTACACATATACAATTTTTTTATTCTATGTCTGCACAATGCTCGTGGACTATGGGTATATTCTGAGAAGAAGAGTTTATCCCTGGATTGAAGATCGACACCATCCCTTCTGGCTGGCCTGGGCCACAGCACATTGGGAGCAGCCCGAGACTGTGCTCAGAAGGGCTTGCTCATTGGCATTCGGGCGTTGCCTTCGTGAGGAGCTGTAAATCTGTGGCTGCTGACAGTTAATCTCACACTCCGTGGGCTTCCAGACCCAGAGCTGGAAGGAATACGGTCCCTGGAGATCCAGCCCCAGCCCCCAGGATCAAATGGGACCAGCAGGGAAGGTACCACCAGCAGCCATATCCTGTCTGTACCCCAGCATGAGCACAGAGCAGGGGCACTCCAGCTGGGATGTACCACCAAACGGGGGCTTATTCCGGCCAAGCAGGAGGGCTAATCAGGGAGGGGAGGAGCTCCCTATAAGGGGTTCAGGGAACAAAGCTACCCCTGAAAATTGAACTACCTTCACAGTGCCTCCAACACAAAAGGAATCAGACATTTTGAAGGAAATATCTGTGACTTAGAACAAGTCAGTGTTTTCTTTGTCCCCACACCAAAAAGTTCACTATAAAAATGTTGATACTTTTTTTTTGTCTGTGTATGTATGTGTGTGTGCATGCATGTTTATATGCGTGTGGGCACATGTGTGTGCACATGTAGGTGGAGGCCAGAGGTTGGCATCTGGTTCTTCCTCCATCACCGTTTACTTTATATGAGGAAGGGTCTCTAATTGAACCTGGGGCTCCCTGATTCAGACAGTCTAGCTAGTCAGCTTGCTCTGGGGGTCCCGTCTCTGACTTCCATCTGAGAGGTTATAGGCAGGTTGTTACACCGACCCAGGATTTATGTGGGAGTTGGGCCTGGAAACTCCAGTCTTCATTGTTGTGTTTCAAACCGGAACAAAAGGCTGAGGTGCCTATTTAACACATCAAAGCAGACCTAGCTGCCAGGGGGTCCCAGCATCCCTCAGTCCCTACCTGTTACAGTACCCTCCTAGCTGGTATGCCCTGTCCCCTACTCTGAACTTCTCCAGCCCAGGGGCGGGGCTGCTCTTCCCTATATAATCCAACCATTTTGGTTTCCTGCTCTTTTTTGTCTCTTTGTACATTTGGGCCTCCTGGCTGCTGCATAGGGCTCCCCTCTCTCCTCTGTCCCTTCCCCTCCCCCTCCCCCCACACGGCACAGCTCAGTCTGGTCACAACCACCCTGGATTCTCCTAGATGTCCCTGTCTCTGCCTCTAGCTATGCTCTCCCGTAGCATATCTACAATAGACCGTCTCCTCCGCCATACCTAGGAGCAGTCGTGTTTTCTTTTTTATTTCCTTTTCCCATTCACTCATGTTTGCACATTAAGCATTTTACCTGCTGAGCAGTCTGCCTGGTCCCAGTTGATAAATTAGACTTCGTCAAAATTACAAGCTCTATATAACACGCTCTCAAGAGACTCAAGAGAAACAAAGGACTGGGTAGACAGGCTGGCTAACACCCATGATACCAGCACAGGAGGCTGAGGCAAGAGAAATGCTGTGAGTCTGAGGCTAGCCTGGGCTACACAATGAGTGTCTGGACTTCATAGCAAGGCTCTCTCTTATTTGTGTGCATGCATGTGTGTGCAGGTGTGCAGGTGTACATGTACGCACATGTGTGTGAGGAAGATTGGAAGACAACCTCCAGAGTTATTCCTCAGGCACCATCCATTTCTATTTTTGAGATGACTTCTTTCATTGACCTGAAACTTGCCAAGTGAGCTGGGCTGAGTAGGCAGGGATCCAGCTGTCTCTGCCCCGCCTCCCCCCGCCCCCCCCCCCCCAAGCACTGAGGTTACAAACATGTACCAATGATTGGCTTTTTTTTCAAATGTGAATTCTGGGAATCAAGCTCAAGTTCTGTTTGCATGGCAAGCACTTTATCAAATGAGCCATCTCCCAATAAAGACTTGTGTTTCATCACAGCAATAGTAACTCTGACTAAGCTAATTATTTTGGAGAAAAACATTTTGTCTAGGCATGGTAAGACCAAGGACAACCAGAACTATACACGTGCTGCATTCTCAGTAGTGAAGTTGTGTCTTAGTGATTCTGAGATGACTTTAGATATACCAGAACTGAATAATAAACAAGTGCACTGTGGTGGGAGAGCCATGTGCCCCACCACTGTCAAAGCAGGAGATGGGAAACCAGAAAAGAGTGAGGTTAGAGCCAATCTGGCATCACTGGTCTGAATCTGGGGGTGTAGTTCTGAACTCATGGTGTTATAATTGCAACTGAGAGATGATAGATGAAGAGGTAGAAGTAGATAGATAATAATGGGGGGGATATACAAATGGGTGAAAATAAAACTGACAGATAAGTAGCTGATGGATAGATGATATATAAACAGATGATAGACAGACAGACAGATAGGTAGATAGTAGATGGGTAAGTCTCCATAGTTTAACACACAGATATGCTCCCTGCCATGATGAAAATGGACTAACCCTCTGAAACTGTAAGCAAGCCTCCAATCAAATGCTTTCTTTTTAAAGAGTTGCCTTGGTCCTGGTGTCTCTTCACAGCCATAGAACAGTGACTAAGGCACATGCTCTGCCCAAGAGAAACTGGAGAATGAAGCCACCCAGCAGCAAGGACACCCAGACCTAGAGATCTTGGTTTCTTAACCATATTCTCCAACAGGGGCCCAACACTCCTTGGAGAAGGGGTGGACCTCAGGCCTAGCCCAGGGACAATGTAAGACGAGCCTGGAGTACCTCATGGTAACAGAAAGTGTATAAGTAAGGAAGGGACATGGGACCAGGACAAGTGTCAACCTGAAAGAATACTTGAGGTTCTAGAAAATAAGTGATGTGATTGGCCTGGAACCTGCAGAAAGAATAGACACAACGTTCCTACAAGAACATGGGAAAACTCACTGGAGGTGACCAAGAGCTTGGGGAGAAAAAGCATGTTTGTATTGTACCACTGCCCTCTGCTCACTGTGTGCAAATCTCACCCAGGGATCCCACCTTACTGAGCATCAATACTAAGACACACGATTCAACATGCTGCCCCCTGGTACCCCTGTTTGGTACATGAGGGTTCTCAAGGTGCAGTATGCTTACCTCAAGCTGGCCATGAGAAAGCACAAGGTAGATCATACTTAGGGACACTACAAAATAGCCCACATGTTAATATCAGCGTGTCATGTCAGACATGATGAGGAAACACTGAGAACTGATACCTTTGAGTGGAGAGATATGATGACTGATACAGCCTGGGATCCAGGAACAGAACATCTTTGCCAGAGGAAAACTGTCAAAGCCTGAGTCAGTCTGTGGACTGGTTGTTTGGAACATGCCTTAAGATTATTATGCATGCTATTAACATCAGGAGAAGCTAGGCAAAGGGCACACGAGGACTCCCCCAGCCAGATGTCATAACAAACACCTGTTATCCCAGCACTTGGAAGGCAGAGGCAAAAGGATAGTGAGTTCCAGGCCAGTCTGAACTGCATAAAAGAATGAAACCGAGTGGGTGAGATGACTCAGCAGGTAAAGGCGCTTGCTCCCAAGCCTGATGGCCTGAGTTCACTTCCTACCTCATACCCGCATGATAGGAGAGAGCTTTAGCTTGCAAGTTGACCTGTGGCCTCCGTATAGTGCCATGGCATGAAGGGCACGTGCGCGCGCACGCGCGCGCACACACACACACACACACACACACACGTAATTTAAAAATTAAAGCAACAAAACTTCTCTACAGCTATTTTTGCAATTTTTTTTTTTTTTTTTTTTTTTCGAGACAGGGTTTCTCTGTGTGGTTTTGCACCTTTCCTGGAACTCACTTGGTAGCCTAGGCTGGCCTCGAACTCACAGAGATCTGCCTGGCTCTGCCTTCCCAGTGCTGGGATTAAAGGCGTGTGCCACCATCACCCAGCTATTTTTGCACTTTTATTTCTAAAAATCATCTCAAAATAAGAGCTCTTTGACGGCTCATCAGGGTGAATGGTGATGCTTAGTCAGAAAGCAGATGAAGTTCCGCCACTGCATTTACTTACTGTGCCAAACATACATCAACCAGCAGTCCCCAGAGCTGCATCTGGGACAGAAACAGACACAGAACCTTGGCTTTGCAGTCCTCAGGCAAGAGGGGTCTCAGGCTTTCCTGGCCCATGGGTGGGAGTCCTGTGCCAGGAGCTGTGATTATGGCACAGAATCCTCACAAATAGGCTGGACTGACCACCACAGATGAGGACCCTAGTGCTGCGGCCTCAGGTAGAGTAAGGAGCTGTCATGGTGGACACACCCACAGCCGGCTCCGGGCCTCCTCATCTGGAGCCTCAGGAGTCAGGGCACTTCTCCTCTTCCCTCTCTGGTCCATGCAGCTGGCTCTGGGAGCTGCTGGGCAGGTTTCTGGCTCACTGGAGGTGCGGGCCTGGGGTGACTGTCCCTTGCTGAACCCCCAGACCTAGCACTTCTGCAGGCGTTAGAGTATTGCACAACAGTTTCATGCTCCTTTCCTTACCAGTTGTGTCTGAGCAGCCGCTCTCTCTGATCAGGGAGAATGGGGAGGAGATGTTTGCTTGTCCCTGCACCACGCTTGGAATCGGTCCCTTCTCCAAGATCCCTGGTTCCTTTTGCTGTATAATAGGCAGGTAATCCAGCCAGCTTCAGAGACCCTGACTCTGGCTCCTAGGCTGCTCTGTAGCATGCTGGCACCCCAGCTAAGTGTAGTCACAATTTCTCACTCTCCTTCCCTCCACCTTGACCACTCTGACTTTAGTCTCCAGGGAGCAGGAGATGGTCTGAGTTGAGCCTAGACTCACAAAATGCTTTTTGGGGAAGAGGGCACTGATAGCTATAGTTTGAACACAAAATATCCCCACAAATTCATGTTGTCAATCATGCTTGGTGACTAGCTAGTAGCATTCTTTTTGTTTGTTTGTTTGTTTTGTTGTTGTTGGTTTGTTTTGAAATACAGCCTCACTGTGTAGCCCAATCTAAGCTAAAGCTTATGATTCTCCTGCCTCAGCCTTCCAAGTGCTGGAACTACAGGTCTATGCCATCACACCTGGTTGGTGGCGCTATCTTGAGAGGGTCTAGAATCTTCAGGAGGTGGGTCTCAGCTGGAGGAAGTAGGTCATAGGGAATGGGCCCTTGGAAACGTCTTGTCTCTATTCCCCCCCCCCCCCCCCCGTCCCCCTTCCTTGCTGCTTCTTGTCTGATCCGAGGTGAGCAGCTCTGCCGACAGGATCTGTGCCTCATCATGGTCCCAGAAACCCTAGATCCAGCCACAGCGGACCGAGACCTCTGGAACCTGGGAGCTGTTCCATCAGGTTACTTTGGTCACAGCAACACAAACATAGTTAATATACTGCCTATTAATGGCGGTGTCTAATATGTCCAGATGGGTCTAATAATAAATGGTCTACTAATGTCCAGATGGAGAGAAGCATCTCTGAGGGGGCTGGACCTGCCTATGGCCCCCAGAACTCCTCACATGGTCCTGTTTTCCCTCTGTCCTGGTTCTTTTTTTTGTCAACTTGACACAAGCTAGAGTTATTTGAGCAGAGGGAACCACAATGGAGAAAATGCCTGCATCGGATTGGCCTGTAAGCCAGCCTGTGGGACATTTTCTCAATCAATGATTGATGTGGGAGGCCCAGATCATTGTGGATGGTGCCACCCTTAGGCAGGTGGTCCTGGGACATATAAGAAAGTATGCTGGGGGCTGGAGAGATGTCTCAGTGGTCAAGAGCACTGGCTACTCTTCCAGAGGACCCCAGTTCTCAGCACCCACACGGTGGTTTACAACTATCCATTACTGCAGTTCCAGGGATGCAACACCTTCTTCTGGTCCTGAGAGCATCAGTATGCACTTTGTGCACATACATATATAGAGGTAAAACATTCATGCACATTAAAAAAAAAAAAAAGGAAAAGGAGGAGGAGGAAGGAAGGGAGGGAGGGAGGGAGGAAGGAAGGAAGGAAGGAAGGAAGGAAGGAAGGAAGGAAGGAAGGAAGGGAAAATACAGAAAGGTTTAGCATGCCAGGAGGATTGAGCTAATAAACTCTTCCATGGCCTCTGCGTCCATTCCTGCCTCCAGGTTCCTGCCCTGCTTGAGTTCCTGCCCTGACTTCCCTGGATGAGAGACTACATGAAATAAATCCTTTCCTCCCAAGTTGCTTTTAGTCACGTTGTTTATCACAGCAATGGAAATTCTAATATCATCTTCATGTGGGAACTGTTCAGACTTAAGGTGCAGTAACTGCAAACCCTAGAGGCCCACTTGCCCACAAGCATAGGAATGGTTGCAACCGATGGGACAGGCACGCCCTGCCACCTAGGGGCCCCTCCGGGAATTTAGGACTGTTTCCACCGAAAGCCAGCATTGAGCTGACCTGTGTCTACTGTCCTTCACCCAGCTTCCGGTAACCTTTAAGGCCAGGTACGGGATGATCTGAGATTGGTTTTTTTTTTTTTTTTTTTTTTTTTGGTTTTTCGAGACAGGGTTTCTCTGTGTAGCTTTGTGCCTTTCCTGGAACTCACTTGGTAGCCCAGGCTGGCCTCGAACTCACAGAGATCCGCCTGCCTCTACCTCCCGAGTGCTGGGATTAAAGGCGTGCGCCACCACCGCCCGGCATGATCTGAGATTGGGATTGCTTCTGCCAAGCAAGTGGAAAAACTCCACAGTGCAGAGTGGGGTTGGGTACAAAAGGCACACAGCAGGGGCCTGAGCATCTGCAGCCTAAACCCTTGCTTAGTCATGCAGGGTTTGCTTGGTTGGAGCGCCCCCGTGTGGCTCATATTGGCATTTCCTGTAGCACTAAGCCAGGCAGCCTACTGCTCCCTTCTAGAACAAGCCTCTGTGACAGACAGCTCTCTGACTGCATCTACAGACACTAGAGACCACATACTGCCCTGCACAGGAGGCCTGGCCCACACTGAAGACCAGGGACTTATATAAGGCATGCGTGTAAGAACATGCACCCTAGTGTGATGTGAAATACGAGTAAACGTCTCCTACCGCCCTGCTGAACAGACAGGTCTCACAATCTCATGCTTTTCAGAACAAGGTTGTCTCCTGGAATTCTCCCGCACAGCCCCACAAGGGGACACACCCGTAGCCTTAGGAAGAGGCTTGGTGGGAAGACCATCTTGCTGAGTGGCTCACAAGAGTCAGCTCGCTCTCCACAGAGTGTGTCAGTCTTGCTGAATCACAGACACCCTTGTTGTGGAAGAGAGGCCCAGCATAGAGAGCCCAGCCTACAGGGCCTCCCAGAGTAGAAAGACGTGTGGGAGAGATGGACACAAGGCCAACACACAGGTGCTGAGCCTACGGTGATATTTTATTTGTGCTGAAATGTGATATTTTATTTGTATGTTAATAAATAAAGTTGCCTGGAGAGCAGAGGTCAAAGTGAGCCATAAGCAGAGTCAGGTGGTGGTAGCACATGCCCTTAATCCGACCGATCACGTGGCAAGCAGAGTCTCTATGTGGTCAAGGACACAGCCAAGTGTGGTGATATGAACCTTTAATCCCAGTACCAATCATAGAGACCTGGAGGTCTGTATAGACAGGCAGTGATGAGGAAATCATGTGGTTGGGTTTAGAGCCAATGAGAAGGCAGAACAGAAAGGCAACAAAAAAACAAGTCAGACAGGAAGAAGCTCTCTCTCTGGGGAAGCTACTTCCGGTAGTAAGCTAAAGTTAGTTATGGCTATTGCTCTGATCTCTTTGGCTGTGTATTTGGCTCTGTGTTTCTTATTTACTAAGACTGTTTAGAAATTCGTCTACACTGAGCCAGATGAGGTGGGCGCTCATGAGGAGGAATATGTGCACAGGAGAAAACACTCATTGGCTAGACGGGATTTCTCTTTTATTGTAGATGGAAAGAGAGCTAGCCTCTACCACCCTGGGGCATGTGCTGTGTCTCCATATGTAATGTGTCCACAGCTCCCATCCCTGCCTCCATACATTCTCTGTCCCCTACGCTCAGCAACAGGCTCTTCCATGTTCCCTGGTAAGCTCTAGGCTATTATTTATCAGTGGCAGGACAAGTGACCTCCCCGGACTCCTTACAAGGAAACCACAATACAGTCCTAGGTGGTGGGATGTCTCCACTGAACTAGGCCATACTGGAGCCAAACGCCTCACTACAACCTGAAGGTATCCCTGGGTGTGCGGACCTGAAATTTCTGTGTCCTTCCCTAAACTGGGAAAGCTTCATCCCTCAGGGGATGAAATCTGCTGCGGCAGGCCTCCTTGTCTCAACACAAAACACACACACACACACACACACACACACACACACACACATACACACACACACACACACACATACACACACACATACACACACACACACACATATACACACACACACATACACACACACACACACATACACACACACATATACACACACACACACGTACACACACACACACATACACACACACATACACACACATACACACACACACATACACACACACACACATACACACACACACACACATACACACACACACACACACACACACACACACACACACACACAGAGCATCTTCCCAATTTCCAAGAGCCTCAGAGTGCCTCTGGGAAACCTGTTCTCAGTCATCTTCTCCCCACAGGGGTCTTGATGTAGCCCAGAGAGGCAAGCTCTTCTGATTTGTCACAGAGCCTGGGGCCAACAGGATCATCCCGTCACGGGTATCTCTATTCAAAACACACAGTATAGCTAGGGTTGTCCTCCCGGTTATTCAGAAGGCTGAGTCAGTGGGATCACCATTTCAACCCCTGGGGTACAGAATGAGTTCTGGGCAACTTAATGAGACACTGAAAATACAAAGTAAAAGAGAAGGTTGGGGCTCTAGCTCAGGGGTAGAGAGTTTCCTTGAATGTGCCAGGCCCCGGGTTCAATCCATGGTATGTGTGCAGTGGATGGAAAGTTTTAACCCACGCTATAGCTGCTTCTGCCATCTTGCATGGGGATCTGGCTGGATGGAGCACCTTGTGTCTCAGGGAAGAGCTTCCTGTCTGTAGTGATGGGGAAGAAGGTACCCTGTGTTTATCTGAGCTTTGGGGACATCACGGCACTGGGGAGGGAAGTCCCCGCTATGTGTGGGGTCCAGCCACAGGCACAGATGGGTCCACAGATGAGACAGGGAACTTTTGCCTCAGAAGTTTTGCTAGCACCTGGGTGGGGCTGGAGTGCAGAAGCCATGGCAGCTCGGCTGCTTCCTCAGAGGGTGCTGGCATCTGAGTTAGCATGAACAGGGAAGGCGAGGACCCTACCTCTGTGGGCTACATCTGGAAATGGATACGGGAAGCTCCCAGCCCATTACCCACTGGCCCTCATCGCCCCTCTGGCAGGGGAGACCTCATCCACATCTCAAAGGGCACATCCAACCAAGCAAAAGTAGCAGGTTGCCGAACAGTGCAGGAGGAGGGCTGTCCCCAGGGCACAGATGTCGCCACCTACCTGTAGGCCATTGTACAGTGGCTGCCTTCTGAAGTTTGCAGAACCTTGGGTGCATCTTCTCTTCACCTTCTCTCCTGGACCCTGCTCCTTGTGTACACAGGCTCCAGACGAGGCCATCTTCAGCTGACATCACCACCTGCCCTTGCCACCGGCAGTTCTCAGGCTAGACCCACCGGCTGAGGGTCTTCCAGGCCAGGAGGGGCTCCACTCTGTGGCCTCTCCTCTCGCCTTCCCACTGTGCTCCTGGCCAGCAGACCAGGCTAGGTCTAGCCTTTGTGTCTGGGAGTAGGGGAGGAAGCCAGTTGGGGGGCGGGGGGCGTAACTCATCTGTCCTCACAGAGACACCAATGTGACAGAACAAGGTTGGGCATGGAATCTGTTCATCAGCAAGTGTTCAGGACCACAGTGAGTGACTTTAGTGTGACACCCAGGGTCACCACTGAGACCACAGCCTTCATCCTGCCATTAGGGACAAGTCTGGCCAGTACTGAGATCTTCTTCCAAGAGTACTGGTAGTCACTATGGGAACAAGGGGGGGGGGGTTCAGTGTGGGCTCCAGGACAGGAGCAGTTCTTCCCCCTGCATGGCAGGGAACATTATACATCACTGTGATTGGGACGAGGCCTACTCTCTGAGCCGAGGCTGGGCCTCTCTTAGAGAAGCGCTAGTCAGCAAGGTAAGTTCTTGTCCTAGCTCGCCCCAAGTGGACAGTGACTTTAGCTCACAGGGCTTCAGCCCTCATCCTCCACAGGGCAGGGGACAGAGCCCAAACCCTCCGGAGGCGTCAATGTCCAGACCCGATTTCCCACGCTTTCTCCGGCACCTGCTGCTCTCTGGTCCTGTTAGAGGACAAAGGTCCACCTCTGCAGAGGGCTGGAAGAAAGACACAATCATGGGACTTAGGGGATGAAGGGGTAGTAAACATCACTGCTGGTCCCCTGAAAAAGATCTCCCCGTACCCTCCAGATAACAGAGATAGGGGCCTGAGTTGAGTTATGTCATCAAGTCCCAAGTGTCCTCACCTCTGAGCAGAAAGTGGTGACCTAGTGTGGTGTGTGGCCTTTATGTGCAGGCAGAGCAGTGACTCTACACATTAGTGCCATTCCTGTGACTGTAGGTGGCCCAGTGACTTGGGGACACGGGACTTGAGCAACAGAGGACACAGAAAAATCATGAAGCCACCTTCTGCTGCCTGGTGGATACTGACTTCTGCAGTGGGTGCTGGTCAGGAGCATGCCTTATACCATACTCCTGTGGACCCAGTGCCTCGAGAAGGGCTTTTGGTTTCTGAAAGGAGGGTAGCTTTTCAAGGAGCCTTCTGGAAGACCCAGGAGTGGCCTTTCTGCTTCTGTGAGGGCCAGTGGGCATCTGGCTGGGTGGCAGAGACCATTGCTGTCTCCCAGAAAAAGGAGCAGGGCCGACACTGGGAAATGGCAGCCTCTCAAGTACTCACCAGCTCAGGGTGCCAAGAACAGCTATGACCAGAGAATGAAAGCTAGGGAGAAAAACAAGAACAAAAATAAAAACTGAAAAGGAAAGGGGAGGATGGAGAAACACAAGGAGAGAGAAAGAAAAATCAGAGTTTGTAGCGTGTCTGTAAAGCAACGAGCCGTGATCATAGACAGAGAGGGACCGTGGCCAGCTGGGAGAAGCAGGCAACCACAGGACATGCTTAAGGGGCTTTGTAAGAACCTGAAGCTTGGGGTGACAATGCCACCCCAAATAATGTTGGGGGACTAGGTATCATTTAAGGCTCAGTTGTGGGCTCCACACCCCCACACAGCACGCCAAGCTTCCCAGGGCCAGGAGTCTATGGAGAGTCACTGAGCCGAGAACCATAGCAGAACAGGAAGATGCTCCCAGGACCCAGCATGTACAAGTACCCTAGTTTTGGTAGTGGCTCCTTTATAAACAACCAAGTATACTGATACCCTGAATAGATTTGACTTGAAGGATTGGTTGGGGTGGGGTGGGGGCCAACTAACTTGGAGAAAAAACAAGCAATTACATTCAGCCATTAAATGTTGCTTTAGTGTTAATTCAAACATGTGCTCTTGGGTTAAGACACAAAATGAAACAAGCATACCATCTGGGGAAGACTTTGCCACCTCAGGGGTTTACATTTATTTGGTGGGCGAGTAGCTGGCATGTCAGCCTAGCCTTGAGCCACCTAGCAGTCCCCAGTTTACCACGTCTCTCTAAAGAGTGGAAGTCTTTCCCCAGGGCTCCACCGTTGGTGGGACCAACATCCTCAGACTGTCAAGTCAGAATTGTAGTGTTAGAAACTCAGGTGAACAACAAGACTGTGTCCCTTCCTGGCTTCGCTGGGCATCCAGTGTGCATGTTGGGTGTTTGCCCATGTGGCCTGGAGTTTGTAGGTAGTCCTTGTTTCAAAGTGTATGCCTGCTTGACTCTGGGGTCCTACTTCACGGCAGACCTAGGAATTTATGTGAGGTCTCCTGGGCAGTGGCGACAGAATGCCTCACTGATGGCCATTTTTGTCGCTGCTAAGGCTGGCTGGGCTGGCTGAAATGGACAGCTGCTAGGGACTGGTCTGCAGAAGGCAGAGAACACCCCCAGGCCATGGCTAAGGCTGGTGAGGAGGTGGTCTAGAGGGCATCCTGCCCAAGCCCTGCTTCCTGTTCTCCCTAGAAGGAACAAGGCAGGAGGTGCGTCCCACTGGCCACCTTCTGTGTCTTGTCACTTTGATGAGATCTATGCACAGGGAGGAACAATCGTAAGACTCAAGACTCCAGCAACCTGGGAACTGGCCCCAAAGCACACAGGCTACAGAAAAGAAAGCACAGCATCCCGCAGGGGTCTCTAGGCACATGCTTTCCAACTTGGTCTGGGGAGCTCTGAGTCTGTTGATACCAGTGCACAGAGGCCCTGCACCCCAGGCTGCAGAGCCAGAGTCCAGAGAAAGTACCTGAGCAGGCACCCCAGCATCTCTGGTCCTGGAGACACTACCTGGGGGTCAGGAGCAAAAGATCCCTGTGCCCTGAGAGCAGCACTTGGGGATTGTGGCCTATCTTTCAGGAACTTGATCTTTAGACAGCCAAGCATGATGAACCTGGAGGGTTAAACCCTTCTGCACCACCCAAGGTACCGGCATGGAACAGAACCCTAGATCACTGGTCCAACATATGGATCCAGAGGGGAAACTGAGGCAGTGCAAAGGCTGCGGGACTAGGCTGTGTGAGGGGCTCCTGGCTCTGGCCCAGTGTACCCGCAGCTCCTGCCCGATGGGCTGTTTTCTGTTCACCTCCACTCTGCTTTGCATGGGCTACCTTGCAGGCCAGGTCTCAGCGGTGAGACATGAGCTTGCGTTCTTTTATCTATAGATGTCAGGCAAGCCCAGCCCCCACCCTCCAGCTGTGCCCTCCCTCATTAATTTATTTATTTATTTTTTACCTTTTCTTCCAGCTCCTTTATTTGTCTCTTCTGGGTTTCTATCCTTTCTTCTAACTCTTTTATTCTCTGCAACATTAAAAGAAGGAAGATATTCAAGAATCAGGGCATTAGGGTCCCAGCTATAAAAGGGTCAAGGTTTTCCCTCACTTATTTGGTGGACAATAGCCCACAAAGCAGCTACTGTGTTGGTCCAGCCTTGAGCGACTTCTGGTCCCCCAGCTCACCACTTCTCTTCAGATAGAGTGAGAGTCATTCTCCTTTGATGGGACCAATGTCCTCTGACCCGGTCAGGTCAGAAACTGTAGTGTTTAAATGGAAGAGCAAGGAGTCAGCCTATGTCCTCCCCAGGGCCATTATACAGAGCAACAAGCAACCAGTAGTCAGAACTACGAACTAGAAGAACCTTCCTTCTGCAGCTGCGGCCTGGGGCCTTGGAAGTAGCTGACCGTCGATGACAGTCCACTGACATATCAAGAAAGACAGGGGTGACCTTCCTAACCCTGACTACCCTGGAGCCCAAAGGGGCCCAGGGTGGGCCCATGAGTAGAGGGTTATAGGCACATCCTACTGGTTGACAAGCCCTGTCCGATGGCCTACTGACCATCACGGGAAAGAAGCATCCAGTCTAGCAGCTTATCCAAGTCTGCAGTCTGAGCTTGTTTCTGTGTTTAGGATGGTCTGGTGTGACTTGTGTCTACAGAAGCTGCTTTCAGGCCAACCCCACAGGCAGAAGCTGAGACTGTTATACACAACAGGGCTGGGTAACAGTTGGTTAGCTGCTGTCCACGGACCACACTCACACCACCAGGGGGCAGTGTCACGTGGGAGACCTGGAAGCCAGGAGTCCACGGAGAGCTGCCACTCAAAGGCTTTAGCAACACAACTGCCAGACTAGGAGCTAGTTAGGGAGGGGCAGGGACTGAGTATGGAGGGGGGTGGTCACTGGAGGACACAGCTGTTGGACAGACGCGTGGGTCTCGGAAGCCCAGCTGACCCTCTCCGCCCACCCTGCCGGCGGCATCGGCACCTGCTGCGCAATCTGCAGCAGCTCCATGCGCTCCCTCAGGATCTGCGCATCGCGCTCTCGCAGCTCGCTCATGACCTGGCGCTTCCACTGTTCCACGGCCACTTTGAGCTTCTCGCGCTCTTCTTCTGACAGCAGCTCGGCCACTTTGGCCCCGGCTTCCTGCTGCAGGGCATCATACAACATGGCTTCCAGCTCCAGGATGTGCTGGGGACGGGAGACAGGCATCAGCCCTCCCCTTCTTCAGGGGTGGGCTCACCCTCTCCAGGGAGGACAGCTTTGCCTCTCAGCAGAGTTGCTAATAGGGAGGAAGTGTGCCCAGCGGTCTCTGGGGGGAAGGGCTTGAAGTGTCACAAACCCCCTACTTCCTATCTAGCAGGCACCCTAGAAGAGGTGGGGCCGAACACCAGCTGGGACTCCCTGCTGACGTCCTGGGACCACAGTGTGCTTATGTTTCTGCCTCAGCAGCTGCTCAGAGAAAATGGAACTTTAGAGAGATCAGAACTGCACTCTTTCACTGTTTATATGTTTGTTTGTTTGTTTGTTTGGTGCTGGGGAGGGAACCTCTCCCCGCACCCCGCCCCCTCCCCCAGAGCCTCAGGAGACAACTCTGTCAACAAGGTCAGATCCAGATCCTGAGCACCAGCCTTTTAAAATAAGCGTGGTTATGTGTGGTTTAGAGTACACATTGCAGAAGTTTCACATACTCCTACTAGTGAGAACTTTAATATGGACTTTGTTTATAGTCCAGGATAAACTAAGGGATGAACCTATGTCATCGGAGGGACTTTCCCTGCCTTTAGTTAGTCTATAGTCTGTAGACCGTGTCTTGAACTAGCAATGGCCCTAGAGTAAATGTTACTACCATCTGACATACAGCCTCAAGAAGCAGATGATGTGGGAATAACCCCAAGGACCTATAGATTGTTGCTCACTTAAGATCACCATAGGATCATTCTGCCATGTTCCAGCTTCCACACCTGCCCTCAGCCACATATTAGACCACTAGGTGCTCTTCCTGAATTACCGCCATAGCCTCTCTGTGCCTTTAAGGATACTCAATTGGACAAGACACAGCCCACAAGTAAGCAATCTTGTACAAGTGTAACTAATCCTAGGAAAAGGATAGGTGTGGCCTTTGGTTCCCCTAGGAGGTCTCTGCAGCTGGCCACTAAGTGTCCCTGTTACACCAGCTGTGATTCAACACTTGATTGGGTTCAGTGTCCTTGGAACAGAAAGGTTGACAAATGTTCCTGTGGAACTCCTTAGGCTCCCAAGCCGATGGCAGCAAGGACTGGCTTCTCAGAAGAGACACAAGTGCCGCCTGCTCTGGAAGTGGCTTGAGCGTGTCTCTGGGAGGGTTGTGTGTTAGAGGTGTGGCTCCTAGCATAATGGTGCTAAGGTGGTGGAACCTTCAAGAGCCTATGGAGACCATTTAGTCACCAGGGGACTGTCCTTAGAAGGAATCGGTGTGCTTCTCAGGGCTTCAGATGTGGGTTGCTATAAAAGGGGCTATCCTGGCCTCCAAATCCCTCTGGCTGCTATAAAAGGGGCTATCCTGCCCTCCAAATCCCTTGGGCTGCCTGCCATGCTGTGATCTCTCCCTTCCACATACCCCCACCACGATGCCATGCTGGGATATAGGCAGATTCCTTACCAGAACCCAGCAGATGTGGTTGCCCAATTTTGGACTTTCAGCCTCCAGAACAGTGAGCTAAATAGACCTGTCTTCTTTATATATTATGTGGTCTCCAGTATTTTTGTTATAGCAATAGAATACAGAGTAATATAGGTAACCATGAAGCATCTCTTTCAATGCAATCCTTAAATAGGGATATTCCATTTAGGTTCTGAGTCCTCAAAGGATGACCAGATACACAGAGTGGGACAAACTTGCATTTCTTCAAGTTTCGGATGAACAAAAGGGGAGTCTCCAGTAGAATGATGTTTCCCTATGAACACTCATTTGTCTCCAGTTAATTCCTAAATGCACTATGTGTTCATTAATTGACATATCAACTAAATGAATGTATCTATATTAATTCTCAATGTGCCTACACGCCTGTATCTATGTGATTCCTTATGTGCTTGTGCTCTTGAAGTATTTGCTGAAGTCCTCAGAACTCAGGCTGAGAAAGGCAGAGAGACCCCACACTGAGTCTTGATGCCTCTTAAAAGTTTTGAGCCTGGCCACACAGGCCTTTGAGATGTTCACTGGGTGGATCAGCAGGCAGATGTCTGCCCCTCCACTCGCTCACCTTGTGGGCTTGGTCCAACGCCTGCTTCCTGTAGTCCAGCTCCTCATCCAGGTAGCCTTTCTGCTTACTGAACAGCTCCTGAAACACAGAGGGCCAGGCCTTGGCCTCAGACATTCAGAGCTGGTGACATCAGTTTCACGGGCACTCCGGGAGATTCCACTGACCTTCTCGCTCTCCAGGTCTACCATTTTCCGCTGGAGCGCTGACTCTGTCTCTTCAATCCTCTGGAGCCACTGGACACAAACACAATGAACAGGTGATAGTGACTCCTAGCACCTCCCATGTGAACGTCAATGTCAACCACCTCCCACCCAACACCAAGGAGATAGCCTGGAAGATCAGGGAGACCTGACTAAGAAAGGGAGTTAGGGGTGGGCTGCTATTGTGGGTGCCACCCAGATCCAGGACCCTTGCCGCCTGATGTTCAGGATGTCTGCCACTCCTGCCTTTCCTGGGAGAGGAGGAACAGTTGGTTTGGGGAGCAGCAGGAGCAGGTGCATCTTAGAACTCTGCCAGAAGTTTGGTGGCCTGTTTCCTAAAATCTTTGTTTACCAGGATCCCCTTTTCCTGCATGGCTGGAGGTCTGAGGAAGGGCTGAGGGTGGCCTGCTAAGCAAGTCTAGGCTGGAGGCAGGACCAGGATGAGGCTGAGAGGCTAAACAGAATTAGATCAGGGAACCAAGGAACACTGTCAGTTTTACAGGCTCAAGGAGCTTCCAACCTCTGGGAGGAGATGGAGGTGAGGCCATCACTAGGGCAGTGTCTGTGGGAGGAGGGAGGGGAGGAGTCAGCACTAGGGCAGTGTCTGTGGGAGGAGGGAGGGGAGGAGTCAGCACTGGGCAGTGTCTGTGCGAGGAGGGGGAGGGGGAGTCAGCACTGGGCAGTGTCTGTGGGAGGAGGGAGGGGAGGAGTCAGCACTGGGGCAGTGTCTGTGGGAGGAAGGAGGGGAGGAGTCAGCACTGGGCAGTGTCTGTGCGAGGAGGGGGAGGGGGAGTCAGCACTGGGCAGTGTCTGTGGGAGGAGGGAGGGGAGGAGTCAGCACTGGGGCAGTGTCTGTGGGAGGAAGGAGGGGAGGAGTCAGCACTGGGCAGTGTCTGTGGGAGGAGGGAGGGGAGGAATCAGCACTGGGCAGTGTCTGTGGGAGGAGGGGGAGGGGGAGTCAGCACTGGGGCAGTGTCTGTGGAAGGAAGGAGGGGAGGAGTCAGCACTGGGCAGTGTCTGTGGGAGGAGGGAGGGGAGGAATCAGCACTGGGCAGTGTCTGTGGGAGGAAGGAGGGGAGGAGTCAGCACTGGGCAGTGTCTGTGGGAGGAGGGGGAGGGGGAGTCAGCACTGGGCAGTGTCTGTGGGAGGAGGGAGGGGAGGAGTCAGCACTGGGCAGTGTCTGTGGGAGGAAGGGGGGAGGGGGAGTCAGCACTGGGCAGTGTCTGTGGGAGAAGGGAGAGGGGGAGTCAGCACTGGGCAGTGTCTGTGGGAGGAGGGAGGGGAGGAGTCAACACTGGGGCAGTGTCTGTGGGAGGAGGGAGAGATGGAGTCAGCATTGGGCAGTGTCTGTGGGAGGAGGAAGGGGAGGAGTCAGCATTGGGCAGTGTCTGTGGGAGGAGGGAGGGGAGGAGTCAGCACTGGGCAGTGTCTGTGGGAGGAGGTGGAGGCAGAGCTATTTGGGCCAGTGTTTGGCCGAATTTCCTCTTGCAGAGGTACATGGCATTGCTGTTGGACCTGAGTAGGCCAGTTTCCCCAGACAGACAAGACCGAGGGGACCATGCCCCTGCCCTGAAGGCCCTCCACCCAGGGAGAGTATCTACCTACAGGAGCCTGGCCCCTCCCGGACACCCACAGAATCTCTGTTACCTTCTCTGCCAAGGTCAGGACTGTCCTGGCTTGAATGACAACCACTTGCTCCTCATTGGTCAGATTCTGTGTGCAAAAGCAGAACACAGTCAGTGTCAGAGGTAGGTGTGGGGTGAGTGGGGAGGGTGAATGGACATGGGGCTGGGGCTATAGCTAAAAGGCACTTTTACTCAACCATTCTTCTGCGTCTCTGATGTCCTTCACCCCCACCTCGTCCACTCTGGGGTACTAGCCACATCACCTTCTCACTGTCAGAACATCCAAAGTCTCAATGAACCAGCTGGGGCAGCTTAACCAGCTGGTGAGTGTTCCTCTGGCCTGCCCTGTCCCAATCTTTGCTCGAAGTCAGCATCATGCACATGCAGCCATGGTGAAGATCAAGTATCCATGGCTGTGAATGGTCCCAGTTTCTGTATGTGTATGTTTGGTTTTGCCTTTTTCTACACTCATGTTTTTCCCCAAAGGGCCTCCAGGTGGTCCTTCTGAGCAGGATTTGTCTGACTTTGGGGACAAATGGGTCCCTGTCTGGATGTGTCCAGCCACACACTCAGAATCTGGCTGCCCAGTTCCCATGTGAGATGCACCAAGAGGAGGAGGAGGGAAGGGCAGCTAAGGTTGGAACGGGAGCCCCACTCCACCCCTAGAACTTCCATGACTGAGTCACACAAGAAACTAGGTCTTCCCCTCTAGAAGGTGAGCTCCCTAAAGGCAGGCACATCCTTCTTTCCCTCAATCTTCGAGTCAGATGGGGTTCCTCACAAGTGATTGCTCTGGCAGGCAGGGAGGCAGGTGGCTGCACTGCCTGGGATGGGCACAGTGGGAGCCTTGTCTGCCAGTGCTGGGCATCAGTACTCTTTATTCCTCTACCCTACTCTTCTCCCTCACATGACTCCTCATCTCTACCATTCCTCATTCTTCCTCACTGCTCCTCATCCCTCTTACTCCTCTTCATTCCTCCTGTTCTAGAAGCCTCAGAGGCTTCTAGCAGCTCCTTCCCCCTAAGAGCAGAGCTGTGCAGCCATAGCTTTGTCTGCTGGGTAGGACAATGAATGCTGGGGAAGTTGAACAGAGTAGTTTCAAGGTGATTGAAGGGATCTACTTGGATGGATCAAAGCAGGTTGAAGTGCTCTTGGTGCCATTTTTGGGTATGCGGTCTGACCCTCTGACCCCTGGAGGTCATGCCCTAATGCCCTGCTTTGTCGGAACACTGTTTGATCAGTCTACAGCCCTCTCTTGTCCAGGTGACAGCAAGATGACTGCAGAAGCTTGAGCTGCACCACCCACAATGAAGGGTGGGCTTCTGTCCTGGCCCCGCTGGTTTCTCTACTCTGCCCCTGGTACCTTGGCTCCTGGCGAACCTGAGGCAGGTAGGAAATGTGCATGTCTGGTGACGGCAGCCATGGCACTCATGTACTCTAACTATGAAGGTGACAGTCACTTGGTTCCTCACCAGCAGGGCCACTGAGTGCTTCCATACAGAACTCACAAGCTCAGGCTTCTCATAGTACATTATTGGATTGTGACAATTACAGTTAGAACTTGGCCCATTGGCAGGAACTGTCAGGGTCTCTACATGTCAGACCTGGCCAGGTTCCCTCCAATTGTCATCCTTCTCTGCCCTGGTGGTCTGTGACAGTGACCTCAGAGGCTATATGATGATCCTAGGACAATCGAGCTAGTGGTACTTTTAAGTGAGAAGCTACTGGGTTAAAGAAGAACCCGGACACAGAACTGGCTGGGTCCATCATCGTAACTGACATTAAATCATCTCTGCAAACCTCTGAGGCTTCAATTACTCTAGCTGTAAACCAGAAGTTAGAATCCATGACAGAACCTACACCTAAGGCTAGACCCCAGGGCACAATGCACCACAGCTATCCCTGCTGTTGAATGGGACTTCACCATTTTTGCTATAAAGGAACTATCAAGAGTGGTTAAGGGGTGGACGTGGCCATCAGGGAACTCCCTGGAGGTGCTTCTCCCTGCTCTGCTCCTCACTGCTTCCCAGGAAATGAAAAGATAAAGAGAAAGGCTCCTGTCAATGCCGGGGGTGGTGGGGGTCAACAAATATGTGATAATGCATGGAGAATAGATAGGTAAGTGGATGCAGGATGAATGAATGAAGGGAAGTACAGGGAGGTAGAGAAGGAGGACTGATGGAGGATGGATGAATGGAATGAAGATGGATAGATGATAAATGGATAGAAGGATGGATGGATGGGGATATATAAAAGGTGGATGGGCAGGGTATGGTGGACAGAAATGGTTGAAAGGATAGATTGATGGACAAGGAACTGTTGGGGAGATGACTACACAGGGTGGCTGGAGAGAAGACAGATGAGGGAGTGGAAGATGTATGTATGCATGTGTAGAGTGTGGACAGAGGATGACAGAGGATTGAAGGATGGATAGGAGGTGCAGTGGAGGCTTGCATTTACTCTGTTCACTTGATAATTAGTAGCCTTTTGAGAAGTTTGTTGCAGCAATTGGAACTTTTCTCCCAATGAGATTTGGAGATTACCTATGGACTCTGCTTCCACCTTCAAATCAAAGAACTGAGAACCCCAATGATCCTGGGTTGCCTATGAGCAACACTCCCTTGGACCAATACCCCATGCTCACAGAAAAGCTATGATCCAAAGAGGGTTCAGGCACTAAGGGACCGAGACCAGAAGTGACAAGAACCGGAGACTGGGCCCCAGGGGTATAGTCACAATGAGCCAAGATCAGACTTTTCCCAATGCAAGGGGCCATTTTAAGCAGGCGCTTCCCCTCAGGAAGGGTTTTTTTTTTTTCAGGGTAGCCTATGATGGGCCTGGGGTGAGCTTCAGGGGCCCCTGGACTGAGGGCTGGGCTGGGGTGGTCAGCGTGGAGAGGCATGCACAAGTCAGGAGAGCAACATACACTTACGGCGTTATCCCCCAGGATATCTAGCTTCTTCATCAGCTCCGTGACCAGGATGTCCTAGGAGGCAGACAGAGGGACAGGGTGACATGTGAGCGGCAGCTTGGTGGGCCATGCAAGGTGAAGGGAGGGGAGTCTTACCGTTACACCCTCGGCCTCACAATACACCTGCAGGGGGCTCTTCCCATCCACAAAAGGAGTATGGTGGAAGTTGATGGCGGGTGACTTCCTCTCCCTCTCCTGAGACAAACAGAAGGAGGCTGGGTGGGGCAGGAGCAGAGCTGTTCTCACCCTATCTCCTCCCTTCCAGGTGCTGAGCTGGTGCAAGGAGAACACTGACCAAGACCACCCACTGGGGAGTCAAGGTGATGTTTCCCAAACTTGGCTCTAGTGGAGAAACCTTTATGGACTGTCCAGAAGATTGTCCCTGTGTGCTTGCTGTCCCAGATGGTAGGATGCTGTCTCTATGGAGCCCTGGCCATGTGCCCTACTGGGACTCATCCCAGGGTTCACTCGCTCATTCATCCCTAAGTCCCAGGGGCTGTGAAGAGGCTTAGAGGATAGAGCTCAGGTAGAGTCATGCATGGGACTGGCAAAATGACCATGGATGGGGTTCATAGCCCTTACAAAGAGGATGCACACAGGAGCCCAGGACTCAAGGAGGACAGCCAGTCAGCTTCATAGCCCTCCAGTGCCCAGGGAGGTGGATGGGAGGACTCTGAGCAGGGGGTCCATCTGGACTCAGTGTCCAACAGGCTTTCTGGCCCCTGGACTGAGATGGAAGACTCAGGGCTGTGTGGGAATGTCCATTAAGGACACACTTGTGTAGTAACTTCCTCTAGTCTTAGTGAGCAACATTGCCCATCTGTCCTCATAGTGAAAGGTGGCACAGTGACATGACTCATCCCCTTGAACCCAGGAATCTTTTCCTCTCCTCCTCAGTAGGTCATAACAGAGGGCACAGGCCAGGGACAGCAGGGCCAAGTTGAAGGGCACCTGACTGCTGTATGGTACCTCTCCCCACCAAGAGGCTTCTCCAAACAAGAATGAATGTCTGCTGGGCTGCACCAGGGCCTGGGCACTGTCCCTGCCTCTGGTCATCTCAGTACAGCTGCAGCCACGGTGCTTTGCTGAGGTCACAGGTCTGGAAGCAGCCCTAGGTCTTAGTTTACTTTCCTTTCCTTTACAATGCTGGTTTCTTGCTTGCCACCCCTCATCCCTACCCCAAGTGACCGCACTCTACACATCTGCCCCACCCTCCTGGGCGGTATACAGTGGACCCCACCTGGTCTCTTTTCTTTCCCATATGGCCTTTGGGTTTTTATTCATCCCAAGAGCTGAGAGGTTTGAGAAGAGGATCCCAGCTCACGCCCTGTGGCCCCACCAGCTCGTGTGCCCCTCACCCCCATAGCCTACCCTACCTCAAGCTCCAGGATCCTGAATTCCAGCAGCTCATTCTGGTCCTTTGCATCCTGGACCTCGTGTTTTAGCCGGGCCTCCTCCGTCTCCATTTGTTTTATCTGAAGAATAGGAAGTGGGGGAGAGGAGTAGGCATCTGATTCTTTCAGAGAATGCATAGACCTGCTCTCTGGACAGCTGCTTGCTTCTGTGAGAACAGGGCACTTGCGCAGTACCACAGGGCTGCCCAGAGAACTGCTCCACACAGATGGAGAAGGCAGGAAGCTATTGAGGACAAGTTGTCCCCTGTGCCATTCCTGGAGCTCAGGTTGGTCCACGGCCCAGGGGAGGAATGGATGGGTGTGTGGTTGCCTGGCCACATTCTAGATTTGATGCGGATAATTCAGGTGTGTTTAGACAGCACTAGTGATGAGTGAACTTGATGTGGGGTACTGTCTTCCTGAGAGTGAACACACAAGGGCTGATATGGAGCTCAATGTTAAGTGGCAGGGCACATGCCTGGCATGCACAAGGCTCTGGGTTTGATCACTGTCATTACAAACAAAACCAAAGTCACAGGTACACCGTGTCTGCCATCCATGATTCACATCCTCAGCAGCTCCATGAAGACAGGATGTCCATTGTGGAGGAGGCAGCTATAGACATCTCTCCCAGCACTGAACTTGGAGACCCGTAAGCTTGTTCTAATATTCAGGAGGCCAGCAACGAGGACATCCTGTAAGTGAGCTGATTCAGTCTGCACTAGATCCTTCCACAGTGCTAGTTCTCATACTGAGCATTCGGCAGCTTTAAAGCACCTTCAGGCCCATGTTGCGACTCTGTGCTCATCAAATTCAGAGGAGAGCACAGGCGTAGGTGTGTGTGCACATATGTCCTCATACCTGTGTTTGATATGCACATGTAGATGTGGATGCCAGACGTCGACACAGAGCATCTTCTTCAACCTCTCTCCGCTTTGTTTTTTAAGACAGAGCTTTAAATTCAGAATACACTGATTCACCTGGCCAACGAGCCCCAGAGGCCCTCCCAGTGCTGAGAATATAGACATATGCCGTTCCACCCAGGTTTACATGATTGCTGGATCCGAACTCGGGTCCTCCTGCCTGCTCAGCAAGCTCTTTCCTGACAGTCATCTCTTCAGCTCCCTGAAGAGCACAGAATTTTAAATGGACCTGAGCACTTGGGTATGCCCACAGGTGTTTAAGTGTGGGTGTGCGTGAGTGTTAGTGTGTACCACAAGTGGAAGTCACACCTCTCCTGTCTAGGCCCACCTTGGGGAAGGTATGTTGGCACTAGGCAGCTGCTAAGGCTCTAATAATGGCTCTTATTACATGTTTTCTGACCTGTTCTAATTAGATAAAATATTACAGCCAATTAAGCCACAGCCAGGGAAATGGAGTTGACTTTTTTTTTTTAGTTAGCAGAGACGACTGAGAGAGCCCATAGCTGAAGGTAGGACCAGAAACAGCCCGACTGGAGTTGCACAGTCAGGAACTAAAGTCCAGCTTCACCTGGGGACTCTACTTTGAGGACATTCAGTCTCATGGTGGACATTGCTAGAAGTTCCCTGAGCCACATGGTTTCTGACCAGGATGGTTCCAGTGATTTCTCCAGCCGTCCTTACCCATCAGCACAACAGAATCACCACAATGGCTGCAGACACAGCTCCGTTGGACCTGAAAGCAGTCCTGGTTTCCTCTTCCAGGAAGTGGGCTGCCTTGGGCTGCTACACGGTGAACCACAGAAAGGCCTCGAACCACATGGTGAACCACAGAAAGGCCTCGAACTCGTGCCCAAGTCTACCACTAGCCCACGAAGTCGACCACATACTCCATGAGCGCAAAGGCATCTTGCCAGATGCATGCACACCTGGGAGGCGGGGCATACCTTTTCTACAAGCTCTTGATTCCTTCGATATAGCGCTTGCTTCTCCTCGATCCACTTCATATCCTTGAAAATGGAATTGAAATGCAGACATGAATACCCTGCAGGAGAATATCACAGAGCTACACGACACACACACACACACACACACACACACACACACACACACACACGCACACTTGCACACACAGAAATCCTATAAAAACACAAAACCAGAAACCATAATATACAATCAAAGGACCTGCAAGGTTAAAAAAAATTTTAAAGGAAAAAAAAAAAAAAAAGCCCAGACAAAGCTTTAAGACAAAACCTCTCCAATACCACTGAGTTTGTTTTGTGTTGACCATCAACTGCTGGGCATTCAGCCTACCCTTGAGAGTGGTCTGTAGACCCAGTGAGACTCTGTTGGAGAAAACTAATTTTTCTTTGCAAGTGCTTATCAACTGGAGATAGCTTCTGGGTTAGGGATGGGGGCTTAAGACATGTTGTTCGTATCCCTCTTCCCTGGTCATTTTTCTTTTCTTTTCTTTTCTTTTTAATACAAACAACAGAACAGCAACCACCTGGTACAAGACCCAGCTGTGATCACTGGGCCAGGGCCATGCCTTGGTCTGTGAAGGCTGTGCATGGTGTGGTTTGAACACCATCAGTTCAGGCTTACATGCATGGTGGCCAGGGAATGGAGGCAAGTGGGTTCTGTGTGTCAAGAAACAACAGGTTCAATCGCACTGAATTCTGGGACACTGATCATGGAGTGTTTTCCTCCCTGTCCAATTAGCAGTTAATACATTGAAAGCCACCTGGCATTGGGGTTGGACAGGACCAAGGAAGCATGGCCACCCATGGGATCAGAGATTCTGGAAGTGGTGTTCTGGTATGAGGAAGTGATAACAAACACCTTGAGCCATTTGATTCCAGGCGGATGATGGGTCCCCAGAAACCCAGGTCAGGAGTAGCTTTCGACTTTTGCATCTGATGTTTATGGTGAGGGAACATGGGACCTGAAGTTCTGCCCTGGCTCAGAGCAATGGTGGACAAGCCAAGGAAGATGCCTTGTTCCATGGGTAGGCAGATTCTCGCTTCACTCGCAGCTTGCTAGGACATCCCTCCTGAATATTAGAAACTGTGAAACATACTATACCTGCTCAGCTCTGCAGCATGCAGTGAATAATTCCTTTGTAGGTTTGTGCTCATCCCCCTCCATCCTTCTTGAACAGGAAACTTGGAAACCACTGAGGGCCACACCTCTCCCAGGACCTCCAAGTACAGAGAGAGGATACTAACCCCACAAGCAACCAGAGGAACTCACCTGCCCCTGTTCAGCCAGCGCCTTCTCCAGGTCCTCCACGCGTGTCTGTGCTCTCTGGATCTCTGCTTGCAGCTGCTCACGGGTCTGTAAGAAAGGAGGAAGAATACATCAAATTTTCTCTAACAGCCTGGACAGTCAGACAGACATACTTAGAGATGCAGGCTGCACAGCACTCTGCCTCAGTCCAGTTAATTGATAAGTAGTCATGCTGTGTTTCCAAAACCCTAAGTGGTAGAATTGCCTTTTGTCCTGTAGGGTAAATAGAGAGAGTGTGGCCAACCAGGACCCAGACCTCACAGCTGTCTGCTCAGGAGAGCCCTACCTCCCCAGGAAGCAGCCTGCCTCCCCACGTACTGCACCAGCCACATCTAAGGCAGCTGCCCCTGGAGAGAGTGAGGAGGATCCCCTTTTTCCTGTGTCCCTCCCTGAGACTTGGTGCCCTCACTGCCTCCAATAGCTGGCAGATAGCGCCTCCCCCACCCACCAGCCTTGCTGGTCAGGGTTACCTGGGTGCTGCTGACTGATGAAAAAGACAGGAGCTTTGCAGCCCCTGCCTACAAACCCTGACTCCCACACTGTTCTGAACCTCTCTCTCTCTGTGTGCCTTCAGAGGCTGCAAAGGTGACGTGCCATCTTACAGGATGAAGGCCCTGTGTACCCTGACGACAGCCATTAGCAGAGACAAGGATCCTCACCCACATCTACTCTGCCACCACCCATGCCATTTCCACCCCTAGCTCAAACTGATCCAACCTCAGGTTCCAGAACCCTGGCTTTTAATGGCTTCAGTGCTAACACCCAGGACCCAGGAACTGCAGGATAGAAGGAGCGTAGCTCAAAAGTTTAAGCAAGTGGAGTGTCCCTGTAGAGCCTTGGGGACAAGCGGGGAGGAGCTGAGTGGGAGCTGGAATGTCATCGCAGAGTAGAAGTCATTTAGACCTTAACTTCTCGCTCTGCATCCAGGGTCCCTCCGACTTGTTCCTGCAGCAAGGCATAGGCTCGCTGCAACGCCTGGTACTCCATGGTCAGCTGCCGGAACCTCAGCTCCGTCTCTTCCTTGGCCATACCCTAGAGAAGCGCATGGGCGCCACGCAGGCACCACACGTGCAAAGAGAGATGTAGCATTAACCTGGGCCCCACACAGCAGCACCCCCAAACAGCCAGACTCCACTCTTCCCAGTGAGGTAGAGTGAATAGTCATTCTAAGAAGCACGCCAGAGGGACTCTGAAGCCTGTGGGGAGGGGTACTACTTGGGACCCAGCGATGTACAGAGGGAGGTTTTCCTGGGAGGTGACCCTTGGCTCCTGGGATGGGTGGTTGAACTGGCCATGATGAAGCTAGGACAAGCCTCATTGGTTGGTAGCCAGTGACCAAGGGCTCAGTTGGAACTCCTATTTGCTCTGACCCAGAGGGCTCTTTAGGACAGATGAGGCTCCCCCACAGCTCTGCTGGCAGAAATGTGTCAGGAGAAGTACGCCGAGGTTTGCAAAAGGAATATAGGGTCCCAGGTAGTGCAGCTCCCCACAGGCCTGTGCCAAGGTCGTTCACCTCAGGCTCACCCCAGCAGAATCACCCCGGATATATGCTTCTAAGCTACACTGTCACCTGCTGCCACAGCTACAGAGCAGATGCAAGTGGGTCTGCTGTCACCTTGGAGTCCTGGTGTCCCTCAGTTTGGAGAGTAGGATGTATCTAGGAGTGACCGAGTCCATCTTCCCTCCCTGTCCCCACCTGTTCCCTAAGGCTGATGGTAATGGATGTGTTATGATAGCTTAGATTTCTAAGCAAGTCCAAAGCCTTTGGGCCACGCTCCAGCATCTACCAGGAAAGACCATGTCTAATAGCCTTGCCACTGGATCTGGTCAAGGTTGTGAACCACCACTTCCTGTCCACAGGGGCTGGCCAAGTGAGAGCAGTCCCTACAAGGACAAATCCTGATTTTCAGGCCTGGGAGCTGAGATGGTTGCTGGACTTGAGGTGGCCATCATTCTGGCAGGAGGGGTTTAGCCAGCCAGGATACTTGCTGTTTTTTTTCTGCACTAAAAGGTTCTGCTCAATGCATGGAGGCTCTGTTGTGCCTGAAATGGTGCTGGCCTCTTGCCTGGAGGTTAAGACCTTCCTGGGAAGCCTTTGAAAGGAGTGGAGGGCCCTATAAGGGGCTCAAGCTGCATGGAAGGAGGAAGCATGGCCAGACACTGGAGGCAAGGAGCAGCCCTCAGCAGCCACATACCCAAGCAACGTGAACGGCGTTCCTCACTGTGCAAACAGGAGGACTGCCAGGGGTAGGCCAGAAGATCCAAAGGGAACAGCGTTCACACGAAACCTCCGCCCTACCCCTTGCCCCACCTGACTCAGTGCCTCACCCACCCCCAAGGGCTGGCTAGTCAAAGAACTCTGTGGGAGACCCAAATTACCTCTTCCAGGTCATCTTCAGGGGTGCATGGGGTCTGGTCTGTCCTGTCAGTTTGGTAAGAAATGGAAGAGCCATCGGATTCCAGGGAAGCTTCTTCATCATATCCAAAGAAGGTCTCCACAACAACTGGCTTCTGACCCAAAGGCAATGTATTAGTGCAAACCCCGGCCAGGTGTGGCTGGCAGCCCTCGGCCTCCTTTGGCCTCCACTTCCTGTTGCCCAGGTGTGGGGTTACAGCTGAGTAGCTGTCCCCCCACTGGGCAGCTCTAATACAATTCACCCTCTTCTCTGTTTGCTGCTATCCTTCAAGAAGGGCTGGGGTTGGTCTCCCACGGGCCAAGATGGAGGCCTGGGCATTATTAACCAGCTTGGTTATCCTAGAGGAAGGATGTTGGAGGGTAGATGGGGAAGTGACCCATGGTCCCTGGACAAAAGGTTCCTGAACTTGACCTTCATGCCTGCTGAACTCATACAGGGTGGCCAGGGAATTCCACTGGGCTGGGCATTTACTCTGCAGCCACACGTCTCCTATCCTCCAGGCCTTTTGATTCTGACTTCCCTCCTCTTGAACACTGAGCCTAGAGTGGGGGATGTCTTGGTGGAACAGGTCCCAGGTATGTCCGATGCCCTGACTGTGGAACTCAGCTGGCTGCACACACCACTGGGTGCACACTGACTACCAACCTGGTGAACTTGCCAAACGTCAACTCAGGGAAACAGTCTCACTGCCCGTCTATGCGACTGTGAGTCCACCTGTCTACCCGCCAGTCAGAGCCCGAGGTTCTTCCTCACGTTTTACCCGAATAATCGGCATTTCTGACACCTTTGGGGTTTGAGCTGTAAAGACAGCCAGGGCCTCTTTATAACTGAGTCTCTCAGTGCTGCCTGTGGATGGGGAGAGGGATTGGGGAGAAGCTGGAGAGGGGAGTAGGGGGTTGATATGACCAAAATACAGTGTATGAAATTCTCAAATAATGAATGAATTCTAAAATTCTAAAAGTAGCCACGGCCACAAACAAAACAAAACACAAAAACCCTGGAACACACTTCCAAGGCCACTTGAACTTGATGCTCCCAACTGTGACCCTGCAACCCTCAGATAAACAGGGTCCTTCTCTCCAACTCAGGTTGGCCTGATCTCAGTTGAAAAAATTTTAAATGATAAACAGAGGACTTGCTTTGAGTCCTACATGGGTTATTTCAGAGTGATGCTTTTTAATAAAATTTTCTTTTCATGTGCAGAGGAAGAGCTTCACCCCTCCTGTACAGGTTTTAGAAGCTTGCCTCTTATGCCCAAGCCCTCCCTTCTTTTACCTTGGGGAGTTTCGCCATTTTCTTTCTTTGTTTCCGGTACCTCAACAGCTTATCACGCTCCTGCAAGAGGCAGTTGGAGGGGTCTGTTTAAGTAGCTGAACAGCTGTCTGGCAAAGTTCACCGGCCTAGGTTTGCTCTGAATCTTGTAGAAGGTGGCCTTGGGCATGAAGGCTTCTTACGGAGATCAGACACACACACACACACACACAGTAGCAACCCTCTGTCGGCCTGAGGCAAGCAAGCCCCCATGTAGGTGGGCCCCTGGGCTTGTGGAAAACTGGACCCTCACGGAGGACTGCTGGTCCAGGCCCCTTTGCTCCACAGTAAGGGGCCCTTGCTTATGGAGAAGTTGTTCCTGAGACACTGTACAGACCAGTGCCTGCTTCACTGTTGGGAAGTTACCCTGAGCCTTTGTGATTTCACTGTCGTGAGGGTGAGGAGGACCAGCCAGGATAGCCTTTCATGTTAGTTAGAGAAACCGGTAGGGGTGGCAAAGGTGGCCTCTTGGTTCTGGCCTTTAGGGAGTAAACAGAAAAATCACCAGAGCTGGTGCTGTGTCACCTGGGGCAGCTGTTCCTATATGACCCAAGAACTGGTTCCTAGTGCTTTGGTCAGGGAGTACTGCGATACGTCCCACTCAAGACTATAAAGGGCCTTGGGCACAGAATGGCTCCACGCAGCTACATGCAGCAAGCAAGGCAGTGCCAGTCAGTACTTACCAACACGCTCTTCACATAGCCTGCCGTCTCCAGGGTCTAGGGGAAGAAAAAGCCATGTGACGCAGTGGACAGGGCAGACCTTGCTCTACAGGGGCCCGAGAGAATGGCCCCCAGCATCCATGGACTCTAACCTCAGGGTTACATGGCTGGTAGAGGCCTAAGGGCCATGTACTCACTCCCCAGAAGGAGGTTTGGGCCTTAAGACTCCTTCCTCTCTTCTGAGGACTCCAGGAACCTTCCAGAATACTAGGAGTCTCTGTTCACAGTGGGCATCCTGTTACTCCCTCAGAGCAGGAGAAAGAGGCCTTTCAGAAACTGCCATGATACCTACCTGTAAGCAACCAGGATTTCAACCTTTTCTATTTCTCTCATCAATCATCATTGTTGTGACTGAATGAGAAAAGAACTCAGGTCCCCAGCAGGGCCACCAAAGTGAGACCTCAGTGAGGCCACCCGCAGTCTGGGGAGTCGGGGGAAGGATCGTCCTGTGTAGTTTCATGGGGACAGGTTTGGTCATTACAAGACAGGCCATCTATGCCACTATTCTGCTGCCGCCTTGCAGAGGACACAGAGTGACTAGAGGCAGCTCATTTTGAAATAGCCTCATCGTGGACTCAACCAGGGTTCCAGCAGGAGGCAGTAGGTACTCTTAAGATAGAGTGGAGAGTTCCACGAAGCACCACTTACAAACCCTTGTCAGCACACAAGGACAGAGAAATGGAACCACTAACATGGTAGCCCCCAAAGGTGTCCACAGCTCTATCCACCAAATCTGTGAATGGAACCTGATTTCCAAATAGGGTCTTTGAAGATGTAATTATGTAAAGATGCTGTGATGAGACCATGCTAGACTAGGATGGATCCCAAACACAGTAACAAGATTCCCACAAGAAACAGAAGAGGAGACTATTTGAACAGAAGAGGGGGAAGCCATGGTGGTATTAAGTGGAAAGATAGGGCCACAGCAGGGAACCCTGGAGTCCACAGGGCTGCTCAGGGGAACAAGTGGTCCCAGACAGAGTGTGTGTATGGAGTGTAGCCACCTACTCTTTGACTTTGGACTTGTGTCCTTGGCTTCCAAAACTTAGAGTAAATAGATGGCATGTTCTTAAGCCTTCTGGCTACAGGGGTTTTATCAACATTGGTGGGCCTTAGGCTCTGAGGTCCGCAGTGTTAGGAGACTCGGAGGCAGAGAGCTGTTTAAAGAAGGTCATTTTAAGTAGTGACTGTGATGGGGGAGGGCAGCTGAGGAGACACCACCAGTGCATCCCTGCTCTTCCTTCCCCTCATTTCTACCCTAGAGAGACGAGTCAGGGAGCACATCAGTAGAGAGTAGAGGGTGAGCAGCAGATAGGGGCGTGGGGTGTGGCAACAGAAGACATGTGGGTGCAGATAGAGGGCATGGAAGCAGAGGATATGCAGTGAGCAGGGTTACAGCTCCAGAGGGGCACACGGTATCAGGAGAATACAGCTTTCTCCAGTGCGTGCACAAGGTAGTAGAGGGACATGGCTCCAGGGGGCACAGGGCAGCAGTGGGTATGGCTTCAGAGGGCACAGGAAAGCATGGGGTATGCCTTCAGAGGGCACAGGAAAGCATGGGGTATGCCTTCAGAGGGCACAGGAAAGCATGGAGTATGCCTTCAGAGGGCACAGGAAAGCATGGGGTATGTCTTCAGAGGGCACAGGGCAGCAGGGGAGTGTAGCAATGCTCACCTTGGAAAGCTCATCAATGAGGTTCTGTTGCTCCACAATCTGGAGCTTTAGGAAGTCGATCTCTCTCTCATCTTGACTTTGATCAAGGTCATTTAAGGAGCTGGGTCTCCGGATGATTCCGGCTCTCTGCCTCTGAAACACCAAGCATAGTGGTAGAGTGACTGACCTGGAGTGTAAGAGCGGAGGACCTCCCTACCAGGCTGAGTGACAGATCAGGTTTCCTCAGTGTGGCCAAGGACTGTTCTGCTTAGGCTTGGAGCAGCCCGCGGCAGGGCACCGGGGAAACCAAGGCCTAAATCTTGGTCATACATCAGGCAGACCAGACAAACCACCTGAACGATCTGTGCTCTTCCTTCAGGTCAGGGTCTGAGGAGATGGGCTATTGGCTGGAAGGGCAAACGACATGCCTCCTGTGACATCCTATTGAGTCACTTAATCTAACTTGTCTCATGGTGTCTGGGACTTTCATGGCATGAAGGAACAGGCAGGCAGCGCTAACCACTCTGTAGTTTGGCTTAGTGGCAGGGGCAAGAGTGGAGTTTACCCTGACACCTGCCGGTGCTCCACAGCAGGCCTGGAAGTCCCATCCCTCCATACACAGGACCTGTTGCTACCTTGTGCCCAGGACTGTCGAGGCTCTAAGCAACTTGCCCGAGCCCCTGGTGTTCCAGGAGGACAGAGGAGAGGAGATGCTGCCTAGCTCTGCCCAGGCAGCTGTTTCTGTAGACCCCTAGCAGGTGCTTACCATTTCAATGTTCTCCTGCGTAACGAACTTCAGCTTGCTTTCTATGCGCCGCAGAGTGTGAGACAAGTCTTCGTTTTTCCGAGTGAGCCGCTTGTTTTTGTCCAGCAACGGCTTGTACTGACTTTCAGCTTCTCGCAAGCGCTTCAGCTGAAACAGTATTTATTACATCATGGGAGCCTCTACAGGACATAGAACTGACAGGTCTTTACACAAAGACAGCAAGCTGACCAGTTGGAGCTCTGTGTCTTGGGGTGTTAGGCGAGCATGTGGATATGTTGAGGAAGGATCCCCAACCCACAGACGCTCAAGTCCGTTGTATGAAGTGGCATTGTATTTGCATGGAGACTACCACATTCCCGGTGTGCTGTACATTGTAGGGTTGTTTATAATAATCTACTTACAGAGTAAATATAGGAGTTGATGGATAATATTGTTTAGGAAACAAAGCAGAGAAAGAAAGAGAGAGACAGAGAGACAGAAAGACAAAAGAGACAGAGAGACAGAGAGACTTACTGTGCAGGATGGATGAAATTTTTGAAAAATATTTTTGACCCATGGCTGGCTTCATAGACACATATGAAACCTATAGGTGTGGAGCCTGTCAATAAATAACCGTAGATGCAGAATATGTAGGTGAGGGAGTCTAAGATACAGAATCTATAGGTACAGGATCTGTAGATGTGAGGCCTACAGATTCAGACCCTGTAGGTGCAGAATTTATAGGTATGGAGTGCAAGGTGGAAAGTTTGGCTCAAGCTGCAGGGAGAGTCCCACTGCTTCCGCCCACTTCACACCCAGCTGAACCAGAGGTATCTCAAGAGATGTGTCTCAGCTCACCTGCAGATGGAGAGAAAGGGGAAGACCAGCAGGGTGGGGCCAGTGCTCTGCTCACCAGGAAGTAAGTGGGGGTGTGATATGGCCCACCACATTTTTGTTATGAAGTTTTCTTGTAGCATGACCAAGAAGCCTTGAGGAAAGGCTATCCCTTGACATCACCACTCCTCATTTTCATAAGGAATTCATGTACCGATACCTCCACCTCTCCCCAAACTGCAGTCCTAACCTATGGAGTACAAAGCCCACTCACCAGCTCATTCCTTTCTTCAGACAGCAAGGCGTTGCGGTCCTCTAGTTTACGGATGATGGCACTTAACTCCGCGATTTTAAGTTGGAAGCGCCTGGCATCCTTTTCATCCAACTGCTGTTCCTAAAACAAAAATCAACTGCAAATAACTGTTCCTAGATGCAAACCTTTGTAAACCCCAACCCAGCTGGAGACCAACACACTTCTGCATTGTGACTGCCTTTGCTTCCCCGTGGCTGCTGGCAGGACCCTCCTGGCAGAGGCACTTGGCCTGGAGCTCATGCGCTGCACACAGCAAGATGGGAAAGCAAAGATGTCTGCAATATGCAAATGTGGCGGGTGAGGGCGTGAAGTGCGGGAGCCTGATTGTGGGTGAGTATCAGCCCCATGCTTCCTCTCGGCCGCTGCCCAGCTGAGCCTTCCAGACGGGCCTGCCCTGCCAAGCAGCAAGTCATTCTCAAAGGATGAGCACAGGAAAAGACATTCCTTGTAGACTTTCTAAAGTAGTTTTCCCAAGAAGTGTGCTCCCTCAAATTGAGTTTCTAAAACTCACTTTTGGAACTACAGGAATGTTAAAAAAAAAAAAAAAAAACCAATGAGAACATTCTAATGCACGTCTGGAATCTAGAGTTATTGCAGTGGTCTGTAGAGACCCAGGGCATGCAGGGAGTTGGTTCGAACTCAAGTAAGCCATTTGTAATATGATCATAAATGAGATTCTCCCAAGTCAATGGCCCAAGGCTGGATCAGCTCAAACTTTTGTCCCTGAATCAAAGAAAAGGATGTCCAGGAAGGTCCTGGACATGGCTCAAATTCCTCATTCAACAGGTGCAGGAGAGGCTGGGGACCAAAGTCTTAGAGGGCTAGCACTGAGGGTCTCCCAGGGTACTGCAGACCACCACAGAGAATCTGAATGAGGAGAGGTGATGAAATGAATATGCTCACAGCTACACAGTTGCTGGCTGCCCCACAAGGTCGCTAGCAGCCTGAGAAGGAGCAGAAAGTGTCATGGTCACATGAAAAGCAGGTGGGCAGTGACTGGTAATGCCAGTGCTAGCAACAACCACAAGAGGGCCCAAGCCAGAGACATGGGTGAAGGAGAGGTGGAGCCCGTGCACAGGGAGATGGAAGGGAAGGGAAGCAATTCATGCTTGGAGTGGGCTCTCCCCACCAACCAAGGGTAGGACATGATCGGCAAGTGACCTTTAGCAACCTGGGGCCCAGGAGGCGACGAGATCAGTGCTTCTACTGGGCTGATGAGGGAGGGAGACAGTGTATCAGCCCTCCTAGTCAGAGCCAGGTAAGTAGGGGCTGGTAAGTACAGTGTCTGGGGCAGGAGGGTCTGGCTGGATCCAGGTTCTGGACCCCCCCATGGAGCTGCTGCATTGGGGCATACAGCTCCATGGCACTATGTGTCTACAACTCGGGGCTGGTTGAGACGAGACCTGGGGTTGCTTACAGGGCTTCCTGAGTGGTCTGAGGCGTCTCCTGCACCGCTTGCATAAGGAAGTTCCCGTCTGGGGCTGCCTGGGTGCCGCTCAGCCTCTTTGGCCTGGGAAAGCTGCTCATCTAGAGCCTCTTTCTGGAGCTGCAGTCTCTGGGCATGCCCGGCTTGAACCCCTAACTCTCTTTCCAGCACGAAGACTGCTCTGTCTTTAAATCTTATCTCCTCCATCTACAAGGAGAACAGAACACAATCACACGCGCGGGCAGGGTACAGATCTGCAGTTACTATAGAAACAGGCAGAGTGGCAATAGGAGAGAAAGTCCCTGTGATGGCGGCCTCACCAGCGAGTGTCTTGGGCTCTGGGATCGGAAGCAAAAGCAGATATTCTGGATGAGAGCTGGGCACCCATGCTATCCAATACCCCAGCCCTGGGCCACCCAAATCCAACTGGCTCACCCTGGGCTGGTCCCTTCTAGAGGCCCCAGGCAACATGTGTCTGCCAGTCAGAGTGGCCCATCAAGAAACCCCCATCCCTTGCTGTGCATGTCCATGGCAATGGGCATCACTGGGCAGGGTTGAAAGCCCTGCAGTTCTTGCCTCCGGCAGTATAATGGGCAAAGCAAAGACTCACCCTGACATATCCACTCCTGCCACTAAGGGCATGGTGGACAAGATTCTTCTTTGGAATAGGTAAGAGGTGGAGCTGGCTCTGAAGTACAGCCAAAAGCTGAACACTGCACAGCCATGCATCTCCAGGTCACATAGACTCCCTGTGAATCTTGTTGAAGGCTAAGGCTTTCAGGGTAGGGTAGGGGCAGTTGGCCAAGCAGGCTCCAGAAGGCAACACCCACCATATCTAACCTGCCACAGCCCCTGACACTGCTGGGCTAGTGGCGGCCCTCCCACCTTCCCCAAAGGGCAGTGTGCTTTGTGCTCAACCTAGTTATGGCAGCAAGAAGCCCTTTTGGACGTGGATGCTACCTGTATCCTGGGCCTCTTATTGGGGTTGCCCAAGCAGGTGCGTGCTCTGCCTGAGGCTGACCCTACATGGGGAGGGGAAGGAGAGACCTGGGTGCTGTAAGTATCACAACCAGCACTAGGTTTGGAACAGGACAGCACTGAGGGGAGAGACTCAATTCAAAACAGATTTCCAAAGACGACTTCTTTGCTTGCTGGCTAAGGTTTAAAAACACCCATAAGCCAGTCTTTGCTGACGTTAGCTGGAAACACAGACAGATGTATAATTAACCTAGGCTACAAATTCCAGGCAAGCCATGGGCAGAACAAGATAAAAGAAACCCTTACTGGCTCAATTGCTGTTCAGTGGTGCACACCATGGTGTTGAAAGGGCAACATGGTCATTCAGGGAGGCGGAACAGCTAGGTCGATAAAAAATAAAACCTTATGAAAGCAGCTAGGTTCTGAGGCTAGGTTCTCATCCAGCCGTTCATTAATAGTCTCCTCTGGGGAGCTGAACAGGAGAGTCCCTGTGCAAGCAGGAGATGGCTGCCTGAGCATCTGGTTTGAGTGAAGGCAGCCCTGTCTTTGAGGTCAATAGGTACAGGACGCTCATGTAGAGATTGGTGACCGTGTCTCCCAAGTCTATGGTTTTCTAACTCAGTGGTGTTTGTCTGTTTGTTTGTTGTCTTTTCAAGACAGGGTTTCTCTATGTAACAGCCCTGGCTGTCCTGGAACTTGCTTTGTAAACCAGGCGGGCCTCGAACTCACACCCGCCTCTGCCTTCCACATGGTGGGATTAAAGGCACGTGCCACCACACCCAGCACTCACTCAGTGTTTTAAGCTGAACCTGTCTGAACCTTTTGTCTCCTAATCATGCTGGGATTTATCTACAAGCCTTCATGGGAAGAGAGCGAGTATCTGCAGTATGCCAGGCCCCGCCCAGGTTAGGGTACTCTGCTTAGCAGAATGGCCCCTCACTCATGGCAGACACTACTGTATGTACTGAACCACAAAGAGTAAGATGGCCCAGGTCACCATAGCAAACAGCACAGGGTTCCTGCCCACATGTGTACTGGTGCCCATAAATGTCACCCCCTTTCTGTGAGGGGGTGCTAACCAAGTATGACTTGTGTCATTACAGGGTGGAGGCTGGGGGTCCTAGGCCGATGCTGCCCCTCCCTCCACCCCTCCCTTCTTCCCTCTCTCCCCTTCTCCCATGTAGCTTTTGAGTCCACAGGGCAGACTACCTTCTTTTGGGTCCACACCCATCCCCACATCTGGCAAGTAACCTTCCTGTGAGTCTGGACTGAGGGGTCTCTAGAGCATGTCCCCACCACTAAACCTGGGAAGCCCCACTAAATCTGGAGGAACAGGTCATCTAAGCTACTGTCTCTCCTAGATGACTGTGACAGCTTCCTGATACCACATGCTGGCACATGTTCCCTCCTGTACCCATCCGCTCTGCACCAGAACCAGCATGGACAAATGAAACCGTGTGTCCTTGCTGCTGTGATGGGAATACCCTTTCCAGGTGGAGATTTAGAATCATGCTGGAGCCTGCTGGTTACCACCAGGGTTCCTCCTGCTCTTTGCCACTCCCTTACTGCTGCCTCTAATTCTCAGTTATAGACCTTGTTTGGAAACCACAGAGGGGTTCCGGGGACTCTGAGTTTCCAGGAAGGGGTGTTTAGGAGGATGCTTGTCCAGGACTTACAATACCTCATATCCTGACTCAAAGAGCATGCTCATTACAACGTTTCCCTACAGGTGGCCTGAACTCTGCATCAAAACTTCTTGGGGCCCTGTCAACCCCATCAACAGGCAGAGACACACTCTCAGGCACAGAGGTAGAGCTTAGGGGCACCTCCCCTGTCACAGCTGATAGTAGACGTGATCTATCCCCATCCTGCCGTACTGAGAATCATTCATCCATTTATACCCCAAATGGCCACCAGGCATGTCTGCCACTCAGGGCACACTTCTCACCATGGTGGGCCCCCCACAGCTGTTCCTAGGACAGGCACCTGCTACCCAGTGCTTCTCACTGACGACAGAGGGCGCTCACACCACTTGGCTTCTTCCAGGGGCTCTCCAGGTTCTGCAGATGACCCCAAACAGATAAACATGCCTTCTGCACCAGCGAATGCTGCTGTTCAGCAGGGTATGTGAGAGGTAAAGAAGGACACAGTACTTTGTAGTGGGACTCATTTCCCTAAAAGCTGGTCCTGGAAAGGGTTAGTCAAGTGGTAAGAGTAGGGAAGAGTCCTCGAGGGGTGGGGGTGAAAAGAGAGATGGGAAAGAAAATGCTGACCAGATGGAAAGCATGGAGGCGGCCCAGGTGCAGCCTAGACAGCAGAGGGTACGGAGGGACTAACTGAGTTGGAGCTGGAGATATCAGAGTAACAGCTACTCCAGCCTCCAGTCATCCTCAGAGGCAGTCTGAGTGTTGTTATGGAGAGGGCAAACAAGACATTCTAGGCTTTGCACATTCCCCACCCTCAGTGTTCGGAAACACAGGAGGATTTGTGGCATGGCTACTGTGAACTTGAACTGCAGACAGAATGCTCAGGTATCCACAATCTTGTGGCAGTCTGTCAACAGAATGACAATGGTGGATTGTCACTGGAATCTTCTAGAAAAATCCTTTGAAATGCTAGTTCCAGACATGAAGGGGAAGTTGGCCCTGCTCTTAGCCTTGTGTAGTCAGCAACTCTGTGTGCTGAACAAGCGCACAGTGCAGGAGTGGGAGGCTGGAGACAGGAAGGCATATGGGAGCCTTGGCCCAGACTTTCCCTGGGGGTCTCCTCCCCAGGAACAGCTAACCTTGGTGAGTGGGGTGGGCATTTGGCCAGACACTGAAAAGGCTGCTGCAGAATCCACACAACGCACTATAAGCAAGAACTTCAGGGTAATGAGGGTGAAACAGATCTGCTCTAAAACCCAGCCAGACCCAGAAGGAAACTCATTCTGCAGAGCTATAACAATACTTCCCCCACAGTGTCAGGGATGTGCCACAATGGCAACACTTGTTGGAAAACTTGGAAAAGTAACAACCACAGAGGTAAACCAGATGTAAAAGCAGACCTGGAGATGAATGTAATATTGGAGTTTGGTGCAGAACAGAACCTAAAAAAAATAATTGTGATCAACACACTGAAAATAATCAATAGGGTTAGGACCTTAAAATGTTTTTCTTGGGGCTGGTGAGGTTGCTTAGTGGTTAAGAACACTGACTGCTCTTCCAGAGGACCTGGGTTCAATTCCTAGCACTTACATGGCAACTCACAACTGTCTTCAACTTCAGTTCCAGGGGATGTGGCATCCTCACACATATATACAGGCAAAATACCAATGCACATAAGATAAAAATAAAGTTTCTAAAAAAATGTTTTTCTTGCCAGGTGTGAGGGCACACATTGGTAATTCTATTAGTTGGAAAGTAGAACAATTAGAAGTTCAAAGTCATCCTCAACTGCATAACAAGGCTATGGGGAGCCTGGACAATGTGAGACCCTGTCTCAAAAAAGGGGGAGGGTCTAGAGAGATGGTTTGTGGGTAAGAAGATGTGTTGCAGATGCATGAGAACCTGTATTTTGATCCCAATACCTGCAACCTCAGTGTTGTGTGGAGAACAGACAGGATTGTTGGGGCTTGCTGGCCTTCTCCAGGGTCAGTGAGAGACCATGTCTCAAGGAAACAGTGTGGAATGTAGTACAACTAGGTACCTGACATCCATCCTCCTGTTGCCTCTGTATTCATTCAAGGGCACATGCACCCATGCACACGTGTGTACATGCAGCACACACAGTACACACATGCAGCACACACAGTACAAACATGCACACACAAATACAAATTTAAGTCACATACAAGTATTTTCTCATAGAGATGGAAAATGGTTAGAATGCAATTCAGTTGAGAATTATAATCTATGAAAACATTCAATATCTAAATTAGGAATTTTATTAGCATAACTGGATGCAATAGAATCATAAACCCAGAATAAAAATCCTAGAAAATATCCAGGAGGTAAAAAGGGAAAAGAAATACAAAAAGAATTTCTTGAGAAGGAGTGAGGTGGGGGTGGCGGGTTGGAGAGATGACTCAGTGGTAAAGAGCACTGGCTGCTCTTGCAGAGGACTCAGGTTCAATTCCCAGCACCCACATGGCAGCCTCCCACCTGTCTGTAACTCCAGTTCTAGGGCTTCTGACACCTTCACACAGACGTACATGCAGGCAAAACACCAATGAACATAAAATAAAAATAAATTACATAAAGAAAGGAAGGAGCAGGTATAATTAAGATGTCTAATACACATGTGAGTGGACAGAGAGGAAGGGAGAAGAAATATTTGCCTATGTAATGGTCATGAATTTCTCAAACCCACTGAGAGACATCATTTCAGATTTAAGAAGTTCTATTGGCCTGGATAGTGGAGCAGGGATAGGGGAGGAAGGGAAGGAGAGAGGGAGGGAGGGAAGGAGAGAGAGAGAGAGGGAGGAAGGGAGGGAGGAAGGGAGGGGAAAGAAGGCATGGGGGGGGGAGGAAAACTCATGTCATGACAGACTCCTCAGACATTAAAAGTACAATCAGAGAACATTAAGAGCAATTTTTATAGCAGTACATTTAAAGGTTTATATAAATTGAACACATGCCTTTAGAAATACATTTTTACTCAACTTGACACAAGAAGTAGAAAATATGAAAAGGTTTCTATTTATTAAATAAATTGTATTCATAATTTGAAAATATTCCACAAAGAAAATTCTAGTCCCATTGATCTTCACTAGTGAATTTGTCCAAACACTGGAAGAAGAAATATACTACTACTACTACTACTACTACTACTACTACTAAAAGAAACTCAAAGCAGAGATGGATGGTGGTGCACCCCTGTAATTCCAGCACTTAGGAGGCTATGCACTCTTACAGTTCAAGGCCAGCCTGGGCTACAGAGCCAGATTCTGCCCACCCCTTCAAAAGCTCATAAGGAGAATAGAAAAAAGGAGATGTTTCTAAAAATTGTTTTATAATGCCAGCCAAATTTAGATTGCACAACTTGGCAAGAATCCTATAATAAAGTGGGAGGAAATCCTCAATGCAGTGATGAAAAACAAAACAATGTATCATGGCCAAGTAAGATTTAAGAATGTCATGTTGAGTTTGCATTTACAAAGCAATGAATGCAATTTCTCCCCTCAATGAGAGAAGCAAAAAGCCCATACCGTCATCTGAGTTTATGCAGAGCAAGCACTTGATGAGGTTCCACAGCCACTCATGGTAAGTCTCGGGGAGTTTCCTACTCTCATCAAGGGCTTAACTAACCCCCCTGCAGCTGATAGCATTCAGGCTGATAGCTGATAGCTGATGCAGGCTGGTGCCTTTACCCTGAGATTAGGGAGAGGATGGAGTCAGAAATAATCTGCAAAATTGTACTTGTGATCTGAACCAGTGCACTAAGACAGGAATAGACATCAGAGGTATGAGAGTGGAAAGGATCAAGCTGTCTTTATCCATGGTAATATGAATACATGCATAAAAATCATGGGGTTTCTTTGGTAGTGAGGGTTAAACCCAGGGCCTTGCACATACAGGTAAATGTCCTGCCACCTAGATATAACCTTGACCCTCTCTCACTCTTCATTTTGAGTCAGGCTCTCACTAACTTGTCCAGGCAGGACTTAAAGTCACAACCTTCCTCTCTCAGTTTCCAGAGTAGCTGGAATGATAGGCCTGTGCCATTAGGCCTGGCTCTGCATCGCAAATCCAAAGCTAATCTACACACAGGCTATCAGAATTACCAAGTGAAGACTGCCCGGTTCAAAATCAGTTAAACTGCCAATGATATTTCTATGCATCAGCAGCAAAAATTAGAAAAGAGATTTTTAAATGTAAAAAACCAACGCCAAGTCAAATAATAACAAATATTAAACACAAAGAAACCCAGCAAAAGAAGGCCAGACCTAGAGAGAGCTACATGAAATGAGGCTGAGAGAAATCAGAGAAAAAGCAGGACAGCAGACTCCACCTCTTCCTAAAGGCAAGGAGAAATGCTTTTCTGTGGAAGCTGATGCACTGATTGCTCTAAATGGTACAGGGACATGAAGATGATATCATAGGAGATAAAGAGCAAAGCTGGAGAATTTACACTTGGTGAGATGCCAAGACTTGCTTCACGGTGACAGGATTAAGATACTGTGAAGACTGCTGCCGGGCGGTGGTGGCGCACGCCTTTAATCCCAGCACTCGGGAGGCAGAGCCAGGCGGATCTCTGTGAGTTCGAGGCCAGCCTGGACTACCAAGTGAGTCCCAGGAAAGGCGCAAAGCTACACAGAGAAACCCTGTCTCGAAAAACCAAAAAAAAAAAAAAAAGATACTGTGAAGACACAGGGTAGAAAAGCAGACAGATTTCCATAGGGTCAAAAACAACCCACAGTGCAAGGACACGTGACGTGATATGAGCTAGAATGAGACTACCGTTAACGGGAGGAAGCAGACTTCCCAGAATTAGTTCCACAATGGCAGACGTTCACAGAGCAAGCAAGAAACCACTTCATACCATTTACAAGAGCAGATATCACATGGACCACAGAGTGAAACAGTATCCTGTCTGGTGACAGCACAGGCATGTTTGCATGAAGGGTTTTTTAAGCAGGACACAAACTGCACATTACAAGAATGGACAGATTGCACCTCCATGATATCAGGAGCCACGTTCATCCAGAGATGCTGCTGGGGAGTCTGGGGCAGCCACATTGAGAAGACTGCTGTGCTAGCCAGAATATAGAGAGAAGTTATGGAAATCAAGCAGGAAAAACATTCTCCAGATTAAAAGAGCCAATGTGTGTGAACAGGTGCTTTACAAAAGACAGTGTGTCAATGGCACAAGGGTGGGGAGGTTGTTCTCTCTACTGTGACAGAGCTGCAGTGCTGGCTGTGGTCTCAATGTGGAATGAAGGGGGCCCTGCCCCCCCCAGGGCAGGGAGGAAGTGGGTTCACCTGCTCTGGTCAACTGAGTGCTCTGAGGTTGGCACTGGCTCGTCCTATGGCCCAGCACTTCCCTTGGCCACACAGATAGCAGGAGCAGCCAGTACATGAGGCCACCCAAGGACATGAACGGGATATTTGCAACAGCCCAAACCTGAAACAGCATGAACTCCTTTAGAGAAGAATGGATAACACACTGCCGGGTTGCCAGGGAACATACTGGTGTGGTTTCCACAAAGTTGGGAGAAGCAAGAACAGTATGTGGGAAGGACATCTCTGGGAAGCGTTTGCAGGTACTAGGTCTCTTAATTCAATGATGGCTACACCCAGCTGCAAGCTGCAGCCCCTGCACTGTCCTCTGCACTTGTGCCTTTCCTGCATAGCAGTTATCCCGCAGTCTAAGCAAGATGGGTGGAAAAGCAAGTGTGGGTGTCCAGCGTTCAACTCCAGCTATGTCTGGGTACAGTCTGTCTGTGCACTGACATTTTCAAAGGCTCTTGATTTGCCTAAGCATATTCCAAATAAGCATCTTCGGTGGACATCTGTGGCCAAGACCTCGCCCCCCGGGATCTTGCCTCATCTTGCACAGCAGTGGCCACTGGGACATGTTCCCCAGAAGTTAGACAAATCAGCTGTGAGATTGGCAGATGGGCTGGGGCGGCTTAAATTGATTTTGTGGACTTTTGGCAAAACCTGAAGCATTGCTGGAGAGTGCTCAGGGACTAGGGAAAGCTACTGTCGCATCTGGTGGCATTGTTTTCAAAAGAACTAGTGACTCTGTCTGCTCCATCTGAGAAGAGGGCCTCCATGCCTTTCTGACCACCTCCCTGAGACACATGTCCTCGGTGAAACAAAATCATGGAAACTCAAGGCCAGGCCCAACCCTCCACCAGGCGCTTGGCGCTTTGGGGATTGGCCTCACTTTTATAGCTTTCTTTATAGGGTTTTCATTAGTGCTGTATATTAGCACATCACATTAGCTAACTGCTCTAATAGCTGGGCAGGAGGGGCTAATACTGTAAGCCACAGACTTTTATGAGGGAGAGGAAATTGCTTTTTGTCTGTAATTCCTCTATTTTATAGAGTTTTGAATAATAGTCCGAGGTTGTATTTTATAAAATACACTCTGTGGGCAACTGCTGTGTGCTTGCACAGCAGAACCCTCCCGGACTCAATGGCAACCCTGCACAAATGCTCCAGTGTTCAGCACAGTCCTGCCCTTGGAGTATCATGGGCTGGAGACTCTGAGGCAGGCAGAACTATGAGGTGGATAGTCATCCCCATCTGAGATCACAGTGAGCCTGTGCAGAATGTTCCAGAACCTTCGAGCATGAGATTTCCCCATCCCTTCCACTTACTGGAAGTTTGGCCAAGAAAGCCCCCAGGGCCTGGCTTACCCAGGAGCACGGAGTAGGGTTTGCATAGGTGAAACCAAGGGGGCCATACAGGACCTATTACCAGAGAGGGTCTGTCTGTCTTGAACTCCCATGCAGGGCAGAGGTGGACAGACAGTTCTGACTCTTCCCTCCCCGTGCTGTGACTTTCTGGGCAAAAGTGAGAAGACTGTTGGACTCAGATAGGAGTCTCAAAGCCCTGGCTGTCCCAAGTCTTGCCCTGCCTTGGCCAGATGTGTCTCGAGTGTCTATAGGTGACGACATCTTGGCCATGCTTCCTTCTCTCCAACCAGTCTTTCTCTGAGGCTCCTGAGTTCTACTAGGCCACATCCTAGCCCATCATTTAGGGCCCTGGGCTCAGCACTCTGCTGGCTCTGATAGCAGGGGTGGCTTAGCCTGACTGCAGGTCAGAGTGTAATGATCAGCTGGGTACCTACTATAAGCACTCCCTCAAACAGATTTGAATTGTAGTCAGACAATGCCACTGGCCGGGCAGAGGCCGAACTTCAAATTATAGCATCTGCTTTGGTGGCTCTAAGATGAACCCAGGACCTTCTCAGTTCCCTTCCCCAGCCCAGAACACCTGGGGATGGATCCACTGTGTTCTGTCTCCAGGGCCTAGACTTCAGCAGGATTCCCAGGCTTGTGATCCCCACAGCAGCCCCAGCTGTAGCCCTGTCCACTGATTAATGGGCCATCCCTCTTCAGGGCCACGGCCCCTGTTCAAATACTCTAGCTTAGATGGCATGTGAAGGGATGACATCAGTCTGGGAAGAGCTCCCAAGGCCCACTGCTTCTTCCTTCAGCCCCATCATCCCTCCTGACCTGGGGTTCTTGGCCTTTATCACACCACACTGGCCTAAGGCTCCATGCTAGCAGTGTGCCCAGTGAAGAAATGGCAGCGTCTCGGCCAGGCAGTGCAAGAACATAGACAGTTAAATGTTTGCAAATGTAACTGCAGCCAAGGTTTCTCCATGGGGAAGGCCCCTAGAATCCCAAGCTTATCTTGCCTTGTGGGGCTCATGATATCTCCCTATGTGAGTGAGCTGAGCTGGTCTGCTCCCTAGGGACTTAGGAACAAGATTTCTCTGGCCTGCTGGGCTGAGGGAGACCATGGCTCCATCTCTAGGTCAAAGGCCCGGCCAACATCTGTGTACCCAGACAGACTGGCATTGAACTGGGACTCAAGGGTTCTTAAATGTCTCTGATCCAGAGCCACTCTCGGCCCTGTCCTCAGCCCATGGGGTTAGCCCGCCTATGGGCGATGTCCCCACCCCCTTTGCCCTGCTTCAGCTTCTGCTCCAGACAGCTTCTGTCTCTGGTGTCCTCAGAAATACCTCAGGCTCTTTGTCCATACTGAGCTCTTCCCCTCTCTCCCCAGGCTACAGCACCTGGGCCCCGCCCTTCTAGGGAGACATTCAAAGTACCCAGCATCTAGTTTATAAGCCTGACACCCACATCAGGTGCATCCGAACTGTGGAGTCTAGAGAGTCAGCCCAAATTCACAATTAGGATTCAGAAAACAGGGTGTCCTCTTATAAACTAGGGGCCGAGTGAGGTGATGCAGGCAGTCCTGAGATCATCAGTAAGGAGCCCCCATTGGCCAGTGTCACATGAAGAGGTGGCCCTGCACCCAGAGCCTTGGGCCTAGTTTCTGGACCCATAGGGAACAGTGACATGGGCCTTTGACCCAGGGCGACACTGGCTTGTTCTAGCATCTCCTGCCTCCTGGGCACAGGATCAAGCCTGTTCTTTGTGTTTTTCATTACGTCATCAAATTGTACAATTTATCCATGGCTGGTGTCTGGAAGCAGTGGCTGAAGATGGATTCAGGAGTAGGGGAGAGGCCAGCTGCACCTCCAATGGCTTATGTGTGGACATCTGAGGTCAAGGGTCAGAAGAAAACTCCTAGCCCAGCATGAAAATATGAAGAGTCTCCAACAGTGACACCTGGTGGGGATGGTGAGTAATGCAGCAGATAGAAAGAAACCAAGGCCCTTCAGTGTTGGACTGTATTGGACGAGAAACAGCGCTCTTAGACTGCTAGGCATGGTCTCAAGAGGGAAGTACTGACCTTGTCAATAGGATGTGCATATCTCCAAGCTTTAAACTGACAGGTAAAGGATATTCTCTAGATTAAATATGGATTCTATAGGGAAAAACCCGGAGAGACTTTGAAACAGGTGAAAGTATTTCCCGACTGTCCTTTCATTAGAATGCCAGGACCCCTGGGGACTGTGTAGTATTGTAGAGAGGTACACCATGTGTGTGTCTTCAACTTGGATATTTCATGGCCCGGCGGAGAGAATGATAATCATGGAGAACACTGCTGCCATTTCCTGTGTATGGTGCACATCTGAGAGCCGTCTCTTGGTTGCACAGGATCTTGTTTCCTATTCAGTTCTGAGAATAAAACCGAACCCAGGACCTGGAGCATGTGAAGCAAGGAGTCCACCACTGAGCTAGATCTTCTGTCCTATTTTTCTGTATGTGTTAGGATATTCTACATACAAAGTCACTTCCCCTACAATTAAAGGTTTAATTTTTCCTTTCCTGCCTGAGGTCTTTAGTTTTTCTTTCCCCAACTAAAGTGGCAGGAATTCTTTGGAAAGAAAAAAGAAGAAACCACTCTCACCCACTTGTGTAATTTTTGAAAGTTCACTTTAGAGCCCTTGGTATCAGACCCCTTACACATTACACACACACACACACACACACACACACACACACACACACACGCACACGCACACGCACACGCACATGCATACCATGTGTTTCCCCAGTTGGGGTGTAAAGGGGAGGCTAAGAGAATTGTTCAATGGGAAAGACAGGTGGAGAGGGGCTCTGCGTCAGCACAGACAATGAAGGAGCTGAACCTTCGAGACTAGACCGTTCTCAGTAAATGAGAGCTGCTGGTACATCGGTGACTGGGGGAGAGGGAGCCAAAGGATTTACTTCAGAGAGCAAGTATCTTTGACACTTAGAATAATTGAAATAAACAAGGAAGTTGAGGATGTTTCCTAGAAAATAGAACAGAAAGCCAAGGTTGGGAGAAAAATAATAAATTCAGTGTGAACTCAAAGGCCCAACTTCTGCTGAGCAGATATGGAGGGAAGATGAGAGGCAAGAAGGGATTTGAACCCTGACAGTGTCTTTTCCCCAGCTGGAGGGTAGTTGGAGAGAGCATCCCCCTGCCTGCTGTAGATGAGCAGGTGCCCGTGTTATCCATGCAGCTCAGTGCCATTTCAGAGATGTCCTAAGCTCAAGGAGAAGGCAGGGCTGGTGGGGAACAGGGCAGAAGAAAGGACGGGGTATTCGAGCAATGAAGAAAGGTCCAGAATTGTTGGGTTGTGCTCTGTTTAGCTGGGTATAGAGACAGGAGGAGAGGCGGTGCTTAACGACTTTACCTCAAAGGCGAATGGTTGAAATTCTGTTTTGACAGCATTGAGAGGTTCACCATTCTACTGGAAAAGTGGCCTGCGTTAGTGACAGACACTTAGGAGACTAAGCAAATGAAGAAATAACTCAAAGGAGTACATACAGATGTGTGAGCTGTATGATACAATGGGATGGACCCTGAGTCACCGTGTGAACCACAGGTGTGTAACCCTCAGCAGCAGGAATGGAACTGTATAGCCTTCCCTCACCCAACATAGAGCTGCACCCCGGAAGCTCTCTCTGCCCCCTGGATCTTCTCTCGACCTTCCTGTCAGGCTCTGTAACCCAAAAGGTGGAGGGCTGGGGATGTGGCTCAGTAAGTGTTTGTTTGCCTAGCACGTGTGAGGCCTTTGACTCAACCCCTACCCTGGATGGGGGAGCTGGCCCCTGCAATGGTGCCTCCTGTTCCTCCATGCTCGGGTCTGGTCTATGGGTCAGTGGGAGGTGAGTGGTCTGGACACGTGCTCCCTGCTCCCTGTTGGGTTGGGAGTTGACAGTAGCTGACTGAGTCTTGCCCCTGATGTTCTCCTGTGCTGAGCGCTGCCCTTCCCTCTGGATCTGGAGCCCCGGTGGTGGCCAGACCCAGTGATGACTCATCCTACCCTGGACTCTTCTCATCACCCTTTTTCATCCTCCTGGGGGCTTCTCAGAGGATGCACCATCTGTCTGCTGAGATGTACGCTATGGTGAAGCAGGGCTAGAAGCAACACTGGGGCAGCACTTTGGGAGGGAGGCGTGGCATGCAGGAGGGAGAAGGCAGCATAGACCGAAGTGGAGAAACAGCTCAAACATACTGTGACCGTCTGGGGTAAAGTCTAGGGCCACCAGCTGGGGGCCTCTAGGGACCCAAACCAGAGTGGGAGGGGGACTATGGAACACAGTTATTTTCCTACAAGCTTTGTGGAGAAGTAAGGTTGCCTTCCTCTGCTGCGGACACTGGGACACGGTCTCCAAGCAGGACAAAGGAAAGGACCGATGGAGCAGGCAGAGTGAGCTTTCCCAGAGGCCTGAGGGCAGCTTCCTCACTTCCCCAGATAGACAGGCTAGGGCAGAGTCACACTATGTGACATCACATTATGTGAGATCTCAGGCCACATCTTGGGGTTACTAAAAGCAATGACAGCATATGGTTCTGGACAGATAGAGAGGGGGTAGGGGTATTAGAGCAGGGAACATTCTGGAAAGGGGCAGGGCTTCCAGGTTAGGATTAGGGCAGACACTCTGTGTTCATCATGATAAAGTCATGTCTCCTACACAAATGCCCAAATTCTTCTTTCTGGTGGTGTCCAGAAAATTGCTACTTTCTCCTGAAATTCCATGAAGTGGTGTGGCCTAAAGCATGTCTCTGAACACCAGAAAGCCGGGAAAGTGGAGGAAGGATGACTCCCTGGGTATCCTAACTAGAAAGATGGCTACATCCCACTACAGAGTGCCTCAATACCTAGGATACCTGGACACTTACGGTGATTTGAATGAGATGCCCTGCATAAGTCTCTGGCATTTGAATGGTTGATCCCCAGTTAGTGGCTGTTTGGGAAGGATTAGGAGGTGTGGCCTGGTTGGAGGAGGTGTGTCACTGGAGGCAGGCTTGAAATTTCGAAAGCCTCCCACCATCTCCAGTACATTCTTTCTGTTTCCTGCTTGTGGCTTGAAATGCAAGCTTCCAGCTGCTGCTGCAGGCCTATCACCGGCTACCTCCACTCTGCCACCATGGATTATTATCCCCCTGCAACTTAAGCTCAAATAAACCCTTTCTTTTAGAAGTTCTCTTGGTCATGGTGTCTTATCACATCAATAGAAAAGTAACCAGTACAAGATGAGGTTAAGTGTGTGTGCCTCTAAGGTAGAACTCCATTTTCCCCAGATCCCTGAGAAGTACACTTTCCAATAGAGGAGTCACACCTAACCCATTCCTCACAACTCCTGGATGTTCTCTTCTGCTTGTTGGTACCGGGCCTGAGAACACTGGCTGGACCAGTCCTTGCCACAGGATGCCCGGTCTGTGGGCTTCCTAGAATACACAGACACTTCCAGACATTGAGTATACCTGAGCATCTCACAGTGTCAGGCCTAGGACAATGTCTTCCTAGAGGTACACATGGCACAGGAATCTCAAAGCTGCTCCAGGCACCTCACCAGCACAGAGACCTTGTCTCTCCCCTCTTGATCTGTCCAGCAACTCAGAATCCTCCTGCCATCTGTGTGAGCCTCACCTGGCTTCTAGCTTAACCTGGGACTCCTCCACGGTCCCTCAGGGGAGGACAGGAATTCTGATTTGAAAATTTCCTATTCTGAGTGGCGATCAGGGAGCACTTCTGTCCATGATGGAGGGGCAGATGGGGTCCTGACTACATGTGGGTACCTGGCTCTGCACTCCTGCACCTCTGAAGTCCTCAGAACTAACAGGGAGGGTGTGAGGTAAGTGAGTAGAGAAAATGGGCTGGGGAGGGATCAGAGCTGTGCCCTGCTGCCCACCTTCCCACCTGCCCACCAGCCACGTACCAGCCTGCGGATCTCACGCTCACACTCCTTCTTGATGCGGACGATTTCTTCTTGGTGCAGGTGGTAGACGCTCCTGATCTCGGCGGCCTTGATCTTGTCGGCCTGGATGACCATCGTCAGGGCCTCCTCCACCTGCTTTTTGGCCCCCTTGAGCTCTGAGATCTCTTGCTGCATCTTGACCTTCTCCACCTCAAACCCCTTCTTGGCCTCCTCCTTAGCCTCGCACAGGAGCACGGTCTTCACCTTGTCGGGCGCGCCATCCCGCAGGGTGTTGAGCAGCGCCTGCAGCCGCTGGTTCTCATTGTCCTTAATCTTGATGACTCTCAGCAGCTCCGCTTCGTGCTGCCGCAACAGCGCCTCCCGCACCGCCTGCAGCTCCTTCATCTTCTCCTCGTGCAGCTTGGTCTTGAGCTCGGTGACCAGGACCGCGTGTTTGCGCTGCTCGTGTTCACGCACCTGCTTCAGCTCCTGGCTCTTCTCCCGCTCCACTTTGCTGACCTGGAAAACAGGTGAGACGGAGGTTGTTGGAGCCCCCAGCCCTGAGCACCTGCAACGGCCGAGGCAGGCCTGCATAGTTAAAAGGTCGCTTTCCTGCAAACTTAGGAGTTACCTGGCTTCCAAATGTGCTTGTAGCTGGCAATTAAAACAAGAGTCACCCTGCTCGGTGGAGGGAATGGATGTGCCGGGTGGCCGGCAGCATACATGGCCCTGCACCGTCGCAGGAAAGGTGGTCATGGACACTCTCTGTCCATGGAAATCTGCTCCAGGTCCTTCTAGGAGGAAGCTGAGCAGGAGAAGGAGGAGAGCTTCTCAATAGACACTGCCTCACAGAAGCAGTGGAGGGGCACTGGCAGGTCTGTGCCTGGGCAGAGCCTTCAAGCCAGTTTCTATTAACTCTCTGCAGATCCTATTTCTTCACACAAACAATGAACCTGCTGTGCTTACCTTCTGTGGCAAATGGGGAAGCCTCTTAGCAGCCAGGCTGTCTTTCTAGATGACACCTCATGTCTAGGTTTTGGAAACAATGTGATCATGTGCTTCCTATTCATCCAGATGTTTTGGGGCTCTGATTGGGTGGTCACCTGACTATAGCAAGTACTATATAACGGATATATAATGGATAGTGGCTAAAATTCTCATGTGCTTTGTCTGTCCCATGGCTGGAGAACCCAAGAGCTCCCCTGTGATCCACGGAGCTCACCTTTTGCCTTCACCCATGCAGGGCTCCAGTTCTCCCTGATGAGCAGATGAAGCCACAAAGCTCCACAGTGTGGAGTCCACAGTGGTCTGTCCTCCTGGCAGCATTTGACTTTGTGTCCCTCCATGAGACCTACAGGCCCCTCTTGGCTGCTCCCACATCAGGATCTGCCCTAGCTCTGCAGCCTATGCCTCTCTGGCCACTCATTTGGAGGGGACCCACAGCCCAACCAACACTTTTCCTTTCCTGTTGCTTCCCAAGGCTCCATGCACTCACATACACAGGTCCCCAAACACTCTTTTTCTCTCTGGTCCTGACTCTCAGGTCTCCAAGGGCCAATTTACTTGGTGACACTGAGGGCTACACCCCATCACCTGCACCCAGAAGGACCTGAAGCCTGCTTTGTGCCCAAAGGCTATCCTGGCTTTCTAAGGCCCTCTAGGGGATCAGCCAATAGTGACCCAGTAGGCTATGGGTGTCACAGCCCCTTGCATCCCACTGCTAGGGGAAGGAGCAGCCTGCTTCTGTTGGAAAAACATCCCCCTCTTAGGCTGCTACTGTTCTGATCAATTTCCTGCTCATAGTAGGTGTGCGGAGTCCTCATACCCACTCCTGGAAAACAGTGCCACTATGAATCTCAAAGACACACCTGGGGAGCCACCTGCATCCTGAAACAGACCCTAAAACAGTCACTCTATGCTGAATTTGTTCAAACTGGCCTCCCCAGGTATTGATGGCCTTCAACTCTCTCGTCCTGTAGTGGGCGCTATCAGTTCTGAAATGACTGATATTTCCCACATAGCTCTTTTCCCCAGCAGCCAACTGGGAGTCCATAGTGAGTGAGTCCTTCCTGTGCTGGCGTCTATTTAATCCTTGCATGCCACCCCATCTTCTAGTTCTTCTCCTTGTCTTCTTTGGGGGGAATCTTGCTGGAGCCATCCATCTTCTAGGTTCCCACTTTCCTTACCCACCACCCCCGAACAGCAGCCAAGCTGTCCACTCCAGCTCCAAGTACACCTAAGGTCCCCATGCTTGCACAGCAAACATTTCCCTACTGAGCTCACTCCCCAGCCCTAGCCTACTTAAAAGGCTCCTCCAACTTACACCAGTGCCATGATCTCTGGACAAAACCTTTAACACAGGGGTCTTTGGGGACAGTTAAGGTCCAAACTGTTCTTGATTTATTTGCTTCTGAGGCTGGCCTTCCTCCCTCCCCCACCAGAGGCAACTTTTCAGGGGCTGTTTGTGGCTGCTTCCCCACAGGACAGGCGTGTGACACTGACTCACACAGCTGGCACCAGGGCTGGTGGCCCTATTGTCCTCTTATGGCCCAGCACGCCCCTGCCTGTCCCTCCTGCACACTGGACAGTAGGCAGCCATCCAGCAGTGTGGATGTCTGCTTTGCCGAACAGACCATTACTGGAAGCAAGAGCAAGCAGGCACCCGTACCCCCATTTAATGTGCATCTCCTCCTTTGCCAGTTTCAACTGAACCCCAGAGATGAGAAAAGAAAAAGCCAGGGTTTGTTTGCTTTCAGTTTTTTGAGACAGGGTCTCACATTGTAGCTGAGGTTGGCCCCGAGCTAACACTATGCGGTCCAAGCTAGCCTTGAACTCACAGAAATCTTCCTGCTTCAGCCTACAGATTACAGGCATGGGCAAC